>NC_079312.1:50747868-51391183 GCF_029931775.1 Euleptes europaea
CTTTCATAGCTGTCATTTTATTCGTTTGCACTGTATGCCTATTTGATCAGTAAAATCCATCTGTTTGGACTCTATACGACTTTGTGGTGATTTCTGGTTCTGTGGGCCAAGGGCTGACATTATGACAGCTATCTCACATCTTCACCGTTCTCCTAGCCAGGCTGGAGCCCAGGGGGGTTCGCCTGCCACTTGGATGGGAGCTGTGCAGCTCTCCAGGTGATCTACTACCCTGGAGCCCTTCTCAGAGGACCCTACTCTGTTACAGGACTTAATCGCTGAACTTTTCCGGACGAACCGAGAGGTTTGCCGCTTGAGGGGACTGGTACACGCGCAGTGGCAATCTCTTACAGGACGTCTCTGGATGTTAACATCGGAGGATACTGATGCTCGTTTAGATCTTCAGGACTTGGATCAATTACTGGACGATGCCCGATTGGCGACTGAGGATTTACAAATATTAACTGGACTTTTGGATAATCTTATTTCTCGACAAACTCTTTCTACCATGGCGGGAGCCCCACCGGAGGGTTTTTCCTTGATCCCGGATGCGGCCAGCTGCCAGGCTGAGGCCAAGCGAGTCGCTATTAGCACCGCTCTTCTCCTTGTGGAATGTACAAAGGACACCCCGGTAGCCACCTTGGCTCAAGTTTTGACCCCGACGTTTGGAGCCGAGGCATCCGCACTGGCGGTTCGAGTACAACCTCTGCTGGGCGGGGAACCTGACCCCATACTCTTGCTCCTCGAGACAGAACTTTTGCCGCGCATTACGGCAGAGGCTGCCCTAAGACTTGAGAACGCCAAAGTTCTTGCGGATCAGCAAGCCGCCGAAGCGGCTAGGGTCGCAAGAGAGAGAGAGGCGGCGGAAGCAGCCAGGGCGGCTGCAGCAAGGAATCAGGCGAACGTGGACACGCGCCCCAAGGACTATGTACTGGGACTATCAGGTCTAACCTTTTCCCCGGCGTTTGTCCCGTCGCGTGCGACCCAACGCGCACGCCGTTTGGCTGACCGACGTCGAGACTCAGATGAGTCTGAAGACGAGGATTTATATGGGGATAGCTCTCAATGGGCCACGAGCTTCCGAACCAGTAAGCCTCATCTTACTGGGGGCCCAAGTGAGGAGGTTCATCTTTTACGAGCCCAGAATCGGGAGCTCTCCGACCGTGTGGATCAACTCCAAGAAGTAATGGAACTTATGCTTCACGAGAACAGGCAATTACAACAAACCCTGATAGCTCAGAGACAGCCCGTTCCGATACCGGGTCAGGCGGTACCCGTACAACCACCCGCTAATGTGCCTGCTCCACCCTTACCTCCTGGAGCTCCTGTTGCTCCTCCGCCCCGACCACCCGTGCAACCACCTGCTAATGTGCCTGCTCCACCCTTGCCTCCTGGAGCTCCTGTTGCTCCTCCGCCCGGACCACCCGTGCAACCGGGTCAGCCCGCGCCCGGCCCTTGGAAGCAACTCAAATTGAGGACTACGTATGACGGATCTCTTGAGACTTTGCCTTGTTTCTTGCATCAAGTGGACAGTTATATGCGAGAACAAGGTCAACTTTTCCCCACGGAAGATAGCCGGGTGCGGTACGTAGCTTCCCTCCTGACAGGCAAAGCGGCTGACTGGATGGTCCTCCAGTTTGACACCCGCTCTCGTGCGATTCGTTCCCTCAACAACTTCATGACTGCCCTGAGAAGGAGGTTTGAGGACCCCTTCCTGGGAGAAAGAGCCAAAACGGAACTTTTACAATTAAAACAAGGCTCTGCTACAGTTCGGGAATTTGCCGATGAATTTCAGCGACTGGCAAGTAAAATTGTAGGTTGGCCCGAGACCACCCTAATCCATCATTTCAGGGAAGCCTTGCATCCTGACATTCTGAACTGGTCTTACATGCGGGGCGATCCCGATACCCTCGAAGGCTGGATCCTATTAGCCGAGGAAGTGGAAAGCCGCCGCCGCTTTATTTCTCTCGTCCGTCAAAAGCACAAGGAGAAGGGCACCCAAAAGCCTCAACCCAAGGCACCACTGCTCGTCCCGCGAAAACCCCCACGTCCGCTCCAGGAACGTGAAGCCCGATTTCAGAGGGGTGCCTGTCTTACATGCGGAGAAATGGGCCACTTTGCAGCCGTTTGCCCACGCCGCCAGGAATTATTTCGTCCCAGCACGTCCCTGGGAAGCAGAACGTTCTCGCGGATGCCCTCTCCCGTTTACCACAATATCCGGTAAAACTCGAAAGACCCACCAACTCTCTGTTCACCCCTATGCAACGTGGGGCCCTACCTATGCTGGCTGTGCAAACCCGATCCCAGCATCAACACACCTCCCCTAACTCGCAAGCTCCGCCAGCCCAACCGGCTGCCCAGCCGCCACCGCAACAGACCGGAGTTCCCGCCCCTCCTACCCCTCCGACCGCTCAGTCGCCTGCAGTCTGCGCGCCGCCGCACGTAAGCACTAACCCTATAACTATTTCTCAAATCTCCGGGACCGACGGGGGGGCTCCCTCCAAGCTCCCCATCTCCGAATCCTTTTTAACTGTCCTTCGGAACCAGTGCCTTTTAGAACGTTCCGCTCATACCCTACCTCCTGGTGTTTTGGAACAAGGGGGGTCCTGGTACAAAGACTCAAAATTGTATGTACCCAAAGCTCTCCGGAAGGACGTTTTACATTTAGCTCATGGAGCCAAAACAGCTGGGCACTTTGGGTTTCTGAAGACCCTTCACTTATTGCGCAGACAGTTCTGGTGGGGGGGAATGCGTTCCGACATTGACTCCTTCATCCGCAGCTGTCCCGTTTGTGCCGCTGCGAAACGATCGCAGGGCAAACCCCCGGGATTGCTACAACCTCTTGAAACGCCCAGCAGACCTTGGGAAGTGATTGCTATGGACTTCATGACTGATCTCCCTCTCAGTGGGGGTAAAACTGTGTTGTGGGTTGTTACTGATTTGTTTTCTAAGCAAATACATTTGATTCCATGTGCAGGGATCCCCTCTGCTCAGAAACTGGCCCGCCTCTTCGTAACGCATATATTTCGTTTACATTCGTTTCCGCGTAAAATAATTTGTGACCGCGGAAGTGGTTTCGTTTCTAAGTTTTGGAAAGCTTTCCTCAAGTTGGTGGGGGTGGAACAGGGAATGTCTAGTGCATACCATCCTCAAACTGATGGTCAAACTGAACGTGTCAATGCTGTACTCGAATGTTATTTGCGTTGTTATGTTAACTACCACCAGGATAACTGGGTAGAACTGTTACCTTTAGCAGAATATGCCTACAATAATGCCATGCATCAATCCACAGGTTTTAGCCCGTTTTTCGCTGTGTATGGACAAGATTTCAGTCCCATCGTTCCTACAGATGATGTAGAGGGGGAGGGGAACCCCGACATTGCCTCCTGGGCACACGCCCTCCGTACCACTTGGCCCTGGCTCGTTAGCAACCTCGACCGGGCCAAACGTAAATACAAAGCGCAAGCTGACAAACATCGCTCCCCCGGGGGTGATCTGCAAGTGGGTGCTTTGGTTTACCTTTCCACCAAAAACCTCCGTTCCACCCAACCGTGCCATAAACTCAGCGCCAAATTCATTGGCCCTTTCCCCATTACTCGGGTCATAAACCCTGTCACAGTGGAACTGGCTCTCCCCAAATCCTTGAGGCGTGTGCATCCTGTTTTCCACATAAGCCTCCTCAAACCCCATGTTGCTTCTCCACGGTGGCATCCGGACCCACCGCCTGCGCAACCCATCATGGTGGGGGGGGAAGAACACTTCGAAGTCTCCAAGATCCTTGACTCCCGTATTCACCATGGTACTCTCCAGTATCTAGTTCGTTGGAAACATTTCCCCCCTGCCTATGACGAATGGGTGCGCGCACGGGATGTCTCCGCCCCCGACCTCGTCGACGCCTTTCACATTGCTTACCCGAACAGGCCAGCCCCCTTGCGAACTGGGAGGGGGCCTTGAGGGGAGCAGAATGTCAGGCTGCTATCTCGGTTTCGTTATTGCCTCTGTCTCTGTGCTGTATTGTCTGCCCCCCAAGGTCGCATGCCTAAGCCTAAGCCTGGGAACTCAGCTCCTGGGAAACTGTGTTCCTGCGTGTAATCTCCCGCCTTTCCTGCCTTATAATATCTCCCAGCTAGTGAGCCTTTCATAGCTGTCATTTTATTCGTTTGCACTGTATGCCTATTTGATCAGTAAAATCCATCTGTTTGGACTCTATACGACTTTGTGGTGATTTCTGGTTCTGTGGGCCAAGGGCTGACAAGCGCAGTAAGTGCTGCCAGTCCAATAAAGAATCCCCAAGTTTCAAGTATACCGGATGAAGAGGTTGAATTCTATGAGCCCCTGAACAAGCTTCCCCCAGCTCTTATTTTCCCAGTCATAGTACGTGCAAAGTACAAAAGGGTTCTTCCCCCCACAAAGGAGGGAGGGAATGAAAACTGCAGCTCTCTGTGGCTTGTCCCCAAAGATGATTGGCTGGAAGTGCTCTGTGGCCCTCCCTTGCAATGATCCAATTAGAAGGGGGAAATGCCATTGCCCAGGAAATCAGTTGAATCAAAGAAATACATCAGCACATGCTGTAGCTGGCTACCAGCACCCAAATACAAAAAAAAAAAAAAACATTGTTTGGAGGAAGAGGATTTCATAATATTCAAGAATACTAGATTTGTGTTACTGTTCCAGAAAATCATGTTAACAACCTGAAACAGAGATTTCCACCTATATCTTCAGCATGGGAATTTTGTCATGCACAATCCTATGCTCAACTGGAAGGACCATTGGTCTGATCCAGCATGACTGACCTTCTATTCTTATGATAGTAAGCCCAAGGAAATCTAATTACATGCTTTCCTTTGTGTTTATTTGTTTACTGAGAGAACATTCCATTCTGATAATGTAGTTCACCCTGACACAAACAGAGCCAAGTGTTAACATGGTGCAAAGAACTCATTGAAAAGGTTTCCCTACAGCTACAGCCTTTAAAAAGTTTTCTGCTCAGGTCATTTCATGCACAGATGCACATTAACAACAGAAAATTGGATTACGGGAGTCATTTATTGTAAGATTTATCTTTCTCTGCCAAACACCAGCTAATTTTAAATAAGAGAGACATAGAATCAAAGGTGTGTGTTTTTTTTTAAGAGAGGCTCCATAGACTTTAAAAAATGTTTTAAATAGTAATTCACACAATTCAATAGTTGGCAAGATGGGAGACTATATATACAGAGTAACTATGACACACCCCACAGAAAAGGGGCTCCAGTTAAAATGGTCTGCCCAAGGAGGATCGTGGATCCTTCTGGATTCCAAAATGCTCTGGTGGAGTGAGGATTCCAAACACAAACTCTGTTGAGACTGTAGTGAGAGCTTGGAACATAATGCTTGAAACAAGTTATTGACAAATTGCTCCTCATCAGCCTCTCCTACCTTTTTTGCTGATAAAATAACATGAATGAGCTTTGATCTGGATACCAGTTGTAATATAGGCCAAGCAGAAGAGTTGCCCAACATCCTATCAGGTCTGCTTATGGATCATTTTGCCATAGTTACTGTGATGGATCCTGGGATCTGTGAAAGCCACCAGTTGTGCACTGGATCTCTGCCCATTCTGGCTGCAAAAATCACATAAGGACTACTTAAATGAACCCTTGAAGTCTCTCATAAATTAGTCATTGATTCATTTGATCCTCCCTCAACCCCTCTACGAGGGGGTTACCTGTCTAGTGCTTTAAAAAAATCCTTACCTGCAGTTCTACATGCCCTAATAATTATTCAACTTGTCATCCTCACACTGTATATAAATGTATACAAGTGTCTTGCAAATCTCCCCCTTAAAATATAAAGAGAAATGCCTTTGAATAGGAAGGAAAATAGACAATATTTTGTATAAGTTCCCTTGATTTCCACAATGCTTCAGACGTTGTGCTTCAATTCTACAAACTTAGAGTGGTTTCACACTGGGGCCATTTTCTGCAATCAAGTTGTCAGTTTTCTAACATTAGCAACATGCAAAATTGCAATGGAGGATTCATATGACAATGGATATTGCACTTTTGAAATAGTTATTTCCCGATTTTTTTCAAAGCAACAAGGGGTTCTGTTCCATTATGTTCGTGAGTCTGCTTCACATGCTGTTTACTAATATCAGAAGAAATGACTCTATTTTTTAAATTTCAGTGAGTTGGTTAGTGCTACTACATCGTTACACCAGCAATATCACCTAATGGTAGGAGCAGAAAAGGTGCCAATTCACAACAGTGCAGTGGCACCAATTTTTTTTTAAGGTGACAACAGTAAGCACTGTGGAAGTTGACAACTGAACAATGCTTTCCCTCACATGCCAAAACAAATGTTATCATGAGATCATGCTGAAATAGTGGTATAATCTGTCCACATAGTGCCAAAGTATGAATTTGAATTCAACACAAAAGTGAACGGTTTTTTTTTACAACACATCAGAAAAAATGGGACAGCAACAAGGGAAGGACAGGAAATGAGGACGATGTCATCTGGAACCACCATAAAACTTTATGTATAAAGGACTGTAATTATGCTTACTTCTAACTAGTGTAAAACTGCTGTAAGACTAACTTAGAATTCAGTAAAAGTGTTTAACATTACAGCAAACACCCTCCAAGAAGAAGCAGAAGTAGCTATAGACAGTGGATGAAGATGATAGACAGTTACACTCATACTTATCTTCAAGACTACCCCACTATGTATATATGTACGCACTAAGATGCAAGCCATTCACAGTACAACCCTAAACAGAGTTACACCCTTCTAAGTCCATTGAAGTCAAAGGACTTACAAGGGTTAACCCAGCTTAGAATTGCACTGTTAGTTCCTAAAGTAAAAAAAGTTCAGATGTTGGACCTAATAGATATGTAACTTTAAACCCAAAACTCAGTTATCTGATGTGGACCATCTATTTTGGTAGCGCTAGGTTTGAATGTATCAGATCCTTGCCTGGCTTGTTCCAGCATTAAAAATACAGATGTTTGAAAATATTCCCTAATTTCTCGACACTTATGAAAGAAATCTATAAAGAAAGGTAATATCAGTGGTCATCTATAAGTATTTGAGGCACTGACTGAACTGGTATTCTGGTTACAAAGCATGTAGCACTTCATGCTTTGTGTGCTTTACAGTGCCTTTCAAAGGTTCCTCAGAACCATTCATTTACAGAAATAGAACTTGTTTACTTATAAGTACAACATTTAGTTTTTACTTCCTTAACCCTGTGCCTCTAGTAGGACATTAAAAAAAAAATCAAGCCAGTGCAGTATTTGGCATTTAAATGAAATATGTAACAAATGCCTTTTCCTTCGTAGACCATTAGGTGTCAATTTGGGTCTTTCCGCAAGTTATTCTGAATCAAAGCTATAACAGCAAAAGTGATATTTAATTCCACTAACCTTTGAATTTTCACACACATTATTACAAATCCGGCAATGCTAAAACATGGGCATGAAGCAGCACTGGAGAACATAAATGGCAATAACAATCCCAAGATGTGTTCAATTGGTGAAAATGACTTTTCTCTTGGGCAAAATAGCACAATCTATAATTCATTTAAAGGTGAATGGAATAATTAACTTCAATCACACCTTCATCCAGAAAAGGCTCCTAATATACTCCTTTTGGGTAGCCACGTAATAGAATGGAAATGTCAGCCTAAAAGTAATTTGGTGACTCTAATGTAGTTAGGATGATTGCTTTTAAATTTTGCATCTTTGAGAAACAAAGTTTCCAAGCGCACATTTCAATGGGATTCAAAAATAAATTAATATTTGGTTCTATAAAATGTTGGTATTTCATTTGTATTCATGCATCTCAGAGCTACTTCTCAAAATTACTTTTTATGACATGGCTGTTTAACCATTGATTAGGTCAGAAGACTGACTTTTTAAGAAGCATGAGTTGGCCTTGAAGGACTCTGCAATATTTCTTATGTTGTTTATGCATGGGTACTTTCACTCACGTTCACCCTCCCCACCATCTGTCTCGGTTTTTGAACACATGACTGAGGGTTTGAACACATGAAGCTGCCTGATACTGAATCAGACCATCAGTCCATCAAAGTCAGTATTGTCTACTCAGACCGGCAGCGGCTCTCCAGGGTCTCAGGCTGAGGTCTTTCACATCACCTTCATGCCTAGTCCCTTTAACTGGAGATGTTGGGGATTGAACCTGGTACCTTCTGTATGCCAAGCAGATGGTCTATCACTGAGCCATGGCCTTTCCACGGAGGGGCCACGGAGTTATGCATGAGTTTTCCCTCTATTAGAGATGACCTCGCTGCCAGCCCTCACAAATCCCAGGACTTCCTGTCCCTCTATTAACCCGATTCTTCCCTCTCCCCTGAGTTCAGTCCGCTTGAAATCCCCATGCATAAGACAAAGCGCAGGACACAGAACTTGGTTTACAAAACAGCATGTCAAGAGGAGGGGATTCAAATACTTCCTGCTTCCTCAGAGTTCTTTCTGAGTAGAAGGCTTTTAAAAATGAGACTTGGGTGTGCCCCCCCAGTTCCTTTCAAATAGCTCTTTTTTTGTTCTTAAAATGCTCCTTAACTGCTTTTTTATGTGGCAATTGGGGGAGAACTTTTCTCTCAATACAGCCAATTACAAAGCAGCATTTCAAGGGGTGGGGATTCAAATACTTCCTGATTTGAGTTTGGAGACTGCTGGTGTATAGACTCCCAGCAGGAAAGTGTGGGTCCAGTGAGCCTTCAGACTTCAGGTAAAACTCCCATGCATAAACAATCTTGGTCTCAGACTGGGGGGGGGGGGGTATAGAACCAGAGAAATAGAAACCAGAGAAATAGATAGGTCAGTATCCTGTGTATCCTTCCTTTTCACTGCTCTGGTGCTGTCCCTTTGTGTAGATCGCTACTCTCAGGGGATCTGTTTTCCTTCTGACTAACATCTTCCCTCTCTTTCTTCTTCATCTTGCAACCCTGAGAGCAGGATATGCTTTCCTCTATCTCCAGCCATCCTAGTTTAGTATGCCATCTCTATCCTATCTAGCATGGAGTTTCTTATAACAAAGGACTCACAAAAGGCTCCATGTGAACTTCGTTACCTATGCAGCAACACAAATTCCACTGTGTCATATGCTCTCTGCATTCTCACGGCATAATGGTTTGGATGCTATGACATCGTTCCTTTCACAATTTTCTCCAGCCTCTGGGAAGGCATTCCACCACTGTGGCATGCACTGCCTCTGCTGCTAGCCCTTCCATGTGCAAAAAGGCTCATTGGAAAACACTGATTTTTACACACAGAGAAGTCCTAGTGGTGGGGGAAGTGAGTGCCACAGGGAAGGAAGGCTAAGGTTGTCAGCTCCAGGTTAGGAAATACCTGGAGATTTTTTTGGGGTGAAGCCTGAGGAGGGCGGGGCTTGGGAAGGGGAGGGACTTCAATGCCATATAATCCAATTGTCAAAGCGGCCATTTTCTCCAGGGGAACTGATGTCTGTCCCTTGGAGATAAGTTGTAATAGCAGGAGATCTCCAGCCACCACCTGGAGGATGGCAACCCTAAGGAAGGCCTCCGCAGCAGTTGGAGAAAATCATGAGAGGAACAATGCCATAGGATTACAGGTTAGGGTAAAGGGGGAGGGAATTAAGGTGAAACAAAAAGTTGAAAGATTTGCACGTCTACATTCAGGCAATGCTTGCAACAACATATTGATTTTCCTCTGGCTTCTCATTAGATTCACTTTCTGATAACTTGTCTAAAGAGGGTCGAACTGGATCACATTGGTATATGTTCTGCTAATAACTGTTTTAACAGCAGTGTCTGATCTCCTGTCTGTTCTTGCCTTTGGCCACTCTTTCCCCCCACATGTTCTACAATGTACAAAATTATTGCAGTGCATTTTTTTTCTTAATTCTCCCTTCATTAATCCCCAAGAAAACTACATGGAATAAAAGCTGAGTCCAACATATATTTTTATTGATTCAATTTTTACCTTGCTCTTTCCCAACCTGAGTTGGGCTCAGGGTGGCTTCCAACATTATGTAAATACATAAACAACAATTAAAATTCAAATACAAAATACAAAACCCAATAATAAAATCAGATCAATCAAATGGCGCTTATTTATCAGTGCACAGGATCATGAAGGACCTGGGAAAAGGTAGCCAGAGCCCCCTACAGTGCAGGAAAAAAGTCTCCCTTTCTGGAAATTTCAGTCATTCCTTACAAAACTGTTCCTTTATTTGTTTAAATTGCACTCACAGTAAATTGCCTGCCATTGACCCATAGTGATATGACCATGTCGCCTAATCAGATTGGTTTTATCAACCCACACGATTCTATTTACTGTTATTGGGTTGGCTGTAAGGATTGGTTAAGTGTGCTAGCAGCATCATTGACTAAAATAATCCAGATTACTAATGCTGGAACTAGACAGAACCCAGGAAACAACCTGTGTTGGGTAGCAATTACACTATCAAATTACTAGAACTGAGGGGAGACTTTGCCCAGAGAAGCTCACTGGGTAACCTTGACCCACTTGCTCTGTCCTTGTCAGTCTGGCCAACCTCACAGGATAGAGTAGATGTCAGGATAAAATGGACAAGAGGAAGATCCTGAATTCTATGGGGATAGAGTGGGAAGATATGGCATGAGTGGTATATTGTAAGTCATGGTACAAGGAGGAGGAGGAGGAGAATAAGAAGCCCCCGCCACTCATGTGGAGGAGTGGGGAATCAAACCCAGTTCTCCAGATCAGAGCCCACCACTCCAAACCACCGCTCTTAACCACTACTCCGTGCTGGCTCTCTAGCCCATATGGGCTCTCTTTAGCCCATATGGGAGCTACTTTTCTATGAACAGCTACCATGCACATCCTATGTACTTTTCTATGAACATCGTCCCATGGCAGGATATTTAAATAACTCAGCTTTGGTAGCAGAGTTCTATTATGTGGGCATTATCCTCGTCCCATCTAGCAAGGTGGCCTTTAAATATTCACACAGTAGCTGCCACAGGAAAACAGCTGTCATAAGACTGGAAGAATGCCCAAAGGACACTGGGCATTATATAGCCCATGTAGTATAGTAGTTAGATTACCGGACTAGGCAGACCCAGGTTCAAATCCCCACTTGCCATGAAGTTCTCTGGGTGATCTTGGGCCAGTCACTCACTCTCAGCCTAACCTACCTCACAGGATTATTGTGAGGATAAAATGGAGGAAAGGAGAACTATGGGAGGGGCCGTGGCTCAGTGGTAGCACATCTGCTTGGCATACAGAAGGTCCCAGGTTCAATCCCGGCATCTCCAGTAAAAGGGACTAGGAAGGTAGGTAATGTGAAAGATCCCTACCTGCGACCCTGGAGAGCCGCTGCCAGTCTGAGTAGACAATACTGACTTTGATGGACCAAGGGTCTGATTCAGGATAAGGCAGCTTCATGTGTTCATGTATCTGCTGCCCTAAACTGCTTGGAGGAAAAGTGGAATTAAAATTCGACAGATCAATAATATTACTAAAAAAGCACGACCATTTGTATTTTCATCAAATTTCCACAAGATTTTTCTAAGAACAAAACTCAAAATGGGCAAATATTCACTGCAGTATTCAGACATGGGTATTTTCTCTTTCTGATACCAACTCTTAGGAAGAGTGGTCCCCTTAACTCAAATCTTGTACCACTAGCAGATACTCCATTTCCCAAATTGAGAGTGCTATAGCTATCAGCAATACACATCTTACAGAGGTGACAAATGTCGTATTTCACAGGAATGCACAGATCCCTTTAGACACTGGACTTCACAAGAAACTGTTTTAACACAACTTGCACAGTCCTTATGGTTCTCATTTTCAAAGTCCTCAGTGAAGATAATGATTTTGACATTTATCCCACGTGCAATATGTTTAATACATTCCATGTGCCCTACTGCTGGACAGCATCAGGTTCCCTGTCAGGACCAATAAATGTCACCACCAGATGTGTTATGCTCTCACATCTTCATCAGCCCCTTGCAAGTTATATACAGTCAGCTAGTATTCTCAGCACTCTGGAGCTTTTACTTGTCTCAAGGCAGTCTAATTACTGGCTAACAATGGTTATACTAATACTAAGACTGGCCCAGATAACAGGCACGCTCCAGTTGCTGTGACAGAGCTGAAGAGCATGCTAAAATACTCTCTCTCTGAGTGTGTGTGTGTGTTAAGTGCCGTTAAGTCGCTTCCGACTCATGGCGACCCCACGAATGAAAGTCCTCCAAAATGTCCTATCTTTGACAGCCTTGCTCAGATCTTGCAAATTGAAGGCTGTGGCTTCCTTTATTGAGTCAAATACTCTGGAAGGTTGTTGAAAGCCACCACAATCTCCTCAGCCATACCACCCAGACTCAAGCCATAGGAAGACAAATTACATGACTTGCATGACTTCATAGAAACTGCCTTCTTGCCTGTCTGCCCCTATTTTATTTGTCCCCATTCTCTAGTTGTACTTGACTACTACTCTTAGTTCTGTTTTCCACTGTTACTTCTCTCACAATTCAGATAACGTCTATTCAGATAATGAAATGAAAATTATCTGAATAGAAGTTTGCAATATTTCTCTATGGAGGAGGGTAGGGTTGCCAACTGCCAGGTAGTAGCAGGAGATGTCCT
The DNA here is from genome assembly GCF_029931775.1 of Euleptes europaea. Lineage (NCBI taxonomy): Eukaryota > Metazoa > Chordata > Lepidosauria > Squamata > Sphaerodactylidae > Euleptes > Euleptes europaea. Next base: position 50,760,486 of record NC_079312.1, read on the forward strand.
GCTAATTCAACTGATCTCCAGCTGATAGAGATCAGATCACCTGGAGAAAAATAGTCGCTTTGGCCATTGAACTCTATTGCATTGAAGTCCCTCCCCTCCCCAAACCCTGCCCTCTGCAGGCTCCACCCCAAAATCTCCCGCCAGTGGCGAACAGGGACCTGACAACCCTAGAAGAGGGTGACCCTTTCCATAAAATAAGACCCCCTTACCCAATCTTCACCAAACTTCGGAGGTCATGCAACACAAATCCCTTCAAGCTACACTGTAAATGTGGGGACTCTACCTCCAAAAATACCCCCCCCCAAGAATTTTAGTAGTACTTACCTTTTTAGACTTGTCAGTAATGGCCAGCGGTCTGCTTCCTTCCTCATGGTTGACTACAAGGTTGCAGTCAATCATGAGAAATCGAGTTCTTAAGGGAGGGAGGAAGCGGCCATTAAAAGTGTGAGAAAATTCAATTTCCCATGATTAACAGCAACCTTGCAATCGACCTTGAGGAAGGAAGCAGACCGGTGGCCATTACTGACAAGTCTAAAAAGGTAAGTACTATTAAAATTCTCAGGAGGGGGGGCATTTTTGGAAGTAGAGCCCCCAAATTTACAGTGTAGCTTGAAAGGATTCTTGTTGCATGACCTCCGAAGTTTGGTGAAGACTGGGTAAGGGGGGTCTGATTTTATGGAAAGGGTCACCCTCCTCTAGGGTTGCCAGGTCCCTCTTCGCCACCGGCAGGAGATTTTGGGGTGGAGCCTGAGGAGGTCGGGGTTTGGGGAGGGGAGGGACTTCAATGCCATAGAGTTCAATGGCCAAAGTGGCCATTTTTCTCCAGGTGATCTGATCTCTATCGGCTGGAGATCTGTTGAATTAGCAGGTCATCTCCTGCTACTACCTGGCAGTAGTAGTCCACTTGAGTCCTTACCTAGAGTGGAAGGAACTCAGCACCTTACTCCTATGGGGAAGCGTAATGTATTCTATTTATGAAATGGTTATTCGCTTGAAACCAGATATTGTGGATGATGAAATATAACTGCAAACATTATATTTTTGAAGAACTGATGAAGAAATGGGCTTTATGCCCTGAAACGATCGTTTTCTCCTTCTATGCACAACTTGCTGTTGTGTGAACAAACAGCATCTTAAGAGAAGACTTCGTGTCTCTCCTTCTATGCACATCTTGCTGCTATAAGGATAGAGCATCCTATAAGAACATTTCTTGCAAACTGTACTTCATTACTTACCTGCTGGAGGAATTAATGTGTTACTTGCTTTGACATTTCATTATGTAAAATTGTACATCTTTTGTTATAGTATATAGAATTGTTAAGGGTGGTTGTGTTACCACATACTGTGAAAAATACAGCTACAATATATTTGGCTTTGGTAACAGCTATACTCCTGTACTAATTTCCTCATCTTTCTGATACGTGTGCAGAGGTGTCTTTATTTTCCTTCACTACCTGGCAGTTGGCAACCCTACCCTTCTCCATAGAGAAATATTGCAAACTTCTATTCAGATAATGAAATGAAAATTATCTGAATTGTGAAAGAAGTAACAGTGGAAAACAGAAAGAAGAAGAGTAGTCAAGTACAACTAAAGAATGGGGACAAATAAAATAGGGGCAGACAGGCAAGAAGGCAGGGATGCTTCACAAAACTTGCTACTTTTGTTTAACCTCTTGTTATCAGCTACAGCAAGTAAGAGCATACTTCCCTCCAAAGTGCTGAATCTCTAAAGAGAAACCAGGGCCCAAACCTGGGAATCATGCTACATACCCTGAATACAGAGGCTGTAACTGCTCAGTATCACAACACTGAACCTACTTATCTGCCCTTTAAGACTATTGCAATGGTTTATTGAAACTGTAATTTCTCTTCTCAACTTAGTGTCATCATGGTTTAAGTAGAAAATGCAGAATATTAAGTAGAACATGTCTACAGCCTACTATACAATTACTTCCAACTATTATCCTATTTAAAAGCTGTAAATTTGCATGATTTGAAGAGTATATATATCAATAAAAACAATGCCAAATACAAATACATTTTTTAAAAAAACAAACAAACATCTGAGGTTAAGCTTCTTTCTTATATTCTCCTCAGTAGTGACCATATCCTTTTTCTGTGCTTTGAAGGAAATGTGGAACGCCTATCTTATTAGGACAGGATCCTGCATGGCCTCTTTATCACTTCAAAAAAAAAAACACACACACAGAACAATAAACTCTTACCTCAAAACACTTCTTGACCAATTATTGCATCCAAGAGCAGTAGCACCCCAAAATATGCTTGCTATGCTATATTTTCTATCTTACTACCCTTATTTTCTCAGCTGGCTGTTTTATGTTGACAAATTACTGAACATGCCCATTAGCAACTGAAAACCAAATCAAGGGCTAAGTAGCATGAATGGGGGCCTTTTATTTTAGAACAGCAGTTCTTTCAGAGAGGTACCGTAATTTTCCTGCAAACCATCCTTGACCATTTAATTGTGAGGGTCTGTATGCCTTTGCCTTGGGTAAGGCCTTTGCCTTGTAGGATTCCCCCCCCCCCTGGACTCGTAAAAGCAGTCCAGGCCTCTTGTCTTTCCTTGGTTCAGGCGCGGCGTCTGACAGGCCCCAGGTTGGAATGTCTCTTCCCTCTTCCCACGTCCCTCCCTTGCTCTCACTGACTCCCTTCCATCGGCTATGGCCTTGGAGGGTAGATAGTACTAACAAGCTCCCTGAACTCTTTGATGTTTTGTACCATGCACAGTTATCGCTTCCCATAACATAAGCTTGACATCTGCTTCCCTGTAGGGGTTATAATGCTGTCTTTGTGAAACAGTAAGCACTTGCAACTTTACCAGTGTAAGGCCTGTACTACCTGAAGCTACCAATAAAGTTCCTTGTTTCTGCATGACAGTCTGGGCAAGTGATTTTATGGAGTTTGCACAGGGAGGTTGGGAACCCTCACATTAAGTTGCAAGTCTTTTGCCTCGTTATCCTGCTCCTGTACCGTTCTTGGACAGCTATGGCAGGCAACGGGGATGACGACGACAAGAAGGATGACGCTGTACCCAAAGAGCCCGACCTGGCCCCTTCGGAAGGGAAGTCGACTGGGAAGACTCCCAGTGGAGCCGATTCAGGATCGGGTTTGGGTGCAAAGTCCAAGCCCACCCGCTTGGAGACCTGGCTGGAATCTCCCCGGCATTGGTCGCTCCCGCAGAGCGATGCGCAGTCACGATGGACTGTGGTTCACGGGTTGGGGTTCGAGGACGATCCCGCCCGAAAGGAAGCCCTGCTGCTTCACCAGATGGATGAGGAGCGGCAGCGCTGGCAGAAAGAGCGCCAGGAGTTACTGGACCGGATGGATGCCATGAACGCTGTGATGCTGGACATGGCCCAAGCCATGGACGACCTGAAAGTTCAGACTCCACCCGTGGCTCCGGCAGACGGAAAGCAACCACCTGGCCCTCCCGTGGTCCCCGCACCTCCCATCCGTCCCGCTCCACCGGCCTGCCGAGATCTGAAGATCACGTATGACGGGTCGAGTGACCAGATGACGTTTTTTATGGTGCAAGTGGACATTTTTATGCGTGAACAGGCCCGGACTTTTACTTCGGAAGAGTCCCGGGTCCAATACGTGGCGTCCCTCCTGCTAGGTGAGGCGGCCGCCTGGATGGTACAGCAGTATGAGCTCCGCTCCCCGGTCTTGCGAAGTCTCGATGACTTCATGGTCGCCCTTCGACACCGTTTCGAGGACCCGCATTTGGGTGAGCGAGCAAAAACTGCCTTGCAACAACTGCGCCAAGGGACTAAGTCGGTCACGCAGTATGCTAGCGAGTTCCAGTCGCTCTCAAGTCGCATCTTGGACTGGAGTGAAGCTACCAGGGTGCAGTGTTTCCTCGAAGGTTTGAACCCGGAATTGCAACACTGGGCTTTCATGCAAGGTAACCCTACCGATGTTGAAGGCTGGGTTCGCCACGCCGCTGACATCGAGAACCGAAAGCAACTGCTACTCCTGTCCCAACAACGCACCGGACGAGAGACCAAGACCCGTGGAGACAAGCCCGGCGGTCCGAAGGACTCTCGTCCCCCCTCGGGGGGAGGACCCTCCATGACCGAACGCTGTAAACGCTTTGAGAGCGGGGTCTGTCTCGTTTGCGGGGGGAAAGGACACTTTCCTTCTCAATGCCCTTCACGACCCGGACGTCCGGGACCGTCTCGTCCGGCAACGACCGAGCCTGAGAAGCCCCCTCCCGAGGGGCAACCTCGCCGCCGGAGCGGTGCACCGAGCCGACGAAGCATACCCTCGGCCTTGCACGCACGCACCGAGGTCGAAGCCTCGAGCTCTGCCGGCCCATCGGGGTCACGGATTACAAATGAAGCCTTTGACTCATCGGAGTCACGGATTACAAATACCGTAGCTGCTTCCTCCAGCGAGGAGGAGGACTGGGACATGCCGGCAAAAAACACCGTCGGTCTGCTGTAAGGGGGGCTCCTCAGCAGACCGCTCCGAACGTTGTGCAAGGAGCTCCACTAATGGTAAGCGCTCAGGAAGACAATGTGTATGTAAAGGTCAGTCTCTCACTGCCAAAAGGGGGGCCCACGTTAGAATTTACGGCCCTACCCATCCTGGTCCTTTGGATACTGCTGCTACATATCTAGATAAAGAATTTAAATGAAGTTGACAAAGGAAGAGCTAAAAGTTAAGCATTAAAGATGACCAGAATATAAAACATTCTCTACTTACCGGAATACTAAGGATCTCTTAAATGTCAAGGTAACACTTAACTCTGTGATATGAGGATCAAGTGTAGCCCTCATTCAAATTCTGGGGGGTGGGGAGAAGCACAGCCTCACTTCTTTAATGGATTTCAGGCCTTCTTTAAAGCTTTAAGTATACTTTACCAATGATCTGAAATGCTGTTCTGTCTCTCTGAAGAATATTGAATAAATGGTTTGAATTCCAGTACTATTGGGACTGGATAATGAAGGGGAAGGAATTATTTTGAGTCTTATAATTGATACTAATGGATATGATTTGTTCATGCTTGTATCTTAAGTTATCCTCTTCTCATTCTATAGTCATAATCCACAATATGCCAATAAATCCACTGAAAAGCTCAGTTATTTCAAAAAAAGCAAAACTTGTTTAAAAATCTGTTTCCCCAAGTTACGCCAGAGTAAATTTAATGTAAAATGAAATTGGTGAGCAGCAAACTATCCCATAAAATGGAATGCATGCTTCTCTTATAGCAACCCATCCCAGAGTTCCATTGAAAGTAACATGTTAAAAGATCAATATTCCACCACGGGAAATTGTCTGAACGCTTTCTGAATGTGTGTTGCTATTGGTATAACAATGTATCACTATTGAGTGGTGAGCATTGTCCAGATGTGGCCTTGTTCCTTTCTAGTAATCTATCCTGGTCAGGTTTATTTTTTAAGGGAAATTTCTCTAATCACTCCATAGTACTCCAACAAGAATTGTACAGTGGAATACACAGAGTGGGCAATGAATGTAAAAGAATTTACAACATTATATTTACGATTGCTGGGTTCGAGTCCAGATCTGATGAAGGGAGTTCTGGTTGATCTAAGTGCTACTGGACTTGAATCTAGCTATTCTATTACAAACCAACATGGCTACCCTCTGAAACAATATTTACTATTGTGTCAGACATGCACTTTTCCTTTCCCTAGGTTTAACAGCCACTGGCTATCCATCAACCACTTCGCACTTCAAAAAGGAGACATGAAATTTAATTTTTCCTTGGTGCTATAAAGAGAAAAGTGACATGCACTTTTGTTTTTGATGTTTTCTTAAATATATGAAGAGCCATCGTGGCTTCAAATGTAACCATTGCTGTAGTCATTGCTTCTTGTATTGTAAATAGTGTTCCAGCAGTTGTGAACATTTATATTTCCAACGACTAACTAAACTATTTAATTTTTTCCCTTGAGATCATTTACAGCCCATTCCTGAAAAATGGGCCCAAAGCCCTTAGGAGGCCGACTACGGCCTCTGCCTGTGCAGGGGCCCACACCGCCGGCGCCCGGAAGGTGCACAACAGCATGAGTGGCCCCAGTGCCAGCGTGCAGGGCCAGGCACCGCTCCCCAACTGCCCCCACCTCTCACCGACCTGGCGTATCTCCTGTGCAACCAGGGTTGCATGGGTTTTTGGCACCGGGCAGAGGTTTCGGCAATGCCGAAACCTCATTAAGAGGCAACACCGCTAGTTTGCCTCCTAAGCCCGGCGTAGGCATTCCTTTCAGGAATGCACTGTTAATAGCTTTAATCTCTACGTACTGTTAAATACCAAACCAATAAGCTACATAACAATAGACATTTTTTATTGAGAGATCCTCTTTTCATAGCTACTAAATGAGCCTATATGCGAAAAATTCATTGGGACTACTGTTTAAATTCAAGAGTCAGAGATGAGAGAAGTCTTCCCCTTTGTCTCTAGGTATGCACTCACTTTCAGTTCTAAGGGCTACCTTGAGTTTAGGTTGAGACAGACACTTTCAGACTCAATGTGGACTATTGGCTGGCCAGAGAGAATTTGAATTATCTGTATCCGTGATGTTTCCAGCAATAATTTCTGTGGAAATGTAATATCTTAGAAATGTAAGTCTTGAACAGTGAGTTACTGACTTACAACTACCATTGAATATCCACCTGACAGACAACTGCAGCTAATACGGGCATTTTGGTAAGTATACAAGTATGTTCATTGTATTCTACTATATATGTTAGGTGTATGAGTATGGAATGGTCCTAAAAGGTGTGTGTGTAAATTGCTGTCAAGTCACTGCTGACTTATGGTGACCCCATACTGTTTTCAAGGCAAGAGACTTACAGAAGTGGTTTGTCATTGCCTTCCTCTGCAGTGACTCTGGAATTCCTTGGTGGACTCCAGCCGACTTTCATTTACATGCTCCAGCTTTTTTGTTTGATGCTCCATCTCAACTAAGACCTGCGTATGAAGGGAGAAGATAGTTATCACACCCAAGATCAACATTCCAGTTGTGACAACTACATTCCAGAACATGTTCAACTTCTATTATGTTTTTTTTTTTCAGTGTGGCTCTGAATGAATGAGAAGTGCAGTGTCTGAGTCTCAACTTAGTGTCTGAGTCTCAACTTCATATTCCCATGAAATTTCATTAGTGGCATGTTGGGACTAGGGATAGCTAATCTTCTGTGGGTTCAGATTATATAACTCTTGTTTTGGAAGGAATGAAAGAGATTCTGAATAAACCACAGTCCTGTTTTGTAAGGAGAAGAGCCATAAAAAGCTTACTGTATACAGGGGAAACACTCTTAGTTTGGCAAAGGGGGTGGGAAATGGAGAATTCAAAATTGACTCCAGCTATTTTTTGACTCTGTCATGGAACCTAGGGCTGTTGGGGGAAAAAATCGGTAAAATTCGGGGATTCGGCAAAATTCAACCCATTTTTATACGGGAAATGCTGAAGTCCGAACTCCCCCGATTCAGATCCGTGGAATTCAGCACTCAGTTCGGAGTTCTAGAATAAATTCGGCCATTTAAAGCCATTAAAAACACATTCACACCTTTCCATGGCTCGGGGGGGGGGGCATTTTTGGAGGTAGAGGTCCCAAACTTTCACTGTAGCTTGAGGGGACTCTTCTTGCAAGAACCTCCTAGTTTTGTAAAGATTGGGTAAGGGGGTCCCGAATTATGGGGCCCGGAAGGGGTCCCCCCAATCTGCACATTGGAATAATTAAAAACACATTCGCTGCTTTCCACGGCTCCGGGGGGAGACATTTTTGGAGGTAGAGGTCCCAAACCTTCAGGGTAGCTTGGAGGGACACTACTTGCAAGAACCCCCAAGTTTTGTTAAGATTGGGTCAGGGGGTCCCGAATGATGGGGTCCCCCCAATTGGAATAAAGCCATTAAAAACACATTAATGGCTTTCCGCGGCTCCGGGGGGGCATTTTTGGAGGTAGAGGTCCCAAACCTTCAGGGTAGCTTGTAGGACCCTACGTGCAAGAATCCCAAAGTTTTGTTAAGATTGGGTCAGGGGGTCCCGAATTATGGGGTCCCCCCCCATTGGAAAAAAGCCATTAAAAACACATTCGTAGTTTTCTGCTGCTCCGGGGGAGCATTTTTGGAGATAGAGGTCCCAAACCTTCAGGGTAGCTTGGGGGGACCCTACGTGCAAGAACCCCCAACTTTGAGAAGATTGGGTCAGGGCCCTCCCGAGTTATGGGGTCCCCCCAATTGGAATAAAGCCATTAAAAACACATTTGCGGCTTTCCGCGGCTCCGGGGGGCATTTTTTGAGGTAGAGGTCCCAAACATTCAGTGTAGCTTGAGGGGACCCTTCTTGCAAGAACCCCCACGTTTTGTGAAGATTGGGTCAAGGGGTCCCGACTTATGTGATTCTCCCCCATCCACCCATTGGAATGATTGGGAGCAGGCAATCCTTACTGTGCATCTAGAGAGCGGCAAATCCAAGGCAAAACCTCCCATTGTTTCTGGGGCAGCCAGAGAGAGACTCACCGACCCACCTCCATGCGAAGGTGGCAACCAATGGAAACAGCAACAATCACACTCGCAAAGAGGAGATCAAGCCCCCCCACCAGGACAGCCCCCCATTTTGGCTTCCCCCCGCCCACACACACACACAGTAGAAGCCAGTCTGTGGCTTCTAAGAGCCGATGTAACTACGCCAAAAGTGCATCCCGCTCAAAGCGTAAGTAAACAGCGTAACTAGCATGGGTAACGTACGTATCTTTTCATTTCAACACAGCCAAAGTGCCTTATAACACTACTTGCGTAAGTGCGACCTGCGCATATTGCGTATCTTCATTATTGATAGATGTCATGTTGCTGGATTCAAATCTTCCACAGCAACAATCACACTCACAAAGAGATCAAGCCCCCCCCAGGACAGGTAACCCCCCAAATCACACTCCACAGAGGCAATCAAGCCCCCCCAGCAGAACAGCCCCCCTGAACCAGAAGACGCAAATTCCTAACGAAGGAGAAGAACGGGCCAGACAGAGACAGACTCACTGACATGGGATGTACTAAAACGAATGACAGGCTAGCCCATTAGAAACAACAGAAGCAGCTGCACAGCCCATTGGAAACAATAGGAGCCAGCCAGAGAGAGACTCACACACTGACCCACAGTTAACTCCAGACGAAATTGGCAACCAGTGAGAACAGCAGAAAGCACAGTCCCACACAGAAGCAATCAAGCCCACCCCCCAGCAGAACAGATAAACCCATGCCCCTTTGGCTTCCCCCCCCCCACATACACACACAGGAAAAAAGTTATAGAGAAAAGCCCCAAAATGGGTCATACTGTGGATGTCTTCTCTTCCATCCGGAGCAGGGACTGGGACTCCGAGTCAGGTCTCAGGAGTAATCCAATATGATTCTAGAAGACTCACACACAGAGACTCTGGCAATTTATGCACGGGAGGTTTTGCCTTTGATTTGCTGCTCTCTAGTTGCACATTAAGGATTGCCTGCTCCCAATCATTCCAATGGGTGGATGGGGGGGACCGCATAATGCGGGACCCCCTGACCCAATCTTCACAAAACTTGGGGTTTCTTGCAAGAAGGGTTCCCTCAAGCTACCCTGAAGGTTTGGGACCTCTACCTCCTAAAATTCCCCCCCCCCCGGAGCCGCGGAAAGCCGTGAATGTGTTTTTAATGGCTTTATTCCAATTGGGGGGACCCCATAATTCGGGGCCCCCGACCCAATCTTAACAAATCATGGGGGTTCTTGCAACTAGGGTCCCTCTAAGCTACCCTGAAGGTTTGGGACCTCTACCTCCAAAAATACCCCCCCTGGAGCCGCGGAAAGCAGCGAAAGTGTTTTTAATGGCTTTATTCCAATGGGCAGATTGGGGGGACCCCTTCCGGGCCCCATAATTTGGGACCCCCTAACCCAATCTTCACAAAACATGGGGGTTATTGCAAGAAGGGTCCCCTCAAGCTACAGTGAAAGTTTGGGACCTCTACCTCCAAAAATGCCCCCCGGAGCCGCGTAATGGCACAAATGTGCACACACACCCCCACCACCACCACAGGGATCTCTCTCACACTCAGACACTCTCTCTTTCTCTCCCCGGGCCGCACACTCATCCACAACTGATTGGCAGAAGAACACCCAGCTTGCCCACCGATTGGCCATGGGAGAATGCTGCTTCGGGGGCGCCAAAGTTGTACGAATTTATCTGGCGTCCACGCAAACTCACAGAGTTCGGTTCATCATTTTCCCGCCTTTTTTTAATTCGGCTCCATCCGAGCTAGAAATTGCCAAATTGGGGAAAATTCATCTGTTTTTCTTATCGGATGGAACCAAATCGACAGCCCTAATGGGGCCCTCAATCCTAAAAGCCATTAATCTGAAACAGTTAGGAACTGGGCAAAACTGGTGTTACCCGAAAGTATTCTGCCTGCCCCCTGTACCACTCTATTGGTCCCAAGATTTTAAAACCTGAAACTCAGTGTGACTGTTGTTACAAGGCGGGATTGCTGGAGCTATGGTTCAAAGTTGTTGCCACTTTATGTCCACTTTCCAGGAAGTGAAAGGAAAAAGTGAGCAAAGGCTTTATTTTAGCATTACACCCTTATATAATTTTACCGAGTGCTCTGATTCTAGAAGCTATCTTCTAGGTTTTCCCAAATTATTTGTGTTTAATAGGATTGTATGCTTATCTGGTTAAAAATTCATTTTCTTTAACTGACAGTGTGACTTGACTGTTTAGGGAAATTCACCTATGTGCTGGCAGATTAGACAATGCAAACCTAGAGCCAGCGCTGAATTGACTGTGTCAATCTAGGTATCAGAGGGGGTAGGGAAAGGCAAAGAAATGCAGCTCCATATCTGCATCTCTCTCTCCTATATAAAGACACATGCCAAATCTCTGAGGGATCAGGAACAACCAGGGAAGGCCCTTACTGGATCACAATGGCAGGATAACAACATCAGATATTTAGAAATTGTTTTTTCTGATGACCTGAAGACAATGATAAGTGATAACATCAATCCTTGAAAGAAAGAAAGAAAGAAAGAAAGAAAGAAAGAAAGAAAGAAAGAAAGAAAGAAAGAAAGAAAGAAAGAAAGAAAGAAAGAAAGAAAGAAAGAAAGATCTGGAATAATAATGAAATATTATTTAATTATTTATTTTAGTTCATTTTAATTCATTTCTATTTTAATTCATTTAATTCATCTTTGTCCCCAATGGGGACCCAAAGTGGCTTACACTGTTCTCCTCTCCGCCATGTTATCCTCACAACAACCCTGTGAGGTAGGTTAGGCTGAGAGAATGTGACTGATCACCCAGCGAGCTTCCATGGCTCAAGTGAAGATTTGAACCCGGGTCTCCTAGATACTAGTCTGACACTCTTAACCACTGCACCACACTGCATAGTTTCAGGAAAAATGAAAAATTTACCGAGCATTCTGTTTGTTTTTAATGCCCTCCCATTGTTGCTGAACCAGTCCCTGATATCTAGATTACAGTTTTCGTTCATCTGGACTTATAAGAAACCCAGAATTTAATCAAAAAATTATACAGCTTTGCCAGAAAGATAGAATAGCAGCTCCTAACGCTGAAAAATAATGACAATATTTCTATGTTAGCTGCTATTTCATACTAACTTAGGAAAGACAAAAGGGGACTCAGCAGATCTACTCTGGATACTATTTTTCCAACTTATAGGGGGCCTCTTAAGGGCAAGGTAGTACTGTAAGGGGAAGAGGTTCTACATGGTCATCTTGTTGATGAAATCATAAGTTGTGAAAAGTGCTAACTTTTCAGTAGTCAAGTTCAGAAGTTTTCTTTCCAAAGGTGCAAACATAATAGTGGCTGTATAAAATATTTATAGACCTATAGTCACCTATTTAGCAGCTGCCTTATTGACGGGGTGCCTCTTTGCTACTTACAGCTCTGTAAATAGAAAAAAAGGGCTTTAGGGAAAAATCTGCTGTATTTTCAGAAAGGAAAATAAACATATTGATCTGCAGAATTCCCTTCTGCCTCTTGCAAAACACACAGGATATTCTCCTCTTCTCATATCCAAAATGTACCAGTCATTTTCCATTTGCAGTTCAGATGTACATTCAGTTAATGGTGAGTAAGCTGAAGGAGATAATAAAATTTAGGTATGGGAAAAAAGCAAGGTACTGTTGCTTGTGTCATCATTGTGTCTTGCAACGCCTGTGAGATGGCTGAGGTGCAATTTCTTATTTTGATGGCCACGGCATCATTTTGAGTATACAGGGCAATGAACAGGCAGCTGAATCAGCAGCAACAGTCAGATGGTTGTGCGTGCTTCCTCATTCTTTAGAGTAGGTAATAATAAGTGGAAATACCAAGACTAATAATTTTTAAAGCGATCCTCCTTTCTCCAGTTCAAATTTTAAGAAGGGCGTATACATACTCAACTTTACTGTGTAAATCTGTCCCATCTGTAAGACTTTGCAGGATATTTGTTTCTATCTATCACATTTTTGTCCCAACATCCCTGCCAAGAGCATGTATATGGTATTTTCATCCCCATTTTATTCTCGCGACCAGGAGCGCCTGCGTGGTGTAGTGGTTAAGAGGGGTGGTTTCGAGCGGAGGACTCTGATCTGGAGAACCGGGTTTGAGTCCCCACTCCTCCACATGAGCGGCAGTGGCTAATCGGGTGATCTGGATTTGTTTCCTCACTCCTACACATGAAGCCAGTTGGGTGACCTTGGGCTAGTCACAGTTCTCTTACAGCTCTCTCAGCCCCACCTACCTCACAGGGTGTCTGTTGTGGGGAGGGGAAGGGAAGGTGATTGTAAGCCGGTTTGATTCTTCCTTAAGTGGTAGAGAAAGTCAGCAAATAAAAACCAACTCTTCTTCCTCCTCCTATAAGGTAGATGGTCGAGTGGGGATGGGGGCTTGGATCTCCAAAGCCCTGCTGTGACACACTGGCCTACCACTCCGTTCAACAAAGTGTGCAGCCTTCCTTCAGCCTAAGGAGCCTTCCTTCAACTTAAATCACCCTTCCACTGGATGAAGAGTCCCTTCCACTGGAGAAAGGCTCTAAGATGAAAAGAGGCTTCAAACTGTACTGAGTGGAATGGTATGATGCAAGCCACTCCCTGTTATACTATGCTTCCCTCCTCCATATGGATCCTGGTGCTTTTTTATATAAACCACCAGTAGGAACAAGATAAACAAATTCTCTTGGTGGTGTTCCATCAACATTTTCTAATAATCTGCACACAGACCTTTCAGTCTACTTGCGTTCCTCTCTGCTCTTCAGAATATTTTTGTTTGCTTGGGTCTTTCACCCCAAAATAGTGTCTAAAGTATCTCTTTGCTATTTGATAGAGTTCATATCTCAATGAATGATGCAATGACCACAGGTTGTACATAAGTGTGTGAGCTTGATTGCAGCGCGGGAGATAGCTTGAAGCATGGGTGGTCGGAACTCAACCTGTTCTGCAGATTATGCAGTTTATATGCTTCTATGCATTCTGCTATCACTAGGGTTGCCAGGTCCCCTGGCAACTGGTGGGAGCTTTCTGGGGCTGGGATAACATGACCTGAAAGTGATGCAGATGTTCTAGCAGTCACCTCCGAAAACTGTATGGGTTCCATAGAATTTGGGGAGGGGGGTGCTAGAGTGTATGCATTTGCCCGGATGCTCTAGTAATCACCTCTGAAAGCTCTGTGGAAACCATAGAGTTTTGGGGGAGTGCTAGAGCATCCACATCACTTCCCCTTCAGCTGGCTCTCTTCCACTCACCAACCAGCTGAGGGGTGGTGGGCAGCCCAATTGGTTGGTGGGCAATTGGCAAGCCCAGCTATCACTTCAAAAGAGTCAGAGCCTGTTAGGTAAGTCAATACTAACTAAATAATCTTTTTATAGGCAGCAAAAGAAAGCACAATCAGGTTCATTTCAATGTGTTCTGCCAGAGAGTGGACAGACCAGATTTGGCAGCATGGAATTGTTAGCCGAAATGCGCTTTGAATGGAGAATTAACTGCGCAAACTGTAATTATAATATTTATATAGCGGTATGCAACCAATGTATACCAGAGATGGAATCTGTGACCTTACAATAATGACAGAGGCAAGGGATTCCAAATTAAGAGAGTTTATGTCTTTCAAGAGTTCAATGTGGCAACACAAACATACACAGAGAACTAAGAATCAAAGAGAGGAGTAGAGAGACAATTGCCAATGTGGCAGGTATTCGTTGACGGGTTATACTGCACCTTTCCTGTAGAGGAGATGTCCTGGGTTCCGGAGACTAAGATTTAGGGAGAAAGGGGCGAGGAATAGGGGTTCCCATGGACTCGGCCAGCGAGGCGGGAGGGGGAGTGTTACCAGGCTGCGTAAAACTCAACTCACAGAGAGACAGCAAATATGCCAGGGAAAGACCTAAGGTACCATTATGGGCTGTGGGGACCCCAGATATACTGTTTTCTTTGGGCAGGGTGATTGGATTACCCCTTCGTGGTTCCCATGTGACAAAAGGTGACAAAGGATCCTAATGATCAGCTGCCGGGGTGGAGTGATGACAATTTGGAAAGACTATTCTAATTCCAGTGATTTGTGCAAACCGTGAGAAACCGGTAGTCTCTTGAAGATAGGCTTAATGATCTAACACAAAGGCGCGATATTGCTGCATCCGGGGCTTGTCAATCTGCACAGTCGGAGGAGCGACTCATCGCTGATAACAGGATGTCTTCTGATGGGCCATCCAGTCTGCTGATGAGGCTGGAGAAAGGGGGGGGTTGGCGAAGGCTATGTGTTTGTCAGCTCCCTGTGAAATGGCTTCTGCTGGAACAGAGGCACACACACAGGAACATGGAGTCTCTCTGGTTCACTGGAGAGGCTGACCTGGCCTCTGTTTCTCAGCTGCCGTCTCCGCAGGATGCATAGGAGCATTCGTGTCAGTTTCACTAGTGCGAGAGAGAGCCTTCCCCGTAGCGTTTGGGGCTAGGCATGCGGCGGGAACAGTGTGCGCACGTATGCCTGGGGTTGCCATGACCAGTCCGGGAGTTTGGGCACTCGGTTAGGCAACAGAATCCCATGAGCACCCCCACATTCTTGGCCCACAAACTCTATCTTAGTTGAAGGCAACTTTCAGCACTTTCAGAGGCAATATTCACAGTAAAATAATTAAGGTTTGCTATGAGAATGGGAGGGACTGAGGAAGAAATTTAGTGTAAAAACTATTCTTATCTTTAATGTATTTTTTTTTTGCACTCACCCTGATTTATGGAAACCCCTGTGCTCCGGTGATCTCAGCAAGCTGCAATGGGAGCAACTTGACTTACGCAGCAGACAGATAGTGTCTCTGGTGCCAATAGAGAAGTCCCAAGGGCTAAATCAATATTGCCTGTTGGGAATTGTACCACTGACTCAATTAGAATCAATCTGTGTCCTGGAACATGATGTCACACATTGCCCCAAATCCTTGGCTGTTACTTCTCCACAGCAAACTATTGATCCTGAAGACAACAGCTTTCCAATAATGTTGTCAGTGCTCTGATATGGCTCAGATAAAAAGCCGACTTCTAACTTTAGCAGAGCAGTATCAAGATGCTCTGGTCTTGTCTGCTGTGCATTTGGGCTCTGCGTGGAAATGTCACATGCAGAGTGACGTTTGTCCACAGCAACTACAGAGTTCTGTTTCTTACCAATGTGTTATTGTTTACACAATCTGACCATTTAGATACTGGATGAAGGGATGTGGTGGTGTGCCTTTTTGCCTTTGGATAGCATGGCACCAGATTCCCTCTTTTGGTAATGCAAATACACAGACAATATACAAATATTTCAGATTTTATAAGCTAAGCTTGTTCAACTCTGTTCAGAGAGTTACCCTTCAGAAAAGACCATCTTTCTGACACCATTTACATTCTGATGCATTCCTTTAATTTTAGGTATAGAACTGAATGAAGAGCCAGTGCAGTTCAGCTGTTTCTATATTGGACTGGATCTGGGGGACCCCACTCTGCCATGATTCTTGCTAGTGTGGTGTAGTGGTTAAGAGTAGTGGTTTGGAGCGGTGGACTATGATCTGGAGAACTGGGTTTGATTCCCCACTCCTCCACATGAGTGGCAGATGCTAATCTGGTGAACTAGATTTGTTTCCCCACTCCTCCACATGAAGCCAGCTGGGTGACCTTGGGCTAGACACACTCTCTCAGCCCCACCTCCCTCCAAAGGTGTCTGTTGTGGGGAGGGGAAAGGTAGGTGATTGTAAGCCAGTTTGATTCTTCCTTAAGTGGTAGAGAAAGGCGGCATATAAAAACCAACTCTTCTTCTTCTTCTTGCTGGGTAGTCTTAGGCCAGTCACTCAATCTGAATTTAACCTACCTTGCTGAGAGGATCACTGGGAGGATAAAATGGGAAGTGCCATGTATACTGCCCAGAGCTCTGTTGAGGGACAAAATGACCCAGATTGGTATTAAAATTATATACGTATCCCACATTTCCAATGTTAACAAAACTCGCCCAAGATACATCCTGGTTCAGAATGCCTTGCCAACAGAAGGTACTCTCTATCTGTAGGTTAATGTTTTATTCCTGTGCATTCATCAATAGGCAAAGGTGAAGATTTACACATAAGTAAATGTCTTACAAAAAATGCTTTATAAGTAAAGGACGCTTTCTCCTTCAAGCCCCATTGAAACTGATGGGAGCTGGGCTAGAGATGTCACACAGCTTCCATTAATTGTCTTGGGGTTTGCATAGGAGAGCGTCCTGGCAAATTGTGCCATATGTCTACATTTAGATCCAGGGAGCAAAACCAATGCAAATAAATGTCCTGATTGCCTTAGCCAGCTTTGCATCTCTCAACTCTCATCTAGATAATACATTGTCTCTTTGCGTTGTGCTTACTCAGAATAGAAGTCAATGTGTGAAAGCAGGCTGCCATATTTTGTTAACTGATTTCCAGTTATAAAGTGACATTTCACTCCATTGTGCCTTAAGTTGATTTGATGTGAGATCACAACATGACAGGTTTCTGAACAAAAGATAAAAACCTTGTCTACCTAATGTCAAGTTAGATTGTAAGTCAATTATATATATATTGTAAGTCATATATATATATATATATATATATATATATATATATATATATATATATATATATATATATATATATATATATATATATATATATAATGAATTTGTTTGCTGTTCCATTTGCTTGGTTGTATCAGTCACTTGTCCTTCGAAGTGGGCTTGGTACTGTAATTTTGCTTCCTAAATGTAAATCCAACAACAGATAGCTAAGCAGCCATTAAAGTGAAGGTGGAAACTGAAATTCATTTCCCCATCTTTCTCTCTGTATGAATTCGGCTCTCTCATGTAAATATCAAAAACAAAACAGTCCACAGTACAAGATTAATGGTTGAGTCATGTACTACTAATTCACCCTGAGGTGTACATTTAGTAGCAAAATTATATAAAGAGGTCTCACATGACTACTTCTGTACAATAATTTCTCCTTGCAAATACACCCATTTTATGAAAGTAGCCTCTGTGGTCTTGCATGGGGACCTCTCTCTAGGGTTGCCAACCTCCAGGTACTAGCTGGAGATCTCCTGCTTTTACAACTGATCTCCAGCCAATAGAGATCAGTTCCCCTGGAGAAAATGGCCACTTTGGCAATTGGATTCTATGGCATTGAAGACCCTCCCCTCCCCAAACCACACCTTCCTCAGGTTCCACCCCAAAAATCTCCAGGTATTTCCCAACCCGGTGCTGGCAACCCTATCCCTCTCATATACTGCATTGCTTAAGTAAGCTCTTTAATGAAAAAGTCATACCTCTTTTGCAGGGCTGTAATGGGGAGGGGGGCAAGGAGGGCAGCTGCTGCCCAAGTGGCAGGCAGAGAGGGTGGCAGAATTGACCTTCCTACCTGGCCCACTCCTCCTATAGGAAAGGCCGCTCTGCCGCCCTCTCTGCATGATACAGGGGCATTGGCTGCCCTCCTCATCCCCCACCCCTCAGCTACGGCCCTGCTGTTTTGTAAGTAGGGTTGCCAGGTCCCTTACTTCCACTGGTGGGAGCTTTTCGCAGGATGGCTGGGGCACACCTACGTCACTTCTGGGTTTACCTGGAAACAATGTGGCCGCTCTAGCAATCTCCGCTGAAACTCTATGGTTTTCATAGAGTTTCAGCGAAGGTTGCTAGAGCATCCGCATCACTTCTGGGTAAACCTGGAAGGAACGTGGGCGCGGCATGTGGGCTCATGTGCATGCATTGCATGCTGACCCTCAGCTGGTCAGTGGACAGCCGGGTGGGTTGGTGGAATTTTGTCCACCACCACCGGGCACTTGTAAGGCATTTTTTTGTAAGACATTTTTCAGACCGGTACTATGATAGCTCTGAAACAGCCTCTGAAATTGTCAGCATTGCCAGAGATTGTGCCTTAAGGTATAAGGGGAGCTGTGAAAGGGTATCAGAGCAGTCTGGCCTTATAGCATTAGGGCTACAACTACTGTGGTACTTTGAAACTTCCCTTGTTCATGCCATAATTTAAAGCACCATTAGTAGTGCTATAAAAAGGGCTCATGAGGCCAGGATAGGGATTTGAATGAGGGTCAGTGGAACTCCTTCATCCACCTGAAAACAAATTCCTTGGTTCTAACTCATAATCCTCTTTAATCAGGCATCGGTTATATTCTACCTTTCCTCAGGGGAACTCAGGGTAGCATATATCACTCTTCTCTTTCATGCACACAACCAGTTTGTGAGGTGGGTCAGGCTGCAAGACAGAGATAAACTGGAACAAGGCCAGCAATGAGGCCCATCATGGAGTATCACGGAGATCCCAGTGAGACACTCAACTACAATTCCACGTCAGTCATCAGACATTCTTATACAATCTGGTGACAGGAAATAACATACTATTTCTGAAGTACCACTTACTGCATATTGATACCTTGGAAACAACCCCCAAAGGACCCCACATATGAAATAATATCATTTTGCTATCTGTGGGAAAATATGAAAACTTTTAGGTCATGATAAATGACGTAAGTAAACATCACAGCCACAGCCTTCAATTTGCAAGATCTGAGCAAGGCTGTCAAAGATAGGACATTTTGGAGGACTTTCATTCATAGGGTCGCCATGAGTCGGAAGCGACTTGACGGCACTTAACACACACAAACATCACTCATACACAAAGGGCTCTGAGCAGGAGCCTCTCTGACCAGAAGATTATTCAGTGGCTGCCTAGCATCATTACCACAGAATCTGCACAACAAAGCAGTTTCTGGGGGTGTGGAACATGTCATAATTTTCAGAAAGAATCCTAGGGTTTTTTTTATAGATTTTATGTAACACAAGCATCCCTTCTTCATAGCTGGTGTGATGCCTGGGCTTCTAAAGACCATTAAAGATAGTGCTGCCAGGTACCCTCAGCAACTGCCAGGGGATGGGAGGTGGGAGGTCTTACCAGCTGCAAATTGAGGCCTAAGCCTCATCAACATGGATGTGTCGATGTCACTTCCGGAAGTGACATCATCGGGTCACCAACATCGTTGGGGATGCTCTAGTATTTGGGCAAAATCTCTGTGGCACAAACTGTTTTTACCATAGTGTTTTGTCCAAATACCAGAGTGTCTCCCATGTCATCAGTGACCTGATGACATCACTTATGGAAGTGATGTCAACATGCCAATGGTGACGAGACCTAGGCCACAATTTGCAGCTAGGAAGACCCCTACTGGCTGGCTGAACAGCACCGATGGGAGAAGGCCCAAAGCAGGGGATACCCCACCTCTAGCAGTGGTCTGATAACCCTAAATTAAGAAGAGGTAGCATGTTGTATAGTTCAAGGGCGGCCTCTACCCTAGCCTACTGATGGACTCAATGCAGTTACTATGTATAAGACATCAGGGAAACAGGATTTAAAATAACTTATTCACTACCAGGGATAGGAAAAATAAGGAGATTCAGTAATAAGGATCAAAATTATAGGTAACACACAGGTTTTGCTAGGCACATTAAGCGATAAAGTTTTGGATATTAACTATTGGGTGAGCAGAGCAGTTAACAGCAAACGGTGTTTTCTTGAGGTGAATATGGGCCTTCCCTGAACTTCAGATTCTCACAGTGTAAATGTCAAATCATTGGCCAGTTTCCCTCAGTAACTTTGCCCTAAGATAACTTAGGTCGGTTCCTTAAAAATTAACTATACTAGCCTGCTTTCCCCCAGAAGTCAGAATCGGGCAGTCCAATCCCGGGGGGGGGGAGTAGGGGTGCTGGGGATGGTGCAGAAGTGCAGAAATGGTGCGGCTGAACTGGCTCCTAAGTGGGCTGCTGCACCAGGACCAGATCTAGGATTCCCACAGACCAGGGATACCAGTGCAGCAGTGCCAGGGTGGAGCTGAGGGAGTGATGCACAGGGCAGCAGACAGCCCCAAGGGGGCAGGAGGAAGGCAGAGATGTCAAAGGGAAGGGCAGAGGGAGTGGGACTAGGGAGAAGAGCTCAGGAAGGCACCGCCCTCTACATGGCCCTGAAAGGGAGATGCCAGCACTAGGTAGAGGGACAGGGAATCCCTGGCAGTACCTGGAAAACCCTGTTGCCAGTGACCAGTGGACTGTGGATGTCTAAGACCAGTATTCCCAGAGACAATGACAGACATGGAGGGAGGGGGCCATGATAACAATCCCAATGCTAGTCCTGTCGCCCTGTCCTGCGCCACAGGTGTCAACCCAAACCCCCAGGTCATGCCAAAACAGAGTGGTCAACCCCAGGTACCCAGTGTGGGCAAGAGAGGAACCGGCCCATGACCTTGGAGGCCAGGGGGAATGGCCATGCTGGTAGGGCAACCCCTGTGAGCTGGCTGGGGCAGTGCCACTGGCAGGAAGGGGGTGCACCTGGGGGGTGGGGCACGCAGAGAGTGGGACATATCAGCCAAGAGAACCCTGCACACAGGGCTGCCCCTCAGTGACACCCCATGCCATGATGAGCAAAGCCTCAAGGTGGCCAGAGGCCGCCATCATGGTCCCCAAGAGATCCTCATCCAGCACTCACTCCATGAGGTAGACTCCAGCTACTCCTGGTGACTCTCCAGATTAGAGTCTGCCTCTCTTAACCGCTGCACCACGCTGGCTCACACAGTTGCACTCTCACACACGCACGTCTGTGTACTCCTTTGCTGCTTGCACATGCCATCACCACCTCCTGGGCAGTTGCACATTCCCAGCTCCCAGCCCTGAGCCAGGCATGGACTATGGTGACCATGCAGAAGGTGCAGTCACCGCAGTACTTTAGGAAATCTGAGAATTAGGGGGATAGGAGCCTAGTAACAGCTGATGGCATGGCCAGATGCACTGCCCACCCGGCAGGGAAGTACTCTTTTCTTTAAGAAAACACTGACTATACTAGGTAATTGTTCTACTTAATGATGCGAGCAAGCACAACCCAGTTTGCTGTCGCAATGGTCAAACTATTACCGGCCTTTGTGGGCAGGAATATAGTAAATCACAGAATTGACATTCATAACATCCAGCCCTCTTTCATGGGTTTCATGTTATCGATACAAACCTCTGTATCCTATAATGTAAAGGGTTCTTCCCATACGATAAATTTCATCTGATCTCATTATTTTATGTAACACCTCACCAACTGGCTCAAAAGTTTCTTTTAGTAGCTTACAAACACAGTAGCTTATAGTAAATACTACTGATGGGCAGCTTTCTATGGAAGCAAGCTGTCCATAAACCAAACTGAAACTATTACCAGCGGTGCTAAAGTCCTTTCACATAAGCATTGTCAGGATCCAAACGGCTTTAATTGTCACCTTGCACCTTTGGCCAAGTTAGACTACACTTTACCAGTGGATTGGTACACTTTCAGAAATATTCAGTTGAATTGGAATCTTACTAATCATACCAATTTATCGCTTAAAACATCCAGCTGTATTTGCCGCCATGAGCGAAAAGGCACATTTGAAGCAAAGCAAAGCGCTTCCTTTGTCCAAAAGTTATTACTTTACTTTTTGTACCATATTGTTTTCCAGTCAGCAGAAAGCTTCCTGTCTGGTGGCAAATGCATTTTCATGCCCAGGTGTGTCAAAAAGTTCACTAAAATACCCCTCGTGATCTTGATGCAAATTTAATCTGTCATGCGCACACATTTGAGCTCTAGCCCTGTCTTTCTGCCATCTGGTCCTATAAAAAAAGTCAAACAGATATCTTTTCATTCACTTGCAACATGTGGAATGACCTTGGCAATGGTCTAATCTGTCTTGGCAGATTCAAGATAGAGAAACAAGCAATAGAGATGGACCTGCTGGTTTCTACTATTGATCAGTGTCTTGAGTGAAAGCTCATTATGAGCAGAAGGAACGTGTTATACACAAGTTCTCTTACAGAGTTGCTGAAAGGAAGACCAATAAACACAGAACAATACTTCCTTTGCCTGAAAGAGGCGACAGAGAAAAGTGGCTTAAAGTCTAATAAAGTTTATTCAGTACAAAACTCCTGACTGCATTCAGATGTCATGATAAATTGTGGTTTGTTTAAACCAGGGTTTGTGCATTCAGCTTCCAGAAGTAAGTACCAACTCCTGTTTTATGTGTAAACCTTGGTTTGTCTGCTTCTTATCTGTCTCCCAACTCCAAGCAAGAAAGACATCCTTCCTATACTGCTTTCTCTGTTGCTTACCGACAACTGTGAAGGGCAACATTATTAAGAACAAAGTGAACCAGCTACAAACCCTAGTTTGAAATCCCAGTTTGGTTTGTTGGACATTTGATTTGGATGTCACAACTGATCAAGGTGTATTAAAGTATAGTTTATAAACTATGGTTTGATGTGAAATCTGAATGCCACCTAAAAGGTTTCTCAAAGCAGGAATGTGATGAATTATATTAACAAATGGGAATCTACAAGGACTTGCAGGAGGCATCTCATTTCTCCTTCTCCCACTATTTCCTCTTTCCCTTTCCTGAAAGCCTCCATAGCCTGCGAACTTTGCATTGTTTCTCTATGGATGAGGGGGGCAACCCCTTCTTAACCCCATAAAGTCAGACCCCATTACCCAATCTTCACCAAACCTCAGGGGTTGTGCAAAGAGAGTCCGTTCAAACTATGCTGTTAATTTTGGGGCTTTACTTTGGAAGATGCCCCTCAAGGACCTTCCAAAAAATCCCCATAAATGGGTCCGAATTTTTCCGGTAAACCCGGAAATAAACCCAATACCCATATTTACCGGTATGGGTATTCAGCTTATTTCAGATTTACCTAAAGAAAATCAGGCCCAATAAACTCGAACACAAAATTTCCCGGAAAAATATTATTATTATTTTTTTTGTACAACTCTAGTTTTATTTTTAAAGTGAATGTGCATTGGCCTTTTCTTACAAGCAGATGTACTTCAGGGCCCAACAGATCCCAGGAGTACAGAAATTTCATTTTGGTGTCTACCATTTTCAACAGTCATTTATTTTAAGTGCCTCTTGGTGATTCTCAGCAGAAGTACAAAGCTTATGTTATTTAGGTGAGGGACGGAACTTCGCTTTTTGTTGTGATGACAACCAGGGTTACCCCATATTTACAATGCTTTTGTTACAGCTTTTAAAAATGACAAGGAACTGTGAGGAATTTAGGATTAGCTTTTTGTAGTAGCAATACTTAGAAAGTACATTCCTTAAAATATATAACCCTGAAGGCTGAAAGATAAGTCTGGCTCCTAAAGCCAAAGAAAATTTATCAAGCCCTGATATACATGTATACGAAGAGGATTTAATACGTGTCCTCACTCTATTGTGTATGTAGGACTTCTGTCAAATCCCCATAGACATTCATTGAGAGTTTTAGAGTGTTCAAACCAGCCATTATTTTTGCACCCCTCTCTGTTTATCTGGTCTCTTATCAAGAGTCACTTATTCAACAAAGCTTTTTCCTGAACCATCCTAAGCCCTGGTGCAGATGCCCTTCACCTGATTTAACAGGTATAGGAGGTCATGAAGAAAAGCATGTGTTTTCCCAGGCATAGCTAACAATGGCTGCTGTTTTGATGTACTATAATTCATGGCTCCCAAATAATGAAGATTGTAGCTATATACACTAACTCATACAAGCTTTCTTCCATGTATTTGCAGATCTTGGAGGACCCAGAATCCACACAGATGTCTGGAATTTACCTGTCATCTTCTAGGAATTAACTGTCCCCATGACTCCACTATTTCCATCCATGTATGTATGTCAAATGTACATGTAAGTCCTTTGAGCACAGTCTGTATTGTTTTGGTGTTAAACTTGTGCTATGAAAGTTATGAAAGGATAAATACTGAGATGGGTGCAATTAAATCCTAAAATTACACCCCAGGGAGAGACAATTATATGGGGATCTATCAGCTAACCAAAGGAAACCGAATCCCAGCTTCAATTTGCCCATTTGGCCAAGCTGTTGAGTGTTGGGATGAATCAATTCTAATTATAATTCATAGCACTTTAATCTACATAATCCAGACTTCTGAAGTGATTGGCCAAGAGCAGACTGAGTCTGCATTCCTTAATTCTGATAGGGTTAAAAGAGGAACTCCCAGGCTGCAGGAAAATCTCTAAAATACTTAGCCTGGATTGGTCTTTTCAATCAAGACTCTGATACCATCGGATTGCTCTGTTAGGCTTTGCCAAGATAGTCTTGGACCCATTCCCAGTCAGAGAATGTCTAAGCTCTTTGTAAGTATAGGATTAGTCAGCACCTTTTCATGTTTCATTTTCAGTATTCTGCCTAAAGTTATCTCTATATTGGTTGTTCCTAATTATCTGTGCTTTCAACTTTTTCTGCTTATATCAGAGGAACCAAGGTTAATTTTGCTCATGATTTTTTTGGATGGATGAACTGCCTATGGAATTGCGACCCATGTTTTACCGCAGGTTATTTTGCCTTGCTACTAAGTGAGAACCAGTGTTGAAGGACAGCACAAAACAGGCTAACAAACATAGGGAAGGGGGGGAGATATAGCCCATACATCTCCATTTCTGTCTCTCACACATCCACACATAGATTTCCAGGATTTGAAAAGGGACCAGATTCAAAGAATTCCTTTTGTGGTGGCAGATCCTACCAGAGAAAGGAATACGAAATCTGAGAAGGTTAAAAAGTATACGATTTAAACACCCAGTCCCCTTTCTCAGAAAAACTCGGCAGAGGGCAGAGACCCCAGGGGTGAGTTGGAGCAAAATGCCCAGAGCAGCAAAATGTCCAGGGCACCACCAAGAGGGTTGGTGGTGACAGTGATGACCGAGTACAGCTTAGAGAACTGGTGCTGGGATACATGTAGTTCTACAACCAGGATCAAGATACACAGATAGGTGGTAGGTATGCATCTTTAGAAGCAAAGGAACTAGGAAGAGTAAGCCACAAAACGTTTTTATTGGACTAGTGAATTTGACAGGCTGTACAGGGGGAAAGCCACTGGCCATATTTCACTACTTTAAAAAGAAAGTTCTACTTCAGGAACTCACTGAAAACTTGGAAAAGAAAGGAAGAAAACATCTAGCGAAGTCTTTGAAAACTGTCAAGAATACAGAGTAGACAAATATATCATGTCACACACTCTGGCACGACAGCTTTCCCTTGTTCCTTTTGCTTCTGATTTAAGGTTAAATTCTGGCTCTTTTGGCAGTATCTCTTGTAACGTTGTGCAGAACTAGCAAAGCCCTTTAAATGGTCAATTCATTTCAAACCTTTGGCTTTTTACAAATAAAGGGAAGTAACCTAGATAAAATTAGGCAAACCAAGATATCATAAGCAAAAGAAATCTCAGAGCAGGTCTCCAAGGACATGTATCAAGCGACTGAGAGAGCAGTCATGTACCGCATGAGCAGTTGATGTATCCTGTTAAATGTCAGTTTCATTAAAGGTCACTGACTATATTGATTTCTATTTTTTTTAACATAACCGATTCTATCAAGCAATTCCTTCACAAGTCGGATCAGAGAGCAAAACCATTTTAATGTAGATGAGAAAAGCCAGGTGTGGGATTCAATTTGCTGTTTGCAGTCTAAAAGTATTAAATCATCATACTGGTGTGGTGTATTGTGGGGATATGGTCCAAACTTACATTTTGAATAAGCATGCCAGGAACTTCTTGATGAACATCCTGACAGGCAAACACATTATGATCAACTGCCACACTTTATACCCTACTTGTATGCCCTACTAAGCCTTGGAGAAATCTGTCCTCTTCTTACTGGAATCAGTCAGACTTGGAAATAAATAAGTATGGGTGTCAGCTCTGGGCCCGCCATATAAATCCAACAAACCACTTCTAGGCAGGTTCTCCGTAGAAAGATGACTTAATGGAAAATATACAGCAAGATTCAGAAACCAACTTGGCAATAGAGAGGACACTAATGAGGGGAAGCTCTAAGGGTACAGAAGATAAATAGTGAGAATGAACATACTGGATGACTACTGGTTGCTACAGCAACCCCCTGATAACACTTGCTCTTCCCAGGGTAGAATAAGACACAACAACCTCAGATCAGAAAAACAGTTCGACCTTGGACAAACACCACCTGGCTTAACGGCTGAGGACAGGCTGGTGCCTGACAACGGGTCAATGTAGCAAGTCCAGTCCTGTGTAGTGGCTATTCCTAAGCCAGTATTTTCAAACCATGTTCCAAGTGTGCCTGAGGTACCTTGAAAGATTTGAAATAGTGAAGAATATGGAGAAGATTAGCAATAGCAGAGAATGTTCCCGGGGAAACAAACAAACAGCTTGCCCACCACTAATGCTCTTTCTTGCTGGTAACAAAGAGTGTTAGATGTCTTCTAGGTTTCACTCGCAATTCAATACAGTTCAATAGATCTAGTCAGTCCCTCACAGGAAATGAGTGTGTTACTCTAGAACAGTGGTTCCCAAAGTGGGCAGTACCACCCCCTGAGGGGGCGGTGGGATTACATAGGGGGCACCAAGAGACTAGAAAGCAACAGAATATTAAGAATATAAATATTTTATATACATAAATATAAATATTTTTCTATGATAGCACAGGCCATAGATCTTGGAAGATGAGCATATACTTGTTGCCAAAGCACAGATATATGTGAGCCCCTTCAACTGTGTTGTTTGCTAATTTACAATAGATCAAGCTATGGCACCATGCTGGCAAATTTGGTGGAAACTATCAGATTCCCCCCCCCCCCCCCAGACTTTGAAGAGCTGGTACCACTGGATCAAGTTCATCAGTTTCGGTGAATAAATTTCAACTAAAAGGTTTAAATTTTATTTTGAATAGATGTGCAATTAATTGTTACTATTTTGAAATGTTATTGTTATTATCTCCTTTAGTGAGTCATGCAAACCCGTATTTAGAATAATGCTTTTTATAGGATATAGTAGGGGATGCTGGGGTTGAATTTGTGGAACCAAGGGGGAGGTGGCCCGAAAAGATTGGGAACCACTGCTCTAGAATATGTTCCATAATTCTCTGGAACATACAGGTATCTGTGGCAGTGGCAGGAGTTTGTAGCAGAAGAATTAATAAAAAAATTTATTGGTTTTTTTTTAATTACTATAAATTCTTCATAATTTTAACAACAGTTTAAAAGTAATGTCAAAGTCACAATTATATTTGTAGCAGAAGAATTGATGTGGAAAGTGTTTCCTGAAAGTAGAATGGTTGAACAACATGCTAGACTTGGAACATGCTGGAATATGAACTCTTGCATGGCCATAAATACTCCCCGAACTCCTACGCACACTTTGCATGAACAGATGAAGTGCACTTCCTAAACTGTAGGCACAATGTGGATTATACATCAGCTGCACTCAGTTGCCAGCTGGGGCAAGGCCTGCAAATGTCTTTAACAATGTATCTGTTTCCTATGTCTTCTAGAACACAACTTGATCAACAGTATGATCTTGAAAGCTTTCCAGGAAGCAAAGAACTAAAGCTGTCTTTACAAAGAGGGGGTATAAAAGCTTAATGTCATAAGGCTGTTTACTAGGATTTGCACTCTGAAAGTTAAGTTGTAACATGAAACACTTTCTATGATTATGCAGCCATAGAATTTCCCCTTCCCCCATCCCCAGAATTTGCTTTTCATTGATAGCTGCTTCTGAAATATATTCCAAAGGGCATTTAGAAAAGGGTTTATAATTTTCTGAAGGATAAACCATGCTGAGGTGGACTGATTCTTACCAGAATCCAACAAGTTCTGTTATGCATTTGGCTAGCTTCTCTAATACAGTAGGTCTTATAGAGGCATGCTGGATCTGCTGTGAGGGGCATGCAAGCCACAAAGCTGTATTTGTACTTCACAACACTATGTTCCAGCACAACTTCAACAGATACATGAAAACATGAAGCTGCCTTACCCTGAATCAGATCATTTGTCTATCAGTTCTGTCGGGTTTCAGGTAGAGGTATTTCATAGCACCCAGTCCCTGTAGCTTTAAAGTGAGCATGCAGGAGATTGAACCTTTGCCTCTGGCTGAAAGGTGCAGGTTGGAATCACAAGGCGTATGTCCCACTGCCCAGTCCCTGGCTTATGCAGTGCAGATTTCCTTTAGGGAACAGACCAGCAGTGCCACTGTTGCACCGATGGCTAAGATTGCCAGCTCCAGGTTGGGAAATACCTGGAGATTTTGGGGGTGGAGTCTGAGGAGGGCAGGGTTTGGAGTGGGGAGGGACTTCAATGCCATAGAGTCCAATTGCCAAAGCAGCCATTTTCGCCAGGGGAACTGATTTCTATTGCCTGAAGATCAGTTGTAATAGCGGGAGATCTCTAGCCACCACCTGGAGGCTGGCAACCCTTCCAAAGGCAGGCCACTTCTGCCTTGGCAGATTGCCCTGTAATTCCCATTGATTTCAGTAGGATGTAAGCATGCATAAGTGTGATCTAAAAGTTCAATCTTGTAACTAAATGAGGACATGAGCTCCAGCTCACAATAATTCATACTGAAATTAATGTTGTTAGTCTTTAAGGTGCCACTGGATGTCTGTTTTGTTCTAATTCAGTGGTATGTACTAAAGAGTATATGTGTGTCCTTGAAATTTAACCAGTATTTTTTGTGAGCCATATGCTCTCAGTCTTCCTGTTAATAAGAGACAATACTTTTTTTCCCTTAGAAGTATATTAGAATTAAATGACAAAATGGAGATCATTAAGAACTCAGCTAAATCTGTGCATCTCCCCAGAGTTCAGCAACTGTTACAAGAGACATTATAACTCGACAGCAATGTCTTCAGATGATTCCAGGGTTCTTAAGCTGTATAGATGGTGAAGGAAGAAAGTTAATCAGTAATTTCCCCTAGGTGATGGAAATATTTAAAGTTTAGTTGATCTACAGAGTTAGAACAGTAGACAAACTCGGTGTTTTAGCAAAAGCATAATAACAAAGAGCCACATTTTAGATGGATATTTTGCATGATCGGTTTAGATAGGGAGAGTTACTTCTGGGTTTTGCATTTGCGAAGTTATTTTTATTCTTCCTTCCCTGGTTGCTGCAGTACCTTTCAACAATCAAACAGAAGAAGCACGAGCTTGCTAAATAAACATCTGTAAAGATCTAGGTATGTAGTTTTCCCTTTTACTTGTAGTTCTGGATTAGCATACCCAGTTGCTGCTCTGAGGTTCATACAGCAGAGACCGCGGTGGGCTCAAAACAACATCTGTTTATTAATAAGTAGATTCAGAGATGCAAGCAGCTGGTTTCAGAACAAGGGAGCTCTTGCAGGTTATACTTCTAGCTACCAATCAGAACTTACTAAGCAGGGACTCCTCCCTATGAGATTAAACTAACTCGCTGAAATATCAGAGGGGAAGCAGACCCTTCGTTGTAATGTAAATATACCTCTACTACTGGCAGGAATTCACAACTGATAACCCAGGAGAATGGCTGCCATTGTGAGATCAGTCATAGCTGATCACTGCTTTGGCCCCAATACTTTGGTCCTCACTGTATTATGGTGCCTTCTTTTCCCTTGACCTTTAATTTTGCTCTATCATATTTTAATCACACCCTGTCTTCAAGGAGACCAGGAAGGCATACAGCTTTCTCCCCTCCTTAATTCTATTCTCACAACAACTCCATGACATAGATTAGGCTGAGAGAAAGGAAAAATGACTGGCTTGTGTTCATCCAGTGAGCTCCATGGATGAGTAAGGATTGTTCACTTCAGAGCCTCCCCTGCCTCCACATTGGAAAAGCCAGTTCCTGTTCCAATAATTAGAACCTCTTCCCCTTTGAATGGGACAAGCCAGCCCTGCCCCTGTGAAGAAGAAGAGGAGGACGAGGAAGAAAAAGAGGGAGGAGGAGGAGGAGGAAGAGGAAGAAGAAATGGTTTTTATATGCCGACTTTTGTTACCTTTTAAGGAGAATCAAACCGGCTTATAATATCCTTCCCTTTCTCTCCCCACAACAGTCACCTTGTGAGGAAGGTGAGGCTGAGAGAGCTCTAAGAGAACTGTGACTAGCCCAAGGTCTCCCAGCTGGCTTCATATGTAGGAGTGGGGAAATCAACCCGGTTCACCAGATTAGAGTCTGCCACTCATGTGGAGGAGTGGGGAATCAAACCTGGTTCTTCAGATTAACCACTACACCATGCTGGCTTCTTGTGGGATGAATAAATGAACTATGCCTGAATATGCAACAGCATCCCCCCCAGTATCTGCACTTAACCATTTAGTGTGGTTCAAAAACTGAGAAGTGCAGCATTTTAAAACAATACTGTAGCAAAGAGAAACATTACATGTAACAGAGAGTGTAGGTGACCACTTGGGTCAGCTGACCGTTGAAAAACAAACTTAGGAATAGCTGCCACTTAGAAAGAAAAAGCAGAGTGCCAGGTGTAGTGATGTAAAATGAACCTATTGTGACCCTAAGGAACATGTACCCTTCCTTCCTTTCTTGCTAACTCTCGAGTATTATTTCTACAGCTCGGACATGCTGGCAATTGGTAACAGTAATGCTTTTATGTTCAAAATATTTAAATTAGGGGGCTCTGGAGCAGTGTCATTGGAAATGAGGACTGCCATAGTGTTGCAGTCCAACTTCGGCTCAAGATGGTGATGGAGGACCACAAAATTGTTGTAGGTCTACCGCATGCCCTAGCCAGGTGTGTGCAGATAGCATGCCCCCGAAGGAACTTTCACCATTTTGCCCGACAAAAAAGCAGATCCGTTTTCTCAATCTCTTTGTGATGGAAGGAAATAATTTTTGCCCTCTCAAGCCTGTGAGGCTTTAATAATTTTACAACAGCTATAAGATTACTTGAAGATCAATCTTTCCCGGAGCTGGTGATATTGCTTGTGCAATGCATTGGCTGTAACATTGGGACACTCTGTTTCTGATTTAACCCACTGGGAGAAATGGCACCAGGTGTTTCAGCAAGACCATTCCTTATGAGTTTGTAATGGCAGGGATCATAGATCAGTCAGGAAGGCTCATTATGGCGATTAGATTATCACGTCAAAGGTCTGTGGAGCCCAAATTTCACATGTCCACTTATCTGATACACTTTGTTTTGTTGGTGGAGAGTCTTTTTCCCCCCATTTAGAATCAAGAGAATTTCTGCTAAATTGCACTAAAGGTCAGCTTTAAAATTAAAGCCATAATTTTATTGGACTGCTCCTCTCCAGTGGACATAACCATGTTTCTTTACTGCACCTGTATTATTGGATTTCTTAAATCACACTTCAGTGGGTTCCAAAAACACACATAAGAAATTGTCAAATGCCAGCAACGACTCAAACAATAACACAGAGATATTGAAGACGTGTTGATGCAACAGAAATTGAAAACTGTCGTTGGCAAGATGCTTTTTGTGACATCCTGCAGAGGAATTCAGTAGGGATTCATGCACATACACTGGGATTCATGCACACGACTTAACAGCGTTCTCCTTAAGTAAGAACCAGAATCCTGACACAATCCTTGACCTGATTCAGGTCAGCAGCGATTGCTAAGTAAGCAGAGGCCAACCAAAAAGTTACACAAAACTCTCGGTTAAGTAACTTGCTGCTTATCCTGTTAAAGCATGGAAACTTTAGAAAAGTTGAACCAAGTACATTGGAAGTATGTTCCATTTCCTGTTACTTTCAAAGAAAATACTGTGTGTATATTAAAACTCTTGCAAAGGTCACAAACATATATTTTATTTTAAAAGATACTATCTTATGTCTGTCACTTTCAAATCTTTTACGTGTATATCTACTGCCATATTCGGGTTGCTTCTTTATATAGTCCAAATCTGAGTGAGAAAAGCTAAGGTCATGGGGGGGGGGGCTGACATTTTATTCCAAAGAATATTTCTGCTGTGGTAAGAAAAAATGGCCAGAAAATTTTAATACAATGTATTTTGTATGACAGGACTGCTCTCCCAGGAGTACAGTCCCAGGTTGAAGAGAAGGCCGCTGCCAGCCATTCCTTTCTATTTCAACTGCCCAATTCATCATAAGTGAGTCATACCTCAGCACTATCTCCTTAATTGTGGTCAGGAGAGACATTCTTGGCTTGGACCTGCGGAGTTACATTTCCAGAAATTTTGAAGTCACATGGTGGAAATGTTTTTCCTGGGTTTTTTTTGGGGGGGGGGTGGAGGCTGAAATTAGGATTGCACGCTCCAGGTTGGGAAATACCTGGAGGTTTTTGGGGTGGAGCCTGAGAAGAATGGGGTTTGGGGAGGGGAGGGACTTCAATGACAATTGCCAAAGTGGCCATTTTCTCCAGGTGAACCAATCTCTATCGGCTGGAGATCAGTTGTTATAGTGGGAGATCTCCAGCTACTACCTGGAGATTGGTAACCCTCATGGAAATGTTGGGGAAAATTGAGATAAAAGCAAGACTTTTACATTTCTTTTACTGATAGAGCAGCATAAAATGCACAGTTTATCACTTAGCATATCAAATTGTGCTATTTGACATATGTATAGAATTTTAAACATATATACGTCTTAATTTTCTATAAGAAAAAAATGCAACTATACCCAATACCCAAGAGAGAGTGAGAAAGTTCCAAACTGCTACACTTTATGCTACCATAGGACATGTATGATAATTTTTGTTAATTTTGGGGGAAAATAAAAATCGAAGTCATAAAACAAATTCTTTAGTAAATAAAAGCATATTTAGATATCTAAACTTTACAACATTCCTGAACACTGAACTTTTAAATAATGTATGATCATTATACACATTATAGCATCTGAGTTGTGGCCAATATTATTTAAGCAATAAACAGATTATTTAAAATATGTTGTATATGTCTGGAGTATATATATAAATTATCATTATATATTGTTTTATATTTTTAGAAGGCCGTACTGCACATTTTGAGTGAAGCCCTGCCTTAAAAAATACTTACTCCTAAAGGGGGGAAAGTCTCCCAGGCACAAATTGTGCAGGACTGAATTAGACTACATAGACCAAGTGAATGGCAGGGCCACCATGCCCAGTAGAAGAGTACAGCCACTGAAGCTGCCAAGGCCAGGCGTTGAACTCTATCTCTCAGGTTGTAAATGGTCTTTAAAGTGGCACTGGTTTTTAATCTAATAACGTCTTTTAGCAACATGAGCAGATCTTTCCCAGCAAATTGTCAGGAAGCAAGGCTACTTCTGTGAAGAAGAGAGTAACAAGCAAAAGTTTAAATGTTCCACTTGAAGCAGACATTTAAAGTACTTTTCTAAAGCTGTTTGTCCCTAAGGTGAGTGCTTGGAATATAATTTGTCAGTGTATAATTTACATCTCAGAAAAGAGAGAGTTTCAGAAAGCATTTCTAATAGTTCTATAGACCAATATTTCTAACCAGTGGTTTGTCAGACTGGTGACTGGCAACTTGGGGAGGGGCTGTGGCTCAGTGATAGAGTAACTGCTTGGCATGCAAACGGTCCCAGGTTCAATCCCTCACATCTCCAGTTAAAAGGACTAGGCAGGAAGTTATGTGAAAAACCTCAGACTGAGACCCTGGTAGGGCTGTTGAAAAAATAAATTCGGGAAAATTTCAGGTTCGGTTTAATTGGCCTTTTTTTCCCCCCGGGAAACCTGAATGCCAATTTCCCCTATACCGGTAAAGGTGGGAATTCGGCTTTAAATTCAGGATTCCTGAAAAATTCGGCCATTTAAATCCATTAAACCCATTTCATGGCTTTCCGTGGCTCCTGGGGGGGGGCATTTTTGTAGGTAGATGCCCCAAATTTAAAGGGAATCTCCTTGCAAGAAGCCCCACATTTGGTGAAGATTGGGTCAGGTGGTCCAACGTTATGGGGTCTGGAAGGGGTTGCCTCTTTCCTCCATTAAAACCAATACAAACGGGTTTTAATGCATTCCCATGGAGCCGCAGAAATACATTCCTGGATTAAGTCGGATTTTTGGGAATGGCAAATTTGGCTTTGCCAACCTCCCAGATTTTGCTGATTCGGTAAACCTGAAACAGAAATTTACCGAAATGGCATTTATTCAGTATTTTTTCGGTTTGTTTTTTACTGAATCAACAGCCCTAGACCCTGGAAAGCCAGTCTGAGTAGATAATACTGTCCTTGATGGACCAATTGTCAGATTCAGCATAAGGCAGCTTCATGTGTGCGTGTTCATGTGTGACTCCATAAACGCATTAAACCTTTTGCAATGCTAAATTCCCAATACTGATGCTACAGATTTAATGGTTCTTCTCTTACATGCAGCACACTGATTAGACCAGCTTGATCCAAGCTCATCAAGCCTTGGAAGCTGAACTAGGTTGGGCATAGTCTATACTTGGATGGAAGACTGCCAAGGAAGATTGGGATTGCTGTGCAAAGGAAGGCAATGGAAAACCTCATCTGCTCATCTCATGGAACACCCCAAAGAAGGGATTGCCTTGAGTTGGTTGCAACTCAATGGCACAGCCTTCTTCTTCCCTTAAATGCTGTCAATTGTGTGGCAGTCTTAGGGGATGTGAACACATGAACACATGAAGCTCCATGCCCTAGTCCGAACCAATAACCACGACAAGAGACACACTGGTCCAAGGAAGATGGTTTACTGGCAGCATAGGTAAACAGAGCATACAGGATCTAAGACAGAAATGGAGGGCACTGGGATACACTTGACTATATAAAAGCATAGAAAAAAGTATTCAGCATTCAGCAGCCCAGGACAGGCTCAAGAGATTACTATTTCAAAACAATCTAGAGATGCCTCCGTTCTCACGGAGTACTGTCTACTTCAAAGAGTCCAAGAATGCAAAACAATCCTTGGGAGCAAGTTGGTGGAAAAGCGAAACTGAGACACAGGCCTGACAGCTGCCTTATACTGAATCAAAACCTTGGTCCATCAAAGTCAGTGTCATCTACGCAGACCGGCAGCAGCTCTCCAGGGTCTCAGGCAGAGGTCTTTCACATCACCTACTTGCCTAGTCCCTTTAACTGGAGATGCCAGGAATTGAACCTGGGACCTTTTGCATGCCAAGCAGATGTTCTACAAACTGAGCCACAGCCCCTCCCCTCGTGTTGTAACACACGATAGAGTAGTAGAAGAGAAACAATAAGGACCTACAACCTTATTGATGAGTAAAACAAAGTTGAGTGGTACCGTTTATCAGGACCTTCAAAACATCTCAAAACTATGTGCAAGCTTTTGAGTTCTTCAGAACTCTTCTTTTGGCTGGTGGCTACAAGGGGGTGTGCTGGGGGAGAGATGTTTCAGTCTATGAAGTTTAGGACTTTCATCTGTATCTTGTGCACTGCAGGACTCTGCGCAAGATACAGATGAGAGTGCTAAACTTCATAGTTTAGCCAGCGTGGTATAGTGGTTAAGAGTGGTGGTTTGGAGTGGTGGACTCTAATCTGGAGAACTGGATTTGATTCCCCACTCCTCCACATGAGTGGTGGATGCTAATGTGGTGAACCGGATTGATTTCCCCACTCCTACACATGAAGCCATCTGGGTGACCTTGTGCTAGTCACAGCTCTTGTTAGTGCTCTCTCAGCCTTACCTACCTCACAGGGTGTCTGTTGCAGGGAGGGGAAGGGAAGGTCATTGTAAGCAGGTTTGATTCTTCCTTAAGTGGCAGAGAAAGTTGGCGTATTAAAAACCAACCCTCCTCCTCCTCCTTCTTCTGTGATGGCATAGCTCCAAATAAACAGAGATTAGTCCTCAGAGCAATTTTTTAAAAGTTGTGTAATACCTTTTATTAAGACCAACCCCAACCTCACAGAAGAGTGTGCAAGTATTCAAATTCTGATAGTATTTGTCATTATAGTTTATGTTATAAAAATGGAATAAGGGAGAAACAAAGAGGTTTCATGCCATGATCTTAATGATTCTTACCATCTTTCCCTGTCTTGAGTAGATTAGACAGTGTTGGTTTCAAGTTGTCTCTTGAGTCTGAGGCAGAATATCAATATTTTGAATAATCAAGATTATTTTTGTGGTATTTCACCAGTACACAAAAGCATATGTGAACACCAGTAATGTACTACCTTTAAAAAGCTTGATGCATCTCTACATACAACCATGTTAAAACAACAAAAGCCTTCTTTTGCAGTGTTTTATCAAGCTGAATGTGCACATTGATAATATGGAGGAAAAAGAGAGAGAAGACACACATTTGCTTAGAAACTGAAAGATGTACAATTTATTTATTTATTTATTTTTAACATTTCTATGCTGCCTTTCCACTCAAACTAGGGGGCATACATCATGTCACCCACCCTGAGCCTAGCTTCGGCTGGGGAAATAATTCAATAAAATATATAAACAGACAAACACAGAAAACACCACAACCAGGGAGGAGGGCCACTAATTGTTATTGGAGGTATGCCAAACAACAACAAAAAAGTATTCATCTGCTGGCAGAAGTCTATACTACAGGGAGACCGACAAGTCTTCCTGGAGATGAAGTTCCAAAGTTTTGGCACAACAAAGAAGGCTCTTTCTTGGGTTGCCACTCATCTAGCCTCAGATGGTGAAGGCACCCAAAGCAGGGTCTACAAAGATGACCAGAGTAGACAGGTTGGCTCATATGAGAGAAGGTAGTCCTTAATGTATGCTGGTCCCAAGATGTGTAGGGCTTTCAAGGTCATCCCCATGACCTTGAATTGTGAAGCAAATTAGGAACCACAGTAAATGGAACAAGAGTGGAACTATGTGATCCCTACAACCCACAACGGTCAATATTCTGGCTGCAGCATTCTGTAAACTGAAGCTTCTGGGCAGTCTTCAAGGGCAGACC
The DNA here is from genome assembly GCF_029931775.1 of Euleptes europaea. Taxonomy (NCBI): domain Eukaryota; kingdom Metazoa; phylum Chordata; class Lepidosauria; order Squamata; family Sphaerodactylidae; genus Euleptes; species Euleptes europaea. Next base: position 50,797,650 of record NC_079312.1, read on the forward strand.
CACATACAGCACAATGCAGTTGTCTAATCTAGGTGTTACCAGGGCATGCACCACAGCAGCAAGAACTTTCCTGCCTAGGAAGGGCTGCAGCTGGTGAAAGGCACCACAGCATTTTTAAAACTGGCAAAGTTCTGGAAAGGGTATTGAGTCAGAGGGATAGAACCCCAATAGGCAACAGTGAAACCTCCTTATGCATGTATCCTGATTCTGGAATTAATTTATACATATCCATTGTTAAAGTGGAATTAAAGAGTAGTGGAATACAGTGCAGCGAGAAATTCCAAAACAATAAATGAATCAAAAGGAGGGAATCCACTCATTCCTGTTGCATTCTCTGAATCTCTGCAAATCACAACAGGAAGAACTTGGATAACTAGCAGTACAATTATCAATAAGGGACTGTGAGTCAGCCGTGACTCCTTCTCTAATGAGTCTCACTCATCTGTCCTCCTACTTCTTGACTCATTCTCGCGTACCCTCAGGAAACTCCAGCTGATTGGGTGATGGTGCTCCCGTAGCCCTCAGGCAACAATCAATCTTGTATTTAAATCTATGCACCTTGTCCAAAAACTGTGTTTTAGAATCTCCCCCCCAAAAAAACCCACAATGAAATAGCATTCTTCCCCATGAAATTTATCATTTATTCAGCTGCTAGAGAACTGCATCTATAAAACTAGTATGTGAAAATCAGCTGCAGTACTTCCCATTAGTAAAGTGGAAATCTGCTATGTGGGCACACTTAGTGTTACCAAAACATGGTCAGGAAAAGGATCAAGTGGTCTTCTGTAGTATATCATTCTAAAGGGTAATACCTGACTCCCAGTTAAGTGTGCAGAGTAAGCAGTTTTAATTGTTATCAGAGAGAAATTCAGTCTTTTACATTTTATAGATTTTTCCCCACTAAAAGTGCTTCATTCCTTAAATAAAAGCCACTGCTTTCTCTATGTGGGAGAATTAGTTCACATATCCAGTTGGTAAAACAAAATGCCTACTAGAATATATGCACTTTGAGGTGAGAGAGGTGACCAACCCAAGAGGGCAATCCCACAGCACCACTGGCTCAACTGGAAGTAATTGCAGGCAAGCCGGACATGATGTAATGGTCTTTTATGCCATATTTCCCCATGGTCACCCCGTCAACTGCTTTGGGGCTTCCTTTTGATTATGTATGCCTTTTCCACCCATCAGAGGTCACCTCACTCTCCCCGCACATTTTGCCCTTGTTTTCCAGATACTGTTTTAGCCAGAATCTGGAAAATGTGGGCAAAATGTGTGGGGAGAGCGAGGTGACCTCTGATGGGCGGAAAAGGATGCATAATCAAAAGGAAGCCCCGAAGCAGTCAGCGGGGGTGACCGTGGGGAAACGTCCCTGCATAAAAGGCCAATGTCTCTGCCAACTGAATGGCAACACACATGAAGCTGCCTTATACTGAATCAGACCCTTGGTCCATCGAAGTCAATATTATCTACTCAGACTGGCAGCTGCTCTCCAGGGTCTCAGGTAGAGTCTCCCCCATGTTGACATTCAGTATTTCTTTTTTAACATAGCTAAAAATGAGAGGTTTTTTGTTTTGTTTTTAAGACCCGAGCATTAAAAAACAAACCGGCAGAATGCCTAACTTGTCCTTGGTGCCCAAGTTGGCCTCTGTCTGCACTGGATATCTACTGATGGAGAAAGACTCATAGAAAAGAATCTTGCAGAGGGAAGGCTGCACAAGAAGGTACAAAGTAAAATAATTGCAGTCTGGGCAGCCAATCTGCATGAGTGGTCCATGAGTGTGATGGTAAAAAACTCAGCTGAGCCTTGGGCTCCTTCTAGGCCTCATCCTTCCCGTCCCTTTTCCTAAAACTTTTGGTGAAACTTAATGCACACATATGTGATAATATGTGCTGAAAGCCTTTTACAGTTGATTTGCATTCACAATGGCGACGGCAGCAGCCTAAGAACTACTTCACCGAAGTGTTTGCCTTACGTGCAAGCAAAGTGCCTGTTACCGCTGTATACAAAGTGCATGTTTCCAACATTATGAACTGTTATTGCAATTGAGTCTCTTAATGACATGATTACATATTTGCACCAGTTTCAGAAAGCACATGAATGTTAACTACACAATGTACCAGGAACATTTTAATGGGCTTTTAAAACTTTTCAAAGTTGGTTGAAAATAATTGGTAGAACACAGTGTTGACATATTCTTCCAACGGAGATGATAATTTTCAGTGAACAAATTGATTACAGAATAATCAAAACAGCAAGCAACTTCTTCAGACCCCTTCTCTCTCTGTCTTTCTCTCTCTCTCTCTTTCTCTCTCTCTCTCTCACACACGCACACACACACACACACACACACACACAGTTATATGGAAACTGCTTCCTTGATACACTATCCCATTCAACTACAGTATGTGTTTGAATGTTGCAATTAAATGGCTGGAATGAGTGGGGTGGATTTTCCTTCAAACCAGCATCATCCTTCCCTTCAGGATGGTGGCCAGTTGGGAAAATGTCCTCCATCTGTGTCAATCAATACCTTTACTGGCATATTGGTTACAATAGCAATCATTATAAAGTGGATATCCAACATTTAAAATATACAACTAATAAATAAAAGTAAATCCATGGTAACCATCAGGTAAGTTACGCTTCGTTTCTCGAATTCTCGTGGCTGCTAAAAGAAACTTTGCTTCCTTCTCCATAATACAAGAATGCTGGTCAGCCAAAAGGAAAGCCATTTTGTCTTTTGCGAAGAGATATGAGATATCTTTTGTCAGCGGTTCAATATGGACTTCCCTATTCCATCTATGTGCTGATGATGCTGTTCGTGAGCATATTTGAATAGCATATTGCTAAAGAGATGGGCAATTCAGGCCTATCCAGTTGCTGACCCCAGAGTGATGCTGGTAGAAATACTTTACATCCTATCCTTTCTCAGCACAGACAAAAAAAATTCAAAACACCCAACCCCAGAAAGCAGAGAGCGCAGCAACTGCACTGGAATCTGTAGTGACACCTCTGGTTCAGTTTCTCAGCGTGGTTAGTTGGGTGAGGCCTGGAAGGAGTCCAAGGCTCAGCTGAGTCACCATCACACTCATGGACCACTCATGCCAACTGGCTGCCCAGACTGCAATTATTTTGCTTTGTACCTTCTTGTGCAGCCTTCTCTCTGCAAGATTCTTTTCTATGAGTCTTTCTCCATCCGTAGATATCCAGTGCAGACAGAGGCCAACTTTGATTCTATGTTCCCTGCATTGGGCACCAAGAACAAGTTAGGTATTTTGCCAGTTTACCATTTGTCTAGCTTGTCACTAGGGTCGCCAACCTCTAGGTGGTAGCTGGAGATCTCCCGCTATTACTAATGATCTCCAGGTGACAGAGATCAGTTCATTTGGAGAAAATGGCCACTTTGGAAGGTGGACTCTATAGCATTATACCCCACTGAAGTCCTTCCCCTCCCCAAACCCTGCCCTCTTCAGGCTCCACCCCCAAAATCTCCAGGTGTTTCCCAACCCAAAGCTGGCAGCTCTACTTGTCACCAAAGTCCCTGGCTGAGTTGATGGAGGAGATTTTGGATTTGGTATTGAGGACACAAAGGATGATTGTCCCCTTGAAACTGCTATATACATTCCAAGACTGCCTTGCCAGGTTGAGTTTAGATCTTCATGGCTGCTATGACAACTATGAGTCTGTTTCAGGTTGTAAGGGGCCCAATACATGAAAAACAGCATACACTGGATCTTCCTTTGTGCAGTGAGCAACTTGTATGTACATGGAAACCATGCATGCTGGCCCATTCACACAAAATGATAACCACATGTATCAGGATGATTTTGCAGAGAGTATGCCCCGGTAAGCAAAGCTAGAGCACCAGTCTGACTCTTTATCTAGCAAACCACTTTAATCTCCAACTTTGTTAATCTTCGAACTGCTGCAAGGCCAGTTTGAGTAGTTGCTTTGTATGTCAAATTGGGACTACAGGCTGGGTTGCCAACCTCCAGGTGGCACTTGGAGATCTCCCAGTATTACAAATGATCTCCAGATGACCAAGATCAATTCTCCTGAAAAATGACTACTTTGGAGGGTGGACTCTATGACATTATACCCTGCTGAGGTCCCTCCCCTCCCCAAACCCCCATCCTCCCCAGGATCCAACTCTCAAATCTCCAGGTATTTCCCAACCCAGAGCTGACGACCCTGGAGGAGAAGGCAACATGCCTGGTTGGTGTTTGTCTCCCAGTCTGCCCAGCTCTGACGTTCTGCTGCCCCTTGGATCTGGATGGTATGCTCTCCCTCCCTACTTATGCCACTGTTGCCTGGAGCTGGTGGAAACATGGGAGCAGGTCATGCTACCCACTCATGCCCCTGCCACTCAGTTCCTAGGCCGTCTTGTGCCACATTCCAGCTGATCAGGTGGCAAAATGAGTTGAGCCAGAACCAAACTCTTGTTTTAATTTTACTCACTCCCTAACCAGGGGCTTATGAATCTGCCTTATACTGAATCAGACCCTTGGTCCAGCAAAGTCAGTACTGTCTACTCAGACCGGCAGTGGCTCTCCAGGGACTCAGGCAGTAGTCTTTCACATTACCTTCTTGCCTAGTCCCTTTAACTGGAGCTGCTGGGGATTGAACCTGGGAACTTCTGCATGCCAGGCAGAGGCTCTACCACTGAGCCATGGCCCCTCCTTTTCTGTGTCTCACTCAGTGCTGAAGAAACTGCTTGACTTGACATTCACTGAGAAAAGAGACTAGATAATGCACATTTCCCCTCATATTTTGCTTGCTGGATGTTTTTGCTCATTCTTTTAGTCTGCCTTCATGCAAGAACACACTAGCACACAGCACGTGGTAAAAATAATTAACTTCAAAAGAATTAGAAAGAGGAGGGGAAATCCCACTTTCTTTCATGTATACATTATATATATATATATATATATATATATATATATATATATATATATATATATATATATATATATATATATGTGTGTGTGTGTGTGTGTGTGTGTGTGTGTGTGTGTGTGTGTGTGTGTGTATATTCTGTACCAATGAACTAGCACTTTATCATAGAGGGGGAAGAAATTTTAAAATGAAAAATAACAACTGGAAGATCACGTCTGTGAAGCATAGGGGCAGGGGACAGCTGAGTATCAAACAGGAGAGCGATATCAGTGTTGGGTCTGTCACCCTTTACAATGAGTGATTTGGACGAAACCATTGAAAGTCCATTTATCAGATTTGTAGGCGCTATGAAACTCGCTGAATTAGTGGTGGAAAAGACCTGGCAACTTCTATAATATCACCTTCCAGCAGAGCCCCTTGGGTTGATGCTCTGCTCTTATAGTTAGGAAGTACTAGGAACAACAGAGCAGCCGACTGGATTCCATCAATATTATGGCTGAACTCCAACACCTCTAGCTTGGGAGAAAACAACTGAGCTTTTGCATATCTGGGATCTCGCATTGTTTTTTTGGCTGCGCTCAGTGTGAATCCTTGGGATGCCAAGGAGTTCTCAGGAAGCCAGCAGCGTTCAACGCAGCAGGTTCTGGGCATTATGACTGGAGAGCTGCAGGCAGCTGCTGAGCTTTATTCATGAATCTGGTTTCTCCCTGCATGGGGGTGAGGACAAAGCAAACCTGCCTCTCAAGTTCTTGTCTCACTGTACCTTTTTTAACTGAGGTATTTATACAGGGATAGATAGATAGATAGATAGATAGATAGATAGATAGATAGATAGATAGATAGATAGATAGATAGATAGATAGATAGATGATAGATAGATAGATAGATAGATAGATAGATAGATAGATAGATAGATAGATAATCTTTATTACAGTCAATGACCAGCACAAGTAACCTATAAAAGCACTAGTTTACATAAATATAGAATATCTGTATATCAGAATAAAACATGCTGATTCACTTATTAACATGAGTAAAATCACTTCAGTAAAAGGGGAACACATATCATTAGGGCTGTCACCCCTCATTTCAGGACTGTGGATTGGCACTGACCCACCTCTGCCGTGCATCCATTGCAGCAGCACAAAATCTAGCCACTGAGTATGTTGTATCGGAGTTTACGTCTTGTGACAGAGTCGGAATGTAGGTATATCCCATATATCCAGAGAATTACTGAATTATTGGTGAGATAAACCTTTCTCGGATAGCTGTATAATGTTTACAATAAAACAAGACATGTTCTAAAGTTTCTATGGATCCGGAACCACAGGGGCATTTCCTCTCCTCATATGGGATCTTCTTGAACCGGCCTTCTTGAATGGCTGAAGGGAGGGCTTGACATCTGGCCAAGGTAAAGGCTCTTCGGTGTTTAGGAATTTCCAGACTGGTTAAATACTCCATATTTATACAATGCTTTTATCTCCAACAGGCACTGTATTTATAAGGTGCTTATCTCTCCAAGGGACTTGCAAAATCGTTCTCTCCATTTTATCATCACAACAACAGCCCTGTAAGGTAAACTTGATGAGAGAGTGTCTGGCTCAAGGTCAACCAGCAAGCAAGCAAGCAGAAGAGGAAGAGGAGGAGGAAGGGGAAGAGGAGCTAGTTTTTATATGTTGACTTTCTCTACCACTTAAGGAAGAATCAAACCAGCTTACAATCACCTTCTCTTCCCCTCCCCACAAGAGACACCTTGTGAGATAGGTGGGGCTGAGAGAGTGTGACTAGCCCAAGGTCGCCCAGCTGGCTTCATGTGTAGGAGTGGGGAAACAAACCTGGTTCTCCAGATCACAGTCCACCGCTCTAAACCACCATTCTTAACCACCACACCACGCTGGTGAAGAGGGGATTCGAATGTGTCTCCAAGATCCTAACCCAACAATCTGAGCACTACACCCCACTGGTTTCCTTCTGCCAAAGAGCCCGGTAAACAAGAGAAATAGTTGTCCCCTATCTTCTTTTTTATCCCAATCATTAAGGAAGGTGTTGAAAAGCAATCAATTCACATTTTTTTCATTTTTCTAGTTTGGTGAAATTAATGAAATATGACAGTCTTGACTGCAGCATAGTGTACTTGTTACAGTGTCAAACTAGGCTCTGGGAAATGGAGGTTTAAATCCTTACTCTGCCATGGAAGCTCGCTTTGTGACCTTGAGCCAGTCACATACTTTGAGCCTAATCTCACGGGGGTTTTTTAGGATAAAATGAAGGAGAGGAGAATGATTTAAAATGCTTTGGGTCCCCACTGGGGAGAAGGGCAGGGTAGACATGAAATAAATAAATAAAATATAAATTATCTCTGCATTAAATAAGAGACACATATGCAATATTTAACATACTGACTCATCAAGGGGGAAGAACTTAATTTCTTTCATATGGTTGAAATAAGAAAGCACAGCAGAATTTAAAAAAAATCTAAATCAGAAAATAATAGGACATAATACATGCTACAATCTAATGAGTATTCAAAAAGGATCTTTGTGTACCAGCGATGTATAGACGGTATGTCATAACTTCAAGAATTCGCTTTTACAGGCTAATGAAAATATGGATGGATGTGTTCAGGCAAAACTAATATCTGTTGTGGCAACATTTGTCAAACAAATGGCTGCATATATTTATGGCAGTTTATAGGAAGAGCAGATTTAACTCAATGTGAGAACCATTGTGAGCCCTGAAAATTGGAATATGTGAGGCCTTAAAAAAAAAAAAAACACTGAAGAAAGAACTAGAGAATGACTGAAATGTTAGTCTGACTTTGCTGCATGGAAGATAATAGAGAAAAAGAAAGCAATTAACTTGTGAGGATTTAGGGAAAAACAGAGGGATTTCTGTGAGCACATAAGCCTTTATTAAGAATAATTATACCAGACAAAAATAATTGCCTTTTTAAATAAACTAACTAATTTCATAGAGAAGGGAAGCCACGGTAATGGACTTCAGGAAGGTTTTCCACCTAATCTTAAAGGATATCCCTGAAAACAATTTAAGAGATATAGCATAGAAGAATTTACCAAGGAGTCCATGATTATCAACTCCAACTAATTAGTAAAAGGTAGTCTGACAACAAATTAGAATGGAGCAGTTGCTTGTGAAAGAGACACATAAGCAAGTAGCCCAACTATGTCAAAAGTCTTACATATACACATGCATCTATTTGCATATGTTTGCATAGCTATGCAGACAGTGAATGAGTGGAGGCCGCAGAGGTCTTTTAGACTGTCTTAAAAGGACTCTTACATAGTTGCTTCAAGTTTAACATGCTGTACCTGCACCAATCATGTTGGTGCCAAATATCTTTACCCAAATATTAAAGAGAAAGAGCATAAAATGATTAACAGTGTATACAATATTCTGGTCATAGTGAATTTCTGTGGTCTGTGGAATATGACTGGATGCCACAACCCCAGAAATGGAAGCCCTATGCTCAGTTAAAATCTGTGAGGACAGACTGCGATCAGTGGTATGAGAAAACACGCTGCATTGTTAGCTCATATATTTGGAGGCGCATTCTCTGCACTGAAAACAAAGTCTGGCTCAGTTCATGTATACTTCTTATCACAAGAAAGCCAGAGGGCTTAAAACGAATGTTCATGTATTTATCAGAATTTTTTTTCAGTATACATTAGCCAGCACAGTTGGGTCATTCGTCTTCTTTGATATCTGACAACTGATCATCTGTAAATAGCGTATTCATTTAAAAAACAAAAGAGGGGGGATTTTTTTAAAAAGAAATAAAAGTATTTGGCATATCAATGATTCTCAGAAAGCCAATTAATGATCTTAAGGTAGGGGTCCCCAACCTTTTTGGATTGCTTACTCTCCCAAATCCACAGGTACATCCAGAAAAGAAGGCAAAAACCCACTGAATATTCCTTGAAATGGCTACAGACCAATCCAATGATTGTTTGACTTGATGGAAACAAGGTCTAAGAAGTAGAAATCGAAAACAGATGAATCATTTTGCTTCAGGAGAAATGTTTTCTAGGTCTCTGACAAAGAGAAACATTAAATTACTGCTTTGCAGTTAATGTTAATAATTCTTCATTTCTTTGAAATGTGAATGTGCATATCTTGTTCCAAAAGTGAAGCAGATTACAGGAAAGATGTCATGCACACTTATGGTTAGATTCAGTAGCAATTCTAATCTTTTCACTCGTTCACAGGCTTTCTGCTCTATGTCAGGATGTTTCTTGCCCCAACATCCTCTTCCTGGGGTCACCATCCTGAATGTGGTGAATTTTAGGGTTGCCGGGCCCGAGCTGGCAACCAATGGGACACCAGTGGGCGGGTACATTGGGGGGTTGATGTAGTTGATGGCATTTTCCCCCTCTCACTAGCTGCTACAGTGCTGGTGGTACCTGCTGAGGGAGATCTTTCACTCCCAGTGGGCATATGGCAACCCTGCCAATGATGATCAAGACTTGTTGGGGGGGGAACCCCATACACTTTGTTGTAACATTAGATAGGCTTGTATTTCTTTAAATAAAACAAGCAGTGACTAATAATAGTTCGGGGGGAAATATTGCATTGACAAAATAGCTGTTTTGCTTCGGTAATTTCATAAAACCTGGAGCAAAATAGTTGTTTGGCTCGCCTCTAGGGGGAAAAAGACACTAACTGAATAGACACCCAATGTCTATAGTACTATTGATTTTTATTGCAGTTTTCTATATTATGTCCAGGATTCTGTATCACTGGGAGGATCTATTGTTTGCCACAAAAATGTTGTTATGATTTTTCATGTTGGATTAATGCATAAGGGGAGGAAAAAAAGCCTTTGGGGCTATTTTCAAATAGAGGGACTGACAACAGTGAAGAACTGTATTCTCTTTCTTGATCAATATAAAGCGTTTATACTCTATGCTTATACCAACAAATTGGGTAATACTAGCTAGTGGATGCAGAATAGCTGCCCCTATCAAGTTGAATGCTGAAGAGAAATTTCCTTAATGGTTGTCATTCATATTAACAAAGCAAGAATGCCACTTATCACCTTTGTTCTGGCAACTTGGTGCAACTTGAAAACACCCAACACCATCTAAACCATACCAGTGTAATCTGCAGCAAATCCTGTTTTCCATTATAAATCTAAAAATGTAGATTTTGGATATGACATAATTCCACAACACATCTTATTTTATTTTCCTCCACACACAGGTTGTTGTTGTTGTTGTTGTTGTTGTTGTTGTTGTTCTTCTTCTTCTTCTTCTTCTTCTTCTTCTTCTTCTTCTTCTTCTTCTTCTTCTTCTTCTTCTTCTTCTTCTTCTTCTTCCAAATCCAGAGAACTTAAAAGCTTGCATATATTTTTGTGATATTTTGGTTGGTCTTCATAAAAGGTAACACATGACTCTAGTTTTGGGGATTTGTTTGCATACCAACTTCCTATACGCAAACTTTATCTGTGTATTAATTACTCAGGCAGCCCATTCCTAAAGGGGGGGGTAGATCTGTGGTGGCCAGGAGCAGCGGAGCCATGCCACTTCCTCTGAGGCTTCCCAGCCACCATGGAGGGGAAAACAGGGGTATTAAAAATTGAAAAAGGAAAAATAGGGGGAACCCCATTGAAAACAGCGAGGCCCTACCACCATTCAAGGGGGAATGCCCCAGGAATGCCTCCCCATGCCGGTGTGGCTGTTCTCTTCTGGGATTTAGCTCCCGGACTGGCTGTGTTGGCGGCAGGGTCCAGTGGAGCGCCATTGCTCCTGGATGCCAGCATGTTTGCCCCTGCACTGACATGTTTGCCACTTTGTCATGTGATAAAGTGGCACATAAGCCACTGTGGGGCCATGCCAGCTCCTATGGTGATTCGGAATGGTAGTTGGCCACATGTTTTGGATCTAAAGGTAGCTTTTTTAAGAAACACCACTGCCACTTTCAAACCCCCTGGGAAGACCCCCGTACTGAGAGACAGATTAATGATCTCCATCAGGGGGTCTTGCACCACATCCTTGCTGGCTTTGACCAGCCAGGATGGACACAGATCCAAGAGACAAGTTGTGGGCCTCACAGCCTTAAGGATCCTGTCAGCACTGGCCTGGGAGAGCTGACTGAAGTGGTCAAAAATTGGACCTGAAGAAAGACAAGGGGGTTCCAGTTCCTGTATCAAGATTGGCAGGAAGGTTGTGGTGGAACAAGACTTTACCCGCAACGTAGCTCACAAAAGCCTCACAGCTAATGGCTGAATTAGGATTTGGTTGTCCCTCTGTCAGGGACGTTAATGACCTAATTATCCTGAACAATTGTGCTGGATGAGAGCTAACAGATGCAGCAGAGGCCAAATAGTAGTTCTTCTCTGCAGCCTTTATTGCTACCTCATAGGCATTCATAAGCATCCTATAAGATGCTCTTGTAACTTCATTGCGAGCTTGACACCAAACTCACGCTAGCTGTCTAAGCAACCATTTTTTAACCTGGAGCTCTTCAGTATACCACAGAGCTTGGTTAGAGCGGGGGTAAAGAGGGCATCGGGGAGCAATCCTGTTGTTGGCTTTGGAGAGATGGCCATGCCAGTCCTCTACCAGCTCATCTAAGGACCTCCAGGGGGAATTGGATCCCGCATTGCCCTCTGGAATCCAACCAGATCCATGAGCCTCCATAGCCATGTAAATTTGCTCACTGCCCAAGCAGGGAGGAGGCAGGACGTCAATCCAAGCCTTCAAGGTAGGGTTGCCAACTGCCAGGTAGTAGCAGGAGATGTCCTGCTAATTCAACTGATCTCCAGCCGGTAGAGATCAGATCACCTGGAGAAAAATGGCCACTTTGGCAATTGAACTTTATTGCATTGAAGTCCCTCCCCTCCCCAAACCCTGCCCTCCTCAAGCTCCACCCCAAAAATCTCCTGCCCGTGATGAAGAGGGTCCTGGCAACTCTGTGTGTGTGTGTGTGTGTGTGTGTGTGTGTAAAGTGGCTTCAAGTCTCAGCCAACTTATGGCAACCCCTTTTGGGGTTTTCATGGCAAGAGACTAACAGAGGTGGTTTGCCAGTGCCTTCCTCTGCACAGCAACCCTGGTATTCCTTGGTGGTCTTCCATCCAAATACTAACCAGGGCTGACCCTGCTTAGCTTCTGAGATCTGACGAGATCAGGCTAGCCTAGACCATCCAGGTCAGGGCATAAGCCCTGCTTCAAGGTAAAGTGGTCTGACCATGGCACTGCTTCAACAGATATAAGATTCACTTCTACCCCTAGGCCAAATACCAAATCCAGCTTGTGGCGTGCTTGGGGTGTAGGGTCCGATGCAAATTGGGAGAAGCCCACTGCCGCCATGGAGGACACCAGGTCCAAAGCCTGTGAAGAAGCTCCAAGGCCCAGCCTGCAGCCACCTCTATTAAGTTTGGCAGAGCATCTGCTGGTGCATTAGGTGGCCAGTACACCAGCCAGATAGCCAAGTTCTCCTTGGCACCCCACACAAGGCCAACACACTCAATGCTGGAGATCTCTGGGACTGGTAGAGCTTTGAAGGAGAAAGCCTCCAGGGTGAGTATTGCCACCCGCTGGCCCATTGTCCAGGAATGATGGAGACAAGATTGAACTTCATAGAATACCATAGGTCAAAGGCAGACCTGAAATCTCCCAGTATCACATTCTAGAAACTGTCTGCAAGAAATGATCAAAGGCACTGGAGAACAATACCTCTGAAACCCATCCCAGCAAAAAAAATTAGGTTTTTCATGAGGAAACTATGAATGGTGGTATCAAAAGACACTAAGAGGTCCAGGAGAAACTATAGGGATACCTCCCTCTGAGTTGCCTATGAAACTTCATCCCACAGGGCAAGCAGGGCAGTTTCTGTCCCTTAATCAAATACAAAGCCAGATTGAAAAGGAGCCAGATAATCTGTCTCATCACTTCCCCAACTTCATTGTTGCATTTAAACATATTCGATTTACTCTTGCTATTCCACTGTGTTCCCTGTGGAAAATCCCACTGCATTTGGAGTTGTGAGGATTCTTGGCTATTAGGTACCAGTTATATTTTGAAGGTATGCATGTATGAGATGTCACAGTACACACACACACACACACACACACAGAGAGAGAGAGAGAGAGAGAGAGAGAGAGAGAGAGAGAGAGAGAGAGAGAGAGAGAGAGAGAGAGAGAGAGAGAGAGAGCTATGTTCATCCATGAGGGAGAAAATAAAACATTTTTCTCAGTTATTGCACTAGATTGCTGCAAAGGGAAATGGGCCTGCTCATAAGAAAGTGTAATAAAAAAGACAAAATGTGCATGCATTAGAAAAACAAACCTAGCAAAACATCTATTAATATTTTTCCCAAGGAGAAATGGCTTTACTGAAGAGGCCACAAAGACAGCTGACGTATATCTTTCTCTCTTTTCATGAAATATACTCTTACATAAAAACTGATGTGATTACTTGCTAAATCTAATAAGTTTCATCTTCCTTTTTCTTTGATGGCTTTTTTTGCTCCTTAATGTGCCTTAAATGTGCAATACAAATATAATGAAAAACATACATTTATTCAATGTGGCAGCTACTGCATATTCCATAAAGGCGTAATCCTATAAAGCTTAATTTCACACTGTTTCTTAAGCCTGTTTCTTCATATTTGCCGCATGCTTAGCTAAGGTCTCAGAGAAGGGATTTAATATTTTAACCAAACATCTTTCTTTACCTGCATTACCATAAAAATGTTTATTTTTCTATATATTCTCTCTTTCCAACTGTAAAGGTACAAACTGGAATGGTGGGGGATCAATTTGGCTTCCAGCAGTGCTTTGTTACAATGGAAGGTCAAAAGGTTTGACTCTTATTTGATTGATTGTTTTAGGGGAATCCGGTTGATATTTCCCCCTTTTCTTTTAAACTGTGTGGCTTTCAATATTATTTTAAAGCATTCCTCTGGGGATTTCTCCTCTCCCAATTGACAATAACTGTTCCTGTCCAGTTCTAACCTACAACAGGGCAGCATTCTTTAAACAGAGGAAATGTCCCAACAAAATCCTATGTTTCATGCAAGCTATTCTTCCCAACCTTTCCCCGCGTGGTGGGTTTGATGGAAATTGTGGGCCCCAAATTGAACTGGAAAGCCAAGAAAACTGCAATTACCCTCAACTGCGGTATGGTAAATACTGAGCATGCACTATTAGCAGCCACTGATTGGTTTTCTGTATGATGATGTGACTGAAGTCTTTCTAGGCAACCTTCTCCAGTAGTGGGATGAATGCCACCAAGAATACCATCACTGATATACTCAAAATGCTGCTCATTTTAATACAATGCAAACAAATGAGCAATTTGAGGGAATGATTCAAGACAAAATGGCCATTCGAAGACTAATATTTGCAAACGATCACAGCACTGCTAGTCTTTGATGTCTCTGAACTGGTGTTTCTTGCTTGTGGTGATTTTGTGATAAGTATTTGAATGTGAGATATGGAAGAAAGCACATTTGTTCAGGAACTAGGGATTTCTTATCCCTGCTGCTTTTATTCCAAAATTCTGTTTTGTTTACTCCTGCCCTCTATTCATTCAGTCCATAATTCATTATTTTCATGCCATTTTCAGTTACTTCACACTGAAGAAACTCTGTCTTTATGGGAAAAAGAAATTCTCTAAAGATATTTTTGTCAGTACATTAATTCCCATTGAACTGTATTGGTAGATTATACAAAACAAGACATGCATTGCATGTAGAAATACTGTTCAAAATTATGCATAAACAGCATACAACATGTATACCTGATACAAATCAATCTACAAAAACTACAGTGAAGAAATGAAAATTTTGACAGCATTGAAACGAACATATATGACTCAATGTATTTAGAAGCTATAATCCAAATAAAACAATATGTAATCCAAATAAAACAATATGTATGCCTTTGCATTGGAGGGGCTATGGTTCAGTGGTAGAGACACTGCTTTGCATGCAAAAGGTCCCAAGTTGAATTCCCAGCAACTCCAGTTCAAAAAGACCAGGTAGACCATGAGACCCCACACAACTGCTGCAAATCAGAGCAGACAACACTGACCTCGATAGACCAATGGTTTGCCTCAGTATAAGGCAGCATCATGTGTTCACTGTATGCTGCATAAATCTCATTCAGGATTTAGGCACAAAAAGGCAGTGCTACTTGTGTGTTTTCCAACAGCTATCTTTTTATGCAAAGAAAAAAAATTGTGAGAAAAACAAGACGAAAGATACTTCTGGCCAAGTTCCTCTCTCTTGAAGGTGATCGGGCGGGGGAACCTTCCTTAAAAATAGAATACAACTATAAAGGCCTTTAATAATATGCAAGGAACTGGTGTCAGGTCTCTGTGACTTGAGACCATAATCAAAATGTCATCAGACTGACTTGTATTTTCTACCTCCCAGGAAATTGACTCTGCTTGTATTGCAATTTAAAATTAATTTGAATGCTTCTATCACAAAGTATGGCATTTGGTTAATGTCAGATATCACCTCCACTGTCATCTGATCTTTTCCCCCTCAGGACTCACGTTATTGTAATGACTTAACCAGAGGAGCCATTGAAATGCTATGCCTAAATTGGCTCAAAACAAGTTGTTGCCTTAAAATTGCAAGAGGGGAGGAAATAATCGTCTTTTAAATAGCACATTAATTGTTAAAGAATTTGGTTGCACACTACTCCCAAACCTGAGAACTGTCTGAGACAAGGGTAAAAGGTAAAGGTCCCCTGTGCAAGCCCCGGGTCATTCCTGACCCATGGGGTGATGTCACATCCCGACATTTTCTAGGCAGACTTTGTTTATGGGGTGGTTTGCCACTGCCTTCCCCAGTAGGGCTGTCGATTCGGTTCATCCTGAACCGAAAAATAGCCAATTTTCCCCTGATTCGGCGGTTTTCCGTTCGGATGGAAATGAATTCAAAAAAAGGTGGGAAAACGATGAACCAAATTCGGCGAGTTTGGGGCAATCACCGAATAAATTCAGCAAATTTGGGGGCTCTGAATCAGCAGCATAACTGTCAGTTAGTAAGCAACTAGCAGCATTCTCCCACGGCCAATGGTGGCCAAGCTGGGTCTTCTTCTGGCCAATCAGTCGCAGTTGAGTGTGTGAGCCCAGCTGCTGCGTGGTCCAGGGAGAGAAAGAGAGAGAGATCCCCATTGGGGGTGCATGTGCACATTCGCGCCTTTCCGCGGCTCTGGGGGGCATGTTTGGAGGTAGAGGTCCCAAACTTTCAGTGTAGCTTGAGGGAACCATTCTTGCAACAACCCCCACGTTTTGTGAAGATTGGGTCAGGGGGTCTCGAGTTATGGGCCCGGAAGGGTCCCCCCATGTGCCCATTGCAATAAAGCCATTACAAACGCATACACGGCTTTCCGCAGCTCCGGGGGGCATTTTTGGAGGTAGAGGTCCCACACTTTTGGAGGTCCCACACTTTCAGTGTAGCTTTAGGGGACCCTTCTTGCAAGAACCCCCAAGTTTTGTGAAGATTGGGCCAGGGGGTCCCAAATTATGGGGCCTGGAAGGGGTCCCCCCACCCATCTGCCCATTGGAATACAGCCTTTAAAAACACATTCGTGTTGGGCTGTACCATTACCCCGGCCCGGGGGTCTGGTTGCCTTGGCAGTTGGGCCGTACCATTACCCCGGCCCAGGGTTCTGACTAAAAGGCAATTAATCCTGAGTTATGGGGTCCCCCCCCATCCACCCATTGGAATGAATGGGAGCAGGCAATCCTTAATGTGCATCTAGAGAGTGGCAAATCCAAGGCAAAACCTCCCCTGCATAAATGGCCAGAGAGTATGTGTGTGATAGTCTGCTAGAATCGTATTGGATTACTCCTGAGTCCTGACTCCCAGTCCCTCCCAGTTCTCTCCAGATGGAAGAGAAGAAGACATCCACAGTTGAAGACCCATTTGGGGGCTTTTCTCTATAATTCTCTATATATTTTTTTCCTGTGTGTGTGTATGTGGGGGGGGGAGATTCTCTCTCTCTCTCTCTCTGTGTGTGTGTGTGTGTGTGTGTGTGTGTGTGTGTGTGTGTGTGTGTGCAAGTGAGGGGGGAAGCCAAAGGGGGATGGGTTTACCTGTTCTGCTGGAGGGTGGGCTTGATTGCCTCTGTGTGGGACTGTGCTTTCTACTGTTTTAACTGGTTGCCAACTTTGTGTGGAGTTAACTGTGGGTCAGTTATCTCTGGCTAGTTCCTATTGTTTCCAATGGGCTGTGCAGCCGCTCCTGTTGTTTCGAATGGGCTAGCCTGTCATTCATTTTAGTACATCCCCTGTAATGTATTTCAGTGGAGTCAATGCAAGTCAACCGACATTCCCCTCTCCCATTATCTTCAATGGGCTGGGCAGCCTCTCCCATTGCTTCCAATAGGCTGACTTGTCATTCGTTTTAGTACATCCCTTTTAATGGTTTTATTCCAATGGGAAGATGGGGGGGGGGCTGACCCAATCTTCACAAAACTTGGGGTTCTTGCAAGAAGGGTCCTCTCAAGCTACACTGAAAGTGTGGGACCTCTACCTTCAAACATGCCCCCCCCCCGGAGCCGCGGAAAGGCGTGAATGTGTTTTTAATGGCTTTATTAGGCCAAATTTTTTCCTGAACTCCGAATTTAGTGCCGAATTCCACGGATCCGAATCGGGGGAGTTCGGACTTCAGCATTTTCCGAATCAAAATGGGCCAAATTTTGCTGAATCCGAATTTTACCAAATTGTTTTTCAACAGCCCTATTCCCCAGTCATCTTCCCTTTACTCCCAGCAAACTGGGTACTCATTTTACCAACCTGAGAAGGATGGAAGGCTGAGTCAACCTTGAGCCGGAGCAGAGCTTTGGACTGCATTACTGCAGCTTACCATTCTGCGCCACCAGGAGACAAGGGTACACTTCTGCAAACAATTAAATGCTCTCTAACAGCCTGACCCTGTATTTGCACAGAAATAAGTCCCGCTGAATCCAGCGAGATTACTCACCAGCGTGTGTGCATAGGATTGCAGCCCAAGTTTCACTGAAATCAATAGGACAACAGCAACGGATGTTATTTCATTTTTTTATTTTCAGCAGGACTGAGCTGTAAAGTAATGCTTGCTAGATTGTGCCCAAAGGTTGAGCTTTGCAGTTGGCTCCAAACAGACAAAAGGACTGACTTCTCCATGCTTATTTTGGGGTAGGACATTACCGTTTCAAGGATTCAAATCCATGTGGTTTTGGAGTTCGGGACCATTATTTTCAATGGGAATGTATGTGCAGGTCTGGAGCAGCTGTTTAAAGATAATGCCACCAGATTTGCACAGAATGTATTCCTCCCTCTAATCTAAAGACACCCAAGTTTCAAGTGAATTGAATAAAGGGGGTCAATTTTACAAGCCCCTGAAGTAGATGCCTCTCGTCATAGATTCAGTTATCACCACTGATACCTAAAATGGTGGCCAAAGCAGCCCAGCTTTGTGCTTTGAGGGTCTCAGACTTAGAAACAATAACCAGACAAGCCTTAACACTTCACTGTTTTTGTAGGAATAGCACCCAAACCATGCCTGTCTAAACAAGTCCCTCTTGGACTTTTTGCCTATTTGGGATACCTCCTGTCCCTTTTACCTCCAAAGCCAACTCTTCATTTTCAGATGGTTGGATGTTAAACACCTAAGATTGTTTTTTATTCCTCTCTGCAATTTCATTAAGCCTTTAAAATTTGATTGGTCTGAGCTGAATGGAGAAGAAAGGAGGGCAGAATCTTTTCCTTTTTGCCACACAAGGTAATACCCACCTAACTTGCTTGCTCTTCCTTTTCCCCTTTATGTGAGTGTATATTGCAAGAATTGTCTTATTGGGTTGATGATGAATTTAGTCTCATCTAGTATCTCAAGGAAAGAGCCAAATTGCAGTAAGCATACAATTGCTACTGAAAATGGCTGATAGGTATTTGTTTATTATGGTTGCCAACCTCCAGGTACTAGCTGGAGATCTCCTGCTATTCTAACTGATCTCTAGCCAGTAATGATCAGTTCACCTGGAGAAAATGGCTGCTTTGGCAATTGGATTCTATGACATTGAAGTCCCTCCCCAAACCCCGCCCTCCTGGGGCTCAGCCCCCAAAAACTCCCGCCAGTGGCAAAGAGGGACCTGGAAACCCTATTGTTCATTAAAACAATATTATGCTCCTTTTCAGCAGAGATTACTCCAAAGCAGTTTACAGTGATATAAAAATCACACCAAAAACCCCACACACTTTATGATGAAAATACAGAACCATACAAAAACAAAAACTAGCACACACTGGGCAAAAACACACGGTCGCTTTAGCCTCCTTTATTCCCTGTTTCAGCCAGGATTCAGCCAGGATCGAATGCACATTCGGCGAAACGCATGCGTTCGATCTTGGCTGAATCCTGGCTGAAACAAGGAATAAAGGAGGCTAAAGCGACCATGCGTTTTCGCCCACTCACTCAAAGGAAAGTTGCAAGTTTGTCAGTGCTCTGGGAAGTCTCACATCCCGAGAGCAGGGAGGAACCTCCGAAGTCTTGGTAGCTCTACAGGGTCTTCTGAACTCTACTTGCTTCTAGGTTATGTCAAATTCCCAATTTTGTCCTGCTCAACTGTCTATGGAAGTACAAAACAACCCCCCCCCCCAGAATCACCCAGCATGGGAATCCAGAACTCCCTAACAACACCAGCCTTGGGTTAATCTCAATGCTTGGCACAGGAAAAGCTGTTTAGTTTCTTTTCCATGTCTCTCCACTGCACATGTAAACACAATCACGTGGAGCCAGGAAACAAAGACAATCATCCTGTCAGGACAGAGAAGCAGAAAATGGTTCTCACACAACTTTTTATGAATTTACGTAAAGAGAGCTGGCATAAAGGGCAGGATTTCGTGCCCTGTATTATACAGCTGTACTATAGGGCATATTCAACACCAAGTCAGCTTTCTAAAATGTCATTGTCTAATCTGTTGAGTATATGTAGCAACATTCACTGATTATCAGATGTTGCTTTTTCAACAGACACCTGAAGCTACTTCAATTAAATGCTTGTAATCTCAGGCTCACTTCTTTCCACACACTTTATCTTCACATGGTAGAATCCAAAAAAAGTGGCCTGTTTATCTTTTTTTCCTCCAGTGTTTGTTAGAATGATCAGCATGATACATGATGCATTAACCTACTCTGCCCCTTCTTTTTTCTTTCAAAGAGACATCCAGGCTTCTTCCCCCTCCCCTTTTATCTGTGTACATCTTGTCAGTTTCAATGGATTCAAAAGCTCTTTTGTAAAATATTTGAAGGTAAACTGAAATGGTTCAGGGATTATGAAAATAGGGAGGAAATGTTTTTTAATGTTAACCATTTTTAAATTGAAAAAGAAACTAGCCCTTTTTAAAGAGAAAAATAGAGTTCAGAGAGTGATTATGTTTTCCAATGAACTGTATGTGTTAAAATAGGGGTCGTTACATGCAAAATGTTGATAGAAAGGCCTCAGGAATTCAGTGAATACATCTGAGACCGTTTAAAAGTCTTGCTTTTGTATTTATCTACAATGTACAAAAGCATAATACATGATGTCACATATCTTCAGTTTCAAAGCTATCTGCTACCTGGAGATTTAAAATGTGTTCTTTTTAGGTTTACAATAGCCACTTCAGCGTGGAATGTTTGGGGTTGGTTTTTAAGTGTGCATATGTAGAGATGAATGGAACCCGTGGCTTTGTCCAGTCGTGACTTGCAAGGTAGATTGATCTTGAAATTCCAGCTACTACCATTGAACAACATTAAAAGGAGAAGGGGATGATGCGCCTTTACTAGAGGGCATGGTGAAGCAGCACCAGAAGTGCCAGGGCTATTTCTGTAGGACAGTGTAGATGCACAGCCACTGAGGAGAGAACAGAACATAGCACTGGCAGACATCTGGTTTTGCTAGCAACTACGTAGTTGTGTGCTTGCTGCTACTGCAGCAATCCTCAGTGTCCCATCACTACTTCCTTTTTTTTTTTATAAATTTTTATTGATTTTTTAAAGCTATAAATTCTCCATAATTTTGACAACAGCGTAAAAATAATATCACAATCACAATTATATTGATTGTTGTCTTAATTACCATTAAACATAAAAAATATGACAACTTCCCCATCACCTCCATCTACCTCTTAATAAAGTATTATTAGCCTTCGTTAACATATACTGATCCTAACATTAATTTCATTCTAAAGTTTCATGTTTTATAAAGTTTTACATTCTGGATCAAAATAAAAAGTAGCCTTCCATTATTCCCAGATCTTGTACATTATCACAATGATTCCTTCAATACTCCCCTTTTCCCCAGTTTCTCCAACTCCACCAGTTCTAGCGTTAAAATGATTTAATCTCTTTATTCTGAAACCTTTGTCCCTTTCCATTTAACATAAATTTAAAATAGCCATGCCACCCGTCCACACTGTCAAAGCCTTCCAATCCAGCAATCATATTTAAGTCAATCCTTTAACCATGGTCTAATACTTCCTTCTGTAACTGAAATAAGTCAATCAGGTATGGGAACAAGATTTCTTTGTTTTCTCTCATTTCCTCAGGCAAGGTGCATATCCAAAAATAATTCTTTCTGGGCTTAATCCCCATCGTGGCTTCAATCTGTGTTCCTTGATCTGCTCTCTTCTTCCTTGTATCCACACGTCCTTCCATGTCTTTTTTAAATGAAAAGTCCATTTCTTGTATGTCTGGTCTCTTTGTCGCCGGCTGGTTACTTTCTTGAACTTCTGTCTTCTTCTTTATATCCTGATATTCTTCCGTGACTTTTTGGGCAGAAGAATCCATTGCTTGTAAGTCCATATTTGTAGTCATCATTTGAATTTTCAAGACTTTTATGTCTTCTGTAACCAGATTCAACTTCTGATTACATACCAGTGATGATTGGTCAAGAGTCATCATCACTGAAATCAATTGAGCCATCTGTGTAGAAATCTGTTTTAATTGTTTAATTGTCGCCTCAGAATATTTAGCAAACATGTCCTGTACTTTTTTTTCCATAATTGAATTCAGTAGAATTCCCTTTGATTTCATAAGAGCAGGGCTATGTTAGCCAGATCAGGGAGAGGCTCCAGAGTATGTAACTTTATTAAAAATTTGATGGTCATCTAGCAGGAGTCCAGCATGTAGTTAACAGAAAATACTTTATTGTCCAATTTAATATCTTTTTCGGGTTGAAAAAATAAGTATTTAAACTTAAAAAAACTTTTTAAAGTTAAAAATACCAACGAGTTTTACCAGACGCTCTAGATCGGCTGAGCCAGGAAGTATTCCAGGGATTACCTAATCGTAGACCTTCTATCGTCTCTTCTCTATGGTTATTACCTTCAGGAGTGGTTTTGGTGTAACACGAGTAAGACGAATTTCCGGTCTTACGACCTTCTTCCTGTTGATTTGTAGAGCAGTGGAGAGGTAAAGCACAGAGTCATCCGGTCAAAGGATCCTCTTTGTTGTACACGTGGCTGGAGGACCTTTTTTTCCCTCATGTAACTTCTCAAAAGTTCCTCCCTCCCCTTCCTTTAAGAACGCGTCGGATTGGCAGATCTTACATCAATCATTCAAGCTCGTTGTTTTAATTTAAGTTGATCAGTTTGATAAGGCTCCTGCTGCTTTATCTGATGGATCTCATACAACAAAATCATCCAGTTCAATTAAGGGAGAAAAACGGTTACCAGGAATATTTTCTTCAACCCCCTGTTATTCGATGACGCCAGTGAAAGACGAAGGATTCTTATCTACTCACTTGGGCGCCCGGAGGTGAGGCTTTAATCTTAATGTAGTCCTTATGATGTTTATCCCATCACTACTTCCTGAAGCCCTAGAATAAAGGCATCAAACTACACATCTCTCAACAATGCTGTGTAAGGTAGGGTTGCCAACCTCCAGGTGGTGGCTGGAGATCTCTTGCTATTACAACTGATCTTCAGGCATTAGAAATCTGTTCCCCTGGAGAAAATTGAAACTTTGGCAATTGGACTCTATGTGTACTGGCCGGTCAGGCGGGCCGAGCTGCTATTGCAGCATGGTGCATCAAATAGGCAGTCCAAGGTCAGGGTCACTGGCAAGTCAGTCCGTCATTATCCTAAGACAATCCAGGGTTGAAGGCAGGCAAGAGAGTACCGGAGTGGAGCATCACTGAGGCCAGTGTTCAGTACGTTGCTTCCATACCTAGGTTAATTTCCTCTGTTCCTTAAATCTGGCCGGCTATCACAGCGAGGTTGGTCCAGCCATCATTCACAGTCATTTTCCACAGCTGTGATATCTTGCCGAGTCTGGAGTCTCACTCACCTTTCACTTATTAGAGCTCTAAGTTTCTTCCTCCTGCGAGCTACTGGGGAGGATTCCTCTCCTTCTGATGATCGGCTTTCCAAGGGGGTCTGTACTTCCTTTGCATGACTAGGCGTTGCCGCCTCCGTCGGCTCCTTTAATCCAACAGCTGGTTCAGGAGGTTTGTCAGCTGCATTCTCTGGAGAGACTGCTAATTGCTTCAGCTCTGCATCTGAGATCTTGGAGTCAGGTGGGGCCATGACACTATGGCATTGAAGTCCCTCACCTCTCCAAACCCTGCCCTTCTCAGGGTCCACCCCCAAAATCTCCAGGTATTTCCCATCCCAGAGCTGGTAACCCTAATGTAAAATCTATTTAGGACCCTTAAGTTAGATCATCTGGAGCTTTGCAGTAGGATGTCATCATTATGTCTATAACACCCAACTGCATTGCATTGACTCAGAAATCAAAAGCTGCCATCTGGAGGACATGGTTAATGGCCAAGGGAGAACAAGCTGAGGCTGAGTCCAGAGAAGATGGAGTTGATACTGGTTGTTAGGGGCATCAAGAAAATTTGTGCATTTGGGATTTGGTGGAGAATATTTTCCTTACATTTTGCTTATTTTCAGGTAAGATATTGCCATTTAAGGATTCAAATCTGTATAGTTCCAGCATTCAAGACCAACATGGCCATTTTCTCCAAGTGAACAGATCTCTACCGGCTGGAGATCAGTTGTAATAGCAGGGGATCTCCAATTAGTACCTCTAGGGTGGCAACCCTAGCTCCTCCCCTGCAAGGATCCAGTTGGAAGGGGGAAATGCCATTGCTCAAGGAATCTCTAGAATTTAAGAAGGGCATGAGCAAATGCTGCCTGAAGTTGAAAACAACACAGATTTTTGGGGAGAGGGTAGTTTTTTTCACTAGGAATCCTGCATTCCTAATGCCATTCCAGAACATCATGGTGATGGCCTGAAACAGCAATTTCCATGTATATTTCGTGTATACCATGTATATCAGGCATTTCATTATGCACACCCCTATTGGTTG
This sequence comes from Euleptes europaea, assembly GCF_029931775.1. Taxonomy (NCBI): domain Eukaryota; kingdom Metazoa; phylum Chordata; class Lepidosauria; order Squamata; family Sphaerodactylidae; genus Euleptes; species Euleptes europaea. The sequence goes on from NC_079312.1 coordinate 50,821,862, forward strand.
TAAAGGCTAATTACGAAAAGGGAGTTACCTTGCCAAATTGGATGGGGTTGCCCTATCACTGGCAGACCAAGCAAAGAAAGGGAGTGTATTATTAGACCTAATCTGCTGATGAAGAAACAGATTGGTGTTGTAGCAAAAACAAACACCCTTTTAACATTTATACCTCTTCCCATGGCAGAGCGAGTATTATAATAGCCCATTCCAGAGTTTTTCTATGATGCTTCCTGAGCTATGGAATAGGTTTCCAGCGGAGGTCTGAACAGCACCCTCTCTTCCTCTTTGTTTCTTTAGTACTCTCAAAACTACACTTGGCTGTGCCAAGAGCTGACTTAAACATTTGGTGCATATGCAGAAGATCCTTTTGCACTCTGGCCATAAAAATGCAGCAAAATGTGATAAATCAAATGTATAAAAAGCATAAGCGAAATGACCAAATTATCATATTCTAAATCAAACAGGAAGCAAAGCGCAAATGTTAACAAAACAACAAATAGATAAAGAAGTGAAATAGAACAATACACGTTCCAACTTCTTGAGTTGGGAGCAGTAACCATCAATTATATCTGCCCAAAAAATTTTAACCTGATTTCATAGTTATTTCCTTGCTCTGGAAATAGTTCTATGAAGATGCCTAGAGATCTTGAATGAGGATTTTCAGAACCTAACCAAAACACAGCTGCTGAGACTCTTTGAGAGAAGTAATGCTGATGGTTTGCTGTTTTATGGTTAGTAAGTTTACATACAAGGCTGTTGTTTTCATGTGGCTACAGTTTCCATAGCAATCTTGATCTGTTGGACTTTTTAATACCAACTTTGATACCTACTGTGTGCAATCGCAGCAAACATAAGAGGTCTTGAATCACCATGAATTTCTCTGGAAGGAATGAGAGCTACACAAAAGGTACAAAGGAAAACTTTCCAGCAAAGTATGCCCAAGTAGATATAAAAAGAGGACCTCTAGTAACTGTAGTGGGGAGTTGGAGCTAGAACTAGGGGTGTGCATTCCACAATTTCTGAGATGAAAACATACATAGAAATCACTGTCTTGGGTCATTACTGTGGTTTCCACTACAGAAACACATTATGAACCCCCCCCCCCCGAAAAATCTCTGTGTGTCGGGTGGTCCACTGTCATGTGCTTATCGTCAGCAGCAGCAGGCATCTTATTTTTCTTTGATTGTCCAGGCAGTGGCATTTTTTCCTTCCAATTGTGTCCTTACAAAAGATTGGCAACAAGTGCTCCCAGTCAATAACTTTTGGAGACAAGCCCCGGAGAAGAAATTCCCATGGAGGAGTCAGCTGTAAGTGCTCAAGCTACTCCACGTACCACTTCAAATTTATGCAAATAACTTTAGGGGGGGTTCATTAGAATAAGAAAAAAAGCTGGGGAAGTAAGAGCCCCCTCCTCCACCCATCCCATCCCCATCAGCAAAATCACTTTCTATGACTTTTAAAGTGGCATTCTTGGAGCTGATGTGTGACTCTGATCAAGTGGTGAGCAAGGAACAACTCATAAAAACATATCATAAAAAACATATCACGTGGCTTAGCCCTCAGATTCCCACGGCTCAGTTCCCTGCCACTGCCAGGAACTCCTTAAATAGTAGTAACAACAATTAAGGGTGTGCATTGTATAAAGCCAAACCGGGGGGGGGGGCTATTTGGTATTTTTAGGGGGAGTTATACCCCCAAAAAATTGGCAGCAGTAAAAGGGAGCCAAAAAAGCAGACCCAGAATAATGCCATTTGGGGGGGCATTATTTGGGGCTGCTTTGGCTCTGCTACCATTTTAACCCCCTCCCCTTCCCTCTCCCATCCCCTCATTTACCTGTTGGCTGTGTCTGCCTCTGCCACCAAATTCCGCATGGTGTTCGGAAGCAGCGGCAAAGCAAAAAGGTTCTTCACAGCCACTTCCAAAATCCATGTGGAGTTTGGAGGCAGCAATTCACTTGAAAGTTGGGGGGGAGGTCTTTAGTGGACAGGCAGTACTAGTACCCTTGCAATGTTGGTGTCATTTGGCTGAAAAGCAGCCACTCCATACTCACCCCCCAGTGCCCCCCCATAAGGTATAATGGAAATTTAATAATTCCGGAATCCCAGAAAAGAACCAAACCTGAATGCTGAAACTGTACCAGGGAACCTAAATACCAATAAATGCTATTATTCTTATTCTTATTCTTTATTTATTAAGGGTATTTAGGCCCTTCCCAAAATTCAAATCTGAAAAAATACCATGTGTTTTTTTCCAGGTGTACATCCTGAGAAAAGAGAAAAGCTTGCAAGTGAGAACTAGAAAGGCTCCCAGTGTTTCTACCATTCCACAGATTGTGCAAATCTTAAATGTTCAGGAGGGGATTTTTATAAATGGATTAGAATGGTAGTAGAATGGAACAGTTCAGGAGGGTACCTTGATGATAGAATAGGTTTGTAGTCTTGTATTTAGGTATCATCTTGCTTTTATGGCATTGTCTTCTACCTTTCAATTCCGCCTTGTGCATCATTTGTAGTATCTTTTGCCTAGGACAATGGGTTGTTTGCATTGCTTTCTAGCCCTGCAATCCTTGACCCACTGCACTATTTGACTTATGATGTCTGATTGAATTGTTCCATATTTTATTATCTGCCTTGAGTCTCTGTGAGAAAGGTGAGCTATAAACAAACAAAATAAACAAATCTAATTTTTATGCCCCTACTACTATTTGTTCTGTTTCGTTGCATAAGTCTACACTTCCCTCTTTAAAGTTCATTTGAGTTCCCATTAATTACCAAGCCGTGATTGGAACTTGTGACACTCCATTATCTACCATCTCCCAGGCGGCAGTTAAACTCAGTTGACTGACTTCCCTGGGTGTATGACTTCTTTAAACATGACACTTTTTTCAATGGAATTCTAAGTCTGTTCTCTTTCTTTCCAGAAATTGCAGACAGAACACATCTGAGTCAAAACGCAGTAAGGAACAGTGACTCCAGGCGTTCAGTTTGGAATGGAACGCATGATTCCCTTTTAACTATCTGTCACAGTGTGTCCGGTAGCAGTAGGGAACTGTCCAGCTGCTGAAGTGAAAACTCCAAAACACGATCCTAACACCGTGCAACAATATTAGGAAAGGTCACTGAGCCTGGCAGCAAACTCTGCAGAAAGACATCATCTCTTCTGAGGGCTTCTTGTCGCTTTTTCAAAGACAGCACCCGAGGCTATCAGCTTCACTGTGTTTCCCACACTACCACAGCAATCACCAATCCTGGAATTACTTTCAGACAGTCAGAAAAATGACTGACCATCAGACTTTGAAACAGGAACGTTTGATAAGCATCGCCAAAGTAATAAATGGACATTTTGTTCTTTGAAGGCTGCCATCCAAGGAACCAAAATGGGACATTTGGCACTGTAGGCTCTAACCAATGGGTCAGTGGGAACAGTGATATCTCAAACAATGTGTCCTCTGACCTGGAAACCCTTCCCCCGCAGGACTTTAATAAGAACGTAAAATGGGAGAAAGGGGAAATGGCAGCTGCAATCACTCAGGGAAAGCTATATAAGCCACTCTGAGTTCATTGCTAGAAGGCAAGCTCAGCTAGTGACAGTAACTAAGAGAATAAACTGAGTGATCTACCAGATTGCTGATTCAAATCCCACCTCAGCTACTAACTCAGTATATAGCCTGAGGCAAGCCAGTCAGCCTTCACCCCGCATCAGCCATATGGGAATAATAGTTGTAGTCCTGCCTATCTCATACGGCTATTCTGTGTAAAGTGCCGTCAAGTCACAGCCGACTTTTGGCCACCCCAGCAAAGGGCTTTCAAGGCAAGTGAGAAGCAGAGGTGGTTTGCCTTTGCCTTCCTCCGCAGAGTATACTTTGGTGGTCTCCCTTCCAAGTACTGACCCTGCTTTGCTTTCAAGATCTGCTTCCAAGGCAGCTAAACCATGCTGCCTTCCCTCCCAGGGCTATTGTAGGGATTTCTAAAACAATATATGTGAACTATTTTCCACACTCAATGTCCTATTCAGTAGCTAAGTATTATAACAGTGTAATAAGTATTATGTTAGAAATATTAGCCTGGATGGCCCAGGCTAGCCTGATCTCATCAGATCTTGGAAGCTAAGCAGAGTCAGCCCTGGTTAGTACTTCAATAGGGACCACCAAGGAAGTCCAGGGTTGCAAAGCAGAGGCAGGCAATGGCAAACCACCTTGGTCTGCCTCTTGCCTTGAAAACCCTAAGGGGTCACCATATATTGGAACTGACTTAATGGCACTTTCTGCCACTGCATAATAATATGGGCACTTTGCCCATGTTTAGAAACTCTCTCATTTTGTATTATTTCTTTTAATCTTCTAATCTTCCCCATCCGTCAGCTAGTATTAAAGTAAGTTCTGGACCTCAGTTCTTCTACACTCATTTTTAGATTGTCCTGTGCTAATGTCTTGATCAAACAATGCCTTGCATGCTTTATTGGAGGAGAATATTAAAGTTGACTCTCATTCATAAACCCTCCACTTAAGATGCATATAAATTGATTTACAAGATAATCCTAAGGCACTGTAAATTAAAGCCAACAAGTAAAAATGGTCAGAGCAAGCATGACGGCTAAGCCAGCGTAATGACACAAGCAATTGTGTTATAGATATATTTCAGACAGCAAGAAATGCACGTGCGGTTAGAGAAAGGCTTGGAGGGCTAAATGGTTTTAAATCAAGCACAGTGACTTAACTGGGGCTTTGACTTAACTGGCTCAGGGACACAAATTCTGTTTCTAAAGCACAGTCCAAATAATGGTGAAAAATTATTTCAGGTTTCTTCCAGATGGCTGCGATACAGAATGGCACTTGTTTATTTACATGTCTGCCATTGCAAAAGAGATAGTCAAGTAAGCCTTTGTTCCTGTGATATGTATAGGCCATCTGGGCATTGTACAGTGAAATAAATCAAGACAAGTATCACTGAATGAGACAAATGGGATGAGAATTGGTACAGCACACTTGTTCGCACCAATAAAAATAGACTGGGAAGTTTATTTAATACAAATACAGGGCTTATGCTAAATTTATTGCTGGATGCCATTCAAAGGTGGAAAGAGAAGGGCTGGCTTCCCATTAGACTTGCCAGATGTTGAGGGGTGGTTTTGTACCCACCGTTGAATTTTACTGGCCAGATTCTACCTCTGGGGTTTGAGATTATTGGCATATAGCAATGCTGTTATTAATAGCTATAATCTTCTTGATGGTTCCATATGATGAGATGAATAATGGACTGTCTCACAACAACCCTGTGAGGTAGATTGAGTTGAGTGTGTGTGGCTGGTCCAAGGCCACCCAGCAAGCTACCATGGCAGAGTGGGCCTGGGTGCCTCATATCCTGGTCTGACATTCAGACCAACACGCGACACTGCCTCTCATTGAAATATACACATTGAATTGTATACTAATAAGACCTCAGAGCTTAGTGAGATGACCATTTGGGGGAAGAGGGAACAAAATAATTGCTATGAGGATATTTTTCCATTCATGATAACACTTCTTGGCAAAAAGAACAGAATCTATTGTAGAGGTACCATTAACCAGGGTTTAGGTATTAGGAATGTTCCTCAGGGTAGAAGAGGCCCTCTGGCCAACCTCCTCTCTGGAAGGTTTGGTTTATATGTGACCAGCCTTAAAAACCTGTGTGTGTGTAAAGTTCCCTCAAGTTGCAGCTGACTTTTGGTGACCCCCAGCAAGGGGCTTTCAAGGCAAATGAGAAGCAGAGGTGGTTGGCCATTGCCTTCCTTGGAGGTCTCCCATCCAAGTACTGACCCTGCTTAGCTTCTGAGATCTGATGAGATCAGGCGAATGCATGCTGCCCTCCCTCGCTCCCTCCCTCCCTCCAAACCTAGACTACAGTAAACCCAAAATGTGCTTTAAAATAACCAGCTTAATCAGGGTTCTCAATGTGACGTTAAAAGCATGAACGCAAGCAACGCCTAATGAAGATAGAAAAGCTGGGGAGTCTACAAGAAGGGATGAGTGAGAGAAGATGTTTGGTTTTGTTGCACATCAAGCCTGAGAGGGACAGGTAGATATACTGATGGGCCTTTGTGGATAGGTTCTCTGAAAAAGAACATTTTAAGAATAGGCCATGGCTGATTTAACGGACAATATTAGGGCAAATGAGAGTTGGCAAATGAACAAAAAAAAGTCCTAAGTTTCCACTTGCACAGAAAGCATCTAAATGGGCTATGACTACCCAGGAAACAAATGCAGTTAATCTTAGAAACAAATGTACAGATCACTTTAGATCATAGAATCATAGAGTTGGAAGGGTAGCCAGGGACCCCTTTTTCAAGCCTCTTTTAGTTGCAGTTCCTTACATATATTCAGAATAAATGCTCAGCATGTAGAATGACAGATAGAAGTCACACAGTGAGAACCAACTGCAAAAATTAACAGGCGCCTCCTGCACAATAGACTTGGACGCATGGCTTGCATGTGTACAGGCACATCATCGAGAGGGGAGAAAAGTGCAAGAGCCAAGTTGCACCTTAAAGACGAACAAAATTTCTGGTAGGGTATGAGCTTTTGTGAGTCACAGCTCACATCTTCAGATACAGCTAGAATAGATGGGGGGCGGTTAGGGCTGGTCATTCTAACCCCACCCACCCCTTGCCCACATGGATTCAGCATCTGCATGCATGAAACTGCATGTGCATAGGCTGTGTCCCGGCAACTGGGAACCCACAGTATTCCCCTTCACATATGAATGGAACCCACCTTCATCCAGTTCATAGAGGTATACATTGTGCCAACATTAAACTGAACATGCACAAGTGTGGGGTCACAGGACAAGTAGGTGCAACCTTGCTCCCTCCTTCCCAAAGAGTGTTGCTTGTATGAATAAATGTCATTTATTTAGCACTACTGTGGTGCTAATTTCAGTTGGGTCTTCTGGCTGATACACATGAACGCATGAAGCTACCTTATACTGAACCAGACCCTTGGTCCATCAAAGTCAGTATTGTCTTCTCAGACTGGCAGTGGCTCACCAGGATCTTTCATAACACCTACTTGCCCAGTCCCTTTAATTGGAGATGCTGGGGGTTGAACATGGGACCTTCTGCATGCCAACCAGATGTTCTACCACTGAGCCACAGCCCCTCCCCTTATACTCTAACATACATCAGTTCATAGTCATATATCAAGTCTTCAGTGTGACCCTGGTTGCCTTTTGATTTGGGAGATTTGCAAGTGGGTTTTTCCAAGACATTCACACTCCTCTTAAGGGCTAATCTGTAAAACCAGAACAATATCCATCTGCAAGGATGAGGATGAACAAAATAATAGATTGCTAAGCCAACTGCATGCTATGATGTTAAGTAAATGATTAGCAATGAGAAAAGCATAAACACCACCTTTGCTCTCCTGTTGCTCATAATGAGGGTTTCTTTCCATAGAAGTAAAACTGCTTTGTCTCTTTGCAGTAAGGAAGAGGACAATGTTCAGAAAGTGAAAATCCTAAGAATTGTCATATCAGGGAGAAAAAGAATGGCAATTGAATTTTTTTTAAGAACTGTTTACATCTTTAAAAACACTGCCAGTTTTCTTTCTCTTCAAAATGTTTGGAAAGTTTGTTCTTTATGGTTGTACTGGAAAGATCTACCAATTAAGAACCAATCCCAAACTTCTAATCGCTCAGAGGAAACTGGCCAAGTGTACAATTAGTGCACATAGAACAGAAGCCAGTTAGGGTGCTTTTGACAAGGTCAGACTCAAATGTCTATCTATGAGCTGAACTCTAAAGGCAAAATATTTCCTCAAGGGGACCAATTAGAAAGCTAATGTGTTTACCAACTTCTCTCTCTCTCTCTCCCTCTCTCTCGTCAAACTATACCTTCTTTGGTTCTTAAATTTTCTGCCATACTATCTCTTTCTTTCATAGGCTTTCTTAACCTCCTAATTAGAGAAGATATTCAAGCCAGTTTACCAACTGCAGCGGCTAACTCAATCCTCTAATGAGCTTCTGAGTTGCTGAAAACAAAACAGCAGGTGGTAGATCTGAGCTTGGACTGGAACTCAAAGAGCACACTATCTCCATCTGTAATTTCCCCTCCAATCAAACAGCACTTATCTATTTAAGATATGTATAATTCACCATTTGCAACCTAACTGGTACTGACAAATTATGGTAAACTCATAAGAACTTAAGATGAGACCTGCTGGATCAGAACTGTGGTCCATCTGGCCCAGCAACCTGTCCAACACAGTGGCCGCCAGCAAACATCTCCTGATGTTGCCACCTAGTGCTGGTATTCAGAGGTTGGCTGCTTCTGAATATGGAGTTTGCCTTTAGTCACCCTGGCTAGTAGACATCAGTATCCTCTGTGAATCTGACTAATGTATATTCCTCCTTTGTAAATCAGATTCAGAGCAGATGACAAGTAACTCATAGGGCTGGATCCAATGATTTCTTTGCTGTGATGGTGTATGACTTCTTCTGCTAGGGGAAAATTTCTCTCAACAAAAGCATATTGTTGCACTTAACCCAATAAATGCCCTGACCTGGATAGCCCAGGCTAGCCTGATCTCATCAGATCTCAGAAGCTAAGCAGGATCAACCTTGGCAAGTATTTGGATGGGGGGCCTCCAAGGAATACCTGGGGTCATGATGCAGATGCAGGCAGTGGCAAACCACCACTGAACGTCTCTTACCTTGAAAACCTTAATGGGGTCGCCACAAGTCAGATGTGACTTGACGGCAAACTCCCCTCCCCCATAAATATAAAATCCAACAGCCACAGAACCATACATAGGATTAGGGGTGTGCATATCAATAAACCCGAACCGAAAAATACCAAAAAAGCCATTTCAGTAAATTTGTGGTTCGGGTTTACCAAATGGTAAAGCCTGGGGAGAAAGGCAAAGCCTTTTTCATATTTTTCAATGGAGGAGCTGGGAAACCCACCGCTTTAAACAATGGGCCATTTAAAGCAATTGTCTCTTAAAGCTGTGGATCATTCAAAACTTTGAATGGCCCGTTGTTTAAAGTGGAGGGTTTCCGGGCTCCTCCATATGAGTGGCATTCACAACAGAGAATCTGACTACAGCCAGTCAGCCACTTCAGTATTGCTTAACTTTTCTATGGAGGAGAATTGGATGGGGTGACCTCTTCCAGACCCCATAAAATCGGACCCCCTGATTCAATCTTCACCAAACATGGGTGTTCTTGCAAGGAGAGTTCCTTGCAGCCACACTGCAAATTTGGGGGCTCTACCTGCAAAAATGCCCCCCAGGAACCATGGAAAGCCCCATAGGCTTTATTGGACCCATTTTTTTTCAGAAAATACAGAAAAAGCTGAATTCCCATATTTACTGGTAGGGGAATTCGGCTTTTTTCGGGTTTCCCCAAAAAAAAATCAGGTACAATAAACCCGAGTTCAAAATTGAATGGATTTTTTTTTTTTTTTTTTTTTGCACAGCCCTACATAGGATATCTTCTCAGCACTGAAAAATCATAGACAGTTCCTCTTGAAATAAGGACAAGGGCATGAACCTCACACAATATTTTAGAAACGAAGCCAGGCCCACACAATTTGTAACTCACCAAGCTGAATGCTGTCACCAGCATTGTATTATGGTCTGCCAGGTATTTTACAATCCCCACTGCTTTTCCAATCATTGGCATGTAGAAAACAAAAATATGTTTTTTGAGGCTCTAAGTCATTATCTTAAATAGCTGGTGGGCTCAGTTAGTGAGTTAGAAGTACCGTTAACTAAGAACAAGCAAAACATAAACACCAACAGGACTAAGGTGATGTTCATGGGGAAAGCTGTTGTGAGTGTGGTGTAGTGGTTAAGAGCAGTGGTTTGGAGCAGTGGACTCTGATCTGGAGAACTGGGTTTGATTCCCTACTCCTCCACATGAGTAGCAGAGGCTAATCTGGTGAATTGGATTTGTTTCCCCACACCTACACATGAAGCAAGCTGAGTGACCTTGGGCTAGTCACACTCTCCCCACCTACATCACAGGGTGTCTGTTGTGGGAAGGGAAGGTGATTGTAAGTCGATTTGATTCTTCCTTGAGTGGTAGATAAAGTCAGCATATAAAATCCAACTCTTCTTCTTCTTTGGTTCTTGTAGGTTAACCGGGCTGTGTAACCGTGGTCTTGGGATTTTCTTTCCTGACGTTTCGCCAGCAGCTGTGGCAGGCATCTTCAGAGTAGTAACACTGAAGGACAGTGTCTCTCAGTGTCAAGTGTGTAGGACTCCCCCCCTTTTCTCTTTCCGTGGCTGCAGGGGACGCATTTTTGGGGGTGCAGATCCCAAACTTTGAGCGGAGCTTCAGACAAGCCTTGTTAAGAGACCACCCAAGTTTTGTAAACATTGGGTCAGGGGGTCCCGAGATATGGGCTTTCCCCTTGCCCCTTTTCCCTATTGGGATGAATGGATCAGCTGATCCTGTATGCATCTCCAGAGCAAAACGTCCTGTGCCTAATTGGAATCGTCTTGGATTACCCAGTCCTCCTCCCAGCCCCTCTTGATGGAACAGAAGACAGCCACAGTAAGACCCCTTTGGGGGCTTTAATCCTTACTTTTTCTCCTGTGTGTGTGGGGGGGGGGAAGCAGAGTCTCTGTTTGTGTGGGGAGGGAGCAGTTTCTGTGGGTGGGGGGGAAGCCAAAGGGGGCTTTTGCCGGTACTGCCTGGGGCGTGTGTTCCCCCTCGAGTCTCTCTCTCCCTGGTTTGAGGGGGGGTTTCAGTTGTGTGTCTTCAGGTTTTCCCTCATTCATAAGAGTGGTTAGGTCTATTTGGATGCTTGCTCAAAACTGGTTTTCAAATGGTGACTTAAAGAATGCATTTGGAGTCCCATGCAAAAGGGGAAATTCCACCCCTCCTGCTCATTATGCTTAGCTAGCTGCCTCTGTCCCTTTCCATGGTTTGCAAACTCCCAGGTGTCAGGTGTTGCTTTGCACAGTTGCAAATGTGTTGCTTACAAGGTTGTGTTGCTCTGCAGTCGTGTTGCTTTGCAGTTGTGTTGCAATGCTTTGCAAACTTCTCAGCTGTTTGTCGGGGCTGGGAGCTTTGTGCGTGGGTGGCAAGCTCTGCTCAGACATGCACATTAAGGGTGGGGGGACCCCTTTCGGGGCCCATATCTCAGCCCCCCCCCTGACCCAATCTTTACAAAACTTGGGGGGTCTTTCAAGAAACGTCCTTTTTAGCTCCGCTGAAAGTTTGGGACCTCTACCCCCAAAAATGCCCCCCAGAGCCGCTGAAAGGCACGGTTGTGTTTTTAATGGCTTCATTCGGACGAATTTTTTCCCGAACTTTGAATTCCCGCCGAATTGCACGGACCCGAAGCAGGGGAGTTCAGACTTCGGCATATCCCGAATCTAAACGGGCCGAATTCAGCCAAATCCGAACTATACCGAATGTTTTTTAATTCAACAGCCCTACTCTTAACCACTACACCATGCCAGCAAACGTGGGAACTTAAATTCATAGCCCTCATATATAAAATAATTTAAATGGAGCAACTGGACCAATGTGAGTTCCTGATTTTTAAGAGTGTTGTTCCTTGAGCCATTTTTAATCTGGACCTGCTAGCATTTCTGCACATTTCATTTATTCTGTTTTGGCATCCGAAATAACTTGTACACTTTTAAAAATTAATCTCAGATTAATATTTGTATTTGTATTTTTGGCGTATGTAGCAAATATTCTGCCGAGTTGTGAACTCTTGCTTAACCACCTGGCCTTTCTAATTGTCTTCAGACAAAAGTTCAGACTTCCCTGCAGATAAATGCCTGCGGTTGTCTTAAGCCTCCTTATCATTTTTCCTTCTTAAGGTTCTATCAGCCCAGAAGCTTGCTACTTTAACGCCCATAGCTGATCTGAGACTGGGTAATAGCCAGGATGGGGGCAATTGACCCATGACCCTGCTAAGAGTACTAATTTGTCCCACTTGAGATTTTTTTTTTCAAAAACAGCCTTTTAAATCATGGCATGAGTGTTTCCATTTAAATAACAAGAACTTGCCTAGGGCAGCATCCTTCTGCATTACTAGCTCTTCTTCATTACTAGCTCTTCTTATCAGTGCATCCTTGAGTTCAACCTAAGGCTCCTTGTGATATTTCAGTGTCTTTTCCTTGGCTGACTTCCGACTGACCCCTTCACTTCTTTCCCAGTCCACTAAGCTCTCCCTGCCAGGTTCTTAAATCTCCCTGCTCTCCTTTCCACCTTAAATTTTCTGCCACAGAAAATACCTGCATGGGTCTCCAGCCTTTTCTCTGTCAAGGTCTTCAGCTTGCTCCTCTCACACATCTTCCCATGTTCCCATGTGAATCAGTACTTTCCTCCCGCAACCCTCCAGCCCTGTTTTTGAGCAACATTTAGGGTACTTCTACACAGAACCTTTTTTCAAATATCAGAAAATGATATGATTTAGCACTGTTTATCTCTGTCTGCACGTGCAAAGTGCCACTTGTCCAAGCAGAAGAGTAAAAAAGAATGTAAGTATGGCACAGACCAAACAAGTAAATGCTGTGTAAAATCCCTGATCTCGTTACATATTCCACTATGGTCATCCTTCTCCCTGAGTGCACACATACACACATACATCAAAGACAGAAACATTTAGCACTGCCATGGTACTGCTCCCACCAAACCAGAAATGATATTTAGGCAACCAAGCTGAGTCAAACCATGTACACATGACGCACATATAGGATCAGCATACATTGGAGTGCGAGCAAGTGTGCTGCCCACTGCTGTACACATGCACTCCAGCCCAGGTGGGCATGGTGCTTATACACGAGCACACGAAGCTGCCTTATACTGAATCAGACCCTTGGTCCATCAAAGTCAGTATTGTCCACTCAGACTGGCAGCGGCTCTCCAGGGTCTCAGGCTGAGGTCTTTCACATCACCTACTTGCCTAGTCCCTGGAGTTGCCAGAGATTGAACCTGAGGTCTTCTGCATGCCAAGCAGATGCTCTACCACTGAGCCACAGTCTCTCCCTATCAAGAGGATACCCAACCTGCCCCTGGCTCCCACCATGAGGTTCCCACAATCAGTGGTGTCCACTGTTTATGCTGGGAGCCTTGCTAAATGAGACAGACTCCCAGAGGACACTATCATCCAAACAGTTCAGACTGACCCCAAGAGATCAGGCAAAATGGAGACTTCGTGGAGACTTACAAAATGCATGTGTACTCTTTCCATCCCCATGATTGGGAATGCTGCTTTTCGAAGATTCCAGATCAGGCCAGCACACTCGTTCCTGCTCCCCACTCTGCAAGGTGATCCTCCACCCACATATGCCATGTGTACAGGCATATGCCATGTGTGCAGTGTTGTGCCATGTGTGCAGTGTTGTGATTGCCTTGTTTGCTCATCATGCACTGGAAATCTATATAGGTCTGCATCGAAAAGTCTCCGATTGATGGGAAAACTTGTTTGATTTGTTATGGTATGCTAATAGCCCTAGGCTACCCTGGTACACCCAGCAAGGTGTTCAGGACTGGAGCTAGTGTGCAAGGATGGAACACTGCTGTATAGCCAGAGACAAACAGGGGTCACCCAGCATCCATCTTGTTTGTGTCAATGCTGCAAAAGCCGACTGGGCAATGTTCAGACTTGTTTTACCATGCTTCTACCTGAAAGGAACATTGATGGTGCGCAGAAGACAAAGAGACAAAGGACCTTTTAGCATTCTAGACCAGACATACCTTGCCAAATCTCATCAACTCCATTCAGATGGACACAGTAATCTCCTCAAGTAACCAGCCTAGCCCTCTGACTCACCCTGCCAAGAACATTTCCAGACTCACCTTCATTTCCTGTTCTGTAGCTCTATGCTCCAGTACTCAGCCACAAATACCTAGATTCTGTCTCTGATATGCCTCACCTCCAAGGTTCTATTCTTCTGCCTCTTCCAAGCTAGAGCAATCAAGCCTTTGTTACTGGCAATGACCAGCCATTCCCAGGTGCAGTGAGACATAGCCTCCAGCTACATTTAAGGGTATAAATATATCCCCATTCACCACAGCTAGCACTTGCGTGTATCATTTTCCCTTCCTTGCAAGTAGTGCAGGTCTTTACTTCTCTCTGGACCCTCGCTCTTTGGAAGGTAAATATAATTTCCTCTGGGTACCTTCAGTCCTTTTGACCACCCCCTGAAACCTTTACTTTCTGAGTTCTGTATGTATTGGGAATTGTGTATGTATATGCAAACTATTTTGATTATTTTAATAAAACCTGTAAAATTCAAAAAATGCTACTTTATGGGGAACCTTTCCCACTGGTATGCTCATCTGGTGTAGAAATTGGTTTAAAGATCCCCATGCCAACCTCTTGCAAACCTTTACTAGTCTCCAGCTAATTTCCCCCTATAAAAGGAGACCCCTCTGCTTGACGTAACAGATTGCCTGAAAAAGGGGCATCAAGAAAACTCAGATGACTTTCAAATAAATTACACTTCTTACCTAAAACACTCTACTAGCAAGTGCACTTAACTTGAAGCCAGTACTTGGTTGAATGTTACAGTCCTTAGAATCTTGTGCCTATCTTCCTCTTACTTATAATGATAAGATTTTATACTGAGAACACTTCTGTTTCTCTGAAATAAAAATTCAATAGCTGAGCCCACATTTCCCATCCCACTTGCTGTAGAATAGTTTTCATTGAGGCAGTGATATATTAGGTTTCCAGATAAAAAAAGAAAAAGAATGAGTGAGATTATATTCTTGGTGGGACAAACCTGCAATTTAAGAATGTAGCAAGTAATACAAAATGTCTAGTCAAACTGTTTAATTCTCGGGCTAAAGGAGCTACTTCTGCAAATTAGATTTCCTCTTGCCCAGAGATGGGTAGCTTGTCCTCATTCACATTAATGGGATTGAAAGAGCCCAAGTAAAGCAGTAGAATATGTATTAATCTATCCCTAAAGTCAGAAATTGTTCTATGCATTTTGTTCCTAAACAAAGTATTTATAGACCTTTTTATCTCTTTGACAGATATTGTGGGTTGCAGAACCAATAGTCATGTAAAACCTTTTGGAAACAGGAGATAATACCAAGTTAGCTCTTTCTGAAAGGGGCCAGAGGATGCATCCTTGCATTGGCCCTGGAGATTTTTTCAGCAGGAAAACAGTTGGGCATTATCAGTTTGAGTGCAACAGTAGATTAAAATCCTTCGGTTGATTAACTATTTAATTCTTCCTCTCCTTCTTAATACACACACACCCTCATACATTTGAGTTGTCACAATGTAAGGGACGACAGTAGGCCTATATGTGGATCATAACGTTTGAGCTGCTTTCAGCATGGCTTATCATTCAAACTGAGCACCTGTGAGAGATCCCCCTCTCTGAGTTTGCTTCTCCAAATCAGTTGCTCAGACGTTGATACAGAAACAATAGATTTATTGAAGCCTTCAGGAGATGAGACAGGCACAGGTAGAAAGTTGCAAGTGAGGGGCTATACGGGTTTACAGAATATATTGACTCCAGGGCACTGGGGCACTGGGGTTCACACTTATTGTTATGGGAAGTTACAAGCTTGGCATAATACAAAACATCAGACGGATCCCAGGAAGTCTGGTGCGGCTATCACACTTCCAAGGCCGCACCGGCCTGAGGGAGTACTGGCAGGAAGAACAGCGGGGGGGAAGATACATGGGCCATCAGGCCTGGCGCCTGAGACCAGAAGGTGTGAACTGCTTTTACGAGTTCACTGATAACACCGCAGGTGATGGAAAGCAGAGACACAAAGACAGAGACCCTCACATTCTGCCCCCCTTAAGGCCCCCCTCCGAGAGGACGAGGCTTATCGGGATAAGCGAGGTGGAATTCTCGGACCAAGCGAGGAGCTGCCATGTGGGGTGCGGCCACCCATTCGTCATGAGCGGAGCCAAGGTTTTTCCAGCGAACAAAGTAAAACAGTTTCCCTTTCTTCCATTTGGAATCTAAAACCTTGGATATTTCCAAATGGGTATCCCCTCCTACTACGGTAGGAATCTCATGAGCGGGAGGGGGGTGGAACTGGGGAGCTGCTACATAAGGTTTGAGGAGGCTTATATGGAAGACTGGATGAACTCCCTTGAGAGTCTTAGGGAGACTCAGTTCCACGGTAACCTCGTTGATTACTCTGGTAATGGGGAAAGGTCCTACATAACGGTCGCTCAGTTTTTTGCAGGGGCGAAGAGAGCGGAGGTTTTTGGTGGACAGATAGACTTGCTCCCCCACCTTGAGTTCCCATCCCGGAGACCGGTGTTTGTCTGCTTGTTCCTTGTACTTGCTTTTTGCCCTTTCCAGATTTTTGAGCAACCATGGCCAGGTGGATTTAACCACCTGAATCCACTCCTGAAGATCAGGGGTAGACTGGAGCTCTGGCGAGACGGGGGCAGAACCGAAAGGGCCAAAATCCGTCCCGTATATAACTTGGAAGGGACTAAAGCCGGTAGAGGAATGAGGCGCATTGTTGTACGCATATTCGGCAAATGGCAGCAGGTCGACCCAGTCGTCCTGGTGGAAATTTACATAGCAACGCAAATAACATTCTACTACCGCATTTACTCGTTCCGTTTGACCATCCGTTTGGGGGTGATAGGCGGAAGAAAGGCCCTGTTCCTCCACTCCCATTAACTTTAGGAAAGCCCGCCAGAATTTGGCAACAAACTGGACCCCCCGGTCGGAGAGGACCTTCCTCGGGATCGAGTGTAGCCTGAGGACGTGCGTGATGAACAGTTTAGCTAAGCCCTGGGCTGAAGGAAGACCTGCACATGGAACGAAATGAACCTGTTTGGAAAAGAGGTCTGTGATAACCCAGAGAACCGTTTTCCCCCGACTTGGAGGTAGGTCGGTGATAAAATCCATGGCGATGACTTCCCAGGGACGGGAGGGGTTCTCAAGCGGTTTGAGAAGCCCCGGGGGTTTTCCCATCCGTTTCTTGGCTGTGGCGCAGGTGGGGCAGCTGCGCACATACAACTCTACATCAGATCTCATACCGGGCCACCAGAATTGCCTTCGAACTAGGTGAAGCGTTTTTATGAAACCAAAATGACCCGCTAGCCTGGCCCCATGTACAAGTCCCAATACTTCTTTGCGAAGGGAAGATGGGACATAGAGTTTCCCCCCTTGCACCCACCAAGTGTTGGTTCGTTCCAAGCCAGTGGGGAGGAGATGGTGCTCCTCCTCCTGTAAGGAGGCGTCCCGGAGCCGCTGTTGGAATGCTTCCGGGATACCTTTGAGCGTAGGGGGGGTCTCCGGTTGGCGGGCTTGGGATCGGGTGGTGACGGCCAAGCCAGGGACTTCCCCTCGCTGTTCGGGAGTGAACAGGGAGTCGACGGGGCGATCGAAATCGTTGCGATACTGGGGAAGTCGTGACAAAGCATCAGCTAGGGCATTTTCTTTGCCAGGGACATGTTTGAGGGTGAACCGGAATTTTGCAAAAAATTGGGCCCACCGAATTTGTTTGGCATTGAGTTTTCTAGCTCCCTTGAGAGCCTCAAGATTCTTGTGATCTGTGCACACTTCGAACGGCAGCTCGGCCCCCTCCAAGAAGTGTCTCCATATGGTAAGGGCATGTTTGACCGCTGCTGCCTCCTTCTCCCAAATGGCCCAGTTGATTTCGGACTGGGAAAACTTCTTGGAGAAGTAGGCGCATGGCCTCAACCGTCCCCCCTCATCCCTCTGCAATAGGGCCCCGCCCATGGCTACATCCGAGGCATCCACCTGCACCACGAAGGGCTTGGTGCAATCCGGGTGAGCCAAAACGGGTTCGGATGAAAAAAGTAGCTTTAAACGTTCAAAAGCTTGCTGGCACTGGGGAGACCATTGCAGACGGGCTGAGGGGAGTGCGGCGCTAGCCCCCCTGTCCTTGGTACGCAACAGGGCAGTGAGGGGAAGCGCAACTTGGGCAAAGTTGGGAATGAAATTCCGGTAAAAGTTGGCAAACCCCAAAAACTGTTGAAGTTGGCGGCGGGTAGTGGGGGTTTCCCAGTCCCGCACCGCCTGGACCTTGGCGGGGTCCATTTCCAACCCTTGGTGGGAAATCACATACCCCAGAAATGTAATAGAAGGTTGGTGGAATTCACACTTGGACACCTTAGCATACAGTTTGTGCTCCCGCAGCCGCTGGAGCACTTCTCGCACTAGGCGCACATGTTCTTCCATGGTCTCAGAGTAAATAAGAATGTCATCGAGAAATACCACCACCCCCCGAAACAGTAAATCATGCAAAACTTCATTAATTAATTGCATAAAGACACTCGGAGCCCCCGAAAGTCCGAACGGCATGACCAGGTACTCAAACATCCCAAAACAACTGGAAAAGGCCGTTTTGGGTTCGTCTCCTTCTTTGATGCGAATGCGGTGGTAGGCTTCTACCAAGTCCAGTTTGGTGAAGATTCGGCCCTCCTTTAATTGTGCTAGAAGGTCAGGAATAAGAGGGAGGGGGTAAGCATTAGACTGGGTGACTGCGTTCAGTCTGCGAAAGTCAATACACAGTCTTAAATCTCCCGTCTTTTTCTTTACAAAGAAAGCTGGGGCTGAATAAGGAGCCTTGGAGGGGCGTATGAAACCCCTCGCCAGATTGACATCCAGATAGTCTCGCAATACAGTCTTTTCACTAGGGCTCATGGGGTAAACCTTTCCCTTAGACAGTTTGCCTTCCCCTACAATCTCGATGGCACAGTCCGTTTCTCTGTGGGGAGGCAGTTCGTCGCACTCTCTAACATCGAAAACATCAGTAAACTGCGAGTACTCAGAGGGTAATTGAGGAGAGACTGGGGCGGGGGACCCTACCAGTGCGGCGGCTGGAGTTTTGAGTACCCGTTCCTTGTCATGCAACCCACAGGGGTTTTCGGGGAAGGAAAGCACCCGTTTAACCCAATCAATGGAGGGATTGTGTCCCCTTAACCAGTTCATCCCTAACACCACAGGGGTTACAATAGGGGCGATGGTGAAATACAACCGTTCCCAATGTTCCCCCACGGACATAATCACGGCTGCAGTTCTGTGGGTCACAGGGCCCCGTTTAAAGTCACTCCCGTCCATTTGGGAAAAACGGAGGGGTCCCGGAAGCCGCTTGCGCCGGACACCCAACTTCTTGGCAGTTTCCTCATTTATCATGGTGCGGGCACACCCCGAGTCGACCAACGCGGGGACCTCTAACGGGGGACCCCCTTTGGGTAGGGACAGATGAACACGCACAAATACATTGTCCTCTTGGGCGCTTACCATCGGTGGAGCTCCTTGCACAACGATAGGGACGGTCTGCTGCGGAGCCCCCTCTACAGCAGACCGACGGCGTTTTTTGCCGGCTGTTCCCACTCTTCCTCCTCGCTGGAAGAGGGGGACGGGGTGGTGGCTTCCGGGGAGCCGTCCGAATCAAAGACGGTATTTGTAATCCGGGACCCCGATGGGACCGTAGAGTCGGATGCCCCATCCTGGGGGCGCGCGTGGAGAGCGGAGGGTGCGCCGGAGCGCCGGCTCAGTGGTCCACTTCTGCGGCGAGGCTGGCTGTCGGCGGCCGGTTTCGTCGGCTCGGCCTGGGTTTGGCGGGGGGGGGTCGGACGGCCTGAGCGAGAGGGGCATTGCGATGCAAAGTGACCCTTTCCCCCGCAGATCAGGCAGACGCCGGCCTCGAACCGCTTGCGGCGTTCCGCGGCCGAGAGACCCCCGCCACCCCCTTGCCGGAGTTCCCGGCCACGGTCACCTCGGGGCCTGGGGTCTCGCCCAAGCCGTTGCTTGGACAAGTTCAGGAGTTGTTTGCGATTCTCGATGTCAGCAGCATGGCGAACCCAACCTTCCACATCCGGGGGGTTCCCTTGCATGAAGGCCCAATGTTGGAGGTCTGGGTTGAGACCCTCCCTGAAACATTGTACCAAAGTAGCTTCACTCCAGTCCAGAATTCGGCTAGCCAGTGACTGGAACTCACTTGCATACTGCGCCACCGACTTAGTCCCTTGGCGCAGTTGCATCAGGGAGGCTTTAGCCCGCTCACCCAGAGTCGGGTCCTCAAAACGGTTTCGGAGTGCTACCATGAACTCGTCCAGGGTTCGCAGCACCGGCGAGCGGAGTTCATACTGCAACACCATCCAGGCAGCCGCCTCCCCTTGCAGTAAGGAAGCCACGTACTGCACCCGGGACTCCTCAGCAACGAAGGTTCGGCCTTGTTCCCGCATAAAAATGTCTACTTGGACCATAAAAAAGGTCAACTGGTCTCCCGACCCGTCATACGTGACTTTCAGGTCCCGACGGGCCGGGGGGGCAGGGGTTGCGGGCGGAACTACCGGCGCCCCGTCTGGGGGAGCACCGGCTGGAGGTTGCAACTTCAGCGCATCTAGGGTCGTGGCCATCTCACCCATTACGCGTTGCATGATCTCCATCTGCTCCTGCATAGCCCGGCGGTCTTCCTGCCACTGCTTTCGTTCTTCCTCCATGAGGGCCTCTTTGCGGGCCGGGTCCCCTTCGAGTCCCGTGCTGGGGAAGGCCAACCGGCGATCCTTCGCCGCAGTCCGCGAGAGCGACCAGCCCTTGGGAGAGTCCAGCCAATAAGTAAGCCCCCGGGGACGTCCGTCCCGATCTTGGTCGGGTGCGCGACCCTTCGGTTCCTTTGGCTTGGCTCCCTCCTCCTTCGGGTCCGGCTTCTCCGGCTCGTCCGGTTCCTTGGGGGCATCGGGGTTAGGGGTGGTGTCCTCGTCGGCTGACATTCTGTCCAAGGCGGTACAGCTGCAGTCCGAGAGGCAAGGACTTGCAACTTAATGTGAGAGATCCCCCTCTCTGAGTTTGCTTCTCCAAATCAGTTGCTCAGACGTTGATACAGAAACAATAGATTTATTGAAGCCTTCAGGAGATGAGACAGGCACAGGTAGAAAGTTGCAAGTGAGGGGCTATACGGGTTTACAGAATATATTGACTCCAGGGCACTGGGGCACTGGGGTTCACACTTATTGTTATGGGAAGTTACAAGCTTGGCATAATACAAAACATCAGACGGATCCCAGGAAGTCTGGTGCGGCTATCACACTTCCAAGGCCGCACCGGCCTGAGGGAGTACTGGCAGGAAGAACAGCGGGGGGGAAGATACATGGGCCATCAGGCCTGGCGCCTGAGACCAGAAGGTGTGAACTGCTTTTACGAGTTCACTGATAACACCGCAGGTGATGGAAAGCAGAGACACAAAGACAGAGACCCTCACAGCACCAAGCCCAGTTTTGTCTTTGTTGTTCCAAGTGTTTCCAGGCATGTTATTAGTTTTGTCAGCCAAGATTTAACATTTGTGTTAGAGCCACTCTATCATTTTGTAGACCCAAAGACTATTCTATTCCAGTATCAAATTGCCTGTTTCCCTAACATGTAAAAATGGAATTTCCATTGTCTGTCAATCATAGCAGAAGTCTTAATTTTCTTTGCTGTATTATGCTAAAAGGTACTGTGGACCAGGTCTCTGAACCCAACACTTTGGGGGGGGGGATCAAAAACTCTGGTTATACAATAATCACTCATTTTAAGACCCCTATAGGGAATCAAGGAGAGGCCCAAAGGCAGCAATCTCATTACCAGATCTAAAGGAAGTAACTCCACCAGCATGGTGGAGTGGTTAAAAGCGGTGTTTGGAGCAGTGGACTCTAACCTGGATAACTGGGTTTGATTCCCCACTCCTCCATATGAGCAGCAAATGCCAATCCAGTGAACCGGGTTGGTTTCCTTACTCCTCCACATGAAGCCAGCTGGGTAACCTTGGGCTAGTCACAGCTCTCTTAGAGCTCTCTCAGCCCCACCTACCTCACAGGGTGTCTTTTGGGGGGAGGGGAAGGGAAGGTGACTAAGTCGGTTTGATTCTTCCTTGATTCCATCTTTGAGACAGCAGGAATATTCCCAGTCCTGTCAGAACAGTCTCCTCCATCCCACCATTGTGTACACTCTCTTTAACTCCCTTCCCAGAAGTCAGAGCCTGAAACATAACCTACCATGCAGAGCTATTGAAACTCTCCTTTGGCTCCAGCTGAATGAGGTAGCAACATATTAGTATCTTTGCTGCTGGCAATTCTGCATTTGGCTTGGTCTGAGAGCTACTGTTTGTCCTGACCTTGGTTAGCTGCCTTGTTCTGGCCTACCTGTCCCCTCCTTAGTCTGTCCCTTGCAGATGACCTTTCTTCTGAGAAAATGTGTAGCTAGCTTCATAGGCTTTGTATCATGTCTGACTTTAGATCCAGCATCAGGCAGTGTAGGACAGCTTCCACTGGGAATAATTTGATTTGCTTATGGATTGCTTATTCCCTACATTTCACAGTGTTACTTTATCTAGTTATTCTTAGCATATTATATCTCCCAATTTTAGGAAACTGTATTGCATTTCCTTTCAGCCTACTTATTTTCCCTCACTTTTCCTTTCTGCATTTTATATGTTTGACAAAGATAAAATCGATTTTAAGTTGCTGTTGTTCTCTCTGCTTCCACCATTCTACCTGAGATATAGTTCTAAGACTGCACCTGTGTATAAGAAGACTTGGGTGGAGAGCTTACCCTGGGGTCTGAGTAGCGCAAGAAGAAGAGGAGGAGGAGTTGGTTTTTTACCCTAATTTTCTCTAGCTTTAAGGAGTCTCAAAGCAGCTTATCACCTTCCCTTCCCTTCCCACAACAGACACCTTGTGAGAGCTCTGAGAGAACTGTGGCTGGCCCAAGGTCACCCAGCAGTCTTCATGTGGAGGAAATCAACCCATTTCTCCAGATTAGAGTTTACTGCTCTTAACCACTAAACCATGCTGGCTCTCAAGTATAATGATCACATACAGGTTGCCTCTTTGTCCCCTGGAAACAGTATAGATAGCTTTCAGTGAAAACAGGGTTGTGCAAAAAAAAAAAAAAACCTGTAAATTTCAGGTTTGGGTTTATTAGGCCCGATTTTTTTCGGTAAACCCGAAATAAGCCGAATACCCATATCAGTAAATTTGGCTTATATTTATTCGGCTTTTTCAAGAATCACCTACTTGGCTTTGGGGAGATCCCCAGGTTTTGGTGTTTGGTAAACCCAAAACCCAAATATTACAGAAACTGCTAATTTGGGGTTTATTTTTGGTTCGAGTTTATCGATATGCACAACTCTAAGTGTAAACCAAGAGTATATTAAAAGATTTATAGCTGTACTTCGTCCCTTCGTGGAGGAGTCAAGAGCTTCTGGGTATACCCAGAATTTTCTGTAGCCTTACAAAGTGTTCCAGGGTACATACACACCCTTCAGACTACTTCACTTAAGCTTTGTAAAGCCACTGAGCCTGCATCTTGTTTGAATATTGTATATAGGTCTCCATCTAGAAAAAGAACATGTGGAATCAATAAGAATTCATCAGAATATATTCCTTATTTTCCCCAATGAGATTGCAATATATATATATTTGGCATTAATGGAAACCCTTGATTTGCATTAATGGACATTAGAGTTACAACACTAAGGGACTGTGTGTGTGTTAAGTGCAGTCAAGTCGCTTCTGACTCATGGCGACCCTATGAATGAAAGTCCTCCAAAATGTCCTATCTTTGACAGCCCTGCTCAGATCCTGCAAATTTATTTAGGACTAAGGGACTAGTCCTAAATAAAGTTACACCTTAAGACACTGGGTTCAGATGGATGGCATTCTGTTTAGGATTGTGCTGTGAATGGCTTAATGCAGATACCAGGCTACATATGGTGTATGAGCCCTGTGTTGTTGACTCCCAAGTGCTTGATACATCCATCCCTCTAATTACTGCTCCACAACAGCCCCCAAAAGAGAGAATTTTCCAAGCATCCAGTGGTAATAATGGTTTACATACTGCATAAAGCCCAGGTGCCAAAATCTGACATGCCTAACTTACAATATAGGGACAAGGCTCCAGTGAAATGAACAATTGTCCACAAAAAGTAGTTTAAGGGTTGCATTCACCAGCCCGCCTTAGAGCAATTTGAATACCAAGAGTTAGGGAAGGCAAAACGGCAGGAACTGTCCTCTTACGTAGAGTCAGCAGAATAGAGAAGAGAGAGAGAGAATAAGGGTTGGGTTTTTTATATGCCAACTTTCTCTACTACTTAAGGAAGAACCAAACCGGCTTACAATCACCTTCTCTTCCCCTCCCCACAACAGAACCCTGTGAGGTAGTTGGGGCAGAGAGAGCTCTAAGAGAGTTGTGACTAGCCTAAGGTCACCCAGCTGGCTTTGGGTGTAGGAGTGGAGAAACAAATCCAGTTCACCCGATTAGCCTTTGCCACTCATGTGGAGGAGTGGGGAATCAAACCCAGTTCACCAGATCAGAGTCCACCACTCCAAACCACTGCTCTTAACCACTACACCATGCTGTCTTGCAATCAAATGTTATTCTCTCTTCTGAAGCCTCCGTTGAATAAGGACGGCAGAAAAGTTCAGAAGACATTCTGTCTGTTTCTTCTTCCCCAACAAGTCACCGGAAAAGTAAGGGCAGTTCATGGCTTGCCAGGTTAAGCCCAAGGGTCTAATTTGGAAGACAAAATCACTTCTCCAATAATACATAGAAGGATAATGGTTCAGAGTAATGGGCCCCAGGAAACGTCCTCAACTGTCTCCCCCTTTTACAGAGACAGCCTTCAATGAAGAAAATAAAAGCGAATACACACTGGTTGTTCTATTTCTTCTTCATGTGTTGCATGCCTCATTAGGTCCTTTATTTTTGATGTCAGTTATGAATGGTTCCATCAATATTTTAGCCCATGGCTTGGTTATATAATGAGCTAGAATTTTATTCTTATTTTTCTTTCCTAATGAAGCATCAAAACCTACAGAAGCATGAATGTGTTTAAAGACTAGGCAGCTTCCAAGTAGCAAATTGTAACCTGGGTACTTTGAGTCATGGAAGTAAGAGTCCATCTAAAATCATTTAAATAGCTGAAGTCTGACTTGTGTGTATCAGTCATGGTATGGATTGGGATATATTGAACTGGTTGGCTGTATGGCTAATCGAATTCAACCCTCTATCTCAAGACAGACATGGGCAGAATCACTATGTTTCATTCTAGAAATAATTTGACTGTGCTATATCTGTTCTTTAAAATTCTGTTCTACTGTCAGAATGTTTCTGGGTCCTATCCTGATTCCACTTGGGATGCTCAAACACCAGTTGGTTCAGCCTACAGTCTGCTCACCCATTGTGAACAAGGAGCTTGTTTTTAATCAAACAGCTCAGCTGTTCATGAGCAGCTAGATTCATAGAAAAGCTCAGCCCTTGTAATGTTTCGGGGCTCCAAAATACAGACCAGAAGAATGAGGAGCAGTTCAAACAGGTTTAATCTAATGAGCAACTCCAACAGGTTCACACGAGCACTCTCAACTAACTGAACTGCCTACCTGAGCACGTGGGAAGGTCTTCAAATTAACACACTAGACCAAAATAAGGGAATAGCTTGAAATTGAAAGTTCTGCCACAACAACCCTGCTCAGAAGGTTACTTTCGATGTATTCCAACAGACACAGGACAGCACAATTGGCAGCATGACTTTCTCCCCCATACCCTCACACACCTAATCAATTGTTGAACTAAAAAGATCAACTGTTGAACTAAAAAGAGAGAGGAAATCAACTAGTCATTCAGTGACTATGAAACAACACTTCTAAAAAAATTACCATTTGGTGTTCATCGGAGTTTGTGCTATTAACCTTATTTCACATGTGTAGTACCCCCACATCATTTAATTAACTGACCAAACCATTAATGACCCTTGGAAAGAATCAATTTAACCTACTATGCAGATGCAAAAGTGGTCATGAGGCAAAAGAAAATGAAACTTTCCCACCAAAGCTACTGTGCAGCCACCACACTGTTAAGGAACTGCTCAGGTTGGATGGTGGGGAAGCAATGAAATATAAGGCTCAATCCTTAAAATAGTCATGGCTTACAAGCTTACAGTCACCTTTCCTTCCTCTCCCCACAACAGACACATTGTAAGGTAGATAAGGCTGAGAGAGTTCAGTGAGAACTGTGACTAGCTCAACGTCACCCAGCTGGCTTCCTGTGTAGGAGTGGGGAAACCAACCCGGTTCACCAGATTAGAGTCCGCTGCTCACGTGGAGGAGTAAAGAATCAAACCCAGTTCTCCAGATAAGAATCCACTGCTCTTAACCACTATACCACGCTGGCTCTCACTGCAAGTACAGACATTCCATGGGGGCAAAGAAGTAAATATATCCTGAAAAAGTAGACCTGGACACAGCTATGTGTCATCTTTTGGTTTTCAAAAAGAGTTCCAAACATGCCATCCGTCATCCAAAATGTAATCCAAAGTGTATTGTTAGCCGAATTGCTCTATTAATATGGGGAATTAGCTTAAGCAATTGGTAACAATGTATTTATAAAGCGGGGTCGCACTCAGCTATACCAGAATCCGTTTAATGAGACCTTGAATAAAGACAGACAATGGTTTCCAAATTAAATAGTGTTTAAGTCTTTTTCATTCCATTCAGTGATGCACACAAACATACAGAGAATCTAAGAATATCAAGAGAGAGGAGTACAGGTACAGTTGCCAACGTGGCAGGAGATTGTTGATTGGGATATATTTACCTTCCAGATGCGGTGTTGTCCAAATTCACGTAGACTAAGACAAATTGAAAAGTAAAAGCCGAGGTGGGGGCAGGGGTTCCCATAGACTTGACCAGCAAGGCGGGAGGGAGCGTGGTTAGGCTGCGCAAAACCAAACCAACAGAGTAATG
Organism: Euleptes europaea; assembly: GCF_029931775.1. NCBI lineage: Eukaryota > Metazoa > Chordata > Lepidosauria > Squamata > Sphaerodactylidae > Euleptes > Euleptes europaea. The sequence continues at coordinate 50,848,544 of NC_079312.1, forward strand.
GCAAAGGTGCCAGAAAAGACCTAAGGTGACATAATGGGCTGGGGGCACCCCAGGTATACTATTTCTCTGGGGGCGGGGAGAGGGGTTTCACTCCTTCTAGGTTCCCAGGTGGCAAAAGGTGACAAAAGGATTGATCTGTGGGGTAGTGAGAATTTGGAAATTATTCTCATTCCGATGGCTTTTGCAACCCGAGAGGAACTGGAAATTCTCTGCTGAAGTGATTAACGTTCAGGAACAAAAGGCGCGATCTGTGCAAATGTCCAGGGATCGCTGTTGCATAACTGGAAGTCCGACTCATCGCTGTTATCAGGATCGCTGCTGATTGCCCATTAAGCAGTGGATGTTGCAATGGGAGGGGGGGTGTTGGCACTGGCTACGTGACTGCATGCCTTTCATGACATGGCTGCAGCTGGAACAGGCTTTGCACAGGTACATGGCTTCCCTCTGGTTCACTGGAGGCTGCCCTTGCTTCTGTTTCCAGGCTGTGGGATTGCACGGGGCTCGCAAGAGCGGCCGTGTCAATTTCAAACGGACCGTGCAGCGACCGCCCAGTAGCGTTTGGAGCAGGTGCGCGGCTGGAAAGTAGTCTTGTGCCTGCACAGCGGGTTGCCAGGTCCAGTCCAGGAGTTTTAGGCAGGCCCGTATGCTATCAGTAGATTCTATGTATCACACCACTGAGCACATGTAGAAAAGCCCAGCACTAGCCATTTCTGTGATGCTGTTGGTGAATTAGTTTTCAAGCGAGTATTAATCAACTGATAAATCTCCACCTGTCCACCTACAAATCGCAAGATCATTCCTGAGAAAAATAACCAGGGGCTTGTCTTCCATCAAAATGGCCTGTCATTGAGTTTTCCTGAAAACTCTCAATTTGTTGTGGTTTTCCTACCTTCCATGTCAACTGCTATGGAGAAAAAAAAATCCTTGCCTGAAATGATTAAGATGTGACATAGAGCCAATCACAACCAATTACGGCACAGTTATTTATCCACATTTCTTACACATCAGAGATTATGGGACACCATTCATTTTCATCAATTTACTCTAGCTTAATATATGTCACAGATTGGTATAAGCAGCAGTACTTCCCTTTATCAGTATATCTGATAAATCAAATGTCATGGATTTCCCCCCACATAATTGTGATTGTGTTTTCCCAAAGCAGAATAACTAACTACTGATTGAATATGTAGTGATGCCATACTGGAAGAAAACCACAAACTAATCAGCCCTCTGGAATGACTACAAATTTGTCTTAAAGCATATGGATTAACAATGGAATGACCACAAACAGATAGAAGGCAGAAGACCTAAGTAGTTCCAGTTAGAGTAGACAGTAATAAATGCTGGTTATTTTCATCCTTTGGTAGTACAGATCAAATCTCTTAGGATGGTATCACAAGATACATGTCCAGCTTCTAGCCAATTCCAGTTGGGCATTCAAACCCTCCAAATTAGTGTAACTGTTATACATGGGCTTACCTCATCATCATCTGAGAGTTGGTTGTTACTCACCAATGTTCATACATCTTGGTACGACTCCTGTAAATGTCTTACAGGTGCAAGGCTGGGACATCTGAGCTGCCGCTTGTTGATATTCCCTCTAGCCATGTTTTGGGTTCAACTTCCTTAGAAGCTGTTCTCCTCCTTGTTACAGCAAGGTAGCACAATTACTTGCCACAGATACTTCTATGCAACTTTTCCAGTGTGAGTCTTGGGCTTCTCACTTTGTAATTCTGGCTCCATACATCTGGTGGATCCATGTTGTGTAAATGTAATCTATATGAAAGAAGACCACTTCTGCAAGGAATAATATGGTTGCTGCTACTTCTATGGCTGCTCACTCCCACATTGTTCCTCCTGGGAGCATATAAAAACATATTTACAAAGCGGGACTTTCTTGTATGTTCTTTCAACATCACATCCCCTCATCTGCATGTAAAAAGGGGTGCAAGATAATGGACAATGTCTCACTGTACTTTCACTGTGCTTGTACTCCCCCAACCTTACATAAAGCACTTTGCAGTAATCTAACCTAGAGAAGAACCCAAAGGAATGACCTTGAAAAGAATTACCACAGCTGGCATATCAGCCTTAGCTGGAACATGTTGTGAAGGAGACTGCTCTGCTCAAAGCTGAGAACCAGTAGTAAAGGCAGAAGCCAGAGCCAAAAGTGTATCACAGATGTTGTTCCAGTAAAGGCTATGGATGAACTGAGGCCTTAAATACTACTGCAAGGAGGTGGAGCTACAGGACCCTCCCATCCAGAAGCAGTCTACCAATACTTAGCCATACTGGTTATGGCAGCAAGTCCTGAAATGGGGGGCTGATGGGATCATTTGGGGAGAGATCCCTGGTTCAGCAGCAGGCTCTGGGGTGTTAAAGGTCCAAATCTAAGTCTGAAGGCTGAGCTATTGTTCAGGGTGAGCAGGCTGATTCGGACTCTTGGGGCTCCTCCTGCACATCAATGGGGCTCCTTATGTGGTGGTGTTAGGTGCTGTGATCCCTACTCTGAATCTTTGACTCCTTCATCTGATGAGGATGAATCTTTGACTCCTTCATCTGTATTCTGGTTCATAACACAGCCATAGACCAGGGTCCAGCAGCATCATCCGAGAAAAATGCAACCCTCTCCAGGCCAGGTTGATTCCTCAACCCTCAAGCAGCTGTGGAACTGACCAACAACACCCTAGTCTTATCTGGACTGAGCTTCAGTTTACTGGCCCTCATCTGATCTACAGCCTTCTCCAGGTTCTTCTGCAGACCAACCTGACTCAGCTGTTAGGGAGAATTATGACTGGGTGTCATTTGTACAGTGACAGTAGGGTTGTGCATATCAATAAACCCGCCCCCAAAATAAACCTGAAAAAGGTTTCAGTTTCTTTCAGGTTTAATTTAACCTGAATATTAAAACTAGGAATAAAGCCAAAGCCAGATAGCCGATCGCTGAATCAGCCGAACATGTATTTGGCTATTTTCAGCTTCAGCTTTCCTCAGGCTTTTCCTTGTGGGAGTTTTTTTGATGAGCTCTGGGGGACATTTTTGGAGGTAGAGTTCCCCAATTTTCAGGGTAGCTTCAAGGGACTCTCCCTGCATAAACCCTGAAGTTTGGTTAAGATTGGATCAGGGGGTCCATTTTTAGGGGGTCCCAAAGGGGTTGCCCCCCTCCTGCTAGAGAAGGAGGGGGTCGACCCCTTCAGGTCCCCAAAAAATTGGACTCCCTGTCCCAAACTTTACCAAACTTTGGGGCTCATGCAAGGCGAGTCCCTTGCAGCTAAGCTGCAAATTTGGTGACTCTACCTCGAAAAATGCCCCCCCTCGGGAGAATTTTAAAAGTACTTACTTTTCATTCTGTAATGGCCACATCAGTACCCAAGAGTCGTGGGAAATGCTTGCAATGGGCCTGTACAAAGCTATTGCTACCCTCCTGTGGTGGCCATTTTGTGGTTGCATCCACCATCCTATATCAGAATTCCAAAGATGCTCACTGGGAGCATCTTTGCTAGGAACCTGTTCCCTAAGCTATCTCTCCCAGAGGTTTCAATTTAATGGTTAACAGTATGGGGAACAAGGTCAACCCCTATGGGACTCCATAGCATAAACACCACAGAGCCAAGCTGCAATCCTTTAAGCCTTTCTGTTGCTAATTTCATGACTGTGTGCTTTCTGTACAGCTTTAAGGGCATGAGATATGTTTAAACATCAGCTTATTGAATGTGAAGGGGATCGGTCGAAGTAGGCTTTGCTTATGCTAGCTTTATAGACAGAGAGCGACCGGTGGTTGTCCTCAGCTATTAACGGAATTAATGAATGACCAGATATTTGACCCTTACCTCCCACTTCTAATTTGCTCTATTCACTGAACTGTTTTGTTTCTACAGACCATACCAGATGAGACAGCAGGAGATCCATGGTCAGATTTCTTGCTTTTAAAAAAGTTAAAAAATCAGGGCTGGCCTCCCTACCCCCTCCATGCTGTTATCAACTTACATTTGGGAGCCCTGACTACTCCTCCAGGCCCACTATGGCCCTATGCTCTTGTGATGAGCACCACTTGTTTTAATTATTCAATTGATTCGTAACTGGGAACTGGTTATAAAAAATAATAATTTATTGTATATGGTTTATTTTGTATATATTTATTTTGTATATATTTATTGTATATGTTTTTCCATATTAGGAACCCTGTGGCGCAGAGTGGTAAGCTGCAGTACTGCAGTCCAAGCTCTGCTCATGACCTGAGTTCGATCTCGACGGAAGTCAGTTTCAGGTAGCAGGCTCAAGGTTGACTCAGCCTTCCATCCTTTCGAGGTTGGTAAAATGAGTACCCAGCTTGCTGGGGGTAAATGGAAGATGACTGGGGAAGGCACTGGCAAACCACCCCATAAACAAAAAGTCTGCCTAGTAAATGTCAGGATGTGACGTCACCCCATGGGTCAGGATGACCTCGTGCTTTCACAGGGGACCTTTACCTTTACTTTACCTTTTATCATATTGTGTGTTGTTGATGACGTTAACCGCCCTGAGCTCGACCTTGGCCAGGGATAGAGGACGGGATATAAACTAACTAAATAAATAAATAGAGTATATACAAGGATGGGGTGGAATGGGTCAATAGCAGCACCGGGGCAGAGAATGAACTGATCTCACAATCAAAATCCTGGACCACAGCTTGTACTTCAACCAGGTAGTGAAACATATAGGAACCTGATTAACCCCTCCCCCTCCACTTTCCAGCCTAGGGGATATTCCATCACCTTTGTGTTTGAAAAATTGCAAGCAGCAAACAATTTGTAAAAAGACAGCTGTGTGTTCCTATACTACCTTCCCCATTTCCAGTCTTCATCCATCATTTCTGTTTTATGTTGACAATACCTATAACACGGAAGAAGCCATTTTTATCCTGCTTGACAATGTTGACAATACCTATAACACGGAAGAAGCCATTTTTATCTTGCTTAAGATTGGGGGGCTGCATCATCTGTCTCTCTGTTCTTACTGTCTGGCTCTCTCAGTGTTCATTCATAAAGTCTGGATCTAATTGCAAATACTTGAAGCGGGCATGTTTCCTCCATGCTTTCTACATAACTCTCCCCATCCTGGGTCTGTCTGCCCAACAGATATAAAAAAAGCACATTAATCTATAAAAGAAGTGCTTTTCTTGATTGTCTCAATTCTGCTGGGATGGAGATGGAGGACACCATATGTCTTCTCTCTGAATTTTTGTTTGGCCTCCTTGATTTTGTCTCAGTGTCTGACTCCCAAAGCTTAGCACTTTTGTGTTTGCTCATATTAACTGGATTTACATGTTTTTTCAAGGATGCCTGGGAGCTGTAGTTCAGTCCAGTAAATGCTGTTCATGCATGAACATGGTGAATGAAGATTACTTATTAGCCTCACCAGCTATGCAGGTGCAAATATACACTCTGTTACAAATTACAGAAAAGCCACTGTAGTTTGAGCGTCAGACTAGGACCCAGAAAACAAACATTCAGCCCCACTTAGCCATGAAGCTCACTACTTTCCCTCAGTGCCACTCCCACAAGGAATACAGGCTCAAAACAAAAGGCTCCCTGGAGGATGGTGGCAAGTTGGTGTCAGGATAGAGGTGAGAAATGTTTCTGGATGTGAATTAACTGTAGTCTGTGAAACATGACCAAACTCAGAAGGGAGCTGTCAGAGGTGTCTCTGCTTCCCACAGACCCCAGAGAATTCCTGTTTAGGCTGCGTCGAGCACAGTTAAGCAGACTGAAAATAGGTACAGTGAAGTTCAACATTCTTGTCATGGTTACTGTCTTGTAACTTGGGTTTTCTTTGCCCAGCTTTCGAGCGGGCTGGGATGGAAAGCCAACCATGCCTCAGTCACCCTGCAGTCTGTCCTTTCAGACTATACAGTAAATCTAGAGTCCCACTGAACACTGCAGGTGGAGAAGAAGAACGGACAACCGGGCCAGGAGAGAATGAATGGCTCTCCTATATGGATTTTGTGCATGTGTGTGTTAAGTGCCGTCAAGTCACTTCCAACAGATTTTTATCATGCTCTTTCTCACTCAGTGTAGCCTAGTTGTATTTCCCTTCTATCCTAACAACAACCTTGTAGAGTAGGTTGGGAGATATTGCCTAGCCCAAGGTCATTACCTGCCAATGAGCTGCATGGCAGAATGAGGATTTGAACCCAGGTCTGCCTGATTCTACTCTGATACTCTAACCATTCTAAAGGTATGTACATCATTTGGATAGAGGATGGCAACCTTACTTTCTATATTTTTACTATTTCATTCTGTGGCTTAATAATAATCAAATGAACCATAGGAAGACCAACTCCCAATCTTTGGATTAGTCTCAGTTTTGATGAGGAAGAACAAGAGACATATTGCCCCTGACCCTGTCATAAAAAGTGGGCATCACAAATCTAATGGTGAAATAAGGAATGGGCCTCCCTCCCCCAATGCAGGTCGAAGTGAATGATTGAATGAAGAAAATCCCACATTTATCTGACTGTGAAATCTTCATAATTCTGGAAGACCAAGATTCTATCTTGCTAAATCAGGTATATCCTGTATTCATATAAACACTGATTTCATGTGATATATGCAGAAGAAAAAGAGTTGGTTTTTTATACCCCACTTTTCTCTACCATAAGGAGTCTCATAGCAGCATACAATCACCTCCCCTAACCACACATACAACAGACAGCTTGTAAGGGAGGTGAGGCTGAGAGAGTTCTGAGAGAACTGTGACTGGCCCCAGGGCATCCAGCAGGCTTCATGTGGGTAGAGTGGAATTCAAACCCGGTTCTCCAGATTAGAGTCTGCCGCTTTTAACCACTACAACATGCTAGATGTAGTCATCCAGGATGAATGATGGCCTATTCCCCATTGCCATCCTTGCTCACTTCAGGGTGCTGGAACAAAGATGATGAAATTAGTATTTGTCAGGGGAAATTGGATTTGAGTGATTTGAGTGATTGGATTTGAGTGATTTCCCTCCTCAGTCTGTAAGGCCCGCATCCAAACTATTGCCATGACATGCTAGAAAGAGTCATAAGAACAATGTACATCTTGACCATTGGGTGGGAATTGCTGTGAATATCTTAAATGCTGCATGAGCAACACCATGGTTTCCTCGCCTCCAAATGCTTATTTCATTTCTTTGGATCCCAGGCACTATGTCCAGGAAAGCTCACAATAAAATAAAGAGGCACAGCAGTCTGAGCCCTTGATATTTCAAATAAAAATATGAAGCAAAGTCAATGCCAACAGCAAATGTAGAAATACCCTTGAGTATTACTCTGTGATGCTTCCTTTGTTGAACTTGAAAGCCCCATTATTATCCTTGAAATGACAGATTCCCCAGGAAAACAGCTTTTGCCATGACTGGCTTGTGGTTTCATGCATGTTGAATGATTTGTCTCTCCATTCTACAATAACCTTGTCAGAAATCCATCCACAAGCTGTCAGTACAGATAGAATTCCTCTTTAAGCAGCCTTTCCTACATGGCATTTGAATATCAGCAAATATTTGTTTTGAGGTCTCTTCCACATTCCCCTACTCGAGCATTGTTACAAATGCACCATTGCGGTCCTAAGGGCAGACGCAGTTTTTCCACAAAAATGATAAACCAATAAGTACAAATACCAATGTATTTCCTATTACTATGTATGGGTGTGAAAGCTGGACAGTGAAGAAAGCTGAAAGGAAGAAAATAGATTCCTTTGAAATGTGGTGTTGGAGGAGAATGTTACAGATATCGTGGACTGCCCAAAAAAAAAAAAAAAAAACCAATCAGTGGGTTATAGATCAAATCAAGCCTGAACTTACCCTAGAAGATAAAATGACTAAACTGAGTTTGTCATATTTTGGCCACATTATGAGAAGACAAGAAAAGAAAGTCGTGCTAGGAAAAGTTGAAGGCAGCAGGAAAAGAGGAAGACTCAACAAGAGATGGACTGACTCAATAAAGGAAGCTACAGCCCTCAATTTGCAAGATCTGAGCAAGGCTGTCAAAGATAGGACATTTTGGAGGACTTTCATTCATAGGGTCACCATGAGTCAGAAGCGACTTGACGGCACTTAACACACACACACACACACACAAATACACAGAAATTGGGTCGTAAAAGGCCACAGCTTTATTGATTACAACATAAAGGAGCACTTGGTGAGGCATGGGGATAGATGCATGCATCGAGTGAGCACCTTGTCATTCGATGGAATGATCCCCAACCTGAGTGTCAGGGAAGCAACCAGGGTGGCAAACCAGTGGTTCCACAAGGACATAAATCTCTGAGTGGTTCCTTCATCACCTGGGAGTAGAGCTACACGACAGCCCCCGAGCTGGGCATCCATAGTAAGTTCCTCCCTAAGATTCCTTATGGGGTCCCCAAAAAGGGGGAAGGCTGGTACACAGACTTGACGCCAAAACCGCCAAAGAGCAGGGCTCCCACTCTGATTTTACCAAAGCTCTCTGTGGCAACCAACAAAGAAGGGAGCCTCTGATTGTTTGGACCCACAAGTCCTGTCCCCAACTGGACATATGAATGCCACCCGGGCAGTACAAAGCATTCTGCCTGAAGGAAATGTCAGGGTGATGAATCACCACACCGCCAACAGAATCAACAAAACAACAGACAGCTCTGCACACATTTTTCCTTGCAAAGTCCACCAATCGGGAACTTCTGTAGTTGTCTGTGGCAGAATCAGACCTTTGCCGTGGCTTACTGCATTCAGGAAGGCATGTAAAATGGTTTCTGTTTGGTGGAAGGTAAACTGTTTTTTGTAGAGAACACTGTTTTTATCACGTATGTTATTTTTATTCTCTGTGTTGTTTTCATGGGGTTGCTGGACTGTTATGATGTTTCATGTGCTTGCAACTTGTCACTGCTTTGTTAGCTGCCTTGAGATTAGGTAAATGAGGTAGAGTCTAAATGCTTTACATAAATAAATACAAACTCTGCTCCCTCTATATAGATCATCTCAGATACCCAGATGTTGCTAAAAGGGCCACTGTGGCAACAACCTTCCCTATCCCAATGGAAGAAAATCCCAGCAACAGGGGAAGGAACATAGTGCAATGATCCTGTATGCTTTCTGGATCGACATACACTGATTGCTTTGCTTCCACAAAAGCCAGAGCGAATGCAACTGAAATGCATGGAAGAGGTGATTCACTGCCTCTTCCCCTCCCACTGCAACCATCATTCTCGCCTCTTCCTTCCCAATAAGGGCTTATTCCCTGAAAACACAGTCAGGATGGCATAAATTTCTGCACCTTTCCCTATTTAAAGATGTTTGGAAGACATACATATTCATTCTGTACACAATATCCATTTTAATGGCTTTGAAAATGCCACAAAGACTTGAGCTATCTGAAGACCGTTATCTGTTTCCCTGCTGAACTTGGTTCTGTTTTGCTCCTTGCAGAATTTCCGAATGTTGCCCATTATCCTTCAGTAATGTGGCACAAGTGGTTATACGTTCTCCTTTATTCGACATTTGACACAACATTGGGAATAGTCTAAGTTAAAGGTGAACTTTGCCATTGACAGGAGGCAGACTATAAAAAGCTACATTGAATTAATGGACTTCAGAGAGCCACAATCTAAGCTGTGTAAAAGGGCATGAGGAAGATGAATTTGGAGTTATCTTAACTATGCCGCCAGCACAGGCAAACTAACTCAAGTGCCATTTACTGTCACAAAATTCCCCAGTGGTTTCGAGCACTTTTAAAGAGGAGAGGCAGGAGATATCCCATCTTTAGAAAGCTACATTTGTCATCTTCCGTTTTAAAAACTTGCACATTTCAGACACTTCCCATCTCAGTTTGTGTGTGTGTGTGTGTGTGTTAAGTGCCGTCAAGTCGTCGCCGACTCATGGCGACCCTATGAATCAATGTCCTCCAAAGTGTCCTATCCTTAACAGCCTTGCTCAGATCTTGCAAATTGAGGGTGGTGGCTTCCTTTATAGAGTCAATCCATCTGTTGTTGGGTCTTCCTCTTTTCCTGCTGCCTTCAACTTTTCCTAGCATGATTGTCTTTTCCAGTGACTCTTGTCTTGGGAAGTCAAAACGTTTGAGGATTGATTTATTAAATTTATACCCCACCCTCCCTGGCCAAGCATACCAACAAACACATACAATTATAAATACATTGATTAAAACATATTACATGAAATTAAAAATTAGACAGTAAATATACCAGGCACCCTAATATGTGTGTGTGTGTAAAGTGCCGTCAAGTCACAGTGGACTTATGGCGACCCCTTTTGGGGGGGGGGGTTCATGGCAAGAGACTAACAGAGGTGGTTTGCCAGTGCCTTCCTCTACACAGCAACCCTGATCTTCCTTGGAGGTCTCCCATCCAAATACTAACCAAGGCTGACCCTGCTTAGCTTCTGAGATCTGATGAGATCAGGCTCACCTGGGCCATGCAGATCAGGACCCTAATATAATATCCCCATAAAATTCACTGAGGAGGTTGGCAACGATGGACTCTGCAAGGCCAAATCCCTCCAGCGAGCCCACTGGTCTAGGGCTCGGAAAGCAAACAATGTCAGGAATAGAGAGGGTACAGCAAGGAAAGGGTCAAAAAGATGAATTAGTAATATGGGGAAAGGAAAAGGGAGGAAAAGAAAGGAAAGGTCAGGGAAGGGGCAGGGAGGCCAGCTGATCCATTACCATCGCCACCCTCAACCATATGCCTGGCTGGCGGAACATCTCTGTCTTACAAGCCCTGTGGAACTGAGCTGGGTCCCTCAGGGCCCGGGTTTCTCTCAACAGAGAGTTCAGAGAAAGCTCTGACCCTTGTCAAGGACAGCCGGATAGTTCTAGGGCCAGAGACTACCAACAATAACCTACATATGTGAAAAGAATATTCACCCAAACTGGAATGACCTGAAGAAACTTCTGAATTACAGTTGATGTTCAAACTAAAGACAATGCATTTACCTGGGCTGAATAAAGACCTTGCATTCATGGCTCATTACCAATGCTGATTTCTCCACTCCCATCTCTCCCCTGGACATCACAGACTCTTCTGCATATCACACCTAATCCCATCATGCCTGCTATTCACATGTACATACTGTTAATATTTACATACTAATGCTTGTCTGAATTCACTCTCCTCTACTTAAAGACCGATGGATTCACATTCTAGCTGTATCTGAAGAAGTGAGCTGTGGCTCACGAAAGCTCATACCCTGCCAGAAAATATTTTTGTTAGTCTTTAAGGTGCTACTGGACTCTTGCTCTTTTCTACTACTGGAATGATCTGAGTCCAGTAGCAGAGATCTCTTCTTATGCAAGTTGGTCATATGGGAATTGGTACTTCACTCATTATTTGATTCATATAAGTAGACCATGGCAGGGTGGAACCGGCTGGTACATGACCTGACAAAAGACTTTTAAAAAATGTGCTGTTATCAGCTTTTATTTATATAATGGTGTGACGGATAAGGGGTTAATCTGCAGCAAGAGCTGACAGACCAAGAGTGGGCAGAGCCAGAGAGCTGACACCCTGAGCTCTGAGAGACAGAAAGCATTCAGAGCTGGGTGAAGGGACGAAGAAGAAGCGAGATTGTACTCTGTGAACCTGAGGGGTTCTGTTAAAGCCAAAGCTATTGACACTACACTGTGGTAGTGACAGGAGCGAGAATTGGGTTAGAGAGGGCCTATTCTCAGGTCACAAGGGGAATGGGTCTCTGAGGTAGAGCTATTCCGGTAGCAGGGAGGTGTGGAGGATTACAGCTACTGGTGTGGGGTAATCAGGGAGAGAACTGGAAGAGGGATTTTGCATGTTTCCCCAAACGTCTGTGAGTTCTCTGAGGAGGGAAAGGAACTCAGACTTCCTTCGCTCCTGTGAGCTAGGCTGGGGACAGAGTCTAAGAGTCTGCGTCTGAATAACAGTTCTGAGGGATAGAACTAAGCTTGAAACTAAGAACGAAAAGAACTTGAGTGAAGAAAACATCTAAGCTATCTCTGAAGTAATCTTGTGTATATAAATCTGACTCTGAGTTTTCCCTCCAATTTCTGCCTTTTCTTTTTTTTTTCAAACATTTTATTGGTTTATAATATTAAATAGGGATACAGGAAAGAAGAGAAGGGAGGGGGAAACATCAGCAAGAAAATACCTATTTCTACCCCCTTATAATATTCAAATTATCGTTTAAATTCTCATTCAAATTGTCATTCAAATTATCATTGTTTGTTAACATAATATATTTAAGCATCATTAAAGCTTTCATAGTATTTATAAAAAAATTATTGTTGTTTTTTGGTTTTAATATTTTCATAGAAGGCATGCCATTTATCTTTATTTGCTCTTTGAGTATTTGTTTGCAATAGTTCTGTTAAGTGTGCCATTGTTATAAATTCATATGCTTTATCAATCCAAATTTGATTTTTGGTATTTTATCTGTTTTCCACTGTGATGCTAACACTATTCTTGCCACGGTTATTAGGTATTTTAATACGATCTGTTGATCTTTGCTGCATTCATCTGGTATTTTACTCAGTAGGAAAAGTTTGGGATCATATGAGATAGGTTGACCAATTATAATTTCTATGTTCTTATGAATTTTCTTCCAAAATCTTTGGACTGAAGTACACATCCACCAGCAATGATAGAAAGTACCTCTAGCTTTACCACATTTCCAACATTTCCTTTTCTTGAAAACCAATCTCTGTGAGTTCTGTTCAATAAACTTCCCTGTTTTGTCTGTTTAAGTAAAAAAGCTTCTTGTCTCCTATTTCTCACTGAGGTACCATATATACTCGCATATAAGCCGAGTTTTTCAGCCCAAAAAAAGGGCTGAAAAAGCCGGCCTCGGCTTATACGCGGGTCAATATGGTAGGGGAGGGGAGGGGGAGGAGGGAGGGGGCAACTTACCTCTGCCGCCATCGCCACCACCACCGCTGCCGGGCCCATGCGGCTTCCCCCGTCCAGGAGCGCCCTGTGAGGGCCTCCTGCGGCCACTGGAAGGCCGTGCGGCCGCTGCTGCCGGGCGCGCCCAGCTCCCCCCGCCCTGGAAGGGCCGGGGGAAGCCTGTAGCGGCCCCAGGAAGGCCGCGCAGCCGCTGCCGCCGGGCGCGCCCGGCTCCTCCTGCCCTGGAAGGGCCGGGAGAAGCCTGTTGCGGCCCCAGGAAGGCCGCATGGCCGCCGCCGCCGGGCGCGCCCGGCTCCCCTAGCCCTGGAAGGGCCGGGGGAAGCCTCCTACGGGGGGCCCTCCGCCGCCACCACAGCCTTCGCTGGGCCTCAAGGTAAGCCTGCGGGGGGGAGGGGTTATAAGCCGACCCTCTGCTTATACGCGGGTGCCTAATTTTCCCCCATTTTGGGGGAGAAATTAGGCACCTCGGCTTATACGCTGGTCGGCTTATACATGGGTATATACGGTAAACACTGGTGTGGGACTGGAGGAGAAGGAACATAATCTCCTCACAAATACACTCAGGCCAACGCTTTTCCCTCAGCATATACGGCCGGGCTGAGAAAGTGGGATATTGACGTGGTTGAAAGGGGGGGGCGTCATAAATGGGAATCCCTTTTTAGGGGGGAAATACTGTAAAAAAATACTGTAAAAAAAAGTGGCGATCCTCTAAACTTCTTCTGCCATACTGATCAAAGATTTTCCTGGAATAAATAAAGTTAAAAACAAAACAACCCCCCACTCCCGCTTATTGAACTTTTCAATGCTACCAATTCAAAGGCATTAAAACATACTTAGGGCTGAATCCAAAGTACCATGAGTGGAGTGAAGCACACAGAACAGAACATTCCAAGGTCGTCCTCTTTTTTTATCCACAGAAACCCCAAAATTCTGCTCCTGAAAAGTCAGGAACCCATACCGTGTGCCTCCTCTTCCGCTGTGGCTGTTATGCCATAGACACTTGGGTTTGGTAGTAGATTCTAGTACTTTGTGGAGAGCACTGATTTTCTATTTATTTCTTTGAAGCCCCACTTAGCAAGAAAGACTGGCTATAGCCCCGGGATAGACTACACGTGAGTAGTTATTTTGAGGAACTAGCTATCTGATAAACATATGGGGTTAGATCCAGCTACTCGGGATCAGCTAAGTTCACAGCCTTTTCAGTTTCAGGAGCCTTCCTCACCAAAGGAAGTTTCCTGCACTCAAAGAAAGTCACCCTCTTTGCTAAATGTGCAGTAGCATCCAACCCATGAAGTGGTTCCATACTAAGTACTGTAGTACTGTCCTGGTAGATTGTACCTAATTCAGTATGATTTTTTCATGAAAATTAATGAAATGTGGCTATCAAGTGGGCCTCCTTAAATACCATGAACTAAATTTTTATCAGCTGAAAATCTTCATTGTTCCAGCGATGCTATATATTATGGAGCAGTATTTTGATGGATACATTTTGTGATAGATTATGAAGGTCTGGAAAAGATGTATCCTACAGTGTGGAACAGCTGGCTCCAGGGGTTGGACTTCAACAATGATAGTGAAGCGCTGTAAGAATCTATGATGACAGGATTGGAAAACTAATGGGGGGGGGAGTCACCTCCTGGAGAATCTTAGCTGTGAACAAGGTGAAACAAAACACAGAAGCTCACTGCAAGGATAAATAGTATGTCTTAGAAAAAACTATATGATAAAGGAGGGGAAAGGAAGAACCCCAAAAGTGATAACTTACCCATAAATAAGTGACAACAGTAACAGAAAGATACAAATATGTAATGGCAGGCAATATTCAGACAGGCAGTTACCTGCAAACATTGGTGTACTTTAGGGTCGTGTTATCACTTCTTTATAATTTCCTATGATATTTTTAAATCAATTATTTAAAATTAAGTTTTTAGCATTCCTAGTTGCATGTTGGAAAACATGGTGACAATGAAGGCTGAAGTCTAAGAAACTAGAAACAAGGTTTCCTTTTGGTGGTAGTTTCTCCTTCTATCTATCAATCTTCTGTCTGCAAAGAAGGATCATATGATTTTCTCCCCAGAAAGTCCGGCTCAGCACATTGTGCCTATTAAGGCCCCTACAGAAATGTTTCTTCTTTTAAACACTATTGCTTAAGCCAGAGAGAGAGGGGATGCTTGGAAGCCATGGGAGGCAATGATTTGAGGGGCTAGGTTCTTGCCAATGCCCTGTGTATTAAGTCTTGAGTCCTATCCAGGATCGCTCCATCATGTGAGGCACCCTGAAAAGAGATTCATAAGGTTGGGTATTACTGTTCTGTTCAGCTAAGTGCCTGACCTTCTTACTAACCTTAGGTGTTCCTCAGGAGCCACTGTTGAAGGAAGGTTGCTTGTGCTAAAGCGGAATGTGGTAGAATCCAGCCCATAGACTTGACTGGCTTCCCATCCTAATATGAAAACACAGCAGCCAAATTTTCCTCCCAATGTGAGAAGTTTAGTATCTATCATAGTACAACTGTTGTGTATTCAGCTTTCCTCTCCGGCTTGGTAAACTGACATTTTCATGAAGATAGTTTCAGAGGGTAGCCATGTCGGTCTGCAGTAGAACAGTTAGATTCGAGTCCAGTAGCACCTTAGAGACCAAGAAGATTTTCAGGGTATGAGCTTTCAGGAATCAAAGCTTCTTTCGACAGATACCTGACATTTTCATGTGGCAGTAATTATGCTAGAACACCTGCCAGTTCAGTTCATGTCCTGCTCACTGCAAGCATGAGCCAATTGTTCAGCGAGCTGTTTAGACACATTCAAATGTGTCCAGCGGCATGACTACACTGTTTCTCACATAAATAGACCTCCTCATCAGCAACAACCCTATCTGCTTCTGCCTCCAATTTTTAAAAAGGCACAAAATAAAATTAAAATTAAAAAAAACAAAATGGAGACATTCCACTGGGCCTATGATTGTGTTACCCGAATTAGTCTCTGCTTTGGTTGGGGGAATAAGCAGTGGAGACTTAAGCTTAGCAAGAGATTGGATAACCAAGGATCTTTTTAGCCAGCGTTTATGGAGATGAGCCCCTTTTGGAAAACTCTTAATAAAGAAGCGGCTTTTGAATAAAATGAAGTTTTTAATTGTAAAAATAGTTTCAAACACCCTCAGCAAAAACACATACCCAATCTACACAAGAGCTAAGAAAATAGCAGGGAGGAGGGGTGGGACACAAGGATGTTAGGTAGAGGCAATATTTACCAATCCAAGAGAAGCAACATCCAGATGAAAGCTGTGCTATAGGAGGGTAAAGGGAAGGGGCCCACAAGCAAAGTGTGTGTGTGTGTGTGTGTGTGAGGATCCAGACCAGGACACACACACACACTATGAATGGCAAGGAGCCAGTATTTATAGTAAAAATGAGCCCTGGGGCTGCGTGAGGTAACTGACAAAGAAAAGATTTGCCAGGGACAAAGATTCTAACTGCTCCTCCAATAGCCCGGACTAAAGATTATGATGGGTATGAAGTCATGTCAGGATGTTGCAGAGTGCCTGTGATGACTTGATCAATGACCAGTGATTGCTGGAGTATAGATTATAAAATGTGTGAAGATGTCTGAGACGTTTCTCAGTATGGGGTGTGAGTCAGACAGGAGATACTTGTTTTAACCTCTGCATGTTCAATGAGGCTTGAGGGTATATCAGATATGCAAAGGACTGGTCAGACCTTTTTCTGAATAGCCATGATTTCTGATGGGATTAAAGGGAAAATGTAAAACAACCCATTACTGCCTGTCAGCTCCAAGGTTTCTCACAGGTCACAAAGATAGATTCCAGGATTCCAGGATTCCAGTTTGTATTTTTAAGTAAAGACTTTTTACTTGGTATCTCTGTGTGCCTTATGTGTCTGTCCATGAACCCAATGACTCTTGCAGTCACTTTTTAAATGGATGCTACTGACTGCACAGGGACAAAAAAACAGGCAGCACACCCTATCTGATGTCAGTCATTTAAAAGGATGCATCCCACCATGCAGGTGCAGAGGAGGCGAACTGCAAATAATTCCATCCGTTATACAAGTCAGTCAGTTTAATTACCTGAATGACTATAACCTTGGGTGATACCTCCTCTTTTCTGGTAAATGAGTTCTTGAATTGGACAAAAGCAGCCACAAGCCGCTACAATCAAGCTGTACTGCACAGGTGCAAAGCTTTTTGACATAGTACTGCACTGATGACAAACTTTGCTAGGAAACATGAGTTCAGTTTTGCCAGGAGATCTCATGTTCACCTGGTAAATGTATTTAGGGCAAGCTTCTCTGGAGGCCTATTTAAGGCAAATGCACACACGCACACTCATGGATGTTTGTGAAGGCTACCATCTCAAAAACTGGATTCACCATAAGTCATGTTACTCAAGCTCTTCTCCGATTGGTTGTACAATTAACATTTATGAATGGGAAAAATACCTTTTACATTCGGTGGTGATTTCCACTGTCTTCTGGTCTTGGCTCTGATCATTTGATGACCACGTGAGCCTCCCCCATACCAGCAAGCCTTTCTTCTAAGCAGTCACAATGACTCAGTAAAGGAAATGACAACTGAATCTTAAATGGGATGAAAGAGGAGAGGAAACAACAGACCGGAAGGCTCTCTTTGGTATTGATCTGCCTCATTATATACAAAAACAGAGCCCCTGTTTTTGATTCCAGGGGATGCAGGATGTTTTGTAAAGAGCAGGCCTCCACTTTATAATAAACTACTTAACTGCTGTTAAACAAAGTGCAGTGAAATAAGCCTCAAGCGTCATGTGGCGATGAATAGGAATTGGTTTGCAAAACTAATCTCCGTTTCAGGGCACCATCTGATTTACTGCTGGCCGCCATGCCAGACACTCATCCAAGAGAACAAGCTGCCTGAAGGTGGAGAATTGACTTGCAGAGCCTGCACTGATACCCCAAACAGGAATTCAGGACTTGCTTGGCTATTTAGCTTCCCCCTCCCCCCTTTTTTTAACATGTTAAATCTTGTCTACTTTAAAATATCGTCGAAGGCTTTCACAGTCAGAGTTCATTGGTTCTTGTAGGTTATCCGGGCTGTGTAACCGTGGTCTTGGTATTTTCTTTCCTGACATTTCGCCAGCAGCTGTGGCAGGCATCTTCAGAAGATGCCTGCCACAACTGCTGGCGAAACGTCAGGAAAAAAAATATCAAGACCACGGTTACACAGCCCAGATAACCTACAAGAACCTTGTCTACTTTGTTTTGAAGGAAAGGAGGGGGAAAGATACAGACACCAGAAGGAGGGCGGGGGGAGGATGATGATCATCAGCAGGTGTGGTGCTAGTCAGCTCAGCACTCCCGTCTTGGAGCTGCCATGCCTAAGTTAGCAGCCCAACTTTTCTATTTCAATTTACCACATTCCCTGTGCGTTTCGTCTCTTGATGAAGTCTCATCTCCCCCAATCCAGCCAGACATAAGCCACTAGCCTGGAACAAAGTGCTCTCCAAGCCTTGTCAAGCTGAAACAAAAGAAGAGAGGGGTGAAATCATGAAGTCGACAGGCAGAGGTCACTTGCATCCTTCCTACACAGAATCAGTTGTTGATGCTGAAGATGCAGCTGCTGCCACCCTTTATTGATTGATGGATGGAAGTCCTTTTACTCCACCTTTCTATCCTAATAGGATGCTCAAGGCAGCTGGCAATCAATTTAAAATAACCTCTAAATATCAGAGCACACAAAAAATTAAAGTGTCTTAATAACCAACCATCCAACCAGGATGCAAAAACAGCAACTCAAATCATGATTGAAATGTGACCCAGAAGAGAAGAGAAAAGTCATTACTTTGCGATTGAGAAAAATGGGAGTGTCACGATCAGGTATCAGCAAGTCCGGAATGGGCCAGATCAGTCTCCAAAGTGGAATTCCAAAGGCCACGGCTGAAATGGTCTCTTTTCCTGTGCTCACCCATTGCATCTCAGACAATGTTAAACAGAAAGCAGAGCATCTGAGAATGATATGGATGTACATAAGAACATAAGAAAAGCCCTGCTGGATCAGAGCAAGGCCCATCAAGTCCAGCAGACACAGTGGCCAACCATGTGCCTCTAGGAAGCCCCCAAACAAGACGACTGCAGCAGCACCATCCTGCCTGTGTTCCACAGCACCCAAGATAATAGGCATGCTCCTCTGATCCTGGAGAGAATAGGTATGCATCATGACCAGTATTCATTTTAACTAGTAGCCATGAATACCCCTTTCCTCTATGAACATGTCCACTCCCCTCTTAAAGCCTTCCAAGTTGGCAGCCATCATCACATTTTGGGGCAGGGAGTTCCACAGGTTGATTCACATGGGAAAAGGCTAGGCTTAAGATATCAAAGTCTCAGTCATGATCCATGCGTTTTTCATTTGCTCTAAGACTCACTAAGATTTTGCCCTTAGTGGATACTAGTCATGCTGCATACCTATTCTCTCTAGTATCAGAGGAGCATGCCTATTATTTTGGGTGCGGTGGAACACAGGCAGGATGGTGCTGCTGCACTCGTCTTGTTAGTGGCTTCCTAGAGGCACCTGGTTGGCCACTGTGTGAACAGACTGCTGGACTTGATGGGCCTTGGTCTGATCCAGTTGGGCCTTTCTTATGTTCTTATGAGTTCAAAACTTCACTTAACCATGATGCTCGCTGGGAGATTTTGGAATGGCTGCTGTCTTTCAGCACTCTCTCACAGCTTTGTTGAGAGGACAAAATGGGACAACTTTTTGCATGCTACCCTGCAGTGGAATGTAAAGAAACCCTCAGCCTCCTTATTTCCAGAAGGCTTCTTACAGGAGTTGTCTTCATCTTCTTCATCATCTTCTTCTTTGTCTTTTCCCCACAAGCTCTTTTTTAATTAATTTTTTTTATTTTTAAGACACACAATACACACATATAACACACAACTTTCACTCCTCATACTTATTCAATACTCTATACTCATAGCAAGACCCACCAACATGAACTCACTATGGCAGAGCTAAATCATACTGTTTCATCTAATATTATCCTTGTGTCTTACTAAACCTTTAAATTTTCAGTGAAACTTAAAATATAAACTTAATATATTCAAAACATGCATCTAGACACTACAAAACAATATCTGAAATTATGTTATTTGCTAATGCCCTTCACTGAACCTCATGGCTGTTTTCCCCATGAGCTCTTGATGTGACCCTAAGTATGACTGATATCCATAGGAGTGATCTCTTACACATGATTGATTTAATTCACTTGTTCAGAGGACTCCATTATTTGCACACTCCATAAGAACATAAGATAGGCCCTGCTGGATCAGACCAAGGCCCATCAAGTCCAGCAGTCTGTTCACACAGTGGCCAACCAGGTGCCTCTAGGAAGCCACTAACAAGACGAGTGCAGCAGCACCATCAAGCAGCACCATCAAGCCATCCAAATCCAACATTCTTTTCACTGCATCATGATGTGACTTGTACCTTGTTACACTTATTAGTAGACATGCTTCTGAAATTTTCCCCTTCAACATTTCTACCCAAATATAGAAGTTCTGGAGGACCACGTCTTATTTCCAAAGCTGGAACTGATACATTCAGAATTTGCCAATATTTTGTATTTAATGTCTGGATGTTGGGAAGAGCACTGGGCATTTGCTGTATGCTATGGCTTTCCCTTCCTTCAGTTATTTTACATCATTTCCTCTCTGTCTACATTACTGATGTGCTCCTTTGCATTTCAATCATATGTGCAGTCACATCAAGATGGGTTTTTTTGGCAGTGTTTTATTGATGTATACAAAAATGGAGCCCTCTGAACAAGTATGTTATATCAATCATGTGTAAAAACACACTGTTTCTATAAAGGTAAGAGGTGCAACAAACTGTTCCAATTCAGGAACTGATTGCAGAAATCCTTCTAATTAAACTGGAACTAAGAATGAGAAGAAGACAGTTTGGAGAATAGAGCACATGAAATGAATGCATCAGTTAAAGGGATCAGGTAGCAGATGATATGAAATACTCTGCTTGAAATCCTGGAAAATTGCTGCCAAACAGAATAGACAGTACCAGATTAGATGACAGTGGTCAGGCTTGAGACCTAATTACCTGATATCCATTAGGTACTAGCTGGAGATCCCCCACTATTACAACTGATCTCCAGCCGATATAGATCAGTTCACCTGGAGAAAACGACCACTTTGGCAATTGGATTCTGTGGCTAGGGCTGTTGAAAAGAAAATTCGGTAAAATTCAGATTCGGCAAAATTCAACCCATTTTTATTCAGGAAATGCCAAAGTCCGAGCTCCCCCGATTCGGATCCGTGGAATTCGGCACTAAGTTCAGAGTTCACGAATAAATTCGGCCATTTAAAGTCATTAAAAACACATTCGCGGCTTTCCACGGCTCCGGGGGGGCATTTTTGGAGATAGAGGTCCCAAACTTTCAGTGTAGCTTGAGGAGACCCTTCTTGCGAGAACCCCCAAGCTTTGTAAAGATTGGGTCAGGGGGTCCCGACTTATGGGGCCCAGAAGGGGTCCCCCCAATCTGCCCATTGGAATAAAGTGATTAAGAACACATTTGTGGCTTTGAGCAAAGGGATTGCATGCCCACTTCCTCAGAGATGAGTTCACCCTCCACCCTTTCAGAGGCTTCAGACTGGGAGGAGATTGAATCTAGTTAAATTGTGGAACCCCCTGCCCCAGGATGTGGTGATGGCTGCCATTTTGGAAGGCTTTAAGAGGGGAGTGGATGTGTTCATGGAGGATAAGGCTATCCATGGCTACTAGTAAAAAGGGATACTAGTCATAATGGATACCTATTCCCTCAGAGAACTGGGTTTGATTCTTTACTCCTCCACATGAGTGGTGGACCTTTAAAAAGGTAGAAAAAATAGGCATATAAAAACCAACTCTTCTTCTTCTTCTAAGGGCAAACTGTGTCATTGAGGGCAAACTATTTTGGGTGTGAAGGCTGTGTTTTCTGGACTGGTCATATGGATGGTCCTAGCTAATCAGGCATGTTTGTTTGTTTGTTTAGAATATGAGGGCAAATTATGTGTCTTCAGGGTGGGGCTTCCAAAATAGGCAGGTGTTTTTTTGTCACATTTGCAGCAATCCTTAGAAAATCATTGACCCAGATGAAAATGTTTGGAAAAGCCATCCCTCCCCTGCCCTGTTGCCACTCTGCTCTATGGTCAACTGTTTGTTTCTGAGCCGCTATACTGGGCAAAGATCCTAAGTGGAAATACCATTTACATCTGACAAGGTCTCATTAAAGATCAATACTGTTCCCATAACTGCAGGCCATTTTCCTAACTCTTAGGTTTGGCATTTAAAGGTGTGCAGCCACTCAGCTGATGAGTTGAGGATTTGATGTAAATTAAATGTATTGCCATAGTGCCACCTTGTGGACAGTAGCACCCCCCCCCCAAATAGATCTGAATGATTCTAGATGGATAGAGAGGACGGTGGAGAGTTTCGGGAGTTGTAGCGGGACGGTATCACTGTCCCTAAGGATATTTGCAGCTCTATGCCTGGGAAGTCTGAGCAGAGTGCTACTTTTATCAGAACTGCTAATGCCTAAGAACAGCAAGGGACAATGAGATTATATGCAAATAACACTGTGCAAAATGCCAAGAGGGATGAATGAAATACCAGGAAAAGGAGAAGGCCAGAAATATATCAAAGAGCCAGCAGAAAATTATTCCACTGAGTTAAAGATAATGTGTAAAACATTTCCAAGGCTACCTGTATACTGAGCCAGCTTCCAATTTAGTCAGCTGCTTCAGGAGTTATCATTCCCCTTTTAGAAACCTATGGTAGAACTTACATTAATTTTAGGTCAACTGGATTGAAACCTTAGACACCCTACTGTGTAAGTACTGTCTGATATTATAATAATCAAGAGATTGATTATGGAGGTCTTTCCTGTCTGGCCCGAATGCAGGTGTTTCTTGCCACAAGAACTAATAGTCTGTACACTGGCGCCTCAAGGCCTCACAGATGGAGCACTGGGATTCACCAAGCCCGAGTTTGGATCCATTATCTAGTCCTTCTTATACAAGGCTTAATGCCTGGTATATGGCCCTAAGTCTTACCCCTGATATCTCTACAGTCACTATCCTGAAGATCCTGATCCAGCATGGCCTTGGCTGTATATCATTGCCTGTCCTGGGACATCCTCAGGGACTCAAATCAAACTGGAACATGCACTTTCTGATCACAACTGTGATTAATTTTGTCAATTCCTGTCTGATTCTGAGGCAATAGCTGTTGCTCAGACAATGACAAGACTGGCAAGCTAAGGGGGTCTTGCAACACAGTTGCTCCCTGCCTGCTGCTTCATTTGCAGAGACTTCATTACTGCCACAAATCTTTTTGGAATCATGCAATATAGACAGGACTGTCAGTTTGCAGTGATGCTGTGGAAATGAGTATCACTACAGAATGCCCCTTCCTAGGAGGAGGAGAAGGGGGAGAAGAAGGAGGAGAAGGAAAAGGAGGAGGAGGAGGAGGAGAAGAAGAAGAGGTTTTTATACCCCACTTTTCTCTACCTTAAGGAGTCTCAAAGCCACTTACAATCACAATCCCTTTCTCTCCCCACAACAGGCACCTTGTGAGGTCGTATGGTGGCAAAAATAGACTTGAAAGTATGTGGATGATGCCTGGGGAAATCTTTAGAAGTCAGAGGGGCTGCTGTGTAAGAGCTCAGGTAGCCAAAGAAAGGGCTTTAGTGCAGCAGAAGGAGAATAAATATTTATTCTCAAATAAATAGTAGAGTAGTAAACAAATTGCTCTCCAGAAATTCACCATACTGCACAACCAAAGAACTTGGACACCTTCTAGCTATTGTTTTCAGAAGGGTCTCATGGATAGACAACAAATTTCTTCAGGTATTTTGTGCTTGAAAATATGAAGAAAACAGGGGAAATGATTGCTACCATGCAGCATCATGAAAGGAAAAGCAAAAATTAGCCAAAAGGGTGAACAGTGAGCGTTTGTTACATCTGTTTGTCCCTTCCACCCAGCCTCCATTCTAATCCAAAGGAAGTTCACTGGAGATCTTTGTGTCCATCCTAATCAATTAATAATAATTTACTTATTTGTTGCCTTTGTTCTGATTACAGGATACAGCTTTTAAGAATTTGACTCCACTTTCTACAAAGTTTTGACTTTTGCAGGTCAGAAACCAGATTGCTAATAATATAGATTTCTCACTGGGCACTTGTCAGTTAAGATCTGTCATGCCATTCAAAAAGTGAATCAGGTGATTTCACAGTTTAGGACAAATACCAACAAAAGGGACAGCTTTTTTTAAAAAAATGTTTTTTCAAAGAAACGGGTAATTTTTTCAACCAAGCAAGTAAGCTTAGACTCAACGTGTTTGCTTTGGTTTCCCAAGTGCTTAATTAGCTACTGTTGTTTGTGACCTGAGAAACCAAGACTGAAGCAAGAAAATAATCGTTATTAAGCAAAGAACAAAAAAGAAATGGATAAAGCAGGCAAGCAGTTATACTAAATACGTGCAATGACAGTCTGAAAATATTACGAAGCCTAGATTGTGTAAGAGTCTTATGCTTTTGTTGATGTAAAACATTGATTTGAAATTCAGAGACAATCGTTACAGCGCCAGCCTCCAGTGCTCCGCTCTTAGGAAATGTTCAGTTAGGATGACAAAGGGTTTCTGTACTTTAAAACATTTCAATAGGGCACTATAAAATAGGCAAGGTTTTCCCTGTTGTGCACAATGATACTGAGAGAAGCTGTACCTGTGGAAGTTCTGTTTTCCTCAGCACTCTTAGTAAGTCTAACTATGCCTTTTGCAACATGGTCACCTTATTAACTTATGGAATTCACTGTCACAAGATGGAGTGATTGCCACAAGCTAAAAAAGTAATTAGACCAAATCATGGAGGATAGGTTCATTTATTCTTATTAGTCATGATGGTTTGTTTCCCCACTCCTCCACATGAAGCCTGCTGGGTGACCTTCGGCTAGTCACAGTTCTCTCTGAACTCTCTCGGCCCCACCTACCTCACAAGGTAGCTGTTGTGGGGAGAGGACGGTGATTGTAAGCTGGTTTGAGACTCTTTAAGGTAGAGAAAATAGAGGTATAAAAACCAACTCTTCTTCTTCTTCTTCTCCTCTCCATGTTCAGCAGCACTGTATGTACCTAAGAATGGTGCAGTGGTGCAGTAGTAGAGCATCTGCTTCACGTGCAGAAGATCCCAGGCTCATCCTCATCACCTCCAGTTCAAAAGGATCCAGGAGTGGATGATGTGAAAGACCTCTAACTGAGACACTGGAGAGCCACTGCCAATCAGAGCAGACAATACTGACCTTGATAGTCTAGTGGTCTGACTCAGGGGGTTACCGCACTTTGTATTCCCAGCGATGTATTAATAGTTTGAAAATGTTATAAAAAAACATCGCTTTAAAAGGGTTTTTGGATGCCACGGCTAAAAAATGGTTGGAAGACGTCTTCACAGCTAAAGGGGCCAAACAAAGTGCGAACAGTATTTTTTATAACAGTTTCAAACTCTTAATACATCGCTGGGAATACATAATGTGGTAACACCCTCAATATAAGGCAGATTCTTATCTTCATCTCTGAATATCAGTTGCTGAAGACAAGAACAGAGAGAAGCATTGGCATTTATTTCCTGCCTTTGCGGTCTGGCCATTGTGGGAAACTGGAGGCTAGACTACAATGGACTAGAATGGACCATTATTCCAATCCAGCAGGGTTCTTCTTCAGTTCTTATCTAGAGTGTATATCTAATTATTTACTTCATGTAGAAAGGAAGATTGGGGAAAGGAAAATTGTCTACACCATTCACATCACAGGTAATATGCCAAAGGTGCCGGTGATTTTTGTGTGGTAGCATGCCAAATGTCAACTGCATTTTCACAGGAGGACAACATACTGGTCCCAGCTTTGAAAAACATGTAATATTCTCAGGTGGAGAAACACAGGCTTGAGGAAAAGAAAATTAGTAGCAGCTGCATTTAACAGCACTAAATTTTTATTTTCTTGTAAACAGTCAAAGTAACATATCAATTAAACAGGGCCAGGGTGGGAAAAGTCTGATCCTATGCTGAGGAGGAGTTGACAAACTTCATATGTGGTCATGACAGGTTCTCACTACATATGTTTGTAGGGTTGGTTTGTCAAACTCCACTAAAAAAATTGGCGGGGGAGAATGGAACTTACAAGATGGAGATATGATACTGATAGCGAAAAACGACTTACCAGTTTTGGCATGCATCTAGCATCTTGTTTTACCTGGACCAAAATTGGATTGTTATGCATGCAAAGCTGCTTGTGCATGTTGCGTTAGCACATCAGCACAACTAGAGAAGCCAACTCTGCCTTGGGAAATTCCTGGAGATTTGGGGGTATTGCTTGGGGAGGGTGGAGTTTGGAGAAGATGCTTAGCAGAGATATGATGCCATATAAAGTCTGTCCTCCATTTCCTCCAAAGGAACTGATCTATGTAGTCTGAAGATCAGTTGTTATGCTTGGAGAACTCCAGACTCCACCTTAGGCACAACACCTAGCTGGGTTAGATTTCTGGCATGGTAATGTTACTTGCATAAAAGTGGAGGGCCTGGTTTAAACACTATCTTGGCGCATACAAAGCAGCACAAGAAAACTATTCTGTCCTGTTTCAATCAGGACTAATCCTTCCATTCCTCAAGTATTTGCGATACA
Source organism: Euleptes europaea (assembly GCF_029931775.1). Classification (NCBI taxonomy): domain Eukaryota; kingdom Metazoa; phylum Chordata; class Lepidosauria; order Squamata; family Sphaerodactylidae; genus Euleptes; species Euleptes europaea. The sequence goes on from NC_079312.1 coordinate 50,875,135, forward strand.
AAGGTTGCATTGACATAATATTTTGTCCTCCATACTCAGATCCTTATATAAACTTATTGGTGCATATACCCACTTCTGTGAATGGAGGGGGCCATGCATGTTTATTTTGTCCTCTTTTCTATACTCCTTTCCACACAACAAAGATAGCCAGGTGACAAATGTTCTACCATGCACTGAAAGAGCACTTAACATTTTCAGATACTTAGTGGCTGCAACAGCAAGTCTCTTTAACATTTCCCAGCTGACAGGTTGTCCTTTGGTGCTTCACCTGCTGCTGAGTTTGTCAGAGTGGGTTACAAGTTCATGGAAAACCTGAAAAGAAGGACTATTTTGGAAGTTACTTATAAACATACTATCTGTAATATTCTCCTTTGCAGCACAAATGGAAGAGTTGAATCATTGATAAGCAATCCACCCCCCTCAACTGCAAGTATATTGTGTAGATAGCACAAATGATTTACAGAATACTAGTATGGTTTGCTCCTGAGCAGATGCCGCCAAATATTCCAGATGGCTTTACAACATACTTAATTGGCTGTTGTTTTAAGAACAAAAATCAGTGCATCTATTTACAGCTTTGTGTATGGACACACATGTCTGTTTTCTTCAGCATATGTGCACTGGAAATCCCTATTTATTGACAAATTATCACAGTCTGCATTCTCCATCATAGATGTAGCTTGCAGTAATTTATCCCTGACCTGTAGACTTTGCACATCCAGGGAGAATCTGATGAAATGCTTGTAAATAATTGACACATGACTGGGGTTACCAACCTCCAGGTTGTGGCTGGAGATCTCCTGCTATTACAACTGATCTCCAGGCAACAGAGATCAGTTCACCTGGAGAAAATCACCTACTACCAAAAGCCCACCTCTCCCCAACCCCAGAGGGGTATTCTCGGTATGAGAAGATATTGGTGCATCACCCAAGGAATAGCATCCCTCCTCCGCAGACTGACACCCTCCGACCTCAGGACTCTCACTCTCGACAACAGCAGAAGAACTGTCAGCACAGGAGTGGGACTGTTCTGGTAAGTCCCAGAAAGTCTTGTCCCCGAACCTCTCTCTCTGCCTCAGCTTCTCCAGGTCAGCAACCCTAGTCTCACATGAACGCATGCAGCTGCCTTATACTGAATCAAACCCTTGGTCAATCAAAATCAATATTGTCTACTCAGACCAGCAGCAGCTCTCCAGGGTCTCAGGCAGGGGTCTTTCACATCACCTACTTGCCTAGTCCCTTTAACTGGAGATGCCGGGGATTGAACCTGGGACCTCAAGGGAATGAGCTTGCTCCCAGAGAGTTCCATCAAGCATACACCCATGATTTCCACCCAGTTCATACATGTGGCACTCCCTACAAAACACTGAATAGTCCCTGCTCCCCTGCTAGCATTCTACCTTCATAACTGGTTAGTCTTTTAAAAGTATTTTAGAGTGAAGGTGCTTACCTGTTTCTCCTTGTGATGGCATCTGGTGTAACATGGAAGCAAAAGGACAAAAGACAGACTTATTCAGTAATTGTTTAGCTCTCTCCTGCAGCACATAAGGCACACCTCACTAATCTCATCAGAGACAGAACTCTATTCAGAGAATTGGGATGGACACAAATAAACTCATAAAGTTACTAGCCAAGCCCTCTGATTCACCCTGGCAGATAGTTTCCCAGACCTTGCATTCATCTAAAAATCTATAGCTAATGTTCAGAGGTACTTAGCCCAAAGTACCTAAACATTGTTTCTGATCTACCTCACCTCCTGTTCTTTCGCTCTCCTACTCCTAAACTTATCAAGAGCAGTCAGACCTTTTGTCCACTGGCAATGACAAGCTATTACCAGACATTGCCAGGCATAGTGAAACCATACCTCCAACTCTTCTTTTGGGTATAAATATCTCCCCGTTCGCCATAGCAAATTGCTAGCATTTTTCCTTGGATCCAAAAATGTAAGCCCTGTACTGTCCTCCTTCGCTTTTCTTACAAGAACATGGGTCACACCATGAAGATGCCTCTATCTGGATGTCACTCCCCGGATCGGTAAATATACTTTCCCCTGGGAACCTCTAATCCTTGTGTCCACCCCCTCCTATCTTTATTTTCCTAGTTCTTGAGCGTTTTGGTTTTTGTGTGTATTTAAGTTATTTTTACAATAAAAAACAATTAATTATTAAACCAAATGTCCTCTTTATTAAGAGTTTTCCATGGGGATTTAATATCTGTATAAAAAGGGAAAAGATTCTGGTTACCCCTGCCTCCTACAAAATATAGTCTCCCCAGCTAATTCCCCAACCAAAAGGAGCGACTGTCTAATTTGGGTAACAAGATCAGAAATTATACCACCACAAGCAGAGAGACACACACTTACCCCTCTTTCAGAGAAGCTGAGAAATCAGTAACTGGATTTTCTCAGTGATTTTTTTTTTCAAAGCCAAGTGAATGCCAGTGGGACCCCAGTTTGGACGGGAGCCATGATGTGGGAAGAAAAATGGTTTAACCATTCCTCCCAACACATAGATGGACTTATGCAGAAGACTCAGATTAGGAGGAACCTCAAAATACAATTGCCCCCCAAAATTGTAAAATGCAATTTTTGGTAATGCTATGAGGCCTCTTAAACTTGACATAGTTTAGGGCCTCAGTATGTCTGAATCTGTCCCTGCCTCTGCATGGTTTTTTCCAGCTATAACTGGCCTACTATACCACTCCTATGTGGAGTGGTATAGTATAGCCCGATCTCATCAGATCCCGGAAGCTAAGCAGGGTCGGTACCTGGGTGGGAGACCACCAAGGAAGACTTTGTAGAGGAAAGCAGTCTGTTTAATCACTTGCCTTGAAAACCCCATGGGATTGCCATATGTCGTCTGCAACTTGACAGCACTTTACACACACACACATACCACATACATTGTTATTAGCATATCTTATTCTTTTTCAAAAAAATGGGAATTGTTTTAATCAGTGACGCTGTGGATGGGTTCAGCATCTATTAACCTTTAAAAATTGCTTGGAAGATCCAATAATAAATCTTCCAGTATTATAGTATGAGTCTTCTTTAAAATGTATTTTATTCTCAGTCCCATGCTTATTGATTTAAAAGTCAGTACTACTCTGTTCACTGATGCCTACACCCAAGAAAATGCTCTCCGAACTGCAGTCTTAGTGCAGAAGTGGATATAGTCTTATTGTTGCACTATGGAAGTTGGTCCTGACTGGAATGGAGAAGACAGCCCAGTTGAGAATGATTGCTATAGCACAATGATAGCACAATAGCTTGCAATGTGCAGGGACAGCCCTAGTTTCCACGGTAGATACACAGTCTGAGTATGATCGAAATTTCAAACTGCTTCAGAAAAGATTGGATTTCCCCCCCCCCCCCAAGATTTCAGTTTGGTCTTTTAGGAGGCTGACTGATTGGTAGCAAAATCCTCAGTTTAAAGCTTGTTTGTGCAACCATCTTGTCTATGCCCTCCACTTTCCCCTCAGTTCAATAATGGAGCAGCCATCTTGTGAATTCCCTGCTCAGGGCAAGTGAATTGTTGGACTGTTCCCAAAAGCATGACCTGTAGTCTTGTGTGGCAGCACCCAGTTCACATTGGCATTTACAGTGGTGGGCAAAATTTCAAATGCAGTTTGTGCCACATTAATATGTTTGTTCAGAATATAAAGCTGCTAAAGGCTGACTGGAGATGTGTGTCCCCTTCTGATAAATTCTTAACTGACATTCTTTTGACTTCCCTTAAAATCTTTGCACCTCATGAGAAGTTTTCAAATTTGCTCAGAATTTGGGTTGAGGAAGCTGTAATTCAGTGATAGGGGTAGAGTTGCCAACCTCCAGGTGGGGGCTGGAGATCTCCTGGAATTGCACCTGATCTCCAGACTACAGAGAAAATGGTTGCTTTGGAGGGTGGATTCTATGCCATTATACTCCACTGAATCCCTCCCCATACCCTTCCATCCCCAGGCTCCACCCTCAAATCTCCAAGACTTTCTCAACTTGGAGCTGGCAACCCTGGCCAGAGGACGTGCTTTTCATGAACAATATCCCAGGTTCAGTTCCTGGGATCTCCAATTATATGATCGTAAGTAGTAGGTTTTTTCTGCTTGAGACTGGAGAAGCTCTGCCAGAGTAGACAATGTTGAGCTAGATAGACCTACAGTCTAATTTATTATAGGACAGCTTCATGTGTCCGCATGAATATTTGATATGACCTCTAGAGCTGAGGGGGAAAGTTACTGTCGTAAGCAGGGCCTGAATCTAAAAAATACACATTTTTGACCAACGCCTGAGTTTGCCCACAAGGTGGCTACTGCATTATTGAAAAATAATGAGCAAAGTAATAGGGAATGCCTTTATTGTACAGCTGAGGTAAAATGTCAGTTCTGCAAGCCCTTGGCAGAGTGCTTATCATGCTTGTGGTATAAGGAATCACAGTCACCTTGATTACAGAAGGCAGAATAACTCAATTACTCTCAAGAGAGTCTTCAGAGATGGGAGTGCCAATTTCCTTCTCATTACAGCCCTTTCTGACCCCATTCTGTCATTCACAACATAACCCAGTTTATGAGACCGCGTATAGATTAGGTACTTTTCCTCTAAGTGTTGCAAACACCCACAAGGTCCCCTGACATCTCCAGAACAATTTCCTTTTGCATTTATTTTGCATCCGTGATGCGTTTGAACAGACTGCACACACTTTTGTTTTCACACTTTTGAAAGTATTTATGGGTACTCCCTTGGGGAGGGGAGGCTTTTTTGCTTTGTTGCTGACCCAGAAACTGGAGATGTATTTCAGAAACAGGCCCAGTTAAGTAGTCTGCATCTATGCACCTGTCCACATGATACAGCGTAACATTCAGATGAAATGCCATTGTGGTGTAGTGGTTACGGTGTTGGGTTAGGACTTGGGAAACCTGGTTTCAAATTCCCACTCTGCTGTGAAGTTGGCTGGGTAACATCCTCGGGAGGTAGTGGGCTCTCCTTCTTTGGAGGTGTTTAAACAGAGACTAGATGGCCATCTGTCAGGAATGCTGATTCTACGAACTTAGGCAGATCATGAGAGGAAGGGCAGGAAGGGTTGCATCAGTGTTTGGCTCCTGTGATCCTTTCTTACATGCCCAGGGTAATGCCGATCACCACTTTGGGATCAGGAAGCAATTTTCTTCCAGGCCAGATTGGCCAGGGATCCTGGAGGGATTTTTCCCCATCTTCTGGGCATGGAGTAGAGGACACTGTATGTGGGGGTGGGAGGAGGTAGTTGTGAATTTCCTGCATTGTGCAGGGGGTTGGATTAGATAACCCTGGTGGTCCCTTCCAATTCTATGATTCCATGACCTGGCAAGAATTTTCCTTCCTGCTTCAGCCTTGTTTCCTATTAACAGCATAAGGGGTGAAGCAGAAGAGAAGAGGAGGATAATTTTATTTGGTTCCAATTTACCGTGCAAGCTGGAGAAGAATTTGGCAGCTGAAAAGCTCTTCTTACTGAAGACAAGTTTTCCAAGCTGTGAAAGCTCATACACTGAACCAAAGAAGTATGGATGTCATTAGTGTCTCTAGATAGCATTGAAGAAAAATCCCTTTTCCTAGCTTGTATTTTGCCATTAAAATTATGTAGCAATATGGCTTCAGTGTAGCACCATCAGCTCAAAAAAGAAGTTGGAAAAAGAAAATGATCTCATATTATTGTAATTTCTTTCAGCTTGTGAGTTTGAGAATGTGGACCAGATTCTTGGAAGTCTAAGACCTACCACCTGTTTGAATGACTCTTGGCCTTCCTGGTTGTTTAAATATGCCAGGTAGGTTACAGACTGGTTCTGGAAAAAAAGTAAATGTCTCCTTGAGAGACAGGATGGTTGCCTCTGGTTTAAAACAGGTGGTGGTGCACCCATTCCTAAAGAAACCTACTCTTTATTAGACTACTGCAATGTGCTGTATGTGGGGCTGCCCCTGAAGATTGTCTAAAATCTACAATTGATGTGGCATGCTGCAGCCAGAATTTTTTGATAAGTGTTTTATCTTTCTGCAAACCATTTTTTGGGAAGCTCTCCTAAGTCTGCAGAAAGATTCTTTGTGTCCCTAATCTGTGGATTTAAATATCCACCATTGGGCCATTGTTAGGATTGGATATATTGATGCAAGCAAAAACCTGTCTAAGGCAATAATGCTGTCCAAGGCTTGACTGTAACACGGGAACATTTACAAAGGTAGAAGATATTGTATGGAAGTAAAAAGGGGTGAAATGTACAATAAACATTATAATAGGCTCTAATACTGTGCTTCAGGGGCCTAACTATACATTACGCATACATTCCGCTTTCCCTGGCAATGCCCCTTGGTTGAGCGATGTATTCTGGAGTTCTATGCTTCCCTGGTAAACAGGACCCAATTTAGATCAGAACTGCAGTGAGCAAGGAGTTGGGGCTTAGACTGTCCCCTGTACTATTTTCCTAAGCAGAAATAGCCACAGGGAGGTGCTATTGGCCATTCTTATATAGCCAGAATCTGAAATGATCTTAGTAAGTCGGGGTTGTTTATTTTCTTGCAAAGGGTAGCTAGAAACCCCATTTTGCATTTTAATATTTTTTGGCAATTATTTCCCTGAGTATGATCAAACTGCTTCTTCTTTTTGGCCTTTTGGCATCTGTTATCTGGGTCTAAAAGCAAGATGGAGGAGACTTCTGGCTGCCTTTTTTTCTTTTTCCTGGGATGAACTGAGACCCCAGGAATAGGGGTGCTGGCATAACAGGTTGCCAGCCTCTGGGTGGGCCTGGAGTTTTCTAGATATTACAGCTCATCTCCTTATTACATAGATCATTCCCCCTGGAGAAAATGGCAGCTTCCCTTCCATCACCAAACTCCACCCTCCCCAGGCACCACCCCCAAATCTCCAGGAATTTCCCAAGTCAGAGTTGGCAACCCTAGAAGGTCTAAGCCCCTTCTCCTTGTGCACTGTAGTCCTGATCCATTTCCCATCTCAGTGGCATGCCCAGGGGGAGACATAATGTGAAATTCAGAGGCCTAAAGTAGGGCCAACTCACCAGATTTTAGGCTATTCTCTTCAGGATTTCAAATCAGGTTCTTCCAGGGCAACTCTTATTAGAAAGCAATGCAAAGCAAGTATTTCAGGCAACATATTCTAGAGGGCATTCCCTTTTTCTGAAGCCAATAATTATCATTGGGTATTATCTAAAAATAATAATAATCGAATAACAAAAATGGTATTTTATTTGTCCCATCTAGATTGACTTAAATAATCATAGAAGGCATCTAATTAATTATACAGTTCCTTTTAATGTGTTCCTTTTTATGTGTTCATTTTAGGAAAAGTTTCTGGCTTCTCACCTCCACTTACTTGAAGGAAAGGCCTCAGTCCGATTTCACTTCTCCTTTTTGAAATCAAATGCATGATTTTTTAAAACAAAATCATGCTGTTTTCTGTTTCATCACAACATGTTATCTACAAAATGTATTCATTGATAAATGAACACTGCACATTAAAATGGAATGTCTTATTTAAAAAATTTGCAAGAATCTATAAAACCAACAGCAAAAAAGGAAGAGAACCAAAATCACTTGGCCTTTTATGCTGGGATGTTTCCCCGTGGTCACCCCCACCGACTGCTTTGGGGCTTCCTTTTGATTATGCATGCCTTATCCACCCTTCACAGGTCGCTTCACTCTCCCCGCACCTTTTGTCCACATTGTTAAGATTCTGGCTAAAACATCGTCTGGAAAACACGAGCAAAACACGTGCGAAGAATGAGGCGACCTATGACAGGTAGAAAAGGCATGCATAATCAAAAGGAAGCCCCGAAGCAGTCGGCGAGGGTGACCACGGGGAAACGTCCCAGCATAAAAGGCCACTGACAAAATTCAAATATATAAAAACAAAATATAAACAGAAATTAACAAGGGAGCATTTACTTATTGCTCTTTCAGGTTTACATGAGCTGGATGGAAAATGAGTTTGTCTTGATATGTAGCAAAAAAAAACTTTTAATAAAAGCTTATATACCCAAGGTTTCAGTTCAACACTGTCTAATTCCCTCATCGTCATAAAAACAAGCAGTTTCCTCAGGATGAAACCTTTTCACCAGAACTATTGGCATTGAACCTCCATGTTCAAAAAGAGTATACCAGATGCTGAGGACAAACCCAAAGGTTAGCTGTCAATATCATGCCTTGTCCTTAGGTTTTCCAGGGTAACCACAGTTAAGACAAAACATCAGACTTGATGTACCTTTTCTGATACCACAAGGCAATTTTTGCATTCATTGTGGAAAATCTGGACTGGGCTGTACTCATGTGTTCTGGTCTTAAATCACTGCACTTCAAAAAAGAATACTTGAGTGCGGCTGTTGTATTTTGTGGGTTGTCATTTTCTTAGCCCTGAACAAATCAAACTCTCCCGCAACATTCCAGCATTTTGCATAGCGGGTAGCATATAATTTACATCAACATTTTTTGTTTTGTATTGTATTTTCTTACCACTGGGTATGTTTTGTAGCACTGCTAAGCTGAGTCTGCAGTTTCAGCAAGATTTTATGGGTCCTGCAGGTCACTTTTCAGAGAACCAGACAACAAAAAAGATTTCAGAGGCAGTTAACAGCACTGCCAGGCAGGCCAACTTTCCAATGAATCATACCCTTGTATTCACTTGAACTCCCTTGCCCCTCCAAATACTACGGCATCCATCTCTTTGGAGATTCCTGTATGACAACCGCTGCTTTAAAAAAAATCACAGTCAGATGCTAGCTGTGAGAAGCTTCCGAAAGGCCATGGCATGCCCTATTTACAATGAGCAAGATGTTAGGAGAATGCACGGCAAAAAACGGCGGTCTCATCTTCTGGAATCTTGTCTTCATTTATCTGATTACAAAATCGTTGTGTCACTGTTAAGAAAGTGGACTGAAAAAGAAAACCAGCCAGTGTCTCTAAGACCTTGTAGCGAAGCTTTATCCCTGCCCCTTCCTTGGAGGCAACCTTTTAAAGCCTGAGCTGGCAGAGAGGTGCAACCCACAGGGCTCTCGGCATGAGGACCATAGCCTACAGATGGGACTAAGATCTGCTGCCAGAGATAGAAAGACCTGCCCCACAATCAGAAGGGTTTTTTTCCTTCCTTCTTGTTTGTTTACTCTGAATTTTTGTATTGTAAGCTGCTTTGGGTCCCCAATGGAAAGAAAAAAGGCATATGAATGCTTAAATAAATAGAGCCAGCATGGTGTAGTGGTTCAGAGCGGTGGTTTAGAGTGGTGGACTCTGATCTGGAGAACCGGGTTTGATTCCCCACTCCTCCACAAGAGCGGCGGAGGCTAATCTGGGGGACTGGATTTGTTTCCCTACTCCTACATATGAAGCCAACTGGGTGACCTTGGACTAGTTACGCTTTCTCAGCCTCATCTACCTCACAGAGTGTCTGTTGTGGGGAGGGGAAGGGAAGGTGATTTTAAGCCGGTTTGATTCTTCCTTAAGTGGTAAAGAAAGTCGGCAAATAAAAACCAACTCTTCTTTTTCGTCTTCGTCTTCATCTTCTTCTAAATAATCCAGCTCAGCACTGCCTGCTCTAACAGCTGCTCTCTGAGTCAATTTTTACCAACAAAAAAAAGTGGATTGCATGTCCAAGAGTAGATATGCCCCACCTCCACCTGTGCCTTCACTCACTGTGCTCTGGTTTCCTTCCACATTTTTTGCCCAGCCAGTCTCCCTTCTGGTATTGAAACTGGAAGAAAAATGCTTCAAGCACTGAAGCAAAGCAAAAAATGCTTCCCTCACCCTGAAGGTCCATTCCCTACCTCCCTACTTCAGAGGTAAACAGATAGATTTGTACATATGGGGAGGGGCTGTGGCTCAGTTTGTAGAGCCTCTGCTTGGCATGCAGAAGGTCCCAGGTTCAATCCCCGGCATCTCCAGTTTAAGGGATTAGGAAAGTAGGTGATATGAAAGATCTCAGCCTGAGACCCTGGAGAGCTGCTGCCAGTCTGAGTAGACAATACTGACTTTGATGGACCAAGGGTCTGATTCAGCATAAGGCAGCTTCATGTACATGAAGATACCATTATAATGTATTATTTGTGCTCATCTGATTTCTCAGTAGTTAAATATTTCCCTCTGCCTACTGTAGAAGTGAGAATTTTCACTACCTATAGAGTGAGGATCCTTTCTACTCTATCTGCCTGATATTTGGCATAGAGGATGATTTGTAAGAGGTAGAATTTCTATTAAATTTGTCCCAGCACCATGAGGGAAGGGGAGCTACCGCCAGAAGTTAATTTCTTATTGAAATAGTAGAAACTAATAATCCAATAATCATGTATAATAAATGAAATTAAGACAAAATAATAACATTTCAAGACTAACATGAACCAAGCACAAAATACAAAATTGCGCATAGCGCTAATACGTAACAGAAATAATGTCTCTCATGATCAGACAGTGGGTATATTTAGATGTCTTCTCACAAGCAGTTTTTTCAGATCATAGCCCAGCGTGGCTTGACCTTATGATGATGCTGTGTGTGAATGTAAGAATTTGCCTCATACTGAGTTAGATAATTGACTTTAGCTGATGTACTTTGAGTGGCAGCACCTCTCTGGGTTCTGAAGCAAAGGTCCAGATGCTTAAATTATGGCAAAATGCAGAAGCCAGATTGCTGACTGCTATTAAGTTTAGCTTTCACATTATGTCAGTCTTACAGCCACGGCACTTGCAAGCCCAAGTGATGGTCATTACATTGGAAATGCTGGCTATTTCCTTTTAGGGCCTAAATGTACTGGGACCAGGGTACTCAAAGGACTGGCTCCACCCATACACACCTGCCTATCAATTAAGATTTTATCAGTCTCCTTCCATTATCAGGAGGCAGATGAGCAATCCCAAAACAAAAGACAATTTCCATTGTGGTGCCAAGTTATGGAATTCCTTCTCATCTTTTTTGCCTCATACCTTGGGTTGCCAGCCTCCAGGTAACAGCTGGAGATCTCCCACTATTACAACTGATCTCCAGGCGACAGGGATCAGTTCCCCTGGAGAAAATGACCACTTTGGCAAATGGACTCCATGGGATTGAAGTCCCTCCCCTCTCCAAACCCCTCCCTCCTCAGGCTCCACCCCAAAAATCTCCAGGTATTTCCCAACCCAGAGCTGGCAACCCTACTCATACCAAGTTTGAGTGGTAGGTGGAAAAGCAATGTTTACAATTTCCAAGTGCCAAAAGCGGCCATTTTCTCCAGGGGAACTGATGTCTATCGGCTGGAGATCAGTTGTAATAGCAGGGGAACCCTGTTAGTAACTGGAGGTTGGCAACCCTATCAATGAGCCCTATCCTAAGAATATTTGCAACCAAGGCAAGTTTCATAACCTGTATTCGAGACATGCATATGGCAATCTATTCCTGGGCTGAATATTAATCCTAGTATTTCAGCCAAAGAAACATTCTTCGTTTTCCCCTGAGAGTTTTCAATTTCAAAGAATAAGAGAGGATTACAGAGTGCGAGAGAGATTTACTTTACCCCTCCTGAAATGCTTGCTACTGCCTACAGGAAGCCAACACTGCCTTTGCTCATGCACTTTTCCTGTAGCAGTGCTACACAAAAGCCTACAGATGGTGTTGATTCACAGTTCCAAAATCTGTTACAGCATTCTAAATATTGTTTCAATACGTTACAGGCAATTATTGCATGCTTGTGAAACCAAGCTTTTTTTATGGGCCTAGAAAAGGGCAGCCCACAACACATTTTTGTCTGCTCCATAAATATATGACTGTAATCTAAACTAAAATTTAATTTGAATTCAAATAGTTCGTTTGGGTTTTTTATTAAATTAAGGCACTCAGAGTCATCAAAAAGCCTCTATTCCAAGTCACAATGCAGATAGGATGCAGATTATAAGTGTACTTTTAGGTCCCAAAGATGCCTTGAGTCCTAATATAAAAAAAATATCTCAGCGCTCTGTTCATTTTAGTGACCATTGACTAGACTTGGGCAGGATTCTCAGTAGATCTGCTTAGGGCTGCTCTAGGGCTGTTGAATTTTAAAAAATTCGGTATAGTTCGGATTCGGCCGAATTCGGCCCGTTTAGATTCGGGATGTGCCGAAGTCCGAACTCCCCCACTTCGGATCCGTTCAATTCGGCGGGAATTCAAAGTTCGGGAAAAAATTCGGCCGAATAAAGCCATTAAAAACACAATCGTGCCTTTCCGTGGCTCTGGGGGGGCATTTTTGGGGTTAGAGGTCCCAAACTTTCAGCAGAGCTTCAAAGGACATTTATTGAAAGACTCCCCAAGTTTTGTAAAGATTGGGTCAGGGGGGGCTGATATATGGGCCCTGAAAGGGGTCCCCCCCACCCTTAATGTGCATCTCTCATCAGAGCTTGCCGCCCACGCACAAAGCTCCCAGCCCCGACAACAGTTTGCAAAGCAACTCAACCTTGTAAAACAACACCTTTGCAACAGGGAAAAACCAGAAGACACACAACTGAAACCTCCCCCCTCAAACCAGGGAGCGAGAGACTCGAGGGGGAACACACACCCCAGGCAGAACCAACGACAGCCCCCTTTGGCTTCCCCCCCACCCACAGAAACTGCTCCCTCCCCACACACACACAGACTCTGCTTTCCCCCACACATACACACATACACAGGAGAAAAGTTATAGATTAAAGCCCCCAAAGGGGTCTTACTGTGGCTGTCTTCTGTTCCATCAGGAGGGGCTGGGGAGGACTTGTAATCCAAGATGATTCCAATTAGGCACAGGACGTTTTGCTCTGGAGAAGATGCACACAGGATCGGCTCGCTGATCCATTCATCCCAATAGGGGAAAGGGGAAAGCCCATATCTCGGGACCCCCTGACCCAATGTTCACAAAACTTGGGTGGTCTCTTAAGAACACGGGTCTGAAACTCCGCTCAAAGTTTGGGATCTGCACCCCAAAAAATGCGCCCCCTGCAGCCACGGAAAGAGAAAAGGGGGGAGGCGATATTTCTGCCCCCACTGAACCCATCTTTACAAAACTTGGGTGGTATCTTAAGAATAACTGTCTGAAGCTATGCTAAACGTTTGGGGGCTATATCCCCAAAAAAGCACCCCCTGCAGCCACATAAATGGAAAAAGGGGGGAGGGAAAAGGGGGAGAGCCCATATCTCGAGACCCCCTGACCTAATGTTTACAAAACTTGGGGGGTATCTTAAGAAGCTTCATCTGAAGCTCCACTAAAAGTTTGGGGTTTGTACCCCCCAAAATGCGCCCCCTGCAGCCGTGGAAAGAAAAAGGGGGAGCCCATATCTCGGGACCCCCTGACCCAATGTTTACAAAACTTGGGGGGTATCTTAAGAAGCTTCATCTGAAGCTCCACTAAAAGTTTTGTGTCTGTACCCCCAAAAATACGCCCCCTGCAGCCACAGAAAGGAGCAAATGTGCACAAGCACCCCCACACACACACACGAGGGTTTCGCTCTCTCTCTCTCTCTCCCTGGCCGGGCCGCACATCAGCTGATTCCTCCAGTACTCAATCCTGACTGATTGGCCAGAAGAAGACCCAGCTTGCCCACCGATTGGCCGGGGGAAGAGAATGCTGCTTACTGATGGTTATGCTGCTTACTGACGGCCGAATTTGCCGAATTTATTCGCGAACTCCCGAACTCGCTGAATTCGGCCCCCCCGGTTGCCCGCCAGTTTTGAGTTCGGTTCCTCCCGAACTAAAAACCACCGAATCAGGGGAAATTCGGCTAATTTTCAGTTCGGGCCGAACCGAATTGACAACCCTAGGCTGCTCTATTAATTGCTTAATTGTGGTCCCATCTATGTGAGCAGAAATACTAATATGGTTTAGGTCGGTGGTTCTCAGACTTATTAAAATGAGATCCACTTGTCAATTTATTGTAGTGTTCGGGAACCACTTCTAAAGTTACCATATTTTTCAGAACCCACCTTCAAAGTAATTCCACCCTACTTTTCCCTTCCTCAGCATAAAACACAGATAGCTGATACCTGTTAACATTGAACCAATGTATATTCTTTTGTGAAGAAGCTGATACCCAAGTCCCTCCTTTTGCTTCTGGTTGACCACAAGGTCAGAAAATCCCCCCAGCCATCCCAAGTGTCCACTTGGTGACACCACCCCTTCTCCTTGCTCCCCAGGGGTGTCAAAAACAAATTGGGTAACCCTGCTGCCACCAACAACTAGGGTTGCCAGCTCTTGGTTGAGAAATACCTGGAGATATTTGGGGCAGAGCCTGAGGAGGGTGGGATTTGGAGAGGGACTTCAGTGGGGTATAATGCCATAGAGTCTACCTTACAAAGCGACCATTTTCTCCAAGTGAACTGTTCTGTATTGGCTGGAGATCAGTTGTAATCCCAGGAGATCTCCAGCTACCACTTGGAGATTGGCAACCCTACCAACAACTCTTACAGTATCTCCTACTAAACAGTCCTACTTGTAGCACTCTGTACTTACGTTTCCATTTAGAAGCTCCACCCAGTTGCAGTGACAATCTATTGCAATTTTGAGCTATCATACTCTTGGGATAGTATGCTTATCCACTGCCCCTCCCCACAACATCGCTTCATATAGCAAGACTGAATAGACATGGTGAGAACAGGTTTAGAGCATTCAAAAATGTTAAAAAGTTACAAATGTTAAAAAGTTTAGAAAATGAATAAAGAGAACACATATGTTCGGTTCAAGCATTCAGGCTAAACAAAGGAAACAAAGAAAAGATGAAAAGATGCTGTCCACCTTTCCCTACACTTGGAACTTATCCAGAATTCAAATTCCACCAGACCTATGGCTGAGAGCAGCCACAGGTTGTCATCAATGCTGGGCTCCCTACTTCTTTCCTGATTTCCCTCTGTCTTCCCACACCTTTTGGTCTATTGGTGGTATGGGTTCCAACTGCTTTGAACTGCTTCTGAATTTTCCAGCAACTGAATTTTCCAGCCATCAGTGTGTTTTTAATGTATTACTATCTGTTTTAATAATTTTAATTAAGAGATGTATTGATTTTATTGTTTTATTGTAATGAATTTGTTGTAACCCGCCCTGAGCTGGGCCCTGGTTGGCAATTGAGGGCGGGCTATAAATAGGGTTGCCAGGTATTAGCAGGAGATGTCCTGCTAATTCAACTGATCTCCAGCCGATAGAGATCAGATCACCTGGAGAAAAATGGTCGTTTTGGCAATTGGACTCTATGGCATTGAAGTCCCTCCCCAAACCCCGCCCTCTTCAGGCTCCACCCCCAAAATCTCCCACCGGTTGAGAAGAGGGACCTGGCAACCCTAGCTATAAATCAAAACATAAATAAATAAAATAAAAATAAAAGGCTTTTTAATCAGGGCAGGCTAGCTTAACTTGAAGATGCAGTAGTTTTAAGTTCAGCATTACCTTAGTTCTCCGGGTTAGATCTTCTCCCTATTGACCTGGCCACGTGGACAAGATGAAGTCTCTAGGTAACGTTTAGTTCATCATAGCTCGAGCTGCCCAAAGCAAGATGCAAGAGAGAGAAAACTTCTTCTCTGTGTTATAAATTTAAATAATCTATGCTGGGGAGAGCCAGCATGGTGCAGTGGTTAAGATCGGCAGGCTGTAATCTGAAGAACTAGGATAGATTCCCCCCCACACACACACTCCACATGAAGCCTGCTGGGTGACCTTGGGCCAGTCACAGTTCTCTCAGAACTCTCATCCTATGCAGAGGCAGGCAATGGCAAATCACCTCTGAACATCTCTTGCCTTGAAAACCCTACAGGATCGCCATAAGTCAGCTGTGACTTGATGGCACGTTACATACACACACACTTGGGAGAATTATCATTCAGATCTTTTCTGGCCCATGAAAAAAAGTAATATCCTCCATCATTTTGGTGCTTCCCCCTCTGTCCCTGAGTGTCAGCTTCCAGCAAGTGTGAGGTGGTAAACCATTGTCCTGCTTTAGCCACTGTTATCAATATAACCAAGATCTTGAGTGCCCCCTTTCTGCCACCTTTGTGTTTGCCGCTGAGTTCCTGAGCACACATAGAGTGTAACCACAATAATTGAAATGCCGCATTGCGTACGAAGGTGGAAAGCATTTCTCTGCCCTATTTTTCATGTTTAGTCAAGGAGGCGAGTTTTCATGTTATTTTAACAGTGATAGGCTATGTAACCTTGATGCTACAAAGAAGTCACACCTTTCTAGTGTTACCTTAAATAAATATTTTCTGTAATTATACAGAAGGATCATCAGTAATGGGTACAGACACTGCTTAGTCAGGATTGTCTCAAAGGAAACATATCCTGTACAATCTAAGGATTTCAAAGACTTAATTAAACCACTGTAGCATCTCCAGGCACAACAGAAATTCCCCAAACTCAGAATGCTGTGGCCTGCCAGCAAAGCACATTTAATTAAAATTAATGAAATCTGACAGATTGGAATGACCTCCGTTGTAAAGATATTCTTTACTCCATTTAGAAATGGAACATTTGGGATATCATTAATAATGGGCGGTCTTTACAGCAGCACAGAAACGAAATAGAAGGATAATTGGTGCAATTTGTAAAGCAGTGACAATTTAATTATTGGCAGTTTTACGGAGACTGAGGCAAGCTGAGGAAAGGACTGCCGTTTAGTATCACAAGCATGATTGTTTCTATAGGAAGAAAGTCACACTTCCCATCAGAGTGTCAGGATGTACTTTAAAAATTTTATTGATTAGATTAGATTTGATTTCTACCCCGCTATTTCCCAACATAAGCCGAGCTCAGGGTTGCTTACAAGAGTATAAAATTCACATAGTTTGTCAACAGGTAAAACATAGAACACACACACATTAATATTAAACCTTAAAAATGTCACTAATTAATATGATGCCCAGGTAGTGATTCCCTCCTATACCTAATTCAACCCAATTTAAAGGGGGGGATTATCTTTGATTGCCCTAGGGAGTGCAAATGGGGAGACCCAAAAAACAACACTAGGGAATATAAGGGTATAGTGGGTCCAGCAGGGAGGACAAGGGTAAGGAAAAAGCAAGAAAGGACAAGCAGGAATAAAGGAGAAGGGAGGGCAGAGGGAAGGGGAGACCAGCAGACTCCAAAATGTGAGCTCTGGTTCTTCTCTCACTGAAATCTACAGAATAAGATCAAGCCAACTGGTACAAAATTAAAATAAGATGTTGGGTGAATCTGCTCAGTGGAACAGAAGCAGTCTGAGGGAAATTAATGGGGAATTAATTACAATAATTACAATCATGGGGTTGGACTAAACCTGTTAATCATCTAATCCAGTCTCTCTACCTAAAGTAACGTGTGTTGAATTACACCGTTGTATTCTGAACTCATTGATCCAGAATTCCTGTCATTCCCTGGTTCCATTATGACTCTTACTATTTAGATTATAAATATAACTTTACTCCAGAGCATGCATTGAAAGTGGGGGGGGGGGAAATATCATGCTTTATCCACCCTATTAGTGGATACAAAAGGATGGTTAAAATGGAAATCCATATGTGCCAGATGATCTTGAGTAATTATGTGGATTTCCACTAGTTCTTCATTATTGTTCCATAGTCTCAGTTTGATTCACATTCTGCTTAGTCCTTTGGATTGGACATGGAGTATTTCCAGTGGTTTGTGGCTGTTCTGGGACAGAGCAGACCTGGCCACAGTTACACACCACATCCATATTGAAATACTCTAATATATTCTAAAAAGGATTGCCTTTAAAGGAAGTACGGACATTTCAATTCACTCAAAAAATGCAGTGGCTATGAAGAGGAGCCTTCCATCATGACCATATAAAGCCAGTACTATTCCAAATGCACTGGCCTTCAATTTTTTCCAGACCCAGTCCAAAGCTGGAATGTGTGGGGCAAAGTGAAGAAAAGGGGGAAGAGCGCAGTGAGCCTGCTCTGAAGGGCTGGGACAAATTGGAACAATAAGGCTGGGAGAACAGGAGACAAGCAGGTTCAATGGAAAGATGGCTTAGAAATTCTCAAAATAAAGTAAACAATATAAATATTGGTGATGTTTATTACACCTAGCATTGGTAGCCCTGGGAGGTGGATTCCATGGAAAATTTCCATGAACAAAAGGGGTGATTTCCTTCTATTCCCACTTCCTGCTGCAGACCTCTGACTCCCTCCTTATGTTGATCCCAGGGGCCCCCTGTCCTACAGAAGCAGTATTTGAGGGGGCTGTTCTTGGCTGCGGCAGGAGGCATGAAAAGTCCACACCACAGAGAGATATCCCTTCTGTCAGTGGAGATGGTCTGTGGGATCCAAGCCATAATCTCCATTTTGATAATTCCATCATAATAACTGTGGGCTAAGAATTAAATGATCTTTCTGAAAGGTGGTATTTCATCTTGATGAATGAGGAGGAGGAGGATAAAGTTACAAAGCCATGAAATCCAACCTGAAATCTGCTATTTGCCTTCAGGAAGATGTATTGCTTGCAGAACAGCTTTAAATAAACAAGCTTGGTTGGGGTCAACTCTCCTCACTTTCATATGAAAACTCTGTCATATATGTAATCTGCCTGAGACAGTGTGTACTTTAGTTCAAGATGAAGAAGAGGAAACATAATTTTTCCCTTGTCGGGGAAGTTTCAGAGATTTAAACTTGATTCAGGAATGAGTGGGTTGTTGAGTTCTTCATGCTTTTATCATTTCACTTCTGGTGGAACCTCAAAATGCAGGTTCCATTTTGAATTGGTCTGCAAAACAGCAAAGTACATACACTTTATGAACCTGCTTCTTCTTAGCCAAATCAGTGGTCCATCACAATGTCTATTCTGACTAGCAGCAACTTGCTATAGGGCATTTAGAATAAAAACTAATGCTGTGATCTTCTGGAAATATCACATTTGAGGGTTTTTCCCTTCTCTTATCTGAACATCTGAGTGATCATTAAGGACTATATTGCTGACCCAGGGTTAATTGGGAGGGAATGCCAATGCACTAACAAAGTTATATGACATTTTATCAGTTAACAACTTTATTATAACACAACTTTATTAAACATCAGTTTTACTAACAATTAACTATAAGGATCGGAAAGAAATTGGAATATAATGGCCACAATTTGGAACTGGCAACAGCTGCAACCCCCGTGGCGCAGCATGTATGATGTGTCAGCTACCAGGGCCGACCCCAATGCGGCCCTGTGTAACCACCAGCCCGCAACAAGCCCACTGCGAGCAACCGGGGCGACGGGCCCTCCAAGACACCAGGATAAACGCCGCTGGGTGTATTGCCCACCACTTGGGAAGAGGCAGACAACCTACCCTCCCTTTAGGTCATGTCCTTGAAGCCTCTCCCAAAAAACCCCTTATTGGGATTCCCATAGTTGAGAAAGCGACCACTCCTGGCCGCTTTTCCCCAAGCTGGCACATCTCCATGCCTATCCGCCCAAGTTGTGACGTGAAATTAGGGTGGGTGGGCGGGTCAAAAGAAAAGACGGAGTGAGCTGGGGGTGGGCCCCACTCCCCCTTATATACCTTTTGGGCGGGGCTAGCCCCACCCCTACCCAACTCCCGCCCTCAGTCCCCATTGGCTCCGAGCCTCCCGGCCCTGGCCAATAGAGGGGCTGTTGCAGGGCAGACAAGGACCGGCATGAGCCTCCTGTGCACCCCCAAATGCACATGTCAGCCGGCCAGCACTGTCTCCCTGCTATCTGCTCTCAGGATTCCCTCCGCCCCGGGGCAGAAAACATGGCTCCCGTTGAGGCGGGAACCAAGGCTTGCTGACCCAGGGTTAATTGGGAGGGAATGCCGACGCGCTAACAAAGTTATACGACATTTTATTAGTTAACAACTTTATTATAACACAACTTTATTAAACATCAGTTTTATTAACAATTAACTATAAGGATTGGAAAGAAATTGGAATATAATGGCCACAACTTGGAACTGGCAACAGCTGAGACTCCCCTGACGCAGCATATACGATGTGTCAGGTACCAGGGCCGACCCCAATGCAGCCCTGTGTAACCACCAGCCCGCAGCAAGCCCGCTGCAAGCAACTGGGGCGACGGGCCCTCCAAGACACCAGGATAAACACCACTGGGTGTATTGCCCGCCGCTTGGGAAGAGGCAGACAACCTACCCTCCCTTTAGGTCATGTCCTTGAAGCCTCTCCCAAAAAACCCCTTATTGGGATTCCTATAGTTGAGAAAGCAACCCCTCCTGGCCGCTTTTCCCCAAGCTGACACATCTCCATGCCTATCTGCCAAAAAGCTGCACTGGGCCCATTCCCCACACAGACCACAGCAGCTTCCGCCACATCGCGCAGCTGAAGCCAATTCCCCAGGCACCCCAGAAATGTTCTGCAGCCACCAATCCATGACCCGACTGGAGAGGTGCATCCGACCCATGGTATAATGCTGCCATACAGAAGGAAATGTCCCTTTGATGTGTTACCATTCCACCCAGTCTGCCCACAGTTCTGGCAAATGTGTTGGTGACTTCCTCTGTGCCACCTTTATTCACATACATAGCAAAAAAAAATCAACTACACTACGAAGTAAACAAAGAACCATATAGTAACCTCATATCCAATATAACAGTTGATACCATCAAGTTAAGGTAAAGAAAGAACACACATACAACAAAAAAGAAAGGAAAAGGGTGTGTTTGCTTCCTGCTAAAATGGCTGTGGTTTTACATATTCATTTCCATACATTCATACACACACACTGATATATCTTATTCAAAATTTTCATGTAAGGCCTTCCAAGTACTACAGAAAATTCTTTAATGAGCTATGCTCTTTAAATTTTAAATTTAAATTCTGTTAAATAAATTATAAAATTACCACTATTTTTAAAAATAATTTGGAGAGTCATGAGAATTATGGCAAACAGGTAGCAAAGTATTCTCTTGGGTTTTCCCTACCTGCCTGTCACAGCCATGATATCTCACATTAGATAGAACAAAGGAAAGGCAGAATTTAAGACTGCCTGAATTAGATGGGAAATCATCTGCATGTATGGTCCAAGCATGCAGATGATTTTCCATAAAGTCATGGCTCTGGATCTAGAAAAAATGGGAATCTAGGCCAGCTAATGGTTCAAATGGCCAACCAGGCAATATGGCAACCTTAGATTAGAAAGAATCTTTTCCTGAGGGTCCATGATGGCTCTTGGCAGTCTCGCTTTCCTTTCTTATGTTCCCTTTCATGGTTGCAATCTTAATATGTTTATATGTTTCTACAGGTCAGCCCCCTAGATATCATGTAAATATTCTAGTGGCACTGGAAAAGGTCTTTTTTTAAACTAACTATTATGAGCCAAACTAATGTAAGGATCAAGCCTGATATTCCCTGGTAACAGGTTTTGTGCTATCACTCAGACAGACCTTTTGTGTGATGTTCAGTTTCCAAAATTCCAGGCATGATAAAACCATAAAGCAAAGTATGAACCTGATAATGTGTGTCCTGAGTTCTCAGTAGATATAAAGATACATAGCTCTGAGTACAAAAGGTCAGAACAAAGCCCTAAAGTTGAATACCTTACAATAACTTCAAAGTTTTGTAGTTGGGAGCTGATGGGTCATGGGGCATTACATTCTCTCTGGCGTCCCAGAACATAGGAGGTACAGACAGATAAAAATCAAAGACAGTGTAGTCAAAGAAGATTTTTCACATCAAACCCTGCTGACGCTGATTGCAATCTCAAAGGTGACCTGTCCCTTTGAAGACAAATTATACTGTTAAAATGCAAATCTGTACTGCAGACTGAAGGCTTGGTGACAATGACTTTTTCTTACTAGTAGCCCCACCATCAACCAAAAGGGAGACTGCAGCCAAGAAATCAGAAGGAGATTGAGACTGGGAAGGGCAGCCATGAAGGAGCTAGAAAATATTTTGAAGTGTAAGGATGTGTCACTGGCCACCAAGACTAGATTAATTCATGCCATCGTATTCCCTATTACTACATATGAGTGTGAAAGCTGGACAGTGAAGAAAGCTGATAGGAAGAAAATAGATTTCTTTGAAATGTGGTGTTGGAGAAGAGTGTTACAAATTCCGTGGACTGCCCCCCCCCCAAAAAAAAAAATCAGTGGGTTATAGATCAAATCAAGCCTGAACTGACCCTAGAAGCTAAAATGACTAAACTGAGGCTATCGTATTTTGGTCACGTCATGAGACGACAAGAGTCACTGGAAAAGACAGTCATGCTAGGAAAAGTTGAGGGCAGCAGGAAAAGAGGAAGACCCAACAAGGGATGGATTGACTCAATAAAGGAAGCCACAGCCTTCAATTTGCAAGATCTGAGTAAGGCTGTCAAAGATAGGACATTTTGGAGGACTTTCATTCATAGGGTCACCATGAGTCGGAAGCGACTTGACGGCACTTAACACACACACATACAGCCCCAGCAGTAGGGTTGCCAGCTCCGGGTTGGGAAATACCTGGATATTTTTGGGGTGGAGCCTAAGGAGGGTGGGGTTTGGGGAGGGGAGGGACTTCAATGCCATAGAGTCCAATTGCCAAAGTGGCCATTTTCTCCAGGTGAACTGATATCAATTGGCTGGAGATCAGTTGTAATAGCAGGAGATCTCCAGCTAGTACCTGGAGGTTGGCCACCCTACCCAGCAGGGAAAGCAACAACACCAGCTTCAAAGATGTTGGTTCCCCTCCAGAAGAGCTGTGTGACATGAAGAAGAAAACTGGGCATGCACTCACACGAGGAGAGGCTGGTGAAAAACGGTACTGAGTGGCAGAATAGAGGTGCCCATCTGCAAGAAAAAGTAAAGGGCGCTCACGGCTAGTGCCAGGGAAGAGTAGAGGAGCCAGCATCAGAGGAAGGGTCTGCTGGGGAGTGGGATAGATGGCTTTCCTTGAATGATCTACAAACACTTTAGCCCTCAGTGATTTATCTCCCCCCCCCCTCGGTATTAATTTTTCCATCTGTGCTTTGGTTTTCTGCTCTTTGACATCCTCTGTTTTCCACACTGATTGTCAAAAGGGGTGAGGTTGGCTGAACACTGGCCCCATATGGGCTTCCTCACCCCACCCCAATCCCATAATGAAAAGAAGGCAGTGCCAGGCTGGCATGCTCTCCCTTCCACAAAGCTGTGGTATATACTGTCCCTTTCTCTCTCGTTTCTGTGAAGACAGGGGTACTGGAATAGCCTTCTTACTAGTACCTCCAGCATTGAAAAAAACATCAGCTTCAAAGATTTTGGTCATCCTCCAGAAGATCTGTGTGACATGTACAAGTAACCTGTTCATGCGCTTCCTTGCATCCTCTGTGTCCCCTGAAACTGTTCCAAAGCACTTTTAAACCTGTACATGCAGCTGAACCATAGATTCATCATGCCATTTATTTGGTTGAGATGACACATTCTTGATCCTCCAAACTAGGATGTGGAACTCTGGGAGTGTGCCAGGGGTTCATGAAGTTGTGTGCTTCAGTTCACTTCTCTGCATTTTATTCAAACCAGAGGCAACCCTGTGAGATCCATGTATAGAGTTCCCAATTGTTGTTGTTTTCCTTCCAAATAGCCAGGGCATGGAAACCCAATATGATTCAGCATGATGGTATAGCAGGAGTTGGGGTCTAATTATTCTTCCATGCGATTTTCATGACCTGAAATGATGGATTTCAGCTTTGTTTTAGGTAATTTAAACATTTGGCAAACTGCTTAACCTCTTAGAATTCAAATTGAGTGACTACAGCTGGCCATTTCCCATGTGGTCACTTATCACAGTGTACATCTAATCATTTGATAATCTGGTTATTGATGCTGTCCTGCCAAATGGTAGAGAGCATCTTATACTTGCCTTGCTTCCCAGGATTTTGTATCAAAGGAAGTAGTGAATTAGCACATCATTTGGCAGGGCCATACTAGTCATTTATACTTAACACAGAGGGCTACATATTTAGAGGGTCAGTGGAAGCAAGCAGCTGGACCTATTAAGCCCCTTGACTAGGGTTGCCAACCTCCAGATGGTGGCTGGAGATCTCCCGCTATTACAACTGATCTCCAGGTGACAGAGATCAGTTCGCCTGGAGAAAATGGCCACTTTGGAAGGTGGACTGTATGGCATTATACCTTGCTGAGGTCCCTCCCCTCCCTAAGCCTGCCCTCCCCAGACTCTACCCCCATAATCTCCAGGTATTTCCCAACCTGGACCTGGCACCCCCTAATACTGGCCCCTTCTGCTCCTTCATACATGGTTTAATATCTAGTACTTAAAAATGACAACAGCTTAGATGCAGCGAGTTGATGCTAGAAGAAGTTCTATATAGGATCCTAAATAATGAAATTGTTAAGCGGCTTTAAATATGGAAAAAAACATGAACAAATGGTTGGTTAAGACCCATGTTAGCAATTCTTCATAATAACTCTAGGTGGCAGCAGTTTGTATTAAGTATACTGTTATGTTTCACTTTCTTCAGATGCACACATTTTTGTTGGTTATCAGAGAGGTGTTGTTAAGGTTGGACTTGGGGCAGAAGTCATTGGGGCAGACCAAAAGTAAGCTGTAGCTTTGTGTGTGTGGTATGCATTACTATCTAAAGGGAAGCCCTTCCCCAAGCCCATTAAGTCTAAAGTCTAAAATTGCTTCACCAAGCCTCTGATAGAGAAGAATTGAAACCAGAAGTTTTACCCATTGGTTCTTAGCAAGTCTGAGACCTCTGATGTTCACCAATCTAACTTTACAATTAGATTGTTGTTTCATCAGAACAGTCTTGATTTGTAAAAAGTTCTGAATCCCTATTTTGAGGCAAATAGTTCAGGAATCAGGAGAATGAATGATGATTTATATTCCAAATCATCTTTTTAAATATAAGTTTGTTAACCTTTTTCATTCAGACTGGCATATGTGATGTCTCATGTAGTGGAGCTCAGCAGGAGTAGGAGGAGGAAGAGGAAGAAGAAGAGCTGGTTTTTATATGCTGACTTTTGCTACCACTTAAGGCAGAATCAAACCGGCTTACAATCACCTTCCCCACAACAGACACCCTGGGAGGTAGGTGGGGCTGAGAGAGTGTGACTAGCCCAAGGTCATCAGCTGGCTTCATGTGGAGGAGTGGGGAAACAAATCCAGTTCATCAGATTAGCCTCTGCCGCTCATGTGAAGGAGTGGGAAATCAAACCCAGTTCTCCAGATCAGAGACCACTGCTCCAAACCACTGCTTTTAACCACCACAACACGCTGGAAGGTTGCGGGTGGGGGAGGCATCAGCTGCACTGCTACATCACTTCCAGGAAATACATGGAAGTGATGTAGGGTAGCTCTGAGAATCACCGGAAGCATTATGGTAACCATAGAGTTTTGGGTTATTCCTAGAGCTACCCTGTATCACTTCTGTGTTTTCCTTGGAAGTGACGTAGCAGCACAGATGATGGTGCCTTTTATTTTTCCTTCTGCCACTGCTTGGAGTGGCAGCGATCACCTAGGGCTGCCACTTCCATAGTGGGAGCTCTCACAGCACTACTTTACCTAATGGGGGAGGGGAAGGTGGCACCCTTATCGGTAGGGTTACCAACCTCCTGGCGGTAGCTGGAGATCTCCCACTATTATAACTGATCTCCAGGTGATAGAGATTTTTTCATCAGGAGAAAAGGGCCACTTTGGAAGGTGGACTCTACAGCATTATACCCCATTGAAGTCCCTCCCCTGCCCAAACCCCACCCTCCTCAGACTCCATCCCCAGAATCTCCAGGTATTTCCAACCCAGAGCAGGCAACCCTGCTTATCGGCAGTCAATGGGATATAGCGATGGAGCTGTCAGGGCCACAACTTGCCAAGGCCATGCAGGTCAGCAGCTCATGGAACTTGATGCCAGCAAATGATGTCATCACTCTTCCTTCATTCTGGGTTCTGCTAGCCTGTCCAAAACTACAAACACAATGCAGCAGCTCTATCATCACTTCACTGTGTCCTCCAGCCATCCTTACAAATAAAATATGGTAGGGTTTCTATGAAAAATTCAATATACTGACTGCTTAGAAAGAGAAAAGCATACTAACACCCTATAGACTCGCTCAGCAGCAGACAGTAGTTTGACTTGAGGTTAACATTAACAACTGGCCAGGAAAAATATATCCGGTCCCTTTAATAGAGGCTTCGTGTGCAGATATGGGTAGCGAAGTTTTTCATGGCATGGAGCTAAATTATATCCCTCGACAGTTGCCACAGATCAAACTGCACAGCTGAAGCAAAAATTTAAAAAATGGGGTAACCCAACTTGTATGTAGTATTGCCAGATTTGTCAGTCTTTTTACAAGAATCAAGCGCCTCTTCTACAGTTTTGCACTCTCAGATGCAACTATTGGAGAATTCAGGGTTGCTCTGTGCTGTGCTAAACTTGTGGCAGAAGTTCCTGGCATGGTCAGTAAAACCCAAGCAAGACCATAAAGTGAGAGAATGTGGTGAACAGCTGGAGAACAGGCAGGCTTCTTCTGGTTTTATACTGTTGTTTGTCCCAATCAAGAGTGGTTTCTTATGCAATGGGGAGACCTGGTCATACAATTACTCAGGCACCCTACCAAATAAGGCCATGCGACAACAGCGTGCAGCCAACTAGTTTATTTAATTGGCTGACCTAAGCCATAATTTATTAAAATATACTCAATGTCTTTTAAGGATGGGCTGTGCTATACAGCCTGCCAATGGCTGCCTTTGTTGGGCAGATCCATCCTGGCTCCAGACTTGACCAGTGATTGTGCTGGCCTTGCTTAGCCTTGCCTGCACATGTTATGTGCTGAGAGGCGCCACGCCTCCCCCACTCCTCCGTGCACCACAAGGACACTTGGAATGCTGCTGCTCAGCACCAAGTGTGCTCCATCCCAACCCACATAGTTGTAAGGCTGCTCAGAACATGACTCTCCATCACACCCAATGCCTCAAGGTGCCTACCATGAGCAAGCCACCTTGCCAACCAGGGAGTTTAACATAAACACATGAACACATGAAGCTGCCTTATTAGGCACCACCTGCGGGAGGTTTTGGGGGTAGAGCCTGAGGAGGGCAGGGTTTGGGGAGGGACTTCAATGCCATAGAGTCCAATTGCCAAAGCGGCTATTTTCTCCAGGAGAACCGATCTCTATCGGCTGGAGATCAGTCGTAATATCAGGAGATCTCCAGCTAGTACCTGGAGGTTACAACCCAGAATAATTACTTAGCTGTACTAGAATATGTTATTCAAAAAAACACAGCTGTATGGCTTATATTTTCTTTCTCAAACTTACTACTATTGAAGAGCTTATTGTTATGTTACCCAAAATAAGGTGTTGGCTATAATAAATTTTCTTATGCCAAAGTCTTTTTTATATAATGTTGTAAAACAAAACAATTTTATACAACAGTTATAATAACTCAAATTGCTGCCAAACAGTCTTTCTTAGCACTTTGCTGGAGATCAGTCGTAATATCAGGAGATCTCCAGCTAGTACCTGGAGGTTGGCAACCCTATGCCTTATACTGAATTGGACCCTTAGTCCATCAAAGTCAGTATTGTCTACTCAGACTGGCAGAGGCTCTCCAGGGTCTCAGGCAGAGGTCTTTCACATCACCTACTGCCTGGTCCTTTTAACGGGGGGGGGGGGGGGGGCAGGGATTAAACCTGGGACCTTCTGCATGCCAAGCAGATGCTCTATCACTGAGCCACAGCCCCCCCCACCTTATACTGACATTGTGAAACAGGCAAAACAAAGGTCCCCTCCCCAACCGCCAAACAGGAAAGACATAAAATCCTGCTTTGCCCTTTTACAATTGCCCAGCTAATCCCTCGATACCCCATGGAAGGTATTTCCCAACCCAGAGCTGGCAACCCTAAATATATGATACCTGTCTTCCTTTAGCCAAGGCTCTGCTTTGATTAAAGCTCCTGAATCAGCCCAGCTTTGAAAGGACATACCTTCCACAGTTCATCAAGCCCCTGCTTCAGTCTTGTTGCATTAGCTGTCAGTAAACAAGAGCATTAGTACTCCAATGATTTATCTGATGGCAGGATGACTCTCTCACTGGATCACTGACTACATCTGGTGGGGCCTAATGAGCACAGTCTTCATGCGCAGAGAGAAATTGAGGAGGCCTCACAAATATTTTAGGCATGATTCATGTACCCAAAAGGCCTTGTTTAGTGATATGCTATTTATGTCTGGCTTAATTAAATCACCTAGAGCAAAAAGGCAACCCCCTCCCACCCCCCAAATACCCCCACATCCTCACACATCGCAGGCCAGTGTGGTTTGAAGTGAATATCTCTTCATTACCCAGGTTAGGAAAACACCATCAATAATTTTGATAGTTTCTCTCCGGCATATTTATGTTGCAGGCTTTGTTAAGCAGCGCTGAGTATCTTTTACTCTTTCCTTCTGGCAGCAGAAGAAATCAATTTGAGTTTAACCATCTCCTTGTATAAACTAGCTTAACAGCTATGAGGTACTAAAGAGTTTATTTTCACTACTTAAATTAGCAATGTTCTTGAATGAAAGGATGATCATTCAGCTTCCCTCGCTAACTGAAAGGCTTCGATTTACCACATCAAGGCCTACTTTAGAATTCGATAAAAATAAACCGCAGTCTTCTGGCACCTTAAAGACTAAGGTGCTTTATTTCAGCATAACTTTTATGGAATAGAGTCCCCTTCTTCAGATGCTGAGTGGATCCCTACTATGAAAGAAATGGGGAGGGGGAGGGAAAGCAAAAACCCCCAGCAGGGTCAAGGGGCCATGAAATGCAGGAAGACCAGGAGATGAAATGCAATTATGTACAATTCTAGCATTTCCTGGATTTTATCATACTAGGATTGCCATGTGCCTATTCAAAGCAGGTGTTTTCCCATTAATCCACTCACTTGTCCTCTGATGCTCATCGTTGTAATGAGAGAAAGAGGGGAAATGCATCCTCTAAATGTGTGATGGGTCACGCTCTAGCAATCGCCCCATCTTGGGAGTCTCATAATCACCTGGAGGTAAGGTTGTGCAAAAAAAAAAAAAAAAATCTGTAAATTTCGGGTTCGGGTTTATTCGGCCCAATTTTTTTCCAGTAAAGTTGAAATAAGCCGAATACCTATACCAGTAAATATGGCTATTCAGCTTATTTCCAGGTTTATCGGAAAAAAACAGGTCCGTTATAGTCTATGGGGAATTGTTTTTGAAGCTCCTGTACAAGCATTTTTGGAGGCAGAGTCACCAAATTTGCAGCGTGGCTGCAAGGGACTCTCCTTAGATGGTCATTGAAGTTTTATGAACTTTGGGACAGGGGATCCAATTTTATGGGCCCATAAAGGGGTTGCCCCCATCCTCCAGGTGTTTGTGAGCTGAGCTGTCTATCGGTTTTCAGGTTCAGAAGTTCAGCATTGCCGAGGACTGGTGGAAAAAGCTGATTGGCAGGCTGGCGCCTCAAAGTCTGGGGCTCCCTTCATATCTGGGGCGCATAGCATGATGTCCATGCAAATTAACTTCCAAACTGAGGAGAAAAGCTTAACTGCAAGAAAAATAAGACACAGAAAACATTTATTTTGGTGGCAAATGGCATCCTGTGAACAGTCTTTTATTATAGCCATCAAAAATCGGATTTCAAGATGTGGGGAAATGAAGCCTCTACTCTGGGCAACCTTCTTTTTTAAAGCAGGTTTTCATTGAGGGTGGTGGTGGCATTGGAGCCAGCAGATGTCTCGACCACGAGGGCTGTCTGAAGGAGATTGCTCTTTCACATGGGTGAGGAAGTCTCCTTCGGAAGCCTGGTTGGTGTGAGCAGCCATTGAAGCATGTTCTTTTTAGTTGGAGGGTAGATCCCTCCAGACGGGACTGTGTGAGCCCTGTCATTTAAATCTCTTCTACTATGCAGACTACTCTTCTGTTGGGTGATATACCTGGAAAGCTGGTCAGACCAAGTTGGCTCAGATTACATGAGTCCAACCTCAAAGGGCCCCCAACTATGCTGCCCTAATAAAACCAGTCAAAAAAAGACAGAAAAATAGGAGAAAGCACAAAGCTGTGCATCTGAGCAAAGGCGAATAGCCAAACCCGAAAAAGCCGAATAATTATTCAACTTTTTCAGGAATTGCCTATTTGGCTTTGGGCAGATTCCCAGATTTAGGTATTCAGTCAACCCAAAACCAGAATATTGCTGAAATGGCTAATTTTGGGTTTATTTTCGGTTCAGGTATATCAATATGCACAACCATAACTGGAAGTGACATAATTTCAGGTTTGGATGCAACCCCCCCCCCCAACCACTTTCGCCTGCAGCAACCATCAACAGGCATGGCAACTCTACATGAGTCTTTTGACATAGCTGGGGAATTTTTTTTCTTTCTACACCTCATCCATAACATGTTTGCATAACATCTGAAGAAGAGAGCAGAGGTTCCACAAAGGTTTAGACTGGAATAAAATTTTGTTAATCTTTAAGGCGCCACAAGACTCCTGTTTCTTTTTTGTTGCAGTGGACAAACATGGCTACCTCTCTAGAACGAGTCTCATTTTTTTCTACTACGGCAAGCATCACTATACAAATCCTATTTTAGATTATATATTCAACATGCAAACTTAATTTGGAAAAAAAAATACCTAAAGGCCACTAATGTGTGAATCAGGCTGACGTAAACATCAGGAGGTTTTGTGAAAGAATAGTTGAAATCCAGCAACATTTATTGGCCCTCTGAGGATACGTTTATACACGTATATTCACTGATGACTGTAATGTCAAATGCTGAATCACATAGATGAAATGACAAGAACACACACAGTTTTCCTAATATTTCAACACTTCTAAAGGATGACAGCTTGTGATAAGACATCTAGTGATGTGTGATCAGTGATGTCGAAACAAAAAATCATCCAACAAAACCATTTTCTCTGATTATGTGGCAACTGTGACTTAAATCTGACTCTGCTAAGGCTGTGTGCCATTTCTTTCCGGCATTTTTCGGGTTCAGGTTTAATAAACCTGGAAATTTTCAAAAAAAAAAAAAATTCAAAACAAGCCAAATCCTTATATCAGATTTTTTCAGATAATCAAAAATTTCCGGGTTTATTAAACCTGAACCTGAAAAAACCCGTGGCTCAGAGCTTAATGCTGGGCTCAGCCAAACCCAGTGTTCAGTTCTGTGCCGCCTACCGCCTCTAAAGTCCATGTAGACTTTGCAGGCGGCAGTGGCAAGGACTCAGCCAGCAGATGAGTGAAGGTGAGAGGGAGGGAGGAGGAAAATAGTGGTGGAGCAAAGGCAACCATGAATAATGACAGGGGGAAATGGCATTATTTGGGATCCACTTATCAGCTCCCTTTAATTGCTACTATTTTTTAAATTAAAAAAAGCACGAAAAATACTGATAAGGTATTTTTGAGGGGTTTTTTTTTTCAGTTTGGCATTAGCAGAATGCACATCCCTAGACTCTGCCCCTTATGTGAGATGCAAAAGGCTGGTTGCTTCAAGAGAAGACACATTCCTTCTTCCGTTGCTGTTTTGCATGTACCTGAAATACATTGCCTGGAAGTCAGCTATAGGATACCATGGAGGACATTCTGAAATCCTAGGGCTGCAAGCAGGTCTTGAGAAATATGTCCTGTCCCTTTAATTTGTGGAAATAGGCAGTTGAAACTTTTCATGTAATGGAGGTAATAACATCACCTGATAAATACCATTCCATTAAACTTCTATTAAGGGGACAGTTTTTCCTCCAGGCAGTTGGCAACCCAAAACGTACCCCATAGGGGAAAAGCCCAGCTCCATATAACCAGCCATCAAACTTTTGAAATAAGCAACATATGGATCAAGGCTTGCCCAGAAGAGAGTCGGTACAGTGCAGTGTTCAGAATGACAGATTAGGATCTATGAGACTTGGGTCCCAATACCTCTACTCTGATATGATGCTTTCTTGCCAGTGATGTAGGGCCACTCTCAGAAGAAGGGGAAACTATTCTGACCTGAGTTCCTTTGAGAAATTGCGGAATAAAACTGTGCTAAATCTTGAAGTGTATTGGGGCAGGAGGAACTTCAAATGGGTGATGATGCTACTTATCGCTCACCTCGAGCTATTTTTGTATTCACAGGCTCAGGAAAAGGCCAGGCTAGGAACAAATATTTAAATAGTGCACAAATTGCCCAACCCCTCTGTCAATTGCAGAAATAATAAAAGCCGCTCACTTGTAGGGAAGAAAGGAAATACCAACTGGCATTCAGCTAGCTATACTTAAATAATGTTTCCATATATCCAGCCTATTCAGGCGTCGTCCTGAAAAATGATGTATCTTATTTTTCATTGTTGAGCAACCTATTCCAGCAAGAAAGGGGAAAAATAAGGAAGAAAAACCATCATATTCTTCTTGCCCCAAGATGAGAGTAAACATCACGATGAAATATACCAGTATGGATTTACTAGGTTAACGAACTGTAGTCTTGGTATGGCTGCTCAGAGTATGCTGAATCATTAAAGTGGTATGTTCCTAAACTTCACACCATATTTTTAAATGAATATTATTCCACTGGCATGCAGTCTAGTGTGGGTTTACACAGTACTATTAATGTTAAAAATAGCTTTTTCAAAACATTCACAACATACCATATAATAGAGATGGCTGTATTTTAATATATCATGCCAATGACTCTGTTTTATAGCAGTGAGCGATGCAGCCATACAGAAAATTGTTCAGTGGATACATGATGTTCCATGGTGACTTTGAAGGAAAACAGCATGTTTGTCTCTTGATTCACGATAGTAGTGTGTGGGATCTGGAAACAGAAGGGACACTAATTATAAAGAAGAGTTGATTTTTATACCCCAGTTTTCTCTACCTTTAGGGAATCTCAAACCAGTTTACTGTCACCCTCCCTTCCTCTCCCCACAACAGACACATTGTGAGGTAGGTGAGGCTGAGAGAGTTCAGAGAGAACTGTGACTGGCCCAAGGTCACCCAGCAGGCTTCATGTGTAGGAGTGGGGAAACCAACCCAGTTCACCAGATTAGCATCCACCGCTCATGTGGAGGAGTGGGGAATCAAACCCGGTTCTCCAGATTAGAGTCCTATGCTCATAACCACTACACCATGCTGGCTCTTGTTAATTAAGGCTGGAAAAAACACTGCTGTCCGTTCTTCACATCAATGATGATGGTAGCAGTGTAGGGCCTGGGGATAGACCCCTCCTGGGTCAGTGGATTGTGCTCAGAGTACTTCCAGGATTGGAGCCAGAGAAAGATAACCCACCCTTTGGGGTAGGTTTCATAGTCTAACAACAGAGTGAAGCACTAAATCTATTCATCTTAAATTATATACCTTAACCCAGAGAGCCTTGTGTCTTGCATTCCTGGTAAGTTTCTTGAAAAAAATGCAGTTAGGCCAGCTTTTTTATATTGTCACTTGGCAGAAACCTGCCACTTGTATGTTATTCTTCGAGGAAATTTCATCATAGAAAACAGTACCAGCAAAAAATCTATCTGCCACATTTATATCCCACCGTTCCTCTAAGAAGCTTTGGACAACATACGTGATTCTTCTTTTCCTTTTTTTTTTTTTTTTTTTTTTGTCACCTGCTCTGTGCCGTCTCCATGGATCGGGTCCCCCCGCCACCACCATTAAATAGGCCTGGTTGTAAAACTGCTTGGGCCGCAGCTAGTTGGCAAGAATAGGGCTAATCATCTGACTTGATGGGGTGTAGGGTTGCCAACTTCCAGGTGGTGGCTGGAGATCTCCTGCTATTACAACTGATCTCTAGCCAACAGAGATCAGTTCACCTGGAGAAAATGACCGCTTTGGCAATTGGACTCTATGGCATTGAAGTCCTTCCCTTCTCCAAATCCTGCCCTCCTCAGGCTCCGCCCCCAAAATTTCCAGGTATTTTCTAACCTGGAGCTGGCAACCCTACAACCCTAAGTTGGCCCTACTATCAGAATCTATTTCTCAAGCTCAATTTGTGTGTGTGTCTGTGTGTGAGTTGTTTACTAAGAGATTCTTGGTAAAATGTGGTATCTTTTTTTTTTACAAAAAAATTAAATCCCAGCAGTAATTGGCAGTAGGGTCTATAAAATAGTGCATTATGTCCCTCTAAGTGATGAAGAAGCTGTTTCTATAGGAACCGCTGTTTTTTATTGACTGCTTAAAGGAAATGGTCACATAAAACTGCAGACTACAATCTCTAGGCAGCTCTAACTTAACACACAGTATGTTTTTGTTTCACTCAAACAGTTGTCTATCCATAAAACAACAGCTACAAATATTGGCTGCAGTTCTTTACAGAGGCTGCTTAAATCTCAGCAAGGTTTAAGCAGCCCAAGTGCACCAGGTTCAAAGCCATGGTATTAACAACTCGGGTTGCCAAACTTCAGGGGGCACCTGGAGATCTCCTGCTATTACAATTAATCTCCAGATGACCAAGATCACTTCCCCTGGAGAAAATGGCTGCTTTGGAGGGTGGACTCTATGGCATCATATCCTGTTGAGGTCCCTCTCCTCCCCAAACCCCATCCTCCCCAGGCTCCACCCCCAAAATCTCTAGGTCTTTCCCAACCCGGAGCTCTCAACCATATCAGCAAGATTAGTTCTATGGGTTACTTCTCCTGGTTTGTAACCTTTGATAGTAACCTTTAATATATCCCTCAGGTCCCGTGGCGCAGAGTTGTAAGCTGCAGTACTGTAGCCCAAGCTCTGCTCACAACCTGAGTTTGATCCCGGCGGAAGTTGGTTTCAGGTAGCCGGCTCAAGGTTGACTCAGCCTTCCATCCTTCCGAGGTGGGTCAAATGAGGACCCAGCTTGCTGGGGGTAAAGGAAAGATGACTGGGGAAGGCACTGGCAAACCACCCCGTAAACAAAGTCTGCCTAGGAAACATCAGGATGTGACGTTACCCCATGGGTCAGGAATAACCCGGTGCTTGCACAGGGGACCTTTACCTTTAACAGGCCAAAGCGCATATTACCATAGGAATTCCTAATAAACTAGCCTCTCTGTGGCAACCCTAGCCAGAAATATCTACAACTATTTACCACATGGATCTCAGGAGCTGCATTAGCAGCTGCAGCCACCAGGAACACTAAGGCTGCAATCCTGAAGGGGGGGCTGAAGCTCTCTAACAGCTGGCATGACTTCACACTGGCATAGGTGCACTGGCACGGGGACAAATACGCCAGCACCAGGAAGCTACACCACTGTGTGGGGCTCCACCGCCGGCACTGCTACACCGGCAGCAAAATCCCAGAAGCAGGACCCCGAGGAGGTGAAGCTGATGTTAGTCAACTTCCTAACCCCTTTTGCCCCAGACTGCCCACTTGAGCTGCAGTGTTGCCACCCCATGCTTTTTTGCTGGCATAGCCTTGCTGTTTTCTATGGGGGCATTTCCCCCCTTTTTTTGTTTTTAAATTGCTTTTATTTTATTTTCAGGAGCCGGGAAGACTTTGTGGATGCAGAGCAGCCTTATGGATCTCCCGTTAGGAATGGGCTGAAAGTAAGGCAACACAGCAACAATAACAAGTGTTCTGGCCCTTAATGCCAGATGTGAAGGCAGCCATGGTTGGAAAACAGGAAAGTTCATTTCATTGAGCATCTAGCGCTTGTCACTGCTTAGGGTTGCCAATCTCCAGGTTGTGGCTGGAGATCTCCAGCTATTGCAACTGGTCTCCAGGAAACAGAAATCAGTTCCCCTGGAGACAATGGCCACTTTGGCAATTAGACTCTATGGCACTGAAGTCCCTCCCCTCTCCAAACTCTGCCCTCCTCAGGCTCCACCCCCAAAATCTCCAGGTATTTCCCAGCATGGAGCTGGCAACCCTACCACTGCTGGAAAAAAAGAATCTAAAGCAGATGAACTACTATTTTGACTTAGTAACATTATTTTTATGTTGTTAAACTGGCATGATTTCTACACTTAACAAAATAAATCTAACTGCAATATACTTCAATTCTGCCTTCATCCTAGGAACTTGCTTATCCTGAGAATGTATCAGACATCATCAAGTATATTGTTAGAGGTTCCTGCTGTTCTCCCAAGCATTATATGGGTAAACTCTTATAGTAATTCTAAGCAAATACCCATTTCAATTAGGCATGCTGAGTATGTTTACACAAACACAGTTGCCAGGTGATCTTACCTTGCTCACATTCCCTCAACTATAGGTGAGGCAAACTACTAACTGGATCACTTCGATGTTTCCTGGCAAAGCTTGTCTTGAGTACAGCACCACTTCAACCAGTATTGTACTTGAGCAGTAGGCTTTTGTGCTACAGGGCCAAGTCATTGCAGTTTACACCTCTTTTGCCCATTTGAAGAACCAAATCCTCTCATTTATTGGAGAAGAGGCAGTATCCCCACCCCAGATCATAGTCAGGTCATTAACTTCACAAAATCACACAAGGTTGGAAGAGACTACAAGGGCCATCCAGTCTAACCCCCTGCCATGCAGGATCCCACAATCAAAGCACTCCTGACAGATGGCCATCCAACCGCTGCTTAAAGACCTCCAAAGACGGGGACTCCACCCCCAACCCCCCGAGGCTGGGCATTCCACCGTCGAACCGCCCTCACTGTCAGAAAGTTCTTCCTAATGTTTAGGTGGAATCGCTTTTCTCTTAGTTTAAATCCATTACTCCGTGTCCTAATCTCTGAAGCAACAGAGAACAAGCTAGTTCCCTCATTAACATGGCATCCCTTCAAATATTTAAACATGGCTATCATGTCATCCCTTAACCTTCTCTTCTCCAGACTAAACAAACTCAGCTCCTTAAATCTCTCCTCAAAGGGCATAGATTCCAGACCTTTGACCATTCTGGTCACTCTCCTCTGGACATGCTCCAGCTTGTCAACATCCTTCTTAAATTGTGGAGCCCAAAACTGGACACAGTATTCCAAGTGAGGTCTGACCAATGCAGAATACAGCGGTAGTATTACTTCCATTGATCTAGACACAATACTCCTATTGATGCAGCCCAGAATTGCATTGGCCTTCTTAACCGCCATATCACACTGTTGACTCATGTTCAGTTTGTGGTCCACTAAGACTCCCAGATCTCTTTCACATGTACTGTTGTCAAGCCAACTATCTCCCATCCTGTACCTGTGCCTTAAGTTGTTTCTGCCTAGGTGAAGTATCTTACACTTCTCCCTATTGAAATCCATTTTATTGTTTATGGCCCAGCTTTCCAGTCTATCAAGGTCATTCTGAGCTCTGACCCTGTCCTCTGAGGTATTAACTACCCCTCCCAACTTGGTGTCATCTGAAAATTTAATTATCATGTCCTCTATTCCATCCTCCAAGTCATTTATAAAAATGTTAAATAGCACCAGTCCCAAGACAGACCCCTGTGGCACTCCACTGGTCACTCCTCTCCAGGATGAAGTTGTGCCGTTAATGAGCACCCTTTGGGTTCGGTTGGTCAACCAATTACCAATGCACCTGACAGTGGCAGTGTCCAGCCCACATTTTACTAGCTTTGCTTCAAGAAGATCATGGGGGACTTTATCAAAGGCTTTACTGAAATCAAGGTACACTACATCTACAGCATTCCCTTCATTTACCATACTTGTCACTCTATCAAACAAAGATATGAGATTAGTTTGGCATGACCTGTTTTTGAGAAACCCATGTTGACTGTCAGTGATCACGGCATTTCTCTCTAAGTGCTTACAGACCGTCTGTTTAATTATCTGCTCTAGTGTCTTACCTGATATTGATGTCAAGCTGACTGAGTGATAATTGTTTGGGATTTCTTTTTTCCCCTTTTTAAAGATGGGGGCCACATTTCCCCTCCTCCAGTCTGCTGGAACTTCTCCTGTTCTCCAGGAATTCTCAAAGATTATTGCCAGTGGTTCTGAGATCACTTTGGCCAGTTCTTTTAACACCCTTGGATGCAGTTCATCCGGCCCTGGAGACTTGATCAAGAGTAGCCAGGTATTCCCGTACCACCCCAGTGTCTATACTATGCTGCAATTCCCCTACTGCATCCTCTGATACATTATTCCCAGGTTGAGCACTATTTACCTTTTGGGAGAAGACTGAGACAAAGAAGGTGTTAAGTAATTCTGCCTTTTCTGCCTCCCCTGTTAATAATTCACCATCTTCGCCATGCAGTGCCCCATCGTTACCTTGATCTTCCTTTTGCTATTAACCAAATAACTCTTTTTTGTTGTTTTTAACTTCCCAGGCTAGCCGGAGCTCATTCTGCGCTTTAGCCTTTCTGACTTTCTCCCTGCATATGCTGGCTACTTGTTTGAATTTCTCTTTGTTGATTTCCCCCTTTTTCCATTTCTTGTACATGCCCTTTTAAAATCCTATCTCAACCAAAAGTTCTTTAGACATCCTCCCTGGTTTCTTCCAACCTCTACCATTTTTTCTCCTCATTGGAACTGATAGAAATTGCGCCTTCAATATCTCACTTTTAAGAAATCCCCATTCCCCACTCCTGCACATGAAACCAGCTGGGTGAGCTTGGGCTACTCACAGTTCTGTCTGAACTCTCTCAGCCCCACCATCCTCACAAGGTGTCTGTTGTGGGGAGACGAAAGAAAGGAGGTAATTGTGAGTTTCTTGCATTGTGCAGAGGGGTGGCCTAGATGACCCTGGTGGTACCTTCCAACTCTATAATTCTATGAGATTGTAAGCTGGTTTGATTCTCCTTAAAAGGTAGAGAAAATTGGTATATAAAAACCAACTCTTCTTCTTCTTCTAGTGTGCACTGCCGGTTTTTTGTACCCGCATGGTTGGCACCAATTTTCAAGAAGTGATCACAAAACTGATTGAAGGATTTTCTAACAGTTAGAGCGGTTCCTCAGTGGAACAGGCTTTCTCAGGAAGTGGTAAGTTCTCCTTCCCTGGAGGTTTTTAAGCAGAGGCTAGATAGCCATCTGTCAGGAATGCTGATTCTATGAACTTGGGCAGTTCATGAGAGGGGGGCCATCTTGGCCATCTTCTGGGCACTGGGGGTGTGGGGGGGAGGTAGTTGTGAATTTCCTGCCTTGTGCAGGGGGTTGGACTAGATGACCCTGGTGGTCCCTTCCAACTCTATGATTCTGTGATTAGTTGGGTTCGTGGGCAGACACCTAAAGGCATACCAATAACTTAAGTCGCAACTCACAAACATCAAACTAGTGTTTGTTTCCTTTTTACTAACTGCCTTTGAAAAATCTGGAATGGTGGCAGCAGAAAGGCGACTGTGGCTGGGTGAAAGCAATCCAAGCTAACAAACTGTGTAATTGTGCAAATCTGATACATTCAGTTTTTCTCAGATGCATCCGAACAGCATTCTGAATGATGTCTTCCCTGATCATGCTGGACCGGAGTCAAACCAGAGGGTGATTGAGTGTGAGTAATTTCCATTGGTTAAATCTAATACCTCTCTTTTCTTTAAAAAAAATAAAAATAAATCCCTTACCCTTGCAAAAACAATGTGATTTTCAAATGTCCCTAGCTTCCCAGCCAGACGTTCCTTTCAGGGGGATGTGTTGTAATAAACTCTCCATCCTGATGCCAATTCAGCCCGAGTGCTTCTCTAAGCATTGTTGAACTAAGAGAGGATATATTTTAAAGAGTTATGGTGTCTTAAATCAAATTAGCAGACGGCCTCTGAGTGGGAGTCGCTGCAAGATTAATGGACTGCCATTTTTTTTTCTAAAAAGGGGTAACAACAAGGTAATGAACAAGTTTAACATTAAGCTAAGCAGATGAATAGAGATAAATCTACCCGGTAACATACAGGCTCCATTGAAGCCGACAGGCATCATGTCACTGATACCACTCAAGCTAGGTTTCACCTACTCAGTTACCAGGAGATTGATGTTAAAGGAGGCATGTAGCAAAGGCCTTGACACAGAGTGTGACATACCAAGGATTAAGTCATTAACACCAGATCCGAGATGGTATTTAAAAAGAACAAGAAGGATCTTGTTTGCAGTGATAAAATTCAAGGCAATAAAATTATGTTTATGTGTGTTGAAAAGGATGACCTAATTTGTTTTCTTCCTTCTGAATAACTGATGTCAGATTCAAATTAATGAGAACAGGCTTTACGCTAAGGCAACAGACAAACTTATACAAATGGGCTATAGAGATTTAATAATCAATGCCACATAATAATGAGGGACCTGGCGACCCCTATAGCGAAAGGAAGTTTAACGAAAACCTCAAGTTATTCTGGGGCCAACTTCACATGCAAATATAGAAGTAGCGTAGTTGTCACTAAAAATATTTTCTGAGTTTTAGAATGATGATGTATAAGAAGAAAAATAATTATTATGTTTTTATCCCATCCATTCCTCCAAGGGGAGGAAGCCCCAGGGTGCAGAGTGGGAAACTGCAGTAGTGCTGTCAAAGCTCTGCTCACAACCTGAGTTTGATCCCAATGGAAGTCGATTTCAGGTAGCAAAAGATCCAAAGGGGCTGGGTGCTTTGTATAAGGTCTCATGAAATGCATGCTACAGCCAATCTTTTTAACATGAGCAGTTTACACTGACCAAGTTAATCTCTGGTCAAACCAAACTTCTAGGGCACCTCCTCGATATTATTACCATAAATTTGCCACTTACGGTGTACGTGAGACTTTTTGCCAAATACAACAACCTTGGATTTTTGATAGTTAACTATCAGGCATTCTTAGACAATAAGAGACAAAAGCCTTTAAAAGAGAGGACAGCCCTGATGTTGTTCTTGAACGGAGAACTGCATCAGTTATTAAATGCATGCACTCAGTGCCGGATTTACGTAAAAGCTAAACAAGCTATAGCTTAGAGCCCCACTCTTTTGGGGCCCCCAAAAAAATTTAAAGGAAAAAAAACTTGGATGTACATTTCCAAAATATAAGATAAAAAACAAATAAAATAAAACCTACATACAGAAAATGGCTTTAGATACCTATTAGGTCCATAAATTACCATATAGCATATATTCAACACAAAAAACAGCGACAATTTGTTGTTGACAAAGGA
The DNA here is from genome assembly GCF_029931775.1 of Euleptes europaea. NCBI lineage: Eukaryota > Metazoa > Chordata > Lepidosauria > Squamata > Sphaerodactylidae > Euleptes > Euleptes europaea. The sequence goes on from NC_079312.1 coordinate 50,915,972, forward strand.
CAGCTGGACATATAAAGGGTCCCATTACCTTCAATAGCTTAGGGCCTCATCAAACCTAAATCCGGCCCTGCATGCACTTCATAGAAGATCTCGTGCTTCTTTACACTTCATACCTCCATTTTATCCTCACAAGAAACCTATGAGGTAGGTTCAGCTGAGAACAAGCAACATGCCTAAGGTGAGCTTTGTGGCCTCTGAATCTAGATCTCTGGGATCTCAGTCTTGCTCCCTAACCACTGGGTGACCTTGGACAAGTCACAGCTCTCTTAGAGCTCTCTCAGCTCCACCTACCTCACATGGTGTCTGTTGTGGGGAGGGGAAGGAAAGGTGATTGTAAGCCAGTTTGATTCTTCCTTAAACGGTAGAGAAAGTTGGCATATAAAAACCAATTCTTCTTCTACATCACACTTGCTCAGAAAAGACAGCACTAAATGAGAGACTAGATGGAAAAGGAGAGATCGGAGGCAGGGTGAATAGCTGGCTGTATTGGTTGGTAATGAAAACCATGGGATTTAATGAAATCAGACCCTATTAAGAAACAGAACCACAATAATTCAAGATGAGAAACCTGACAAACCCAAACAGAGGGGAATGCTTTCTGGCATTATACCCCACTGAAGTCTCTCCCTTCCCCAAACCCTGCCTTCCTCAGGCTGCACCCCCAAAATCTCCAGGTATTCCCCAACCTGGAGCTGGAAACTCTAATAGAAAAAGCCAACAAAAGCTTTGGAGGTCCAGAATCTATACTGTTCTTCCCTCTGTTAAGCTCCAAAGCGCGGCTTGTTAACATGGCTTTACACTTGCTCACTGAACACTGTAATTATATGTGTGAAAGCACAAATCAGTTTAAAACATAATGATGGAGGTGCCATTCCCACTTGGCTGGCCTTTGTCGGCACTTCTGTTACGACTCTTGCTTTCCTTGCAATCTGTGATTTTAATTCTGCCTCCAATTTGGCACCTCGAAATTGCAGCCTTGATACAATGTCCTTTCAAAGCTGTCTTTCGTCTCTGTTGCTGTTGGGGTAAAAAGGGTATCTTCTTGTGAAAATGAGAAAAGATGTACCTTTGCGGTCTTATCTGCGCCGCAACGTAAATGAACCACAGAGCCCGGTGCCTGGCGCTTTTCATTCGGAAGGGAGGGCATGTATTGGAACCTTTCAAGATTATTTGGCAAATTGAGGCAAAACTCTAAGGAGGAAGGCACTCTCTTCTAAGGCTGTAATTGTTTTCTTGATCTTATAAGGAAGCACTTAAGCAAGAAAGATTTACTGAGACCTGGGAATATTTGCCTGCTGAAATATCACAGCATGTAAACACCATTTGTTCTCGTGTCTGCGAAGAAGCGAAAGGGCTCTAGGTAGCATTCAAATGGCTTGCCTTTCCGACAATGGTGCTTTGCTTTTCATACAGACTGATTAATATTCATGGCTCAGGCAAGTGTCAATTTAAGTGCTGGCATTTAAGGAATACATAATTAATGTAAAAAAGGACGCCTAATATAAACTAACAGTAAACCAGGCCACATGAATGACTGAGGCAATATAACTAGGGTTGTCAGAGCCAGGTTGGGAAACACCTGAAGATTTTGAGGGTGCAGCCTGAGGATGGCGGGGTTCAGGGAGGGGAAGGACTTCAATGGGATATAATGCCATACAGTCCACCTTCCAAAGCAGCCATTTTCTCCAGGTGAACTGCTCTCTATTGCCTGGAGATCAGTTGTAATAATGGGAGATCTCCAGACACCACCTGGAGGTTAGCAACCCCAATATAACAAAGGTTGGGAAAGAAGGATTAGATAGCGCACTATAATTTCCGCTTAAGTAGAGCATTACAAAAGAGAAACTTCCTAGACAAAAGGTCTGAACAGGTTAGTCTTTGGGTGAGGGAGCAGCTCCTTGTGAAAATGTTACAAACAGCCTGGTATTCCTTGGTGGTCTCCCACCTGATGAAATTGGGCTAACCTGAACTATCCAAGTCAGATAGGGCTGCCAGGTCTCTCTTTGCCACCAATGGGAGGTTTTTGGGGTGAAGCCTGGAGAAAAAGTCCGCTTTGGCAATTGAACTCTAGGGCATTGAAGTCCCTCCCCTCTCCAAACCCCGCCCTCCTCAGGCTTCACCCCAAAAACGAAGTTCATTTTCATTGTGGCGAGCTTTAAGGAAGTGATCTACAATGGGCGCAGAACGAATTCCTGCCCTAATTCTGGATTTGTGTTCCAAGATCCTGGTTTTTATAGGCCGAATACTGGAACCAACATATTAAGGGCCACTTTCGCTATAATAAATGTCTCATATGTAACCTGGCTTTAGAAGTCAAAGAATTTAAACGTACTGACAGTGATTTTATTTTCAAACTTAACAGCTTTTCTAATTGCAACACGAAATTCTGTGTTTATTGTTTACTCTGCCCTTGCCAATTGATTTATTGCAATAGCAGGAGATCTCCAGCTAGTACCTGGAGGTTGAGAAAACCAAAATCAACACCTCTGCACTAATATCGAAGATAAGGAAAGTAGTGCAGGAATCTTAGGCTATAATTAATACAACACAAATGAGTGAAACATCAAAAATGTAATTAATACATACAATAGTGGAAAAGGACAAACATACAACTATATACAATAGTATTTCAATAATCCACAAAGGTATGTATAAATACTATTGTATATAGTTGTATGTTTGTCCTTTTCCACTATTGTATGTATTGATTACATTTTGATGTTTCACTCATTTGTGTTGTATTAATTATAGCCTAAGATTCCTGCAGTACCTGGAGGTTGGCAACCCTAAGGCCAGGGCACTTCATATTACTCATGTGCAAAGATGTTCTGCCCAGAAACCAAACCAAGACCGGCTTCCAGGAAGAGGGCTGGCTGTTTACATGGCTTTCAGAAGCTTAGATGTGCTCACAGAGTAATCTGTGTAGTCAGCATTGAAAACAATTGGTTCACTGGAGGATCTCCAGAACTCCCATCTGCCTTTTCTTCCACTTTTCATCTCACAGAAAGACACTGTCTTCTCTATCCTCATTTATTGCAGGTAAGCAGAGTAGTGAACACCCTGCTCAGTAGAGATACACATCTGTAGCAGCAGGAACAGAAGGGATTGCTAGCTGCAGACTAGTTGTGACACTAGTATTAGCTTGGAGACCAGCCAGCAGAATAGTTTCTTCTCATGTTTGTGTAGAGTCTCCTTGGGGCTGATTCAAGACATTTTGCCACCTCAAGTGCCCTCCTCCTGTGACACACAAGCTAGGTCAAAGGCAAACTCCAGAGCTGGCATCTCTGGAGTCTGCTGTGGGCTCTGGGGGCAGTGGCACAAGCCTGGGAAATGAGGAAACTGAGTCATGCCCTGCTATGATTTGGCACCCTAAGTGGTCACTTGGTTTGCTTGGATCATGAACCCATTTTGAATCTCCTGAATATGCAGGGTTGCCAGGTCCCTCTTTGCCACCGGCAGTATGCTTGCTAGTATCTAGGGCTGTCAAAAAAAAAATTCGGTACAGTTCGGATTCGGCCGAATTTGGCCCTTGTGGGTTCGGTACGTGCCGAAGTCCGAACTCCCCCACTTCGGATCCGTTCAATTCGGCGGGAATTCAAAGTTCGGGAAAAAAATTCGGCCGAATAAAGCCATTAAAAACACAACCGCGCCTTTCCGCGGCTCTGGGGGGGGCATTTTTGGGCTTAGAGGTCCCAAACTTTCAGCAGAGCTTCAAAGGACGTATATTGAAAGACTCCCCAAGTTTTGTAAAGATTGGGTCAGGGGGGGCTGAGATATGGGCCCTGAAAGGGGTCCCCCCCACCCTTAATGTGGATCTCTCCGCAGAGCTTGCCGCCCACGCACAAAGCTCCCGGCCCGACAAACAGCTGATGAGAGCAAGGGCGGGGCAGGTGCTAAGAACTTTGCAAAGTAACACAACTGCAGAGCAACCCCTTTGCAAATATGCAAAGGGCGGGGCAGGTGTGAAGAATTTTGCAAAACAATACAACTGCAAAGCAACACAAGCACGCAATGCAAAACCTTTGCAACAGTGCATAGCAACACCTGACACCTGGGAGTTTGCATACCATGGAAAGGGACAGAGGCAGCTAGCTATGCATAATGAGCAGGAGGGGGTGGAATGTCTCCTTTTGCATTGGACTTGGGACCAGGCAGATGCATTCTTTAAGTCACCATTTGAAAACCAGTTTTGAGCAAGCATCAATAACCTAACTGATCTTATGAATGAGGAAAAACCTGAAGAATAAAAATGAAGCCCCCCCTTAAACCAGGGAGAGAGAGACTGGAGGGGGAACACACACCCCAGGCAGAACCGGCAAAAGCCCCCTTTGGCTTCCCCCCCCCACCCACAGAAACGGCTCCCTCCCCACACACACACACAGACTCTGCTTTCCCCCACACACACACACAGAAAAGAAAAAATATAGATTAAAGCCCCCAAAGGGGTCTTACTGTGGCTGTCTTCTGTTCCAGCAGGAGGGGCTGGGAGGCTGGGTAATCCAATATGATTCCATTTGTATCCAATATAAGATCCATATGTATGCATCTCTCGAGGGTGATCCATTCATCCCAATAGGGGAAAGGGGAAAGCCCATATCTCGGGGGGCCCTGACCCAATGTTTACAAAACTTGGGTGGTCTCTTAAAAAGCCTTGACTGAAGCTCCGCCGAAAGTCTGGGATCGGCACACCCAAAAATGCGCCCCCTGCAGCCATGGAAAGAGAAAAGGGGGGGAGCCAATATTTCAGCCCCCACTGAACCCATCTTTACAAAACTTGGGTGGTCTCTTAAGATGGATTCTCTGAAGCTATGACAAAAGTTTGGGGGCTGAACCCCCAAAAAAGCGCCCCCTGCAGCCACGAAAATGGAAAAGGGGGGAGAGGAAAAAGGGGTGGAGCCCATATCTCGGGGGCCCCTGACCCAATGTTTACAAAACTTGGGGGGTATCTTAAGAAGCCTAGTCTGATGCTCCGCTGAAAGTTTGGGGTTGGCACACCCAAAAATGCGCCCTCTGCAGCCATGGAAAGAAAAAAGGGGGGGAGCCCATATCTCGGGACCCACTGACCCAATGTTTACAAAACTTGGGTGGTCTCTTAAAAAAACCTGTCTGAATATCCCTTGAAAGTTTGGGGTCGGTACCCCAAAAAATGCGCCCCCTGCAGCCACGGAAAGGAGCGAATGTGCACAAGCACCCCCTCACACACACATGAGGATTTCCCTCTCTCTCTCTCTTTCCCCGGCCGGCCGCACATCAGCTGATTCCTCCAGCACTCAATCCTGACTGATTGGCCAGAAGAAGACCCAGCTTGGCCACCGATTGGCCGGGGGAGGAGAATGCTGCTTACTGACGGTTATGCTGCTTACTGACGGCCGAATTGGCCGAATTTATTTGCCGAACTCCTGAACTCGCTGAATTCGGTCCCCCCGGTTGCCCGCCAGTTTTGAGTTCGGATCCGTCCGAACTAAAAACCGCCGAATCAAGGGAAATTCGGCTGATTTTCAGTTCGGGCCGAACCGAATTGACAGCCCTACTAGTATCACTAGATACATTACAGCGAATACAACACATATGTGGAGTTGCTTTACAAAACAGGGTACGAAAATTCAAAACAATGTATATGATGCCTCTCTACAGACCTGCTCAAGGCAGCTCCCAAAGTGAAAGAGCACAATAAACAAAGCCACAGCAGAAAACTAAGCCATTAAAATCTACAACATAAGAACCAAATGTTACAGCCAGAAATGTATTTTCACTGTCAAGTTTCAAGTAGGAGAAAGTGTCCCACTCATATAGGGAATCTGCATTTTCTCCTTATTGAAACTTAGATTCGAGTCCAGTAGCACTTTAGAGTGCCAGCACTGGTGTAAGTGCCCATTTCACTCAGGATAATGGGCACTTACGCTGTCCCGGGGGCAAACACGCTGGCCCTGGGGAGCCGCAGAACTATGCTGGCCCCCACCGCCAATGCAGCCATGCCAGTAGGGAATTCCTGGAAACAAATCTAGTTCACCAGATTAGCCTCTGCCACTCACGTGGAGGAGTGCGGAATCAAACCCGGTTCTCCAGATCAGACTCCACCGCTCCAAACCACCACTCTTAACCACTACACCATGCTGGCTCTTATGTATGAGTCTTTCCAAGTAACAATGCACATCGTTATCTGCTAACCTTTGCAAAAAAGTCTATGAAAGTACAAGTCACGAAGATAAAAAATCTGTTTCTTTAGCGTAAACTTGTTGAATGGATTCTTGTTGAGCAACAACTGCCCATGCAAGTAGGGACAACATTCCATTTCCCTTATACATAAGGTAACCAAATCTGGACATTTGTAAGATGAATTACCCTCACAACCACATCTACTTATTCTTGTTGAAGTTATAGGATATATTTCTGCTCAGCAACTTGCTCAGTAGTATGCAGACGTAGGGGAAAAAGTCAGAAAGTATTGCCATAAAGTGTCTCACAGAGCAGCAGCTGTGAATGTGCGGGTGAACAATTACTGACTTCGACTGGACCAAAATTGCACCCATTCATAAATGCTAGATTTCGTCTAGTTCAAAGAAACTAATATCCAGTCAGAAATCTGCCATATCTCATGGCTGTTCTGATGTCTGTTTTTGATTTCCCAGCAGTCCAGGCTGGGACTGCAAGAGCCGCTGTCAGCGAGGGCATGCAATCGGACCCTGGATAGCGAGGTGACTTCTGTTTCACCTCTCCTTCCCGTGGGAAAGAGAAAGGAAGGAAGAAGCAACAGCCATAGGCTCGAGAGATCTCCATTTCAAAGTGACTTCCTGATTGTAATCCCGCTCTGGTCTTAAGGTGTGAATTCTCTCTCTTGGTGTTGGGGAACCTCTGATGTTTTGCATTTCAAAGCTTTTACTTGTAAACATTCTAGCTTGTGCACTCTATAAGAATGCCCTCCAAATGATTTTGCGCCATTGTAACGTTGTGTTACATAGATTACTGTACCCTTCCTTTCAAATAAATTCTACTTTAACTCTCTGCTAACGTCTGGAGTAAAGTTGGTGATTCCTGAGAGGCAACGGAGTCCTAGAATCTGACAGTACGTTACAATCCCAACCTTTTTTGTTTTCGGGTTAGAAGTAGTATTAGGATGTCTGTACCACCCTCGGTGCCGCTCAACGCGGGAGAGGGGCTTCGGCAGACTCCCGCTGATATTGAGGTTGGCCAAGGAGGAGCAACCCCGGAGCAGCCCCCACCCGGGCCTACCGATGTCCCTGGGAGGCTAACGTGGACCCCCCGACTCTCGGGGGCTGGGCAGCGGCAGAGAGCAGCGTCGGAACCAGGAGGCGACTTCTACCGGGGACCGCTGGCCGCTTGGTATGGAGAAGGGGAAGGGTGGAAGGAACCCACGCTCGCTCACACCCCTACCCTCACTGCAGAAGCGGCCACTCTGATACGCGGACAGAATCAGATGCTCATTCTGCAGAATCGGGACCTGCAGACTCAGCTAGACACCTTGCAGCGGGATCTGGCAGCTGTTCTAGGGGCAGTGAGGGGGCTTGGACAGCCCGTGCAACCACCCCAAACGGATTCGCGGCCGACTACAGGGCCGCTCGTTGTTGGGGAGGCTCCCACGCCCAGACGCCCTACGGCCAGAGACCTGAAGGTATCTTTCGACGGATCCAGCTCACAGTTGTCTCACTTTTTACTCCAAATCTCCGGCTTCATGAAGGACCAGGGGGAGACCTTTGCCTCGGAAGAAGCTCGGGTCAGGTATGTGATCAGCCTGCTGGAGAAGGAAGCGGTGCAGTGGGCAGTGACGGCGGCAGAAACTATGCCTAGGGTTTTGGCATCCCTGGATGAGTTCTTGTCCGCTCTGCGACGCCGGTTCGAAGACCCCCACCGGGGGGAAAAGGCAAAGGTTGCCATGCGTCGTTTGAAGCAGGGAACCCACTCAGTAAGTGAGTATGCACAGGACTTTTTATCTTTGTCGTGCAAGATACGGGAGTGGAGTGAGGCCACAAAGGTCCAGCACTTCCGCGAAGGGTTGCGGTGGGAAGTGCTGGATGGCTGTTTGACTTTGGGAGACCCAGAATCGGTGGAGGAGTGGATAAGTTTGGCAGCCCTGGTGGAGAATCGCAAGCTTACCCTCCAGTTCTCCAAGGATCGTCCTTCGAAGACGATCCCTATCCCGCCCGCGAGAGGGGACAACGCAGCAGGCTCCCGGCGAGACGGAAGACATCGAGGAGTCTACAGTCTCGACAGGGCACGTCGGTTCAGGGAGGGAGCTTGCCTTCAGTGTGGGAAGATGGGCCATTTTGCAGCAAAATGTACCAACACGCCGTCAGAAGGGACGAGCAACAGGGCGACACAAGAGCGGGAGGCGACACCACCTCGGAATCTGGAGCACAGGAGAGCGGAGGGGATGAACGGTCGCCGTGGGGCGGCGGCCCTGCAAGCTGAAACCTCATCGGAGCTCCACAACCGTTGTAACCGAGATAGTTTCCGAAGCCCCTCACCGGCAAAAAATGAGGACGGCCTTCTGTGAGGGAACCGGCACGGAGGGCACCCTCGGAAGAAACCAAACCGGATCCATGTAGGGTGAGTGACCAGGGAGAGACATTGCTGATACCTGTTGTGTTACGAAACCCCCAAGGGGGGGAACCGGTGGCCGTTGTGGCTATCTTGGACTCCGGGTGCTCCCGGACCCTAATTGATCAGGCAGTGGTAGAACGTCTGAAAATTGGGACTCGAGAACTGGATCAGCCCTTACATTTCCATCAAATGGATGGGAGTGACCTGCGGGGAGGGCCGGTTCATTTACACACTCGCAAGATGTGGCTGGGGGTGGGAAACCACTGGGAACAGATCCACTTCACGGTAGTTCCTAAGATTTCCTACCCGGTGGTTTTCGGCATCAATTGGTTGGCGGGGCATAACCCGAGCATTGATTGGGAACAAAGGCGGGTGGTGTTTGGAGCTCCCCAGTGCGAAAAACACAGCCGGGATGATTTACCCGGAGGCGAAGGGGGAAGCGCCGCTGCGTTGGAGGAACCCACGTTGCCCCCAGAATATAGTGATTTCGCAGATGTATTTGAGGGGACAGACTGTGACTTATTGCCTCCTCATCGCACTACGGATTGTGCCATCGAACTGATTAAGGACGTTAAACCGTCCAAGGCCCGAGTTTATTCCATGAGTCCTCAAGAGAAAGCAGTGCTGCGAGAATTTCTGGACAAGAACTTGAAGCGGGGTTTCATACGGCCGTCCAAGGCTGCATTTTCTTCTCCCTGCTTCTTTGTGAAGAAGAAAGGTACATCTGATCTCAGACTGTGTGTAGACTATAGGGGGCTTAACGCGATTACTGAAACTAATGCCTACCCCCTTCCCTTAATCCCGGACCTCCTGAGTGCGTTACAGGAGGGTTGTGTTTTCTCGAAAATTGACCTGGCGGAAGCCTACTACAGGGTCCGGATCAAGGAGGGGGATGAAGCTAAGACAGCCTTTTCTTGTTGTTATGGTTTGTTTGAATTTTTAGTCATGCCATTCGGTCTGTCGGGGGGGCCCTCGTGCTTCATGCAATTCATTAATGAGATTCTACACGATCTCCTATTTCAAGGTGTAATAGTCTTTCTCGACGATTTGCTTATTTATTCCAAGGATCCCGCAGAGCACAGAGAGTTGGTGCGGGAGGTATTGCGTCGTCTAAGGGACAATCATTTGTATGCTAAGTTATCAAAATGTGCATTCAACCAGGACCAATTGTCGTTTTTGGGTTATGTGATATCTCCCCAAGGGTTAAGCATGGATCCGGAGAAGGTGCAGGCAGTGTTAAAATGGGAACCTCCCAGAACTCGCAAACAGGTTCAGCAGTTTTTGGGGTTTGCGAACTTTTATAGAAGTTTTATTCAGGATTTCGCTCAAATAGCTTTGCCTATTACTGATTTGCTTAAAACCAAAGGGAAGGGGCAAGAGGCCACCTTTGCACAATACCAGGTACCTTGGACCGCCAGGTGTCAGGCGGCTTTTGAAACTCTTAAGGAGCGCTTTACCTCTGAACCCATTCTGGCGCACCCAGATTGCTCCAGGCCATTCACCTTACAGGTAGATGCCTCTGACAAGGCGATGGGAGGCGCACTCCTTCAGAGGGATGATCAAGGGAGACTTAGACCCTGCACATATTTTTCTAAGAAGTTCTCTGGCCCTGAACTCAACTGGCCGATTGGGGAAAAGGAGGCCATGGCAATTAAACATGCACTCACAGTTTGGCGACAGTTCCTGGAGGGAGCGGCCGAGCCCTTTGTGGTTTGTACAGATCACCGTAACCTCGAATCGATTTTGGGTCAGCGGAAGCTGTCCGCCAAACAAGTGCGTTGGTCAATTTTTTTCTCTAAGTTTCACTTTACCATCAAACACATGCCTGGGAAAGAAAATTGCTTAGCAGACGGACTGTCTCGCATGCCGCAATATGAGTGTCAGGTTGAGCGGCCGGTGGGTTCTCTTTTCACACGGGAACACCTGGGTTTGACTCCAGAGGGGAATAGTGCAGGAGTTCTGACCAGAGCACAAAGCCGCGCGGTGGCACAAGACTCGAGTTCGAGTCCCCCTCGAGAAGTGGTCGCTCCCACCTCCTCATCCCCAGCAGTCCCCGGTGAATTTTCAACCACAACCGCTGGGGAGGGGGGGGAAATCTCCCAAATAGAGCGAAGGGACCAGGCTGAGGGGCCGGTACCCACCTCCTTGCCGGGGTCGGATGCTGCCATTCCCCGCCTCTGGGCAGTTCCAGAAAGCCTCCCGGAAGTAGGCAAGACAAGGTGGGGGGAGGCTCTTCAGCGGGAGCGGGAGGATGAATCTATCCCATCCCAGGTGACGGACAAAAACGGTATCTGTAAGAACAAACATTACGTGCCCAGGGAGCTGAGGAGGGAAATATTGGAACGGAGCCACAGTTCAACTATAGGGGGGCATTTTGGGTTTGCTAAATCCTTGCACCTAATAAGAAGACAGTTTTGGTGGCCTGGGATGCGCCAAGACATCGAGGTATTTATCAAATCCTGCCCTGTGTGCGCAACTAGTAAACGTTTGATGGGAAAGCCCCCGGGATTACTAAAGCCCCTAGAAACTCCCGAGGCACCCTGGCAAGTGATTGGGATGGACTTCATAACAGACCTCCCGTCCAGTCAGGGGAAGACTGTCCTGTGGGTAATCACGGATCTTTTCTCTAAGCAAGTTCATCTCGTGCCGTGCGAAGGGATGCCATCTGCACACAAACTGGCTCGTTTATTCATACATACCATATTTAAACTACACGGATTTCCGAAGAAGATAATTTCGGACAGAGCCTCGGTGTTTGTGTCTAAGTTCTGGAAAGCGTTCTTAGGAATTGTAGGTGTGCAGTTGGGTGTGTCATCTGCCTATCACCCCCAGACGGATGGGCAGACCGAAAGGGTCAATGCGGTGATAGAATGTTATTTGCGTTGTTTTGTTAATTATCACCAAGACAATTGGGTTGACCTGCTGCCACTGGCAGAATATGCCTACAATAACTCGGTACACTCTGCAACCGGGATGAGCCCATTCAAAGCGGTTTATGGGATGGATTTTGGACCATTAGGGGCTGTATCTACCCCACCAGAAGGCGATCCCCCCGAGGTGTCTAAATGGGCTCACACAGTGAGGAACACTTGGCCCTGGCTTGTAAAAAACCTGGAACAGGCTAAAGACAGGTACAAAATACAAGCAGACAAACACAGAGCACCTCAGTGGGAATTGAGGGTCGGAGAGAAGGTGTATCTTTCCACTAAGAATCTCACGTCTTTACGCCCCTGTAAAAAATTGGGCCAACGGTTTGTGGGCCCGTTTCCTATCTCCCGAGTTATCAATGAGGTTACGGTGGAGTTGGAGCTACCCAAATCCTTACAAGGGGTACACCCAGTGTTTCACGTGAGTCTGCTAAAACCCTTTCTACAAGCACCAGAATGGCACCCCGAACCCGAAGCGGCAACTCCCATCATGGTGCAGGGCGAACAGCACTTTGAAATCTCCAGGGTGCTCGATTCTCGGAGGCGCAGGGGGCGACTGGAATATCTTGTGCGTTGGAAACATTTAAATTCCAGTCACGATGAGTGGGTGTCCGCTGTTCACGTACAGGCTCCAACCCTTGTAGCGGATTTCCATCGCCATTACCCTGACAAACCAGGAAATCTGGGGGGGGGCCTTTGGGGAGGCGGAGTGTCAGCGAGGGCATGCAATCGGACCCTGGATAGCGAGGTGACTTCTGTTTCACCTCTCCTTCCCGTGGGAAAGAGAAAGGAAGGAAGAAGCAACAGCCATAGGCTCGAGAGATCTCCATTTCAAAGTGACTTCCTGATTGTAATCCTGCTCTGGTCTTAAGGTGTGAATTCTCTCTCTTGGTGTTGGGGAACCTCTGATGTTTTGCATTTCAAAGCTTTTACTTGTAAACATTCTAGCTTGTGCACTCTATAAGAATGCCCTCCAAATGATTTTGCGCCATTGTAACGTTGTGTTTCATAGATTACTGTACCCTTCCTTTCAAATAAATTCTACTTTAACTCTCTGCTAACGTCTGGAGTAAAGTTGGTGATTCCTGAGAGGCAACGGAGTCCTAGAATCTGACAGCCGCTTAACATCATCCAATATGCACATAAAGAAGTCATCAGGAACAGAATTGTTCTAGCCGCCATTTTTGTACTCCAGTGTGTCTACTTTCCATGTCAGTGGCTTTTAAAGGAGGAGGAAGAAGAGTTGGTTTTTATATGTTGACTTTCTCTACCACTTAAGGAAGAATCAAACCGGCTTACCATCACCTTCCCTTCCCATCCTCACAACAGACACCCTGTGAGGTAGGTGGGGCTGAGAGAGTGTGACTAGCCCAAGGTCACCCTGCTGGCTTTCTGGACTTTCTGTTTTTTTCTGATTTGCCCTGTATGCCTATGCTATGCCATTTCCTGGCGCTGTGTGCATGATAGTCAACTTTGCTTGTATCCAACGGAATGTGAGGAATAGGCAGTGAGGAATACAAACATTGGATTGATAATTGTGCAGTGCCAGCCAGCCCACATGCCCTAAAATGGACAGAAATGCTTTGCTTGTACTAGCAGGTGGACAGGTAGGGCTGCAGAGATGGGAGGAGGAATATAGATAAATGCCAAGACCTTGCCTTCCACAATAATAGGCAGCCAGATTGCCTTGCAGACAGATTGAGGGTGGAGGAATAGGCTTGGGCTCCCTCCCCCAAGTAAAGACAAACTAAACCAGATACGATACAAGAGATCAGTAATAAAGATGGATCAGATCATCTTTTTTTCTGAGAGAAAAATGGCAGATTTCAAGGTCTGAGATCTATCAACTGTCATTTCATGCAGCTACCTCCTTGATGCAAATTTGTCTCTCATATCTCCATTAGTCCTGCTAGGGAGAAAAAGACAAGAAACCCTCTTGTGTAAAGAAAGTGGGGTGGAAAGATGACTGTTAATCACTCAATGACTCAGAGCACCTTTATTTGGTCTTTTAAACAGGGGGTCATCCATCTGCTGGTTTAAAAAACCTTTGCAAGAGAAGAATAATGTGGTTGATTATCCCCCAGACTCTAATTTGGCCTTCCTGGACAAGATACCAGAAAGAGTGGTATCAGCACAACTGTAGGTCTTCCAAGATAACTCATCTGTCCTAGATCCCTTTCAGTCTGGTTTCAGACCAGGCTATGGGACAGAGATAGGGCTGGTGGTCTTAGATGATTGTCTCTATTAGGGTTGTGCAAAAATCCAAAACAAAATGGTAAATTTCAGGTTCGGGTTTATTGGGCCCGATTTCCCCCCCAGCAAACCCAGGATAAGTCAAATACCCATACCGGTAAATTTTTATTCCGGCTTTATTTCCAGGTTTACCAAAAATAATTGTGTCCATTACAGTCGATAGGGATATTTTTTCGAAGCTCCTGTGGGGGCATTTTGGAGGTAGAGTCCCCAAATTTTCAGGGTAGCTTCAAGGGTCTCTCCTTGCACTAACCCTGAAGGTTGGTTAAGATTATTGTCGAAGGCTTTCACGGTCAGAGTTCATTGGTTCTCGTAGGTTATCCGGGGTGTAACCGTGGTCTTGGTATTTTCTTTCCTGACGTTTCGCCAGCAGCTGTGGCCGGCATCTTCAGAGGAGTAACACTGAAGGACAGTGTCACTGTCCAATTGGTTAAAATTGGTTCAGGGGGTCCGATTTTATGGGTTCCAGAAGGGTTCGCCCCCCCTTCCATAAAGAAGCATTGTAAACTTTACCATACTTCTCTATAGAGGAGGGGGATGACCCTTTCCAGACCCCATAAAATTGGACCCCCTGTTCCAAACTTTACCAAACTTTTGGGTTCATGCAAGAATAGTCCCTTGAAGCTACGCTGCTAATTTGGTGACTCTACCTCAAAAAATGCCTCCCCCCCCCCGAGAATTTTAAAAAGACTTATTTTTCACAGTCTGTAATGGCTGCTTCCTCTCCAAAGAGTCGTGGGAAAACTCAGTTTCCCATGAATGCTTGAATGTTCCTGCACAATTACTTCACTTCTGGATTTACCCCTGGAAGCATATAATTGCGGCCACTTTAGCACTCAAGGGTTTGAATGCTAAAGGGGCCGCAGCAATACGGTGCTTGCGGGAGTAAACATGGAAGTGATGCAATTGCGTTGCACGCAGCTGCATGCATTTGCAATCACCACTACAGAGCAGCCAGGTAAATTGGTGGCAATGGTGGGCAATTGCCCGGCGAAACCACCCACCAGGCAACCCTACACATGAAGCCTACTGGGTGTCCTTGGGCTAGACACAGATCTCTCTGAACTCTCTCAGCCCCACCTATCTCACAAGGGGACTATTGTGGGGAGAGGAAGGGACTGTGAGCTAGTTTGAGACTCCGACTCCTTAAAGGCAGATAAAATCAGGTTATAAAAACCAACTCTTCTTCTTCCCTTTCGGTTAAAGTACAGAAGTATAATTAGGCACCAATAATTGTGGGTAAAATTGACACATGAAGAAGCCTTGCATTGCTTTATTGGTAATCAATAAGAGAGCAGATGCCTAGATTTAATTGTGAGCTTTTTTCATTTCACAGTCTTCTTCCAACCATTTCTCAGGTTCATTTTCATTTATTTTGGAGGTTGCTGGAATGGAATTATCTGTAAAGAATATTGACCCCTGACAAGGTTTCTTGGCACTGCAATTCCTCTTTTCAAAAAGATAACTAGGAAAAAGACAGCAAAAACAACTCTACCGATGCATGTTCCACTTCGGTGAGTAATCACAACCTTACAAATAAGAAGAAACATGCTTGCCATGTCCCCCAGCCAAAATGATTAAACGAGACAACAAAATGTGGGTTCAACTTAGGGTTGCCAGGTCCCTCTTTGCCACCGGCGGGAGATTTTGGGGACAGAGCCTGAGGAGGGCGGGGGTTTGGTGAGGGGAGGGACTTCAATGCCACAGAGTTCAATTGCCAAAGCGGCCATTTTTCTCCAGGTGATCTGATCTCTATCAACTGGAGATCAGTTGAATTAGCAGGAAATCTCCTGCTACTACCTGGCAGTTGGCAACCCTAGTTCAACTTGTTTATTTAAATTCATTTAAATTAACTAAAGGGCTGATCTACATCACCACTTATTTCAACGCGCTGATGATTTTGAGAGCAGGTTGCGTGGGCATTCCCTTGGTCTGCCTAGATCAACCTCTAAACTCAGCTCTAATCCCTAGTGTCGAACTCATTTGTTATGAGGGCCGGATATGACATAAATGTCACTTGGTCTGGTCGGGCCATGTGTACCAAAATCGGAGATATGAACTTAATTGAAGACACAGGCAAAGTCAGTTAATGGTATTATTTTTGTTATTGTTTTAAGCATGTTTGTAAAAAATAAAGTAAAAATAAAAAATAAATAAAAGTAAAAAATAAAGTAAAAATAATATCATGAATTGGGTTTGCCTGTGTCTTCTATAGAGTTTGTCTCTCTGGTCCTTGGCATTAAATTCGATCTGGACTGGAGGGTGACTGCCTTGGCTGGCAAAGCTGGCTCTACATATTTTTTGAAGTGGGCCAAAAGTACAACATAATGTCTCCATGTATTATATACATATTTTTCTTTATATATACATATATAATCACCAACTCTTTTAAATGATAGAATAAATTGTGCTGAATTCCATGAACTGTTAATGAATCCTTTTATATAATCTGAGAGGCTCTAGGCTAGGATCAGAGTCTTGCTCCTGTAGGCTGGTGCACTGTGCCACTTGGAGAAACGCTTTTATTGCAGGTGGCTGGTTAACCAAAAATGGAGAAAAAGCTGAAAAACTCCTCCCCCAAACGAGCCTTATTTTAAAAGATCAATACTAGCTCCAACCTACTGTATCCCATCACGGTCATCTGTAAAATGTATTATTTACGATGTTTCCTAGAAAACCCCGTTTTGTGTGTATTTAACTCTGTAACACACACAGCTTTCCAGTCATTTTTGTTTACAAAAAGCAATAACGTAAATTTCTCCCAAGTGAGTTGTCTGCACAATACCTTCCTTTCTGGACACCTGTATTAAATTTTTAACACACAAGCAAAAGTTTGCTTTATAAAGCCGTCTCCTTATGAGGCATTTATAGGCAATTCTTTTAAAAAAAAATAGGTAAGGGGGTACCCTATAACTATTGATGGCAGGTAGGCTCAACAATAGCAGTGGCAGCTTTCTGCTCGCACAAATGGCAGACGTGGTGACATTTCCACCTCACTTGCCCCTTGGCTAGGTCATGTCAGTCTAGGGTTTCCAGGTCCCTCTTCTCAACCAGCGGGAGATTTTGGGGGTGGAGCCTGAAGAGGGCAGGGTTTGGGGAGGGGAGGGACTTCAATGCCATAGAGTTCAATTGCCAAAGCAGCCATTTTTCTCCAGGTGATCTGATCTCTATCGGCTGGAGATCAGTTGAATTAGCAGGATATCTCCTTCTACTACCTGGCAGTTGGCAACCCTATGTCAGTCGCAGAGGCGGCCAGCCTGTGCATCTCCTCATACTTCACCCACTTCTCCTCCTTCCCAGTACATTTCCAATCCTTGGCTCTCTTCCAGCAACAGCCCATTTGTTTCAGCATGTTCCTGTGTGAAAATGGCAAGGAAAGGTGAAGGAAGAGAAGCCCCTCAGAGCAAGAGAAAGAGCAGCAAGGCTACAGCAAGGAAGGGGAAAGGGGTGACTGGCAGGAGAGATTGAAAGCAAGTGCAAAGGCAGCTTTGAGAGGGGAAAGAAAGGTGGGCTAAAGGAGAGATACAGCAGGGGAGGGGAGGGGGTGGCTAGAAGGAGAGATGGAAAGCAAGTGCAAAGGCAGCTTCTGGCTTGCCATCGTGTATCTAAGCCCCCACCAAGATCTGGCCCTGTTGGCTGGTGAGCATGCAGTGGGAGTGGTGGTGGGGAGGCGCGGGGGTGGCTGCCTCGGCTTTGCGGGCTGGACAAAAACCCTTGGCGTGCCTGATCCAGCCTGCAGTCCGTATTTTTGACAGCCCTGGTCTGCACTGCACCATTGTATGTGCAAAGAGGTGTCAGGCATCATTCCTCTCCCCTGATGTGCTGCAAGGCTCCAATCAGGCTCAAAAGATGCCTCTCGGCATCAGGGGCACTCCTTCACAGAACACACAACCACAAGGAATGTGATGCCTTGTTCCCAACACAGACACCCATAGGGTTGCCAGGTTTTTGGGCAACCAAAAACCACCAGCAGGAGGTTTTTGGGGCGGAGCCTGAGGAGGGTGGGGTTCGAGGAGGGGAGGGACTTCAATGCCATAGAGTCCAATTGCCAAAGCGGCCATTTTCTCCAGGGGAACTGATCTCTATCAGCTGGAGATCTGTTGTAATAGCAGATCTCCAGCTACTTCCTGGAGGTTGGCAACCCTATACCCCCATCATGCCAGACATCTCAGGGTGCTTGCTGATTAGCCCTACTTATTCTGAGCAACCTGCCCCATTCCTGCCAACTAGTTGTGGCCCAAGCAGTTTTACAACCAGTTCTATTTAATTGGGGGAGGACCTTGTCCATGGAGACTGCACAGAGCAGGTGAAAAAAGGGCTTCGTGTTTAGCGAATCAGGTGACCCCTCCCCCAAATCCTGCTTGCCCCTAAATATAGTGATCAGTTAATCTCGTGCTGCCTCTTCTGCCACAGCAAAACGATGTAGGTGAGAGGAGCAGCTGAATAAAGCAGCCTGGTGCCCTCTCCTGTTTGGCTAAACTGGTGTGACTGGCAGTTTCGTCCCACATGTTTCGAATGGTGGACGGGAACCTCTAGCAGCCTGATCAGAAGTAAAGGCAGTCGGCTGAAAGTGGTTTCCCTACAATGCAGAGAACAGATTCTGCAAGGGCTTCTCTAGTCTGAGGCCACTGTAAACACAACACCTGGTTTTGTCTCATCATAGGGTTTTCAAGGTAAAGGTTGGTTAGAAGTGGTTTACCAGTGCCTTCTTCTGCGCAGTACTAACCAGGGTTAGCCGTAGTGGCACTGCCGTTGTCTACGAAAGATCCTCCGCCAGTGTCACCTTCCTTTACTGCTGCTGCCCAGTAGCTAATCTTCAGGGATTCCTCTGCCCCCATCCCCAGTGGAACTGCCTGTTCCGCGGATGTGGCCATTGATCCCTTAAGGGGGTGGTTTACCATAAACCAATTGCACCTGGTTTACCATAAACCAATTGCACCTTGTGCCTCATTTGGAGTTAATGAAGCCAAGGCAAATTAATCCACAGCGTGATCTACTGTGAACATCTGTTCTCCAAGACAAGAGCAATGCAAAAACCTGATGATATGAAAGCAGAGTGTAAAATCCTCTTTTTACCAGTGGTTTCATCTTCCTAAATTTCATTTCCTGTGGAGCAATAAGTATTATGAGCACAGCCAGTGGAGCAATCCTGAGCTCCATTAATGCCATCTGGGAAGCCTATGCAGATTTACTCCAGGCTAAACCCGTTGATTTCAGTGGCTTTACATTACAGTAACTTTATCTAGGACTGAACTGTTACAGTGCTTTCTTAAACAGATTACATTCTTCTAAGCACCCTAAAGTCAATGGGTTTAGAAGGATGTAACTCACCTTAGGATAGCAGTGTTAGTCTTTTTGTGCTGGTATATCTGGAAGATAAACTGTATCACTGCCAAATGCCAGAGAGATCTGTGGAGTGTGAGGTGTGGATTCTAGTTCTGTTTTTTCTTGCTGTATTGCTGCTGACATGGTTTTTCCTGGACTGGAATCCAAAACGTGATTTTTTTGCTTCTAATTTTACGATTCCTCATTCTTAACATTACCCACCTCTTGTTCCTTTTCCTCACATGGGCATTATTCAGCAGGTTGTGGTTTCAAAAGATTGTAAATTCTCCTTGGGTGTTCCTTCTAAATCAGCTTTTATCTGGACAAAATAATTGTTTATAGACTGGGATTGTGCATTATAAAGGGGTTTAAATCTCATGTGCATGAATGCTTGGAGTAGTAAGTCACAGTGCTCTCACTGGCTGGCTATCGAGTTTCACACTGTTGAGAATCTTTGTGTCAGCAAAGGTTTTGCTTAATCGGCGTGAGAAGGCGTGGTGATATCTGGGAGGTGAGCTGGTAACCCTACATAACAAATATCAGTTGTACATTACACATACTTTCCCCCCTAAAATATGTGACTCCCCGCTATGCAATTACTATTTTCTGGGGCGTTTACTCTATCCTTCCTCCAAGGAGCTCCCAATAACAGACATAATTCTGCTTTTCTCTATTTTACTAGCACAAAATGGCCAGCCCAGGGTCACCCTGTGAGTTTTTTACGCTGAGCAGAGATTTTAACCTGGATCTCCTTTAGAGATGTGAAGGCCTAAGAGAGAGAGAAAAAGAAGGGGGCATTTTGTTTCAATTTTTTCCCCCTGAGGACTTTTAAAAAAATTTCCAAAAGAATAAGAAGAAATCTTGAAGAGCACTGAAAAGCTACTATGAAATATTTTGACTTTTGGAATGAGTGAAAGGCTTTTAAGGAAAATTTGCAACAGGAAGATGTTTGTGTAAGACAATCTAAAGTTCTAGAGAATAATTCTTTTGAATACCACATATTTATCACTCAAATCCAGAACACAGATCTGAACCCTGAGGGTGCTGTCATGTTCATAAAATAAATATTAAAGGTCTCTTTTTGCTTGTATATGGCTGCTTGCCTTCTTATGGTGATATTTAAAACAAAGGGAGGAGCAATTTGAGCATTTGAGGCTGTCTCATTTTGGGTGCAGTCACAATTTTTTTTACAGAATAAGGCATTTATACTTATATATTTACATGTCATTAATATGCCACGTAGTACCATTTTATATACTAAGTTGTCAACATAGTAACATAAAATTATGTTTGATGAGAAAGTATTACACATGTTTAAATCCCCCCAAAGAATCTTCAAAATCTGAATAAATTGTACATCTCTAGTCTCACCCAACCTACTCCAATTTTCTAACTATTACACGATAGTGGAATAAATGAGGAAAACTAGAGAACCTGCAACTTTTTAAAACTCCAACAATGACAAAACTCCTTTAAAAGTACTATAAAAGAATACAAAGGAGACACCAAATCTAGGCTTTTATTTCCTCTGCATTTGTCCGAATATGAAAGGAATCTTGGTTAGTTAAGACGCTGTTTCCAGTTCCAGGTTTTTAGTTCTGATTTACCATCTTGCCCCCATTTTATTTCTTTTACCGTAGAGGATTCTGTGTCGCTCTACTGAGCCATGAATGCACCTTAGGCGACAGAGCTTTGATGGCTTGTGGAACACGTAGGAAGTGGATGATCTCCCTTCTGCACAATTTCCAGTAAGTAAGCCCCTTTCCCCTCATCAGCTTGTCACCCCAATTCCCCAAGTATGACTTCTACAGAGATTATCTGTGTTTAGTCAGAAAACGATTTTGTCTCTTCATGGCAGGCAGACAGGCATGACCGAGACTTATTAGTCAGAGGCAGACCGAGAAAGCATAGTTTGGAATCCTGCCCACCGCACAGCCTGGACGTCTTAATGTCCTTCAGAGCTCGCTGTTTACTTTCTTTCCATTTCTAACTCAAATGCGTTCACAACTGATCTTGTTCGTTTCTGGTCAAATAGCCATTGCCTTTTCAACATGCAACTCTGTTCTTTAATCTTGTCTCACAATTCATTATTGCCTCTTCCTGACGGTGAGGGCTGTTCGATGGTGGAATGCACTGCCTCGGAGGGTGGTGGAGTCCCCGTCTTTGGAGGTCTTTAAGCAGAGGCTGGCTGGATGGCCATCTGTCGGGAGTGCTTTGATTGTGGGATCCTGCATGGTGGGGGGAGGGTTGGGATCACTGGGGATGTGTGTGTGGGGGGGAGGTAGTTGTTATTTTCCTGCATTGGGCAGGGGGTTGGACTACATGACCCTGGTGGTCCCTTCCAACTCTATGATTGTATGATTCTTACGCTTCTGTCCACTAAGTGTCAAAGCACCTCCCTTTATTTTGAAATGGGGATTGGTGCTATTTAAAAAGGTAAAGGTAAGGTCCCCTGTGCAAGCACCAGGTCATTCCTGACCCATGGGGTGACGCCACATCTCGACGTTTACTAGGCAGACTTTTGTTTAGGGGGGTGGTTTGCCAGTGCCTTCCCCAGTCATCTTCCCTTTACCCCCAGCAAGCTGGGTACTCATTTGACCGACCTCGGAAGGATGGGTCAACCTTGAGCAGGCTACCTGAAACCAACTTCCATTGGGATTGAACTCAGGTCGTGAGCAGAGCTTGGACTGCAGTACTGCAGCTTACCACTCTGTGCCATGGGGCTCCATGTTGGTGCTATTTACACAGCCCAAATAATTCACTTTCAATCCACTTTCAATGCACTTTTACTGTGTGAACTGGCAACATCCACTTGCAAACGATCGTTAAGGTTCAGTGAAAGTGGATTAAAAGTGCATTATTTGGTCTGTGTAAATAGCACCAACTCATTTTAACCAAAGGCATTGGCAAGTATCGATAAAGCAAACGACTGTCTCATCTGACGGAGAGTGGATACAATGTGAGTCTGGAAGGATTCCCAGAAGACTGAAATCCAATCGATTTAGCCAGCTACCAGTTTACAGTTCTGAGACTACTTTGTGTGGTCTGAAACTTTCACTGTATAATAAATGGATAGATGAACTTGATTTATCTGTAGACCACTATCATGGAACTATTCTCACACCTACCATAAAATACATTCCTAAATGTAACTTGCTTAGTTCAAAGGTAATGAAAAATTTAATCATAGGATACTGAAACTGCTTTGTACACGACAACTTTAGGTGTACATATAAGGTGTACACAGCACTTACACTTCAAAATGTATGCAAATGCAACATGTTTGGAAATGTGTTGCTGGGGCAAATTCAGTTAGGGAGCCAGAAGTATCCCATCAAAGCCACCTCCATACCCCATCAAGGTAATTTGAAAAAATCTCTTCGCAGCAAATAACAAATAACACCATCTACTGATAGCAATAGGACTCAGTAAATAGTGTGACTAAAAATATAAATATTATTTTAAAAACATCAAATTATACAAACAGGAGGGCAGCAGCTAAAAAAAGCAGAGAGGGATTAAACAATGAAAATACAAATGGGATAGTTAGTGAATATAGACAGGGCTTTATGCTGTGCAAACAGATATAGACAGGGCTGTATTTTGTGCAAGTAAAGCTAGAACTTAGTATTAGATAGAGATGGCATACCACAGAATGGATCTATCCTCCAAGCTTGGTTTGTGTTTGGGTTGCACTACCAAATTTAATCAAGGTATAGGAAACACGTAGACTCACAGTTCAGTTTAGTTCACAGGAAGGAAGAATAAGACACAAAAAAGTCTGCACTTTGTTACGTATATATTTTATTTGGTATATACCGATTACATATTTATGTGTAATGGTAGATGTGAGCATACAGGCTCCATTCATTGGCGCCAGCTTCATTATGGAGCCTGACCATGTGTGAGGTAAGTCAGATTGTGCAGCAAATGAGCTTCTAGGCTTTATATCACTTTCTGGAGAATAAAATGCCCCCCACAAGAATCCTGGAGTAGGTCATTGCTGGCCTATGGTGCAAGAATCTAGCCCTTATAGTTTGAAGATCAAGGTAATGAGATACTACTGAACAATACTTAATTCGATCTCTAGCACTGTTGTACTGCTAGACGGCATCTGTTCAGGGTGGGATTCAAACCAGACTTCTGTGCTGAATCGTAAGGTGGGAATTTTGGAAGCAGCAGCACACAGTGTAGGGACAGTCCATGCAGAGCCATCTCTGCCTTCCTCCATCCCTCTCACTCCTGGTTCCGTAGCAGGGGTGCAAATGTCCCATCATCCACCACTTTTTTCTAAATTCTAAATACCCCCCTCCCCATGGTTTCTGCCTGTAAAATTTATTTGCTCTTACAGATTCCCAAAGGTCTTTAGTCCTACTAAACCAACAGTGCAATTCTATGCAGTTATTCCAGTCAAAGCCCATTGAAAACCTGCTCATGTACCAGTGAAAACAAAGCTTATCGTAACTATGTTCACTGCACTAGATTAAAAAATGGCAGGCAGGAGACTAGTTTACTTCCTTGATGGTTTCTGGGTTTAAAATGTCAAGGAGTACCAGTAGCGTGATCAATCCTGGCAAATTGCTGATGACCTCTTAAAGAGAGCCAGCGTGGTGTAATGGTTAAGAGCGATGGTTTGGAGCGGTGGACTCTAATCTGGAGATTTGGGTTTGATTCCCCATTCTTCCACATGAAGCCAGCTGGGTGACCTTGGGCTAGTCACAGCTCTCTTCGAGCTCTCTCAGCCTCACCTACCTCACAGGGTGACTGTTGTGGGGAGGGGAAGGTGATTGTAAGCCGGTTTGATTCTTCCTGAAGCAGTAGAGAAAGTCGGCATATAAAAAACAACTCTTCTTCTTCTAAAACAGACAGACTATTATTTTAGATTCATATTAAGGTTATATAAGGTTTAGAGGAGGACTAAAACAGGTAATGCTATCAATGAAGTCAGTTCTAATGCTCATATTGCTCTGCAGCAGTCTCTACTGCCTTCAATGGCAATACTCTACAGTAAGAAGTCAGTCTGAGGTATGTGCTCTAACAACATGAGAAATCAAACTACACAACATACTCCATATCTATTCCATTTTACCCTGCTTTTTAAGGAGTACAAAGCAGCATATAATATGCTCGCCTCTTTCTTCATAATAAAAAAACCCTGTGTGTTAGGTAGGGCTGCCAGCCCTGGGTTGGGAAATATCTGGAGATATTGGGGGTGGAGCCTGAGGAGGGCGGGGTTTGGGGAGGGGTGGGACTTAAATGCCATTGAGTCCAATTGCCAAAGCAGCCGTTTTCTCCAGGTGAACTGATCTCTGTCGCCTGGAGTTCAGTTGTAATAGCAGGAAATCTCCAGCTACCACCTAGAAGTTGTCAACCCTAGTGGTAGGCTAGGTTATGAGGGAATGACTGGTCCTAGATCATCTAGTGAGCTTTGTGGCTGAGCAGATAGTGATTTGAATGTGGGTCTCCTCAGTCCTAGTTAGCTACTCTAACCACTATACTACACCTATTTATTGCACTTAAGGAAGCTGCCTATGGAAGAAAACTGGTCTTAGTTCCATTTAAATTCTTGAACAAAGTAATTAACCACAAAAATTGTTTTGTGTTCCCCTGCCCCCAAGAACATGTGGAAGAAATTTGATGAAGACATAACATTATTAATAAATAATGGGAAATGGCAGATTTGGTGTAGGACATTTTCATACGGCACACTTAATATGTCAGAGGCGAGAAATGAAGAAAGTAAGGTCAATTTTGGTTCATGGTGCTCCTTAAAAAATTTCCAAAAGAAAGTTACGACTTCAGAACAATGCAGAGAGCCCTACTTTTTACTGTTTGATTGAATTTCCTCCCTTTATCAGTATTCTTTTTTCCTTTGCAGTGTTCAGAGCATAGAAGAGAACAGCAGCATGATATGGATATTCATTAGGCCTTGGAACTAGGGTTGCCAGCCTCCAGGTACTAGCTGGAGAACTCCTGCTGTTACAACTGATCTCCAGCCAACAGAGATCAGTTCACCTGGAGAAAATGGCCGCTTTGGCAATTGGACTCTATGGCATTCAAGTGCCTACCCTCCCCAAACTCCACCCTCCTTAGGCTCCGCTCCAAAACCTCCCTACATGGAACCAAATGATTTTGTTGCTGAAAAGCCCCCCCCCCAGTACACTATAGAAAACCAGAGAAAACTGTACTTCTTAAAAGCCCCCAATCCCTATTTGTTTTAAATAAAATTATCAAAACCATTAAAAACAATTCTAATGCATCATCTTTGGCTAGTTAATACAATTTAATGTGTGTATGCTGCTGAATATGAAGCTTCATTAGCCCCCAAAACTCAAAATTCACATCTCCATCTGATGCCCAAATGTGATGTCAGCAGACAGTATATGAAAAGACGACTATGGCATGGGATGCTTTCATTTAAAGGATTTATTAATATTCAACCCTACTGTCAAATAACAAAGAACTGTGATAAAGTTTAACACATCTATTGTGCATAAAAATTCATGGAATGTGTGGAAGTATTCACACAGAATTCACGATCAGATGGGAAAAAAGGTCACAGATCTACTGTACCTCAGACATGTCATGACCTGGGGACTGGGGAGAGCCAGGGTGGTGCAGTGGTTAGAGTGTTGGACTAGGATCTGGGAAACCCAAGTTTGAATCCCCCATGGAAACTTGGCAGGGTGACCTTGTGCTAGTCACACAGTCCCAGCCTAGTCTACCTCAGAGGGTTGTTGTAAGGATAAAACAGAGGAGATGGGAATAGTGTAAGCTGCTTTGGGTCTCCGCCAGGGAGAAAGGAGGAGCATAAATGAAGTAAACACATAAAATAAGCTGTTTGCATTTCTTTTTTCTGTAGCCATGGTACTGAGAGGACAACATACAACTCTGGCAAAACAGGTCCTAGCCCACAAGGCACTTTTGCCACAATAAATCTGTGCATTTTTAAGATGTCACAGGGCTCTTTACTGTTTTTGCTGCAACAGACTAAACACGGGCATTCCTGTAGGAATGCCAAGTATTTTAATAATATCCTCAAATAATAGATCATGCCCAAGCAGGTTCTCACCCAGGTTGTTAATGCTCCAATCCTCATCTCGGGTTATATAAATAACCCCAGGTTACCATGGTTTAAAAATATTTATTTGGTTTAATTTTTAAAATATATATATATTATTGCAACGTCCCCGTCAAACCAGACGAGGTGGGAAGAACTGGGGCTAAAGAGCGCAACTTAAGAGAAGAATGTATTTTTAGATCTGAAGGGCTAATAATATCACCGCACCCCTCTCCCACACACACGCACTTCCTCACGACGCGAATGGGCTCTCCAGGGCTCCCCCCCCCCCGCCATCCTTTAAAAGGAAACGAAAGAGACGTGTGATTCAGAGAGGCATTTCAGCTCCCCGCGTTGCAGCGGGCGAGACAGATGCGCGACCCGCCCTCCGCAGCTGGAACGCGGCGCGGGCTTCCCCAACCCTCCCCGTCGGGGGTCCAAGCCAAGCGGAGAACGTGCGGCCGAAGGCTCGCTTCGCATTGGCTGCCAGAGTTCGATCTCCGCCTCTGATTGGCTGCCGGGGGTTTAAAGGGAGTTGCGGGTCCCGGTTAAAAGAGCGTCGCGCGGGCAGCTCATAGCTAGCAATTGGGGTTTCTGCTAGCTAGCGGGTCCCCTGGCGCCTCTGGCAGAGCGCTCTGCGGCCGTTGTTAAAAGCGGCACCGAGGCCATTTGGCTCATTTCCGAATAAGGGGGGGGGGGAAATAGAGGGAGCGAGGGCAGCTGAGGAATGGATCTGAGTTCAGGAATTCAGAAGGTGAGTAGTGTTTCTTCCCCAACTCCTCCTAAGGCAGTGGTTCCCAACCTTTTTTTGACCAGGGACCACTAGGGCTTTTTGGTTCGGCGCAGGGACCCCAAGGTTCAAAATAAAAACTCCGAGAATTTGAAAATAAACTTTAATCATAACTGTTAGTTAAGCATTAAACTTAGAATAATATTTG
The DNA here is from genome assembly GCF_029931775.1 of Euleptes europaea. Lineage (NCBI taxonomy): Eukaryota > Metazoa > Chordata > Lepidosauria > Squamata > Sphaerodactylidae > Euleptes > Euleptes europaea. The sequence goes on from NC_079312.1 coordinate 50,943,034, forward strand.
AATAGATATTTTTATAATAGAGAACTTTTAATTGAAAATATTAATTTATGATGGGTTTATAACTTTGTTTTGCGGACCTTAATTTAGTTCTCGCGGACCCCGGGGGGGGGGGGTCCACGAGAACAGAGGCTGTTCTTAGGGTTGCCAACAACCCGGTGACATAACTGTCCTGTCGCCTTAACGGAGGCTGAATGTGGGGAAGGGCACAGCTGAAGCTTTTGCCAGCGGGCAATTAAATAAAAGCCCGTTCAGCCTCTGTTAAGGGGATAAAACACCTTTTCTCCAGGCAGTTGGCAACCGTAGGGTATGTTACTGCTTTGGTTGCTGCACTGATAATGCCAAGGGTAATTTATAGGAAGCAAATTATACGGTGTGCTTATTTGCAGCTCGAACAGAGTCTCCTTTTTCACCCTGTAACTTCCCAGTGACTGTTCTTATTTTGAGGAATTATTTTGTTTCCTTTCTGAATATATTTCAGCCATTGCCAAAGCTGCTTTATGTAGCTACAATCTTTTGCCTCCTAGGCTTCAGACCTTGTGTGTTGGCCTGGTCCAGCAGGCTGCTATAGCAGCAGGAAAGCAGACAGCGTCTCTTAACCACCACCCCCACGCACTCACGCAAGCAGGAAAAGAGCCTTGAATCCATTCCTGTGAATCTATTCTTTTTATGTAGTGAAATGTAAAAGAGGACGGGAAAGTATTCCTGGGTGCAGTAGTTCCTCCTTAAATCAATTGGGTGAGTCTTTGATGTGTTCAAAGAGAGAACTGAGACGCAGTCAAGCCTTAACCCTTGTGGAAGGGAAACCTTGTAACTGAATGGGAAACCATACTAATTCTATGAGTCCTCTGTTGGGCAGTAAATCCCATTGTTGGTTAGTGCTTACTTACAGATTGTGGTCCTGACCATGGTAATTTGGAAGTAAATCCCACTGAGATTAGTAGGATTTACTTCCAGGTAATCCTGGTTACAAACATGGGGTCAAGTGTTTTGTGTCCTGGAAGACACTGTAGAAACACTGAATAGTTATGGGTTTGTCCTGTTATAACAGTGTAGAGTTAAAGGTTATGCAGGGTAGCTTCCAGTTCTGGGAGTGTGGGCCAAAATCAAAGGAAAGAACAATGTTTATTCTAGCACAGTCTTTAGTATAACATCTGGGAACATCTTCTCTGGAACACCTAAAGCTTGCAGAAAAAGAATTGGTACCACTTAAACTGGGGTAATCTCGTTTTTCTACAGCATTTTAGCCCGTGGCATCTGTCTCTACAGTGTGCAAAGTGGAGCAAAGGCAGCTTTCTCCAGAAAAACAGAACCATTGTTTACAATTAGGCTTTACCTAATCACAGATGAACCTAATATTTTGCTTTTGATATTGCATCCAAGGGGTAAACTATATTTGGGGTAAACTATATTTGTGCAACAACTGAGCAAAGAGTTGCAGTCTGTGTATAATGTGGAGGAAAAAAGGGAATCTGCTCTTCTGAAATGAAGCTATTTCAATTGCGAATCTAAGCTGTCTGTTCATTTTCAAAAGACACAGGTCATCTTTTATGTTAAAAATTGACTGAGGTAAAATGCTGTCATTATACGTCTCCATTTAAACCTAGGGGGGAAATTCTTATATAACACAAGTCTCTAAGTTCCAAGTCCATAACTATTCATTGCACCAAAATGCAGGGCCAGCTTCCTCAAAATGGATTTTCAGTTTTTTAAAAAATGGCATACTCTTAGAAGAGAAATACTTTTAGAACAATCCTCTCTGAAGTATGAAACTTTTCCCCCTGGAGCAGTTTCCTTTGGTGGACAATAATTGTTAAAACTTACCAGTTTAGAGACATCCCAACACAATTTTCGTCTCCTTTCAAGTGTAGACATAGGATTGTAAAGCCATAAGATCTGCATTCTTAGCTGATATGTAGACATAGGATTGTAAAGCCATAAGATCTGCATTCTTAGCTGATATGTAGACATAGGATTGTAAAGCCATAAGATCTGCATTCTTAGCTGATAAATAAATGTTTCACCTGGAGAGGAGACAACTGAAAGGAGATATGATAACTATCTTCAAGTATTTGAAGGGCTGTCATATAGAGGATGGTGTGGAGTTGTTTTCTGTTGCACCAGAAGGTCTGACCAGATCCAATGGGTTGAAATTAAATCAAAAGAGTTTCCAGCTAAACGTTAACATGAACTTTCTAACAGAGTGGTTCCTCAGTGGAACAGGCTTCCTTGGGAGGTGGTGGGCTCTCCTTCCCTAGAGGCTTTTAAGCAGAGGCTAGATGGCCATCTGTCAGCAGTGCTGATTCTATGATCCTAGGCAGATCATGAGAGGCAGGAAGGTTTGCATCAGTGTTTGGCTCTTGGGGCTTTTTCTTGCATGCCCAGGGTAGTGCCACTCGCCACTTTGGGAAGCAATTTTCCTCCAGGCCAGATTGGCCAGAGATCCTGGAGGGGGGTTTTTTGGCCATCTTTTGGGCATGGAGTAGGGGTCACTAGGGGTGTGTGGGGGAGGTAGTTGTGAATTTCCTGCATTGTGCAGGGGGTTGGAGTAGATGACCCTGGTGGTCCCTTCCCACTCTGATTCTATGAAATAAAATGCAGATTTCCTCCTCCCTACAATGGCTTACTGTATATATTTTGGAACTGGGAAGATGGAAGCTTTATATATATATGATATTTAGAAGGATGGAAAACCAATGTCATGGATGTGACAGTAAGGATTCAAGGGATCAGACATGGTTGTTTTCCAAAGAGTCTGATGTAATACCTGATGTCTGGCATGTAATAGAATAGATGTTCAAGTTCATTTGTATCCATACCCCAAATAAGTAATCAGAGTACTATGTTAAAATAACCTGGCCTGTAGCTCCATGGAATGAGAAATGGGGAGCCAGCCAGCCTGACACACATGACAGGCCTGTGGAATCCTAAAGTCACCAGTTGACCTCAGCAGGCCCATGATGCAAATACATTCCACTACTGCTGTAGATGTGGCACGAACACCTGTTGTTGGACTTTGTAACCCTGAGCCTATGGATCCCCTGTTCCAGTAAGGGGTCTGTTTATTGTAGGTTTAGGTTATTGTACTAACTGTGTCAAAACTTCTGTCCTTCTGTCTGCTTTCTGCCTAACTCTAGTGCTATAATCCTTTTCATCCAAGAATAGAGCAAGAGCTTCATTTTCATGTCTTCTGCTTCAATGTCGCTGTGGATTTGGTTGACTAGAAGTTGTGTACTGGTCTTTTAAATGTTCACTGCTCTGCAGAAATCCTATTCTCTGTAGCACTGAGAATGCCAAGCAAAAGAGGACAGAGGTGCTAAACTGCTAATCCTGGGATGAGTTGTGTGGCTGGAAGTACAAAAGATTGCTGTTAGGTGTGGTTACAAGTTTCACATGAGAAAGATAAAGTGGTTCACGCATGGCTCCCAGTCATCTGAATCTACCTTGTCAGTTACCAAATCCTGGTGCTTTTTCTTCCATAGCTCTTGGAATTGTGGGTGAATGTGAAGAAAATGACCAGCTGCAAGATTTGCAGTGAAAGCAAAGTCACACCCTTCTGAGTCCGCAATTATAAGTGGATTTAAAATAATGTAACTGTTTACATTATTTCTTTGAAATGTGGTGTTGGAGGAGGGTGTTAACGGATACCATGGACTGCCAAAAAAACAAATCAGTGGGTTATCGATCAAATCAGGCCTAGATGCTAAAATGACTAAACTGAGGCTATCGTATTTTGGTCACATTATGAGAAGACAAGACACTTGAAAAGACAGTCATGCTAGGAAAAGTTGAGGCAGCAGGAAAAGAGGGAGGACCAACAAGAGATGGATTGTCGCAATAAAGGAAGCCACAGCCCTCAATTTGCAAGATCTGAGCAAGGCTGTCAAAGATAGGACATTTTGGAGGACTTTTATTCATAGGGTCGCCATGAGTCGGAAGCGACTTGATGGCACTTAACGCACACAACTCTGTTTAAGATTACACTGTAGGTAGATTTTGTTTTGGCTTTTAGGCTTGATGGAGCCCAATGTAGATCTTTTGGCCAAGAATGGGGGTGGGGGCTAAAATGGCTTGGCACTTCTCAGATGATTCTTGACTCCTTCCTATGAACAGTTGTCATTAGGCAAGCAGTGTTGCTTGGTCTACTGTGCCCAACCCCATGCACTGCTGGCACTAGAGAGAGAAGAGACAATGACTGCTTCCTGATCTATAAATACAGTGTGTATGCATGGACCTACACGTGACACATATAAGAGAATAATTCATAATAACTTAATTATGGAAACTGAGCTGCAGTGTAACTACACTGAGTGAGTGGCAAAACAATTCTTCCACAGATGCTACTTTTATTGGAGGGTAATGGTTGACTGTTGGAAGTTTATAGCTCTTTATTTTTAATAAGGCTTAACTTGATGCTTCAGCCTTCTTGCAGTTCAAGTAGCTCCAGATGATTCCATTCTTCCCTTGGCTCAGTCACTGAGCCAAACAGCATATTGTAGTACTCGCAATGAAGTTTGCATGCTGTTTATCTCCTGATAAAAGTTGTCTTACATGTCTATTCCTTTACATGCCAGCAACAGAGTACTGCAAACGTTTTAATCAACAATGTAGCTGAGGTGCCATCTGGTATTTCTTATTTTAATTCCATTAACTTGGTTTAAAATCTGACCGCTTTAGCTTAACTGTGCATCTGGCTGTGTATTAGTTTACTAGGAATGACATGTTTTTCAGTCTGCAAATTATACTCTGCTTGAAATATGAAAAATATTCACTGTAATAGTAAATGGTATCCCAATATCAGTCTTTTCAAGGAATTGTTGTTAAAGTTGGCTTTAATATCTTTTCATAAAATATCGCTGTTTCATGCATTAGTCACACCACACGTCTTATTTGATTGAAACCTAGCTGGATAATAGTGGCCAGATTTTGACCGTATATGACGTCCACGTAGTTCATCAATGAGTGCCCTGGTACCATTTTCTTTAGCCTGGTGGTAGGGTTGCCAGCTCCCTCTTGGGATATACCTGGAGATTTGGTGGTGGAACCTGGGGAGGGTGAGGTTTGGAGTGGGAAAGGACCTCTGTGGGGCATAATACCGTAGAGTTCTCCCTCCAAAACAACTATTTTCTCCAGGGAAATTGATCTGTCATCTGGGGATTAGTTGAGGCAGGATGAGAGGCAGGAAGGTTTGCCTCAGTGTTTGGCTCTTGGGGCTTTTTCTTGCATGCCCAGGGTAGTGCTGATCGCCACTTTGGGAGATCTCCAGCTACCACCTGGGGGCCCATCTCATGGAATCTTGTGGCATCTTCTCTGCATAACTTTGTGGTTGATATTGCTCCAATAGGAGTATGGACAATTACATTATACATTAGGACCCAGTGAACTGATGTATTGTGGTCTTCATTCCAAAGCACTGACTTGATGTAATTATTTGCAAACAATGCATAAATCATGTCTGGAGACAATAGTCTATGGTGAAATAATTTATTGCAACATTGTTGAATACATATATAATAATGTTTACAGAATACAACTGATTATTATTACTTACTTGTTACATGTTATATTTAGCCATCAGTGCTGTCCTTGCTTTTGTACCTTCGAATCTCAGCACGAGGTGTGTGTTTTATTTCTAACCACCTGGAGGTTGGCAAAGCTCCTTTGGAGTTCCACATCCTTCCTGAGTCTCCCTTACTTGGTCATATTCAGAACTTAATGGATACAATGGGACTGTTCTAAGTTATTTGGTCACAGCACTTTAAAGGGCTGATACTGGATTCTTTTTTTTGCACTGAGCAGTTTTCTGGGGATGGGTTGAAAGCAGAACCCATGTTATGTTTAGGTAACTTTCTGCTTAGTACTTTGATATTAGTTTCTCCTCCCACACAAGGTAGAGGATCTATTACAATCCTATTGGGATTCTAAGCTGTTCTGGGACACTTGGGAGTTTTAATGGCACCTCAGAATCCATGCTTCCAGCCTGGAATAGTAGGATGTCGAGGATATTCAACAAACCTGTTCCCTGGTGCCCTCTTTTTCCATCTGAAATCCCCGGTTCCCTGATGTAATGGAGAGCTCATTGATATGAAGATGGGTAGAATGTCATTGTGAAAGATTCTGGCTGAATTGGGCAGAACACACATTTGGAGGTCTATATGTTGTTGTGATGATAGTGGGAAAGAAAGGTGTCTTTGCTCCTACCATGCATGAGCTGGAGGAAATTCAGCTAAGCTGGTTAGATTGTGAAGTTGGTTGGTCCCTAATTCAGGCCCACTGGAGGAAGATATTTCAGTTGATAGATGAAATTGCTATATACTTTGCTGATAAAAGTCTGTAAAGGCAAATTTTAAACTATTTTCTAAACCCCCATTTATTAGGTGAGATGATTGAGTGTGTGCTGGTCGATCAGCTCCAGGCATACCTGAATGACATATCTTCCTGTGACCTTTATCAATCTATTTTTGACCTGGATTTGGAATTGAGGCACTGGTGGATGATTACAGGTAGATAAGGGAAGTTCTTACCTGAGCTTTCTGTGACTTCCAATATAATGAGATCTTATTAGGAAACTTTTGGCATCGTTTGGGGTTTCTGAAATCCTTCACCCATGACTGTGATCTTGTCTTTCAAACAAATGGCACTGTTTGCATTGAAGAGCCATCTGTCTATGAACTTCAATGTGGCATACAGGCTCTGTTCTTTCCCCTATGCATTTGAATTGTGAGATATGTAAAGTGTGGAACTCCCTGCCCCAGGATGTGGTGATGGCTGCCAACTTGGAATGTTTTAAGAGGGGAATGGGCATGTTCGTGGAGGATACAACTATCCATGGCTGCTAGTCAAAATGAATACTAGTCATGATGCATACCTACTCTCTCTAGTATCAGAAGAGCATGCCTATTATATTAGGTGCTGTGGAACACAGACAGGATAAGGCTGCTGCAGTGGTCTTGTTTGTGGGCTTCCCAAAGGCACCTGGTACTTGAGCACAAAATATATGTTCCTTGCTTGGGCATGCCTTTCTGTCTTTGCAATTTCATTAGTTACCATGAGAACATCTGCTGCCTTTTCCTCAAATTGTTGGGGATGTGAAAAGAAAGAAGTTGTATCTGTCAAGGCTGTAGTCTCCCCTTTTAGAACTCTTGAAACTCTAGTGTAAGCTTCCACAGCTTATTCGTATAGGGAAATATCTCGTCCCTTTTAGGCTGGTCTCTCATCTCTGGCAGTAAAGAAGATCCCTAGTCCTGGCTAGATCCCCTGTCCCCTAATTTGTGTTTTGAACACATGAAGCTGCCTTATACTGAACCGGCCCCTTGGCCCATCAAAGTCAGTATTGTCTATTCAGACTGGCAGCGGCTCTCCAGGTTCTCAGGTGGAGGTCTTTCACATCACCTACTTGCCTAGTCCCTTTAACTGGAGGTGCCGGGGACTGAACCTGGGACCTTCTGCATGCCAAGTAGAGGCTCTACCATTGAGCCAAAGCCCCTCCCCAAGGACATAGTTCCTGAGTGGCTTTCCCCCCTCTCCTGATGAATTCAAGCAAAAGAAGATGGCAGAGGAGAGGGAATCAAAAGGGCTGGCCCATCATCAGCTCTATAGATGGAACAAGTGCAACATGAAAGAAAGAAACCACAGGCTTTCGCTAAAGAGGCGTGTTGTTGCCTAATGAAAACAAAGGAAAGTCCTTGAATCAGTCTGAATAGCACAGTAATGCCAAACACATGGCTGGGCCAAGCATCCTTGCGTAGATGACTGCTTAATTTCCTGGATTGTGAGAAGAGCACTTTTTTCTCTAGGCATGGAGAGAACTACTGTCAATTTGGAGTCTGGCTTGGCAATGTCATATAGTCAGTTGGACCAAGTCTGTGAATACAGAGTCTGGAATCCATTAAGGCTTCTTGCGAGGTCCCGAAATTGTTCACTCACTGTTGGGCTTAATTACAGTTGATGCCTTAAGCAGCATGTCAGGAGTAAAAGAAGCTGTGGGTAGACCAGAGCTCTCTCCATTGGATGCCTTTCTTTTTTAAATGTAAAATGAAGAACCTTAAGTCAAAACAAAGATTCAACTTGATAGGTTGCACTGTTTGAGCATTATTGAAAACACTTCACCACTGACATGGAGATGTAACCCAAGAACGTGAAGTCTGCTCCCAAAGCCATTTCTTCAAGAGAAAGGATCAAATGTGTTAGTCAAAACTCTGGCTTTGCAGCACAAGTCTCAAAACTGAATTTCAGATGATTGAGCAGTTGTATTTGTTTTTTTAAGGACACACCTCAACAATATGGCTGCAGTGCTGCATAGGCGGCCAGAATCCTACTGAAATCAGTAGGGGGTGAAATCAGTGGGGTTGAAGACATTAAAACTAGAGCAGGCCACAGCGTTCAACGTAAAGGCGGGGCTCACTGGATTCTTCCTGTTTAGGTCCGTTGTTAATCACCTCTGTTATGTCTTAGTTTCGGTTGCAGATACCTTCCAGAAAAAAGGGAGAGAATTTCAGAATGCTTATGTATCCTGTGCATGCGTCTTCACTTTTGGCTCATTCTAGGGTTTCCAACTTCCAGGTGGTGCCTGGAGATCTCGCCAAATTTTGGCTGATCTCCAGACTACAGGGTTTGGTTCCCCTGGAGAAGATGACTGCTTGGAAGGGTGGACTCTATGGCATTATACCCTGCTGAGGTTCATCCCCACCCAAACTCTGTCCTTCCCAAGTGCCTCCCCCAAATCTCCAGAAATTTCCAAACCTGGAGTTGACAACCCTACACATGGTGCATTTTTGAACTGCTTAATCTTTGTCTCTTCTGTGCTGGTATGCTGGCACTCCTGTGCCAAGTGAAAAATAATAATAAACCCACTGGAACTTCCTTAATGTATATTTGTTTTTGCTTTCTATACCAGTGCTCTAGCACAGAGGGATCTATAATTCCATTAATACAATTTCTTCAGAAGGGAATGTACTTCTAAATGTTTGTTCTTCCTTTCTGTACGATCACCAGATATGGCTTAATGCAGGGAATTCCTTATGTTCTGTTTGATTTTTATTAATCATCATTTACAGCACGAATTCCAGAAATACAAATCCCAAACAATGTGCATCTAATTCTCACTGTGGTGGAAAACTTGTATCTGAATTGTACTATATAAAACTGCCTGTGTTCTTCTGTTTTTAAAGTCCCTACTCATTTTTTAAAAGTGAGCACACAATGCAAAAGGCTTGGTTAGAACCCTTCTTCTTTGGAGTGATGTGAACATTCAACTGCAGTCTAAAATGTGCAGTGGGCTTGGCATATGTGTATGCTCCCAATGCATTTGTAGAGCTCTTTTGAATAGTATAGATTTTTACTGGTACAATAAACAAGTAGCAGACATGTAAGTGAGGTCTCAGATCGAGATTTTTCAGTTGTTACTTTGCTACAGTTCTGTGAAAAGTGTTCCCACCTGTCCCTCTGTGAAGCCTACTAAGAAGCTAGGACTATGGCAGATGTCAGGGGAATACAGGCTAATGAATTTTTCTTTATTACTTTATTTATACCCCACCTGTCTCCCCAGTGGGGACCCAATACAATTTACATCCTTCTCCTCTCCTCCATTTTATCCTGTGAGGTAGGTTCGGCTGAGAGAGTGACTGGACAGGCCAAAGATCACCCAGCAAAATTACATGGTAGAGTGAGGATTCAAACCTGGGTCTCCCAGATCCTAGTCTGATGCTATAACCACTTCATTGCACTGGTTACCAATTATGTGGTCAATCCACAAAGTACTACTACCCAGTATGAATAACTTGGCCTTAGTTATGCAGTCTCTTTGAATTGGCAGCTTAGAAATTCATTTGCAAGAGAAAAGGTTGACTGGAGACCATACGACTGGACAGTCCCCACTCCAATGAAAAGTATGAGCAAACTCTACTGGAATGAGCAGCAAAGAAACTTCTATCGAGTGATGTTTTCCATCTGCTGTGCAGGTATTAAAGGCAAAGAAATTCATGTCCCCTATTCTCTTTTCCTAACTTTTGTTTCTTTGTTTGTTTCATTCACTCCTCAAAGGTTTAGGTGGCTATCAAACTTTCCCAGCTTGTGCTGAGAATGTAAAGTAATGAGGATCTCCCTGCAGGGCATTCCATCCAATTGGCTGGATCCTTGCTGTTTCCTGCAATAATTTCAACAAGATTTTGAAAGGCTGTAGGAAATCCAAGCAGCTGTAATATTGTTCCCACCTGGTTGAACACATCATCTATGAGATTTCATGTAATTCCCCCCACACACTATAGACACGTGCCAGGGACTCATATGTTCCAAGCATGCCTGATAAGCTATCTAGTGCATCTTTACAGAAGTACATTCCACTTGCTAATGTAAGGATGCATACCAGCTGCACCTTTGTTTCAATTTGGCCTTAAGCTTCCATTACATAAAATATTAGTTTACAGAGTCACTTAATTTGATTTAACGAGCTATAATTGAAAGCCAGAAACGGCATGCCTGTAGTATAGAATATTTATGAGGGATAATACAATTCTAAGGCAACTGAGGCATCAGCAGTTTTGAAAGAGCATAGTACCCTCACCGAACAGTGCAAAGGCTTGGGTGGGCAGGCATAGACACTGCCTTCCTATACCACTAGATGAAGGTAGCCTGGCAGTCTGAGATTTTTTTTTAAAAAGTACACAAGAAAAGCAGCCAACCAGTGCCCCCCGCCGACAGTGCCGCTGACTATCCTTTTGATAATGCCGTAGAACCTCTTAGGATTGCCGCCTAAGCTTATGATTTGCTAAGAACCCTTTCCTGGCAGTAAACCCCGCTGAGCCCAAAGTGTACTGGCTGTAAGAAGATTTTGTTCCTTCTGTCCTACTGTGTGGCTGTACATGTTTTCCTTGAAAATCAATCATGGGATTGCCTGTTCATGCCCAGACTCATCTTGGACAATGTCAAGCCCTTCTGGATGAACCTGCAATGGATTGGTTTCTAAGCTCTGTTCACAAGTTACAGTGGATGCAGAACATTCCATGTACAGTGAACCCTTGATTTTTTTTATACATGCATTGAGTAATTCTCATGTTACATTCAATGCACATACAGCTGAAGATTTGATTGAAACCACAGATCTACCCAGATAATGTCATAAATGAAACTGGGTACCAGTGACTCTTACAGACAGAAGCACATGGGTATGGCCAGGATATATGTGCGTTCACTGTAACATGTGAACAGAGCTCTGGTGAAGTACCTTGAGCGAATAAGATCTACCCAGATACTGGTACCCAGTTTCATTTATAACATGAACTCACATTGGCTCTTTCTTAGAAACAGATGTACACAGGTATGAGCAGGATATATGTGCGTTCACTGTAACTCGTGAACAGAGTTCTGGTGAAGTACCTTGAGAGAATAAGATCCCTTTGCTTCTTCCAACCTGTTGGGATGTGACACACTAGCATATGAAGGGAACATTCAGAAATGGTAAGAACATACTTGCTGTGACAAGCAGACTGTAACAACCAATATATAGCCTGTCTTCTGTGAAGAAGCTCAGTACATATCCATGAAGATTCCCCCGGATTAGCTTTGCAATTAGTCTGTGTCAATGTGGTTTAGGGGTTAGTCTAGGATCTAGAAGACCTGAGTTCAAATCCTGTTATGAAGTTTGCTGGGTAACCCTGGGCCATTCAGTCTTTTCAGATTCCTGTTACATGGTTGTTGGCAGGATGTGACAGGGAAAGGGAAACCATGTATGTCACTCTGAGCTCCAAGGGAAGCAGGGTAAGATAAAAATGTACTCGATAGCCATGAAACTTCCTGGGTGCATTTAGTCTCTCAGATGTGACTGAAGGTTTCCTTAGTTCAGCACACTATTAGAATACAGTCTTCTGACATGGTCCAAAATAAAGGGGGGGATAGATGCACATATAGAACAAATTGTATTTGGCATTTAGTTTGGAGGGATTCTTGATCCAGATCACTGCCTAGGTCATGCCATTTTCTCTTGTTCTTAAAGTTTGGGCTCAGTTCGTGCCAAATCCAGTCAGTGGGGGTAAAAACCTTTCTGCTCTCTTTTTTTTTTTAAAAAAAAAAAAGAAAAGCCTGTCTCTTTTTTCCTTATCATGAATTCACACATTGTTGCTGGAGAAAGGAATCCTGCCAAGTATTTGCTCTTGGAGTCGCATGGTATTTGCTGAGCCTCTTTTTGCACTGTGATATCTTTGTCACACTGGATGGAGGCTGAAATTGGGCAGCTCCTCTTGGAATAGTTTCCTTCGATACTGGTGCTTTTCTCTCTGGCCAAAATTTTTAAAGAAGAAACTTTTCTTCAGCAACATTTCATGAACTGTTTTAGTAGGGTGTCAGATTTATTGACGCTGATGGGATTGGACCACGCGCTCAGTTTCCATGCTCAAATCCATCATATCGCGTGCTGGAGGAGTTCAATCCATGTCTTTTTAGTACACAAAGTTTGCTGGTGTGGCTCCATCATCAACCAAAAGGGAGACTGCAGCCAAGAAATCAGAAGGAGATTGAGACTGGGAAGGGCAGCCATGAAGGAGCTAGAAAAGATCCTTAAGTGTAAGGATGTGTCACAGGCTGCCAAGATTAAGTTAATCCATGCCATCATATTCCCTATTACAGTGCATGGGTGTGAAAGCTGGACATTGAAGAAAGCAGATAGGAAGAAAGATTCCTTTGAAATGTGGTGCTGGAGGAGAGTGTTACGGATACCGTGGACTGCCAAAAAAAAAAAAAAATCAGTGGGTTATAGATCAAATCAAACCTGAACTGACCCTAGAAGCTAAAATGACTAAACTGAAGCTATCATATTTTGGTCACATTATGAGAAGACAAGACACTTGAAAAGACAGTCATGCTAGGAAAAGTTGAGGGCAGCAGGAAAAGAGGGAGGCCCAACAAGAGATGGATTGATTCAATAAAGGAAGCCACAGCCTTCAATTTGCAAGACCTGAGCAAGGCTGTCAAAGATAGGACATTTTGGAGGACATTGATTCATAGGGTCACCATGAGTTGGAAGTGACTTGACAGGACTTAACACACACACAGTCATAAATGAGCAGGAAACAATATTTCCTGCTGATCGAGAAACTGATGATGGATAGGATAATCCTGATTAAAAGCTTAGAGGAAATTGCATGCTGATGGTCAGTGCTAGGACTTGACAGTTCCAGACTAATAAGTTTATTTAAAACCCTTTCCTTGGCTTATGTCTTTGCATGTTAACATACCATTTTAAAGACTTGTTGTAGAGAAGGAAGAGGGTGTGGCATGCACCAATGCGTCTGCGGATTGCCGCTAGCAAGTAGCAGATGTGCGGGTTGGAAGAAACAAAACAATATTTTGTGATCTCTGGATTAGGAAGCGGAAAATTTCCATGTAAGCAAGGCTGCGTGAGCACAGTCTGTATACCGGGCTCACCACCAAACTGGAGGATGGCAAACTTGCAGCTTATACGTGTTTAGATTCTTCACTACACAAATCTGTCAGTGGCATGGTTGTAGAATCATATGCCAAAAATCATTGCAAAGAGATGTTGTTTCTGGTCATTTCCAACCACATCTGTATGCCATGGCTCAGTCTAAGTATTTGAATTAATGACATATCAAGCGTTAGAAAGTTAGTGGTATAATTGGGCATTAATGTGATTGGCTAATGTAGGGAAGGGTATTGGAGACAACCACTGGTGTGCAGCTATTGGAGAATCAGAGCAGGACCTGGAAGACATGGGTTCAAATCCCCACCCTGCTATGATATTTGGGCTCATTATTCTCTCTCAGCCTAATGTACCTCAGAGGTATTTTGTATCTATAAATGTCCCTCTTTGTTCCATGCAGGCAGTTCCAACCTCCCTAGAATGTATCTTTGGGTGAATCTAAATTGGAGAAGTTACTGTACACCAACATCTGCAGTATGGGAATGACCTACCTTACAGGGCTGTTCTAAATCCTTAGAACAAGATAATTTGTGTGAGGTGCTTCAGCCACTGAAAGTGATACATGCATATTCATTTGCAATATATCCTGTAACATGGTACAGAAAGTGGGATTTCGGGTTGCCGACCTCCAGGCGGCACCTAGAGATCTCCCACTGTTACAGTTGATCTCCAGAGGATGAGATCAGTTCCCTTGGAGAAAATGATTGCTTTGGATAGTGGACTCTGGCATTATGTCACGCTGATATCCCTCCCCTTCCTAAACTGTCCCCTCCCACGGGTCCACCCCCAAAATCTCCAGGTATTATCCCAACCCAGAGCTGGCAACCCTGGAGAGATTCAAGTGTATGCTAGGTTTCATGTACATTTGATTTGAGTCACTTGACAAACACTGAATGCAAGCAAGCGTTACATGAGAAAATTGTCCAAGGGCATTCAGGATAAAGATGCATGCTCTTCTTTTAGTAGCACTCAGTCCGACTTAAATGATTCTTGCCGTATTTTCAGCTGTTCTTGCCCTGGCCTCAGTTTTGGCCAGACAGAGAAAATGCAGGACTGAATGGGATTATTATATATTGAAACTATTTGAACCTCAAATATTTGCCTTGGTTTTGTTCCTAGCAGTGGGCGAAGCCTTGAACTGGGTCTGGGTTATTTTATCCAGACTGTTTTGCCATACCTAGACTCAAAGTCAACTCAAGAACAGCGTACTCTGTGCATTCATTTTGTACACAGGAGTTCAAACAGGGATAGAAACGGGACAAGGCTCTCCTGTTGCTAGCGTAAAGGCAGCAGACAGGAACTGTAGACATGTCCTGTCTTGCATAGGATTGAAGACAGGTCTGGTAACATATTTTTTACATTTAGGCCTGCCAAGACTCTTCATTCTGACATCGCTTTTTAATAATATTGTAGCTGATCCATTGTTGCTTTTCTTTGTTTAAACCGATTGACAACATACTCAAGCTTGCAAAATGCAGTCTAATGTGGCTTTTCCAGTCAGGGAGCTGCTTTGTTTATGCATATGCTATTGGCATATTCCTCCTTCTGCCTCTCCAAGTTGTAACCACCCAGTCCTATAAGCAAGGCTTTGTTTATCTGCTCTAGGATCATTTGACAGTAGTATGACCCACAATGGCATTATTCTGCAAAGATTGTTCCACTATAACAGTAGCATTGGAGCCAAATACCAGGAGGAATCAGGTTTTTGATTGCCAGCTTCCACTCAAAAGAATGTGATGGAAATGATGCACTTATGGCCTCATTTCCTCCACAGGCAGAATTAACTATAATTTGCCAGGCAAGATATGCAGACCGACCAACTGCTGATGTTTTTGTTTGCTTTAATTCTATGCAGCGGGTTTGTTCATTGATGGGGGTTAAAGTTGTACTTTGTTGCTGACAGCATCCAAGCATAGGGTTCCCAGGTCCCTCTTTGCCACTGGCGGGAGGTTTTTGGGGCAGAGCCTGAAGAGGGTGGGGTTTGGGGAGGGACTTCAATGCCATAGAGTCCAATTGTCAAAGCGGCCATTTTCTCCAGGTGAACTGATCTCTTGGCTGGGGATCAGTTGTAATAGCAGGAGATCTCCAGCTAGTACCTGGAGGTTGGCAACCCTATTCAAGGAGGATAGCTCTTACTAGGGCTGTCAATTCGGTTCGGTCCGAACTGAAAATCAACCGAATTTCCCCTGATTCGGTGATTTTCAGTTCGGACGGATCCGAACTCAAATCTGGCGGGCAACCGGGGGGGGGCGAATTCAGCGAGTTCGGGAGTTCGCGAATAAATTCGGCCAATTCGGCTCCCCCTTCAGGGAGGCCCGCTGAAAGGCGCGGGCTGCCCTTTAAACTGATCTGCGCCTCCCAGCTGGGAGGCTCAGATCAGTTTAAAGGGCAGCCCGCCTCCCTTCAGCGGGCTCCCCTGAAGGGAGGCGGGCTGCCCTTTAAACTCATCTGCGCCTCCCGGCCCCGAATTACCGGGGATCCGAAGCGGGGGAGTTCGGACTTCGGCACGTACCGACCCCACAAGGGTCAAATTCAGCCGAATCCGAACTGTACCGAATTTTTTTTTTTTTGACAGCCCTAGCTCTTACATCCTTATTGGTCCACTTTGAGAAGCTATACTAGAGGCAGGTGGAGGTGTGCGGATGCTCTCAAAAGGTTGGCCCGGCAGCTGTTGGCCCAGCAGGCAGCTGTTGCCCAGGTAGGAGCTGCATACTTGTACAGTGTTGAAATTGTCTTCCCTGTCTGTGTGTCATTGCTTCTCAATGCCCACCTTTAAGGAAACGAAGCCTCTTTCTGCTCATTGGTTGCAGCCAAATACTGGGATTCCAGTGTCCAGGTGGGACCTGGAGATCCCCTGGAACTACAGTTACTCTCCAGGTAGGGTTGCCAGCCTCCAGGTCCTAGCTGGAGATCTCCTGCTATTACAACTGATCTTCAGCAGAGAGAGTGGGGAGGGGGAGGGAGGACTATGGCACTGAAGTCTAGGGTTGCCAGGTCCCTCTTCGCCACTGGCGGAAGGTTTTTTGGGGCAGAGACTGAGAAGGGCAGGCTTTGGGGAGGGGAGAGACTTCAATGCCATAGAGTCCAATTGCCAAAGCGGCCATTTTCTTCAGGTGAACTGATCTCTATCAGCTGGAGATCAGTAGTAATAGTAGGAGATCTCCAGCTAGTACCTGGAATCTGGAAACGCTCCTGAAGTCCTTTCCCTCCCCAAACCCTGCCCTCCTCAGGCTCCACTCCAAAAGCCTCCCGCCGGGACCTGGCAACTAGGGTTGCCAAACTTCGGGTACTAGCTGGAGATCTCCTGCTATTACTACTGATCTCCAGGCAACAGAGATCAGTTTGCCTGGAGAAAATGGTCGCTTTGGCAGTTGGACTCTATGGCATTGAAGAGGGACCTGGCAACTCTACTGGCAACACTAGGCTCAAGGGGAGCAAATCTAGCTTTATAGTATCTGGAACACTTTGCTACTGAAAGTACCTTACCGAGCTTCTAGCATAAGTCTGGCTTGCTACACTTAAATTTGCAGCTTTAGCTGCACTAGTTACTGCCAGATAAAATATTTTTTGGCCTATTTAGGACCGCTGTGATGTGGCAAAAGAATTCTGCTAAGGGGTGTGAACTAGGCAGGCTTCTTCTAGCAACAGCATAGTGAAATGCACTGCTAAGCATTTTCCTGAAAGAAATGGTAAATACATCTTTAAATGTAGGATACATAGATTTGTTCAGCCCTGACCGGGATGCCCAGGCTAGCCCAATCTTGTCAGATCTTGGAAGCTAAGCAGTAAGGTTGCCAACTTCCAGATCCTGGTTAGTGCTTGCAAGGGAGACTGCTAGGGAAGTACAGGGTTGCTGTGGGGAGGCAGGCAAGGGAAAACTACCTCTGTTCATCTCTTGCAGTGAAAACCCTGCAGGGTTGCCATAAGTCAGCTGCAACTTCATGGTACTTCCCACCACTGGACCTATTCAAGACAATAATTAAAATAAAAGGCAGATGAGCCCTGAGTAGGGTTGCCAGGTCCTCTCAATTGGCAGGATGTTTTAGGGGGTGGAGCTGGGGTGGCTGCGGGCGCACGCATGCGATGACATCACTTCCGGGTTTACTTCCGGAAGCACCGCATCGCCGCGATCACTTTACCACTCAAACCCCAAACATGATTGCCTCTCCAGAGCAGCTGGGAGGATTGGCAGGCAATTGCTTGCTGAAACCACCCACCTGGCAACCCTAGCCCTGAGGCTAATTAGCATCCAATAATTTAGAGTTTCTTTTAATGGGTGGATCTAGGCATTGGTAATCCCAACCACTTTCTGTAGAATGCCTAGACCCTTTTAGTAGATTTGAAAGAAAGCCTGTGTAATAGTGAACACCAGAATAAATGTTTGGCTTATGGAGCATCATTTACATGAGGTATGTGCCTTGGGGATCTTAGCCGTCAGCAGGATTAGTGATTGTATCTGGCAGTGCCTTAAAGCCATTCATCAACGGAGTACTCAGTTGGATTGAGGCATACTACAAGATCATGACGAGTTACAAGTTTTGAATCACTTTCAAGCCAATGTTCAGAGGAATGTTAACAGTTCATTCACATCCCCTTAAGGGTGGAGTAACTTTTCTCTGAGAGGTCCTTGTTGGCTGCAGGGTGTACATATGTTCAGCAGCAGGAGGTGCCAGAATGCTCTATAGAACTGTCTGTAAACCTAACCCCTCAGTGAAAACTCTGTTCTGCAGAGATCTCTATTGTTCTCACATTGCTTAGGGAAGTACCAGCCAATTCTGGATTTGTTTGTGCTAGCAACTAACAGCTGCAATGCAGCCCAGCATCACAAACCAAGATGTTTACACACTGGGATCAAAACTGTTGCCGAGAGGCATGTATCAGGCATATTGAATCTGGCCACATTCACTCTCGGGCTGACTTTGCAAGAGATTCTTGCCACAGGGCGGTTCATTTCTCTCATAGGTAAAGCAAATGAGTAGAATGTTCAATGTTAATATGGCTGCTTTATTTTCAATTCATTTGAAGGCGTCACAAGCAACGTTAATGGCAAGGCGTGACATTCACCGAGGACAGATGCTGTACAGTTTTGATGGAAATAAATAAATTTGGTATAGTTTACGGTTGCAGTGCTGAGTATATTTGCCTAACCATGGCCAAATTCAGATATCATGGGCAAGCCATTTAAATTCCCAAGCTGCTGCTGGGGTCCTGAGCATGGCTTGTTTGTCATGCCCGCACTCCCTAAGTAGGTCCTCCTTCCTACCCTTCATACACAGAACCCAGCAGGTTTTCATCTGTCAAAGAAATCTTTTAAGGAGGGGGGATGTTATATGGAGTTTGATCGCATATTGTACTTTTAGAAAACTGAATTTGTAAGCCAACTTGAGCTGTGGGAAGAGGGAGGGGTATACATGTTTTCTTGTGAAATAAAATTGTTCATGATGTCCGCATCCGCAGCTCATGTGTAGGAGTGGGGAAACAAACTTGGTTCTTCAGATCAGAGTCCACCGCTCCAAACTACCACTCTTAACCACTACACCACACTGGCTCCAGAATTAAATCCTGGCTTAGAATCCTTGGCTGGGATGATCAAAATACCTGGTTATTACATGCAGTTGGGCTTAGAAGGTGTCTAGATTCAATCATGCTGTATTCATGAAGGGAGGGGGAGGAGTAGGGTTGCCAACCTTTAGGTGGGGGGGGGGCTTGCTGGCTTTCTCCCAGAATTACAACTGATTTCCAAACTACAGAAATTTCCCATGGGAAAAAAATGGCAGCTTCATAAGGCAGGCTCTATAGTCCATCATAGACTCTAGGAGAAATGGAAGTCCTCCAGAGGTACTGCCCCAAATCTCCTGGAACTTCCAAAGCCAGAGTTGGCAACCCTAGGGAGATGCCAGGGGAGCATGCAGGCTCAACAAGCAAGCTATATATAGTGTGTGTTGCAGTACATGGTAGGTCAGGTAAGATGTCCAACTGTGGTGTCAACTGAAATTGTTCCTTTGTAACAATTGTTGCTTCTCCAGTCTTGGTACTGGGGAGGAGCAATAGCATTTTCAGACTGTTAAAGGTCGGAAGGACTGATGTCTGTGACATTTCCCCAATTTTGACCTCTAGGTTTTATAGGCATTTGTATTGTTGCAGACCCCATTTGTCCAGAATTGGGAGTGGGGGGGTTTCATATGTGTGCACCGAGGAAAGAGGTGCCTCTTTCAATCTATTTTCAGCACTCTTAGTGCTGGACCACATGAGGATTGGATGCTTTAGAATTGGGGTCATGATTCCTGCGTTGAACTCCAGATCTGTTTGCCTTAGAACAAACTGTGTTGGCTGGCTATCTTCTTCTGAATCCCATCACTACCACGTTGTCCTAAATAACTCTGTGAATAGGAATTACCGAAAACAAGGTCTTAAATGCATGACATCTCTTGTCCCAATAAAAGTTTAATTTTCTTCCCTTTTTTCCTGTAGACACGCTGACAACTCTGTATCTAGAGGGATTCTGAATTTCTGAACGTATTTTTTTTTCATTTTCAGACTGCAAGCTTGCACCTCATATTTCACTGCATCAACGTTAGAAGCAACTTTTGTAAATAGGTGGAGTTGGGGAAAGTCAAAGAATAACATCCAGGATTCTTATTTATCTTTCTGCAATGTACTTTCCATGTGCTGAATTTGTCTTTTTCAGTTCCTCCCTCATTTCCCAAGACTTGCCAGCATTAACTATGAGGTTTTGGAAGGCAACCTATAGAAATCCATATTTCTGAACACAACAAAGCAGTCTTTCTGATGGTGGCAGCAGCTTTTAAGAAAACTAAATGCTGGCAGTCTCGCTGGTACTGAGAATCAGTTTTGGCAGGTATTGTTTGGAAGAGATCTTTTAGGGATGCCAGTTTCTCCTCTGAGCTCTAGGGCTACACATTGAAAAAACAGCTTGTTGTATAGACACAAGTAGTAGTCAGGAAAGACTTCTGATTTCTGCACTTACCTGAAGATCCATACTAGTAAAGCTTGAAAAAATCCCATGGCATCTTAGAATTATTGGTTAGTGACACAGAATGTTATTTTCATTGGCCAATATGGGACTGTAAAAAGGTAATGCAGTGGGGGGAAAGGTACAAATTACACCAACACAAAGCTGCATAAAATGTTATGAATTAAATTGGGGACAAAATTATAACATCCTTATTTTCATAACTAGGTTCACTGACTGAGCATGTGTGCATGCATTACAACACATTGCTGCAGGCTCTACTCTCCCTGTTCCGCTCAGTTATTCCTGTAATGGGTGTCATCCTCTGATTTTTTTTTTTAAATAACAGTCTGTTGGTTTAAAGACAGTTAAAATAATAAATGAATGGCTCAAAATGTACCTCAGCCGCTGCAGTGTGTACAGATTGTTTCCATGCACTGCGTGATGCTGCAGGGTAAAACTAGATGAGATGCTGGGAGATCCATGTAGAGAGCTCCCAGAGTTCGTTGTCAAATAACCTGCCCACAGAACCACGAGGGTTCCCCACCCTCCATGACACTCTATGAGTTTGGGAAAGCAGTGTGGAGGCAGAGGATTAATCTCTCTACTGGTCCTATGATAGCCTATACACAGAGTGCATCTGTGTGAAGAAATACACTGCTCCCCACTTGGTCTTTGTAGTGTATATAAGCCCTCTTTTAGAGAAGCCCTCAATTAGGGTTGCCAACCTCCTGGTGGGGCCTGGAGATCTCCTCAAATTACAACTGATCTCCAGACTACAGAGATCCGTTCGCCTGGAGAAAATGGCTGCTTTGGAGAATGGAGTTGATTGCATTATACCTCTCCTCAAACCCTGTTCTCTCCAGGCCCCATCCCAATATTGCCAGGAATTTCCCAAACTGGATGGCTCAGACTTGGCAACCCATAAAGAGTGGGAATTTTGCTGCTGTTCAGTGAAAAGGCTGCAGAGACTTCAAGTACAGACAAAAACCTCTTGAGATGTGATGCTTGAAGAGCAGAATGCCTTCCAGCTGTACGGAAATGAGCTGCTGGAGATGAAGGCCTAGAAAAGTTCCTTGGGATGGCAGAAAGGGAGAATGGCAAGGCTGAATTCCATAGCATAATTCCTTAGTAATAGGGTTGCCAACTGCCAGGTACTAGCTGGAGATCTCCTGCTATTATAACTGATCTCCAGCCGATAGAGAAAATGGCCACTTTGGCAATTGGACTCAATGGCATTGAAGACCCTCCCCTCCCCAAACCCTCCTCAGGCTCTGCCCCAGAACCTCCTGCTAGTGGTGAAGAGGGACCTGGCAACCCTAGTAATCGTTCCTGTTAAAACAACTTCCCTTTTGACACCCTCTTGAACACCTAACTCTAACTTAAAAGGATCATTTTCTGAAGACTGATCCCCCCCCCGTTTTAAACACAAATATTATTTGTTCCACATTTGAGCTTATAGAGTACTCTCTGTTCTCGTCCCTCTTTTTTTTAACTGAACTGTAACTTGAATCTGTGTCTGTGGGCTCATTTCTGATAGATTCCTAGCCTGCCATTCCTCATGAATGAGCAGCATAAAGCATAGCATTATCGCCACACTTTCCCCGCCTCTCCGTTCCTCCAAGGACATTTTATTATTTCTTCTCTTGCCATGTTCCCCATTTGCCATGGAAACTGTCCACAAAGCAGAACAGCAAAGCCGTGGAAACAAGCCACATTCCCCAAATAATACTTTGAGTCTTTGTCGGGTGCGCATGGCGCAGAGCCCAATGCGTTTGGCTTGTATATCAAGTCACCAGTGTTCTTCAGTCTCTTTGTCTGCTTAATAAGGTTTTCCTCCTTGTTATCATGTAGCAAAACAAATTCTTGAATAACCAGAAATAACACCACACTGTGTCTTATCCTACTTCCCTTCAATGTGTGTTAGATAAAAATATCTCTACATGCTTTCTGTGAGTAGCTCATCGTTGCAAAGCAGTGAGCAAAGAGAAGCTAGTTCCTTACCAGCTATATAATACTCAACTGTGTTTTTCAAACGTACTGCACCAAATAATCCAATTATTTTATGAATTCACGTTGCCATACTTTTAGCTCTGTAATATCAGCATATAACAGACGGAAACTGTCATTCATTGTTTTTAAAAAAGCAAACCCATCTCTGTATATAGCCTTGTGCATTTGTGAGTATAATGTGATATGCAAGGTGGTTAAAACATTTCTAAAATCCCAAAAAAGGATAAATGAGTTATGCTTTGGCTTTCATTATCACATGTAACTTCTGAGGTTTTGTATGTGTTTCACATGATCCTCAGAATCCACAAATCTTACCTGAGGGTACTGGGAGGTAAGACCCAAACTGCATGTTATATACTTTACACATAGGGTTGCCAGGTCCCTCTTCACCACCAACGGGAGGTTTTGGGAGCGGAGCCTGAGGAGGGCGGGGTTTGGGGAGGGGAGGGACTTCAATGCCATAGAGCCCAATTGCCAACGCGGACATTTTCTCCAGGTGAACTGATCTCTATCGGCTGGAGATCAGTTGTAATAGCAGGAGATCGCCAGCTAGTACCTGGAGGTTGGCAACCCAATTTACACTTGATCACCATGGGGACTCAGCAGCCATACAGCACCTGCACGTTTTCAGTGGCAGCTCAATTTAAAAGCGCCACAGAGGCCCAATTTAAATTTGGACCATCGTTTATCAGAGGCGGGACTGCTGCCTTCCTCCTGTACTTTCCCAACCTGAAACAGCATTATTTGCCCTGTGGGGCGGTTGTAATAGCAGGAGATCTCCGCCACCACCTGGAAGTTGGCAACCCTATACGGAACTGAAATACAGTGCTATTCAAATATTATGTTGTTTATTTTTTGGTAACTTGTGCTATTTTCAGTGAGCTACGAGCTACTTTTGAGGGGTTCAGTTTTGGGAGTGTAGATAGTGTTTAAAAAGCACTCCGTTGATTTTCAATATACTAATGGGCTGTGTTAGCTGTGCTTGTAATGAATAAACTAGCCTTCCCTTTTTGCAGTCTGAGGCTTCTTACAGACTTCCATATTTCATTTCACAAGGGCTACAATTGTTCAGAGCAAGAAGAGCCTTCAGGATGCTAATTTCTTGGCATGGCTGGGATATAAATTGTAATCCCTATACTTGGATTCGATAAACATAGCTGATTTGCTTTTGGTTCAGTGCTGTTTGCTCCGTATTTGTAGATCTGTGGTTATTGGTTTGTTTTCATCTGGTTATTAGAGCTTAAAATGATGCAGAGCTTAGCCTCTGGGATTTATTTTCAATGCTGGAAACAGCTTGGGACTTTTAGCGTTGATAAATCAAAAAGTGCCCTCTGAGTCTCAGTAGACTGCCTTTTCCTTTGTCACTGAGTTAACCACATACATCCGGGGTTCAGGTTAAAGGGCATTCAGAAGGCCTGACTTTGAAGATTTGAAATCTAACACCCATGATCACACAAAAAACGTAACAACATGAGTGTTATGTGGCATTAATATAAGCCAGTCGAGTCTCTGCTTTCTATGTTTGTATCTGTAAATGCCAAATTTGTTCTTGAATTTGGTAGGACCCCATACTTAGTATATTCCATTTTCCCCATTTTTGAGTCCAACACAGTCCCTAAATGATGGGTTCAATTTGGCTGCATTTTAATTAGGGTTGCCAGGTCCCACTTCGCCACCAGTGGAAGGGTTTGGGGGCAGAGCTTGAGAAGGGCGGGGTTTGGGGAGGGGAGAGATTTCAATGCCATAGAGACCAATGGCCAAACTGCCATTTTCTCCAGGGGAACTGATCTCTATCGGCTGGAGATCAGTTGTAATAGCAGGGGATCTCCTGCTAGTACCTGGAGGTTGGCAACCCTATGTAGCGTTGTACCACCTGCTTCCCAGCTATGGTAAGTCTTGCAGAAATATTTATAACTGGATTGTTGGGTCATAAACTTTCCACATATTATTAATCTTGAACTTCCAAATTCTTAGCATAAGATATGGTAGTTGTAAAGAAGTCAGTATCTCAGAAGAATGATGTGTAGTTTGGTAAAACCAATATAGGTAGTTTTTAAATAAATCCATATCTTTTTTTTTCTTCCCACAGATGTCTATTAGCCAGCAACAATCAGGAAGAGGTGTACCTTGCTTGAGATGCAGGGGGATGTGCGCAGGCTTTGAGCCACATTCTTGGAGGTAATAAATCTATCTAATGTGTTGCATTCCCCCAACCCCAGTTTGTCTCTGTTATAATTTGGGTTGAGTTTAGAACAACTATACCCAAATATCAGTTACATTAAAAAACAGAATCAGAATCCATAACAATCTATTGCAGTGGGGGAGGAGTATGCTGTGACTTCAGTGAGGTGTAATTTTGGAGTAGGCTATGTACTAAGCTTGCTATAATGGATCTGAAACATTTGATAAGACCTTTCCTTTCCCCAACTAATAACGCTGTAACTTTCATATAGTGGCGTTCCTAAAGCATTTTTGCACATTACTTCTAGTTTTGCCGACCTCCTGGTACTAGCTGGAGGTCTCCTGCTATTATAACTGATCTCCAGCCGATAGAGATCAGTTCAACTGGAGAAAATGGCCGCTTTGGCAATTGGACAGTATGGCATTGAAGTCCCTCCCTTCCCCAAATCCCGCCCTCTTCAGGCTCCGCCCCAAAAACCTCCCGCTGGTGGCGAAGAGGGACCTGGCATTCCTAATTAATTCAGTAGCGATTAGGAGGGAAGGCAAATCTCAGAAGCTAAGCAAGGCCAGTACATAGATGGACGATCACCTAGGAAGATTGGAGAGGAAAGCAATGTCAAAACACCTCTGCTTCTCATTTGCCTTGAAAGGCCCTTGC
The DNA here is from genome assembly GCF_029931775.1 of Euleptes europaea. Taxonomy (NCBI): domain Eukaryota; kingdom Metazoa; phylum Chordata; class Lepidosauria; order Squamata; family Sphaerodactylidae; genus Euleptes; species Euleptes europaea. The sequence goes on from NC_079312.1 coordinate 50,968,288, forward strand.
TTGGGTTGCCATAAGTTGGTTGTGACTTGAAGGCACTTACATAATGCATACTTCTGTAATTGGAAAATATGCCTAAGGCCATTACTGAAACACTGCATTTAAAATACACACAGTTAGCTCAGCTGAACAAACAGGATGGAAGCAACATTTATATGCACTTACTTTAATCAGTTGCTTTTCTTCCATTTTTTTTTTCTTTTCAGATTTCCAGGATTTAGCCACTGTCCTCAGAGTCCTTAGTTTGTGGCTTTGTGCTTTGAGTCATTACACTGTTCTTTGTCAAAAGGGCAGCGTATATAAATTTGTGTCCCTGATTTTGCTCTTTCTGACAGTGGGTAGCAGTTGAGACATTCCAGTCAAAGGACACCAGTCTTTCAGCAGTTAGGTCATCTTTCAAAAATGTCACATTCTTCGGGCCTTTGCTCTCAGGGGTACAGTTTGGAGTGACTCAAATGACTCTTCTGAATGAAAATATTCAGGCCGTTTGATGGATCTCTTCAACTGGCATTCTCACAAACTATAAAGTATGTAGTGAATGTGGCTTGTTTTGATTTCAGTGGGAAAACATTTTCAGACCAGTGATCCAAGATACATGTAAAATTCAGTATCTTTCCTGCCTTTCTTCTTGGAGTAACATTGATTACAGATAGGTTGTCTCCCGCATTGAAGACTCCCTACCAGAAACTCAAGGATTTCTCATGTGAAAAGGCTCCTTTGACCTAGGCAACATTGTTGGCTAGACTTTTTGTTGTCGTTGATGTTCTGGAGATTTCTCATTACTACTTGTGCACTAGGCAACGTTGAATTTAAACATAATTCCAGGATTTTCTGTTTGGTTGTCTATTCAGGTAGAAGTAGAGAAGGGGTTTCTCCTGATAAACACTGGGATTTTCTAAATTAAAGGATTTTTTAAAGGTGCGAGCAGCGTTTCCCTGTTTTGCTTTACTGTTCCACAATTCCATTGTGCCTTGGGGTCTGCTCCAGTTAACGGTATAATAAAATTTAAACTAAATGGAGCTGAGGGAATGGGCTTATTTGTTTAATGAAAATAACTGGGTTTGGGGCAGGTATTATTTAATCCTAGGCATCTTCAGGAGAAGCAATTGTCCAAATCTTTATGTCACTGAACAGGCAGCAATGAAACATGGGATATTAGTTTCAGTGTTAGTAGAAAACTCTTCTGCCCATTGACAGAGGTCAGAGTGCTCTTTTCCCTTCTGCATTTTGGGTACAGCTGGAAAAAGATGAAGAAGAGTTGGTTTTTATATCCTGATTTTCTCTGCCTTTCTTAAGGAGAATCAAACTGGCTTACAATCTCCTTTCCTTCCTCTCCCCACAAAAGACACATTGTGAGGTAGGTGAGGCTGAGAGAGTTCGAAGAGAACTATGACTAGCCCAAGGTAACCCAGCTGGCTTCATGTGTAGGAGTGGGGAAACCAACCCAGTTCTCCAGATTAGAGTCCACCGCTCCTAACCATTACACCACACTGGCAGGATTTGGGAAATTCCTGGAGATTTGGGGGAAGAGCCTTAAGGAGGGCAGGGTTTGGGAGGGGAGGGACCTCAGCTGGCTATAATGCCCTAGATTCTACTCTCCAAAGCAGCCGTTTTGTCAAGGGGAACTGATCTCTGTAGTCTGAAGATCAGTTTCAATTCCAGGAGATCTCCAAGCTATGGTTGCCAGGTTGCTTGGCATGGCGGGCAATCGCCCACCAATCCATTGGTCAGCTCACAGCAAGGTTCTTGTGTGGCCCCAAGCGACACAATCTCATCACTTCCGGTTTACTTCCAGTTTACTTCCAGGGTTTGAGTGGTAAATCGTCCCGTTGCACTGCGACTCTTCTGGAAGTAAACTGAAAGTGACAGGATTACGTCGCATGTGATCCCCACCCAAAAAAATATCCCGTTGGAAGAGAGGGGGGACCTGGCAACCCTACTCCAAGCCCCACCTGCAGGCTGGCAACCCTACCTTCTATGCCAGTGCATGATATATGTTTTTCTTTAAAAAGTTGGATGCATCATGCTTTATCTTTAACAACTGGAAGACCACAGAGGGAGAAAAAGAAAGGGGCAACAAGAGATGTGCAAACAAATTCAGTTGCTTAAGTTTTGCTTGTTGTGGTGGTGCGATATTCTTGTTAAAGCTGCAGCTCTTCTTTAACTGAGACTTTCTTCAGTTGTATACTCCAAAGTTGGCTGTGAGTGACAAGCCAGAACTATAAATAATCTAGCGCCTTAATGGCTGCATTACCCACAAGTACGATACTATCGTGGCAAAAAGATGGGCTTCATTTCATTAAAAAATATAAGTCATTTTTTACTGTTGACCACTCTGAGATGTGGTTTCAGAAATGCTTTTAAAAGGAGCAATCTGGATTGAAGTCACTGGGATGTCGATTCCATTTGCTACTAGCGATAGTGCCAATATATCATCCTACCCACATAAAAACACATGCTTGGCTTTACCTACATTATGGCTACTCTCAAGCCAGGAAATGCTTTTTAATAACCATGATGGTATTACCTGCTGTTGATGCAAGTGGCAGCAATATATAAAATCTGAAAGGATATACTTTCTGGCTTATGACCTGCAAAGTAGGGGAGTATAAAATTTAAGTGTGCTTTGTTTTGAGTCCAAACTCTCTCCAGCTGAAGCCAAGAGCATTGCCAATTGTCCATTGTTTTAAAAGAAAAGCTACCTTGAGGAGTTCTGAGAACTGTCATAATAGAAGGACCATTGGTCAGTATAGATTATGTGCTTTGCATGCACAAGGTTCTAAGTCTGGTCCCCAGAATCTCTAATCCAACGGAACTTGGGTAGGAAAGACCCCTTCCTGATACCCCGGTCAGCAATTCTTTGCAAAAATGCATATACTGCTTCTCAACAAGTGTTTTCAAAGTGATATACATAAAGGCAGACTAAGTGAATCAGAAAAGCTAGCAAAATCAAGACTGCTCTTTATGAACTGATCCAGGCGTGAACGAGACGTGCCTCTCCCCTCTTCAACTGTAGCAGAAAATTCTGGGTTAGATGGGAATGACTGGGTATAAGGTAGGGTTATATGTTCACAGTCCTTTCGGTGTCATTCGGGCAATTGCCCACCAATTCCCTAGTCAGCAATGAATTTTCCAGGAGAATAACTTGGCAAAACAAACAAGAGGTGATAGGCCAATTATCCACATGCTGAAGTGGGCTCTTGCCTCTGGAAAGCTTTTACTAGAGCTATCGCTTTATCTCTACCTCTGGTAAGACTTGCAAAATTCCTGGAGAGTTCAGAGGGAGGAGAGCTCAGAGGGAATGTGATTTAGGGGAGTCTGGCCTCTAAAGCTGCCATTTCCTCCAGGAGAACTGATCTTTAAAGTTTGGAGATCAGCTGCAATTCTGAGAGAAGTCCAGTTTCAACTTTGAGATTAGTAACTCTAGGAATTAGAGTGCCTAGTTGGTGTTCCTTGAAAGACTGGATTTACTCAGGGACCTCCTCCTCAAGAAATAGTTGTGGAACTTATTTTCACAACCCCACATGTTTTGTTTAACATTCTGGTGTTATCTGGATCTATCTTCTATGCTTGGTATGGCTGTTTGCTTTTGCTCTGCACTAGCCTAGATGCTGGTGGTTTAATTTTGAGGCGAGCAGACTCATGTGTGCGGAATCCTTTCTCGGTCATCAGAGAGAATGATCTTGAGTCCTTTCTCGCACAGAGGGCAAATGTAAATTTTCTTTCCACTACAGGTCGGCAACTTGCAGGAGGCTTCTATGATGGGGGGCTGACTGGGGACATCATTGAAATGTGATGTTCCTTCCAGCATTACCCCGAAGTGACATCATCACATGGGGTGCATGCTAGTAGAACACCCAAGATGATGCCATCACTTCCAGGTTTTACTGGAAGTGATGTCATGGAATTCCCAGCAATGCCACTCACCCCCCCCCCCATTTTCCCCAGAATATATTTCTCTTGCTTCCCAGATGAGCAATAATGGGGAGAGCCGGCAGGGGGTGGGACTGGTCTCCATCCAAAGCAAGCAACCTGGCATCCTTGCTACGAACTGAAGAGCCCAAAAACCGAGATGAGTTAATGGTCAGATGACACTTGCACTTTTATTCTTGGGCATTGTAATTTCAGGGGAAGAGATCCGCAACTTCTAGCGGTTTAAGTAATATTTCATGTGTTTGTTTTATTAATTTACTCAGCAAATTTATTACACTGCCCTTCTCTAAAAGGCAGCTTCTAATAAACTGGATAAAATACAATCCTATAAAAACAAATTAACCCATAAAATTACAATGAAAAGCACCAAAGACCCAAGAGCAGTCAGTGCCAAAAAGCCAACTCTATATTAAACTGTACGTTTGTATAAATCATCAGGATAAAATTAACAATACTAAGGACAGGATTTTTTTAAAACTCAGTAGTCTAAAATCTTCGGCAAAAGTCCACTTTACCTTGCTGCACTAAAAAACAAAACTTATTGGCCTTCTCCTCCCCCACCCCCAAAGGCCTTTTGGTTCTGTAGGAAAGCCAAAAAATAATAGGTATACTTCAAAATGGAAGGAATGCCACAACTTGTGTTGTTGTCTCTACTGAAAGAGGCTTGCTATGTGTGCTTACCAGTTGCAGCCTGAGGAAAATAATTTCCACATCAGAGCCTCCCTAGCCAGTCTTGACTCCTAGATGAGCAGATATGGGTGGAGGTGGTCCTTTGGGTCCATATTGTCAACCCTGAGCCTTGTGCTGGCTGGAAAGTGAAATTGATTACCTTCCAGAGAATGTAGCGGTATGTTTTAGCACCCTGTGGGGTGGGGAGTGCCCTTGGGGTAGACTGGATCAGGCCAACAGTGCATCGCAGTTCAGTAGGTTATTAATGACAGGAAGTAGGTTTCAAATGCTGGTCTCCAGGCCTCGACATTTTTCATCAAGCTGCCCAATTCTGCTAGTGAAAAGTGAAAGTGGAGTCTCTTTAGCTGTTAAGAGAAAAGGCTGTGCTGGGGATCAGGGGTTTTGCATAGCCAAAAGCCGAGTGGGACTAGGGTTGCTAGCTCCAGGTTGGGAAATACCTGGAGATTTTGGGGGTGGAGCGTGAGGAGGATGGGGTTTGGGGAGGGGAGGGACTTCAATGGGGTATAATGCCATAGAGTCCACTTCCAAAGGAGCCATTTTCTGCAGGTGAACTGATCTGTCACTGGGAGATCAGTTGTAATAGTGGGAGATCTCCAGCCACCACCTGGAGGTTGGCCACCCTATGTGGGGCAGGGGTTGAATGTTGAGGGAAATTGGACAAGACTGAAGGAGGGAAAGCTGGATGGATGTGACTCAGTGTCTACAGCTGAAATATAGGGCCTGGACTGGACATCCAGTCTCCATTGCTAATCCTTAAAGAGAAATTCGTTCAGCAACATTCTGCCTGTAAATGTTGCAAAAAGTTTGCACTAGTCAGGCTTTAGATCAAATATGATGAATTTGTTTGCAGGTCAGATCTTTACATTTTGGATTTTTTTATATGCTGCAGGATTGTTTAGGCATTTAAGGAAAGGGAAGCAAGCACAACTTATAGGAATATACAACTCATTAGGCCTGCCAAACTAGTGACCAGCTAAGCCAAATGTAGTCCAATATAGTGAGTTCTGCTGAGGGCTTGAAAACCTCTGGGTTGCAAGTCTAGACAGGCATATAAGTAGGCTTGCCAGGCCCAGTATCTCCACTGGCGGGAACTTTCCAAGGCTGCGGCCGAGGTGCGCAATGCGCATGCTCTAGCAATCTCGGCCGAAACATAGAGTTTTACCAAGGTTGCCAGAGTGTCCACGTCGCACACGCGGGCACGCAGTGAAGTATAATGCCATAGAGTCCAGCCTACAAAGCTTCCATTTTCTCCAGAGGAACTGGTCTCTGTAGTGTAGAGATCAGTTGAAATTCCAGGTGATCTCCAGGCCCCACCTGGAGGTTGGCAGCCTTATCCCAATGATAAGGATAGGTTGCCATCCCTAGCTGGTGGGCATGTTATATTGATTTTGGTGAATCGTAAGTCCTACAGAATGGCCATATGCTGTTTCCCTATGCAGTTAGCTCCGTGATATGGACTATTTTTAAAATAAAAAGGTAACGTTTAACCAGAGCAGAGCATCTTCTGCATTTTCTGTATTGTTCACTCTTCCTCTTGTCACAGTTGAATATAGCTTTGATGTATTCCTTTAGGCCCTAAAGCTTCAAGTTGCTTTTGGTGCCAGTCAAATAGTGTTATGCCTCCCAATTCTCTCTCCCTTTCCCCCTTTTCCTTTTGCCTTTAAGAACCTATTTAGGACAAAAAAAAAATTGCTTTTGTAGAATGGAATTTGTGGACAGACGTTGAAATAGTTTCTCGGCTTTCTAAAGTTTTTTTCCCCCCTGAAGCCTGTATGCACTATTTTTAGGTGTGTTTTTTTTAAAAAAAAAAAAAACATCATAAATGAAACGTAATAACCCTGTTGACTTGATATACCTTGGGGAATGGAAGAGAAGAACAGGAATCCTAAAAAGAAGGTATTTGCCCTTGGTTCTGTAACACTAGTACGCCTTGTGAACTGAACTTTGGCAAACCCTGTTGAAAGCAGACATTCTTTTGTGGCATCAGCCAATTGGAGATGAACAGCCGTATGACAGATCTTTATTGGCACAACAGGGGGAACAGGGAATGGTGCCAAAGTAATTATACTCCACTCACAATTTAGTCTTCTAATATACTGCCTATGGATTTATAAGCTGTAATGGCCTTTTTTTCTGCCTCTGTGAGAGACATTGGTTTCCCTGATCCAATTATCTGAACACAGGTTAATAAATCCCATTCTCTTTATTTGCTATCAGGGTCAGGAGCTGTTTGGCAAAAATAATTCTAAATGTATCCCAGTGCCTTTGTCATTTGTAGGTAGTGTGGCTGTGGAAAGGCTTTTTAAAAGGCGTAGACTGTTTTGTTTCAGGATATTTGTCAACCCTGGTTGGTCTCAGCACTGGATGAAGAAGGAGAGTTGGTTTTTATACTCCGCTTTTCTCTACCATAAGGAGTCTCAAAACAGCTTACAATCGCCTCCCCGCCCCCAACAACTGAGACCTTGTGAGGAAGGTGGGGCTGAGAGAATGATGAGAGAACTGTGACAAGCCCAGGGTCACCCAGCAGGATGCATGTGGAGGAGCGGGGAATCAAACCCAGTTCTCCAGATTAGAGTCTGCCACTCTTAACCACTATACCACACTGGCTCTCATATCTGAAACCAGCTTTAGGTTCTTATCACTAAAGGTCCACACTAAGGTTTTCAACGTCAGGTGGGACCTGGCGGATCTCCAGGAGTTACAACTGAGCTCCAGATTACAAAGATCAATTCCCCTGCAGAAAATGGTTGTGTTGAAGGTGAACTTCATTGCATTAAACTCTGATGAGGTCCCTCTCAAAACTTTACCTTGCACAGGCTCCACCCCAACCCAGAGTTGGCAACCCTAGTCCTCACACAAAAGCATGAATGGACTGGGATACTAAAACAGTCCTAGTGCATGGTAAGCCAAGTGGCCCCTTTGGTTCTGGAGTTAGAGTTGTCCAGCCAGCACTGGCAGCCTCTGAGGTACACAGGAGAGAGGTGGGGTCTTGATGAACAATGTTGCACCTATGCTACAACATCCCTTCCAGCACAAACCCTCTTACTCTTCCACCAAGCATCAGTGAGAGTGGTGGGGCTTGGTGAAGGAGGTCTTCTGCTGTAGCAATCCTGGCGGCAGGGTCCACTCAGCTTGGAATGTTGGCAGTGTAAGTAGGATCACCCCTACGTACCATTACCACAGTCTGAGTCCAACTTGAGTAGACACCGCTATTATGCCAGCACCACAGGGGTCACAAAAGTGGGATTTATAAATGTTTCGTTCAAAATACCAGACAGAATTTTCAACTGCACATTCTAATTTACTGGTGGTTATGGAGGACACAGACCTTAACTGGATGGCCCAGGCTAGCCTGATCTCGTCAGATCTCAGAAGCTAAGCAGGGTCAGCCCTGGTTAGTATTTGGATGGGAGACCACCAAGGAATACCAGGGTTGCTGCGCAGAGGAAGACACTGGCAAACCACCTCTGTTAGTCTCTTGCCATGAAAACCCCCAAAGCTCCTGTGACAGGCCTTTTCCACCAACAGAGAGGACCCACCCAGCCTCTTATGATTTTGGGAAACAAGTTTGTTTTAATCTGTAAACCTTTCCCTTACTTACCAGATGGTCTGAAGGTGGCAAGTGTAAAGGCTTTGGGTTCACTGCCATGAAGTGAGTTTTGTGGTGAGCAAGTAGAACATGGAGATCACTGAGGCAGGAGCTGTATATAAAGAAATAACGAAGAAGGTTTATTTATTTACAGATTAGTTTCAAAGAACAGATCAGCAGCACAAGTCTGCTGGTAGTCAAAAGAGAAACTTGGCTGAGGCACATAAATTTAAGCTAGCTATAGCTTCAGAGAGTGGTTGAAGTTTTCTTTGATGCTTTCAGGTACAAACAGGCTTTGACCGACTAGCCACTAGGCTGAATCCTCCCACATACTCAGGATTCCACCCACACCAACCTACTCTTTCCCAAGAGTCAGCCTAAATGGTACAAGGTCTGCTTATTACCAGAGACAGGCCTAACAATCGGGTGCTCGATTCTCTCCCAGAGATAGAGCTAAACCACTCTGGCACAGCTCTGGTTAAGAGCTGTGGACTCTAATCTGGTGAACCGGGTTGGTTTCCCACTCCTCCACATGAAGCCAGCTGGGTGACCTTGGGCTAGTCACCGTTCTCTTAGAGCTCTCTCAGCCACATCTGCCTCACAAGGCATCTGCTGTGGGGAGAGGAAGGGAAGAAGATTCTAAGTCGGTTCGATTCTCCTGAAAAAAAATCGGCATATAGAAACCAACTACTCTTCTTCTTCTACTTCTTCTTCTACTACTACTACTACTACTCTACTACTACCAGGCAGAGCTACCCTTCAAACTTTCTGCTCTTTTGCTGAAGCAGACCCAAATCTATCACTGTTCTTTCCCTGGGGCAGATCTGAACTCCTTCCTATTGCACTTCCCTCCAACATTCCACCCCCTTCTGAAAAGTGATTGGATTCTGGAGCATCACCCCATAGGCTCAGCTGAGTGGCTGTTCTCCTCTTCAGGGGCATGGCAGCCTCCTGTCCATCACAGCTCCAAAGGCCTCTCTAGAATGTCCCTGGTGCCCCCATAATTCTAGGGTTGCCCTACATAATACAGAAGTGTGCTGGCATTCAGAATGGAAAAATGTGGGCTTGAAAGTTGACTTGAATGCTTTTGGATGTGCTTCATAGTGGTTAAACAACGCATGTTTTTCTACATTTTGACTTGCAAGTGTCTCCATCGTACTATGCTCTCTTCTGCTTTTCGTATCTGTTATAGTGTTTAAAGCGATGAGTCACATAGCTTCCATAAATTGATTTGTGAGCTAAAAAGACCTCTAGAATTTGCATCTTATCGTGTGGAAGATATACCAGCCACTGCCTCAGAAGGGGCTACAGAAAGGGGATGTGTGACTCGCTTGCGCACCATTTGTCGAGCCTTGTTCGCAGGCTATGCAAACTGCAGCACTTGGAGCAATGTACATTGTGGACACGGAGTTGCAGCCCACATGGTATCCTCTTGTCAAGTTCTCTTCCCCCCATAATACTAGACATCTTGGCTTGAGTCATCCTCATGCTGTGCATCTCCTTGCCCCCACCTGTGACAGTCAATAATTGTCCATACCTCGTGGTTTCTGTGAATTGGTTTCATTTCTTTTAAAGCTCAGTGTGATTAGATCCAACAGGGAATTTCAATCCTGCAAGCAGACAATGAAAGTAGTGAAGCAGGGCCAGGCACGTCCCCAGAGATTCAGGGAGGGAAATGTTGTTGTTTTTAAATGACCCCCAATTTTCAAGAAACGCCACAAACTAGATTACTAAGGATTGTGCAGGTGTACAATCACAGTGGCACTAGCCAATATACCTGAAGTAATATGACAAGTGGACAACAGTATTGGGCCACCACTGGCTCCAGAGATAGAAAAAAAGCTAGAAAAGCACGAAGTGGCAGATGGGAAAAGATGGAAGCTGAGCCAAGCTCTGGCTGGGCCATACAGTGAAAAGATGGCATTTACCACAGATACCCTTGGCTGAAATAAGAAAGGCAACATTGGTGGTATCAAGGGATAAGAAGAAGAGTTGGTTTTTATATCCTGCTTTTCTCTCCCTGGAATGCCAGCATGGTGTAGTGGTTAAGAGCAGTGATTTTGAGTGGTGCTTTCTGATCTGGAGAACCGGGTTTGATTCCCCATTCCTCCACATGAGCAGCGGAAGCTAATCTGGTGAACTGGATTTGTTTCCCCTCTCCTACACATGAAGACATCTGAGTGACCTTGGGCCAGTCACGCTCTCTCAGCCTCACCTACCTCACAGGGTGTCTGTTGTAGGGAGGGGAAGGGAAGGTGATTGTAAGCCGATTTGATTCTGCCTTAAGTTGTAGAGAAAGTCGGCATATAAAAACCAACTCTTCATCTTCTACCTTTAAGGAGTCTCAAAGCAGCTTACAATTGCCTTCCCTTTCCCTCCCCACAACAGATGCCTTGTGGGGTAGGTGGGGACTGAGAGAGTTTGGGGAGAACTGTGACTGGCCCAAAGCCACCCAACAGGTTTCATGTGGAGGAGCGGGGAATCAAACCTAGTTCACCAGATTAGTCCACCGCTCTTAACCACTACGCCACACTAGCTGTCAAGGATGGAAAGGCAGTCAAAGGGGGGAAGTTGAGGAGCTTAGGTGGAGAGGCTAATGAGAGCCTGAGAGTGCAAGGGCCAGTAAGTAGGGAAGGGAAATGAAGGAGGAGGAGAAGGGGTGAGAGGCAAGAGCTGGGAAATGGGGTGAGCCTGTTAAAGGAGGGCTGTATAAGCTGTTGAGGAATAATGGGAGAGGAAGGAGATGGAAGGGGGAATTAAATGGAGGGGGAACTAAGAAAAGAAGTGGTGTTTTGGGGAAAAGGAGAGCTGTGTGGGATGTTATCCAAATGCCCAGATGTGCATATACCTGGATCACAGAAGCATCCTCCCTGTAAGGGGTCAGAAGCCTATACACATCGGTGCTCAGGGCAAATATTATTGGGATCGTATTGCCTGATGTATACCAGGGTCCAAGCTTTAAGATCGTATTGCCTGATGTATACCAGAGTCCTAGCTTTGAGGTCTCAAAGGGTGTGCAGATTTTTAGAATAAACAGAGCAGTGGTTTACAGTTAAGGATTTAGTAAAGAAAAAGAATAATAGCAAAGGGAATTAGCAAATTGAATACAGAGTTTGAATCACATACATACAAACCGCTAAAGCAGGATGTTCTACAGACTTTAAATTCTGCTGGATCCTAACGTAAGCACACATTATTAATATAAAAAGGGGGTAGGAGAACAGGTAAGAGAAGCATACAAGCCTAGTCCGGTGAGGTTTTTGTCAATGAAAGGGGGAAAAGCCAGCTAGGTGAAAAGCGGGGTGGAAGGAGGTGTGCAATCTTTACAGATGCCTGCATTCGGAAAGCAGAGCTGATGCAAAGATGCACTAACACTCCCTCAAACACTTTGTCACCCAGGAGCTTGTGGCCAGTGGCTGGAGCCCATTTCAGAGTTGGGGACACCACAATTGGAACACAAAACCTGACGTTCTTGGGGCTAACTTAATATCCCCAAGAGTGTAAAGATAGGAGAAATAAGACGCTCCTTGAAGCAGATTGGGTTGGAGTGAAAAGATTCAAACTTCATTGGTTGATCAGTAAGATAATAAGGAGGGGGAAAGTTGGGATATTGATTACTACTTTGACAAAGTTTATGGCCCAACTTAAATAACAAGCTTAGTTACATGGTGCCCATTTGTTTGGGTTTAATTCTGAAGAAGATACAGTGCAGGAAATCAATGTATCAAACTCAGAGATTCATGAGTTTATGTACTTGATCTAACCAATAAGGTAGATCCTGTTTGTGGAATGCTGAATGTAATCAACTGGGGCATCAAAGGTTCTCCAGGGGTGTATAGTATTACAATACAGGGAGATGGAGGAAAAATTGATATGGGGATGGTTTGGGGATGGCAAGCCCATGTCATGTCACCATTTGAACAGTTTCGTACATTACAAAGCAGCAAAGCTGTCTTTCTTTTTTACTGACCATGCAATCACTCGATGGTTATAACTTACCTCTCCTAGCCTAGCAGGCATGTACTTGCATGATGGCTGGGTTAGCGTGATAGCTATTAAGAGCCCTGTGCATGTTAATATATTATTACCTCATGGTTCCATTGCTTGATTTTTTCCTGGCAATATTGTAAATTGTGTTTTGCATTGATTGATTGATGCTGTTTAAAGTATTGGAAGCAGGCACTGGCAAACCACCCCGTGAACAAAGTCTGCATCACCCCATGGGCCAGGAATGACCCTGTGCTTGCACAGGGGAACTTTACCTTTTTTATTGGAAGCAAGCTTGTAAAATTATCTTTAATTTGTTTTCCAACTCTTTCTGTTCTACCTTTTCTCATCAGAGCCCAAATACTAAAAGTATGTGACTTCAATCTTTTAAGTAAAGTTTAAGTAAAGTCATTTTAATTAATGGTTTTATTTATTTATTTGTTACATTTTACCCCACCCTCCCCAGCCCAATGGCTGGGTTCAGGCCTTTGTGCCACTGTGATAGAAACATCTGAAGAATGGCTTTACTTCCTGCATTTCAATATCTTTCAATCTGTGCTTGCCTAAGTGTAATGGTGCTAATACTGGGGAACAGCTAATTCAAGATACAAATTGTCCACCTCTTATCAGTGTGCTTTGATTCTATCTAAAATGCTAAGTCTAGTTGGACCTCCCATCTTTAACACCTTTACTGAAGTGCTTCTGTAAATTGAAATAAACAATTCAGCACAGGATGTTCCTTGTTGTAGCAATGAAACTAATGTAATGGCATTCTCGGCATCTTTTTACAACTGCTTGTGCATGCAGGCAGTCAGCTTATAAAGAACAGTTGATCATTGTGAACCATGGCTTTTCCAGGGACTACCATGTGGATTTTAGACCCCGCATCATTGCAAATCCCATTAGTCCATAGCTGACAAACATTCCTCTTCAGATAGAGCTCTTGCCGACAAAGGTCTTTTTGTCCGATGTCAGGATCCATTTTGATATGTAACCTTCAGATTTCTAAAGTTCACCCAGGAGCCTCCCAAAGAGCACATGCCTATTGGGGTCCAGTTTATATCAAAGGATGATCTCATTTGTCTCCCACAGGAAAATATGCAAGTCATGCAAATGCAGCCCGGAAGATCACAGTCTCAGCTCGGATGCAGAAGACGATCGGAAAATTGGCCGCTTGCTCTCAGATTCAAAATATTCCTCACTAACAGCTCGGGTGAAAGGAGGTGATGGTGTTCGCATCTATAAAAGGAACCGCATGATTATCACTAATCCTATAGTGTCCCGGAAAGATCCGACTTTTGATACTGTTACATATGAATGGGCTCCCCCTGGACTCACTCAGAAACTGGTAAGACTACTTCTCAAAAAGTTCATAAGCATTTCTTGGAAAGCATGCTCGGAAAATCTTAACAAGGGTTCAATCCAATGTTTCTGTGTCTAGCACAAATTCTCATAAGCTGTTTCTGTCAGCTTCCCCTGGACCCAAAAAAGCTGTTGCTGAGTTTTGGGCCTGCAGAACAATATGACATTTAGCATAAGGAAGGGGATACTTTGTTCACTGCTGTTGTCAAATGAGTGGAGCAAACACATGACTTCTTCTTGTGCAAGAGAAGGGGTATTTTGTTCCTTTCCCACTTATAGCATTGCTATCCTGGAGCATCTCTCAACTCTAGGGATGCCAACCTCCGCGTGGTAGCTGGAGACCTCCTGGGATTACAACTGATCTCCAGGCGATAGAGATCAGTTCACCTGGAGAAAATGGCCACTTTGGAAGGCCATTGAAGCCTCATTGAAGCCCCTCCCCAAACCCTGCCCTCCTCAGGCGCCACCCCCAACTTTTCCAGGTATTCCCCAAGCCAGATTAGGCAAGCCTACCCAATGCCCAGCAACTTTTCAGGGCAAAGGGGGCTGTTGGAGGCTAGGGAAAAGGGGGAATTGATTAGAAATAGTATAATTCCATTTGAAGATGCCATATCTTATAAGACACATGGAGCTGCCACTCCTCTTCCTGCTGTCCTCTGTAACATCAGGGTAGAGCACAACTCTGGAGCAAATGTTCTTGACCCACTGCTGTCTCACATCAGTGGCTGTTAGTGGCAGGGGTAGAATTGGAAGCACAATGGTAGCACATCGTACATTATATTTAATTTTGCAAAGAATAGAGATCCTATGAATGAGTTCCATGTGCACCAAATAGCCTCTGCTGCAGAGGTGGTTTCCTCTTCCTCTGAAATTTCAATTACCTAGTATTGTTTTCAATGGGCCCATGTTGTAGTGCAGCAGAGGCTATGTAGTGAGCACCAAACTCATTCATAGGGTCCAAACCATAGATTTTCATGGAGCTATTAAAAAAAAATTGTAATCTTCAACAACAACATGCCTGATTAAACTGTTGATAAACCACCAAGATTCACTTGGATTATGTTCTCTTGAAAGAAAAAGCAGGGTACAAAGAAATTTTAAAATATTGATAAAAACTGGATCTTGATCATTGCAGGTGATATTCAGTTTGCTTCGGTGAACTCACCTTCATGACAGCATTGGATCCAACTCGATTTATAGCTATAGCATATACAGTCTGTTTGGGCACTCTCTTTAAGCAGGGAGGCCTCCCCTTACTTAAAAGCTAAAGTTTAATTCTTTCTGCTGTTTTGAAAAAGACTTGTGGGGTTATTATCACCTTGTTAATAGAGGGGTATCTGAATGCATGTTGCCTTTCCAGAGAAACGTAGGAGAGCCTTGACATTGGTTAACTTGCCCAATTCAGTATCACTAACGTTAAAGATTTGGTTCTGTAGTAATACTTTGATATCCATTTTAAAATTTTGTATTCATATTTTTTTGTGGGAGAGGGAATGAACTGACACAAGTTTGCATCACTCTGTTATGCCAAAAATAACTTGTATATTGTTTACGTGATGCTTAATCCTCTTTCTCCATGCTCATAGTAAATGGCGAAAAGCCGTTCACTATGTTCAGGCAACGGGGGGGGAGGAGGGGGGGCTTGACCTCTATGCCCTGTTTGTTGGCACTCCAGGGCAACGGTTGGCCACTATGGGAAACAGGTCCTAGACTAGATGGACCACTGGTTCAGGAGGGCTGCTCATAAGCATTTTCCCCATGAAAGAAGATTCTTCTAAGTTTCTAATGGCTGTTTTGTGTTCTCTCTCTCTCTCTCTCTCTCTCTCTCTCTCTCTCTCTCTCTCTCTCTCTCTCTCTCTCTCTCTCTCTCTCTCTCCCCCCCCCTAAAAAACAGGGAGTAGAGGTCAATAAGAGACACCTTATATAAGAAAATATAATCTGAATGCGGCTTTCAGTGACCTTCTAAAGTTACAGTTCAACTCAAATCTGCATGTTTATAAAAGTCGGTCACTTGAAAGGAATGAAACTAGGATTCTCTGGACACCTGCCAAACTCCAGAAGCATGTCTTAATCCCAGACACACCTGTTGCTCTTGAAAACGGAGCACAATTACATTGCCCGGTACTCTTGAAACCATTTATCGTGCTCTGGAGACTGATTTTTTTTTTTTTTTTGTCACTGTAAAAACACTTGATGGATGCTGGATCCCTACATTCCTGGATGTTGTGCTATCATAATAGTTCACCATCAGGATTTTCCTGTTCACACAAAAGAATTAAGGTGTTGAGTGTTGAATGATAGTGTGACAATACATAGACCCTACTTCTCTGTCCCAAGACTTGGAAACAATGAATTCCACCAGTGGTTATAATCTTGATCTTTGCTTACCCATGCCATAGATTATGAAATCTTCTTTGTGTAGTTCCTCATGTTGCGTGACTACTTTTTCACATCACAGAACTAGTGAAAGATTAAAACTAGCTAAAAATGATCATTCTGGTACTCCAAAACAAATATCTTCCTCTGTTGAGATTTATCCCTGTATCCCAGTATCAATGCATTTGTATGTGTGGAGATTTAATTCTAGGTTTCCAGTTAACCTTGAATGCCTGTTTTGCGTATCATGATTTTGTTATACTGGCATGCGCTTTCAGTATAATGTGACTAAGATTAATCAATGCAAGCCTTGTTCTGATAGCAAGGTATGCTGCTAATTCATTTTTATTTTATTTTTCCAAATAATCATTATACATTCCATTGCGCATTTTAAAAAGTATAATTCTTTGACTTCCCCTTCCCCCTCCTCTGATCTTTTAGTTAACATTTTTTTCCTCTTTGTATTGTTTTTCTAATTCAATTATAACAAAGCCATCCATGCCCAATACATCCTTTCTGAATTAGATCAAAATACATTTGTTAATATCACATTTAAGTTCATCTCTACAATAATTAATCCATGCCTCCCAATCTTTTGCAAATTCATTATCATCCTTTTGATTTACCGACGCCGTAAGTTTTGCCATTTCTACTAATTCCATCATTTTTTCAATCCACTCCGATTTGTTTGGTATATCTGTCATTTTCCATCTCCTAGCATATACCATTCTGGCGGCAATAGTAGGTATGCTGCTAATTCAGATACTGACTGATGCCTTCCAATATGACAATTGATTATGTTTGTCTGTTTCGTTCTTTCTTAGGGCCTCTCTCATTTACCCTGGAAACATTCCCTTTGTAATCATAAGTATGGGCTTTAAAGTTGCTAAGACAACACACACATTTAAAAAAAAAAACACCCGTGAAGTTATGCCTTTTCAGAATATTGTAATGAAGGTTTTCGGGGAGGGTGTTCTCCAACAATTTTAAAGGGTTCTCCACTACATGCTTTTCAGGTTACCAGATCTTGTCTGGAACTTGAAACATTCCAAGCTGCTGACATTCACTATCACAACTTTTTGCACTTTACCTTGACAATTCAAAGGTGTGCTTCAGATAGTCATGCTCAATTTACACTTGTTCATTTCAGTAAATTGAAGTCAAAGCTGAAGTCCTTCCATCTTTTAAAGGGGGGTGGGGAAACATGGGGCTTTGGCTTGACTATGGAAACAGTTTTTTGACCCAATGCTTGTTTTTATGACCCCAGTAAGTGCCATATACATTTTGGAGGACTTTCATTCATAGGGTAGCCATGAGTCGAAAGTGACTTGACGGCACTTAACACACACACAAGTGCCATATAGTAATGTCTCCACACTCTGACGAACTGGGAACCTTACGGAAAGGGCTTATTAATCATCTGTGTGACGATTGGTAGTCAGTTAACCTCATATGCTCTGTACATACTTGACTTGCATAGTTTACATTGAATTTCATCTCTGACTTGGTCAACAAGTGCATTTTTTCTTGTTTATATCTTCTAGCCCATAATATTTTGGGGTTATCATGTGTTTGTTTTTATATTTTCTGTTCTCATGAGATGGGACCTTGTCCTAGCCTTGTCCTCAAGCAATGAGGCTGAACCCTTCATTCCATGCATTTTTGAACAGCTTGTGTAATCCAAATTATAATGCTTTATATACAAGATATAGGTCCTAGCCAAATACCCTATGCCAGGAGTGTTGATGAGGAAAGAAAATAACACAATAAAGCCTGGGTTCTTTTTTACTTCCAAAAATGAAGGCTAATTCAGTACATTCATAAGCAAACCCAGTATGATATAGTGGTTAGCATGTCAGACTAGGATCAGGGAAACCCAGGTTCACATCCCCACTCTACTATGGAAACTTCCTAGTTGACCTTGGGCCAGTCACACACACTGTCTAACCAACCTCACAGGGTTGTTATGAGGATAGAATGGCGTAAGCCTTTTCGGGTCCCATTTGGGAGAAAGGTGGGGTGTAAATGAAGTAAATCCATTCTAAGCCTATTTACCTAAATCAGTTTAAAATGTTTAATTTAAATCAATCAATTTAAAAGGATTTAGGATTGCACTGAGTTCATAGCTTTCGGTGTGCTGAAAAAAGTGGAGATTTCAAATTTACCCGATTGGAGTTTAACAAGTCCTCAGATTGGTCAGTCGTTTCTTTCTGTGGTCTGTATGTTCCTACGCAGAGTTGAAGTCAATGGGCCTGGAAGGGTATAGGTCTATTTTGGATGGCAGTGTCAGCATTCTAGGCTATGTTGTCATGCATATTAGGGGAAATTGCTTCGGTTTGCATGAGCCTAGCTAAACAACTTAACTAAGCCATAGGAACATTTCTAAGTATTCTGTATGGTAGAAAGAATCTTACTTTGTTAGGATTTCTGGTGGTTATAGCCTGAAGCTGTACATGATAATAGCTTTGTATTTCCTCCTTTCTCTCTCTTTTTTTTCTTTGCATAAACAGTAACACAATTGGAATGTCTGTAAAACTAATGTTTGTCTTTTATAGTTCCCCAGAGAGGCAGGCAACATGATGGGAGGCTGTGGAGAACAATCAGGGCAGTTCCTTGATGGAAATTTGATGGGTTTAAATATGCTGCCAAAATCCGATTTGATAAAAATCCAGTTTTTAATGATGAGGAAGGCTAGGCCCTGTCCTAGGGAAAAAAAGGTTTGATTTATGGGTCAGGGGAAAAAACAATGTCTGTGAATGGGTCAACAAGCTTCCAAATGAGGGGAGGAAGTAGAAATAGAACGCAGACATATGGAGAAGGCCTGCAGGCAGGCAGTGTACAAAACCAGCATTTCTGGGCATTCCTACTAGGGTTGCCAACCTCCAGGTACTAGCTGGAGATCTCCTGCTATTACAGCTGATCGCCAGCTGCTAGAGATCAGTTCACCTGGAGAAAAGGCTGCTTTGGCAATTGGACTCTATGGCATTGAAGTCCCTCCCCTCCCCAAACCCCGCTGTCCTCAGGCTCCGCCCCAAAAACCTCCCGCCAGTGGCAAAGAGGGACCTGGCAACCCTAATTCCTACTGAAAGATGCTGACCATGATAGAAGGCATTTTTCTCACTGTTTTGATTTAGCTTCTACTAATTCCATTGCAATTCCTGCCATGAGCTCTTTAATAACTTTTGGCATACTATAAGGAAACTCTAAGTGTCTTCCAACAGAGAATACCCTTGAAATGAATGGATATTTGCTTACAGAAGGGCTGCTGCCCCTGTTTCTGCTGTAGAATGCCTTTGGGACCTGCTTTGTAAATTTCAGATGTCAAGTGTGCCCGGCACCCTTCTGGATTAGATGGTAGGCCCTGTGTGTATGTGTTTTGTATTCACAGCATTGGGAGTTATTCTTCTCAATGAAAAGGGTAAACTTTGGCTTCGGAAGCAGTGTACACTGTTAATCCAAAGCGGGAAGGACAAGAAGGGAAGTGCCCCTGAGCTGTGCTATGATATAAATAGCACAAATTCTAGGAAATTGACACATAAAAAAGAACAGAGAGAACCTGTTGTTAGTACCCTGGAAATTAAAATATAGTAATATATGAAACCTGTTTCTGTATGAAAAAAAATAATGAATGATTTTGCCATTTTATATGGTTTTTATATGCTGATTTTCTCTACCTTTTTAAGGAGAATCAAACCAGCTTACAATCTCCTTCCCTTCCTCTCCCCACAACAGACACCTTGTGAGGTGGGTGAGGCTGAGAGAGCTCAAAGAGAGATGTGACTAATCCAAGGTCACCCAACCAGCTTCATGTGTAGGCGTGGGGAAACCAACCCTGTCCACCAGATTAGAGTCTGCCGCTCATGTGGAGGAGTAGGGAATCAATCACGTTTCTCCTAACCACTACACCACGCTTGCTCTCCTCCTCCAGGACTGTGCATCTGTGGCAGGGGAAGCTGGTGTCTGGCAGCAGTGGTGGCTCCTCCAGGACTGTCCTTCACTGTAGGATTCTCTGCCAAGCCACAACCGTTGGCCCCAAATAGGCAGCCCTATACACAGCACTGTCCCTCTTTTCATTGTGAATTAGGGAGAGGTGACTGTTAAGGTTACTGCTACAGATGTGAAGGCCCAGGGAAAACCTGGGACGACTGAATATTTTGAGGAGCACTAGCTTCATGTGTAGGAGTGGGGAATCAAACCCTGTTCTCTAGATTAGAGTCTACCGCTCTTAACCACTACACCACACTGGCTCTCCAGCCTTTCTTCAAAATAAGATGCCTGTCTCCCCTGACTGCTGGAAAGAAGTGGATTGGTATCATCATACTACCATTACTCCTAAGCTTGATGTTGCACAAGCACCATTTGCTCAAATCTCCATACAACAAGGAGGGAATATTTCCAAAAATATGGGGAGAGGCTGCAGGTAGATACCTCAGAAAGCCAGCACCTGGCCATTCCTTTCAACATTGTTCAGGTCCAGAGAAAGCTTTTTCAGAAGATGTTTCAAAACCAGATCACCTCAAAGGGAAACAGTCGTACCCCCTTCTTGACTGAAACATTTACTGTTCCTTTCACCCAGCCAGCGTGGTGCAGTGGTTAAGAGCGGTGGTTTGGAGTGGTGGATTCTGATCTGGAGAACCGGGTTTGATTCCGCACTCCTCCACATGAGCGGTGGAAGTGGATTTGTTTTCCCACTCCTACACATGAAGCCAGCAGGATGACCTTGGGCTAGTCACAGTTCTCTTAGAGCTCTCTCAGCCCCACCTACCTCACAGGTGCTTGTTGTGGGGAGGGGAAGGGAACGTGATTATAAGCCGGTTTGAGTCTCCCTTAAGGGGTAGAGAAAGTCGCCATATAAAAACCAACTCTTCTTCTTCAAATGTACTGAACCAAGACAGAAACAGTTAATTTGTGGATAAAAGCCACTTCACCATTAGAAGCTCAGCTGAATGTGATAAGTGTCACAGGAAACACTGGCATGAATGCTGAAGTTCACCACACAGAGGTCTATTGTCTGTCTCCTCTCAGCAGCAGGAAAACTATTGCTGTTCAATAGAAGAACCAGAGATACATTGATAAGAGAGCCTGGCCCATCTGGAAATCATTCGCCAAGGGAAAGCTGACTTAGCCCAAACTAGCCAGACCCAAATAGTTTTGCTGCAGCGTGGTTTTACTTCTTATGCAATATTGAATAAAATTGAAATAGCTACAGAATCCCAATTCCAAAGGCTTTAGAATTATGTTAGAACTTGTGGTTGAATAAATGTAAATAAGAATGTGGTTTTTCTCTTGGTTATAATCTAGGAACTTATATTGTTGGTTTGCAAGGAGGGTTGTTTTGGTTAGCTGTTTCCACAAGACTGTTTATTCCCCTTTAGTTGTTGTTTTTTAATGTTTCCTGATATGTAAATATTCTCTGTAGTGCTTGCCCTGATCTTGTTGATTTTGTAGAATTTTTTCATTGGGTTGGATCCTACGGTAAATACATATAGAATTCCTAATCTGACACACATTCACTATATTGGGTACATTAAGATAGAGGTGTAATCCACCATTCATAAGAACATAAGAAAGGCTCTGCTGGATCAGACCAAGGCCCATCAAGTCCAGCAGTCTGTTCACACAGTGGCCAACCAGGTGCCTCTAGGAAGCCCACAAACAAGACAACTGCAGCAGTCTTATCCTGCCTATGTTCCACAGCACCTAATATAATAGGCATGCTCCTCTGATCCTGGAGACAATATGTATGCATCATGACTAGTATCCATTTTGACTAGTAGCCAGG
This sequence comes from Euleptes europaea, assembly GCF_029931775.1. Classification (NCBI taxonomy): domain Eukaryota; kingdom Metazoa; phylum Chordata; class Lepidosauria; order Squamata; family Sphaerodactylidae; genus Euleptes; species Euleptes europaea. The sequence continues at coordinate 50,990,004 of NC_079312.1, forward strand.
AATACCCCTCTCCTCCATGAACATGTCCACTCCCCTCTTAAAGCCTTCTAGGTTGGCAGCCATCACCACATCCTGGTGCAAGGAGTTCCACAATTTAACTATGTGTTGTGTGAAGAAATAACCTTTTTTGAATCTCTCACCCTCCAGCTTCAGCAGATGACCCCGTGTTCTAGTATTATGAGCGAGGGAGAAAAGCTTCTCCCTGTCCACTCTCCCCGTGCCATGCATAATTTTACAGACCTCTATCATGTCTATCCTTAACCACCTTCTTTGCAAGCTAAAGAGAGGTATGGTGGAGTACTAACCTACCAATCACCTAAAGAGCCCAATGAAATTCCCCCACACTGACCGTTGGTTCTAGGCAGTTTCTGCAGTGAGAACCTGAGTGGGCATTGCTGGAAGAGATGAATTCCTGCTTTATCCAAGCAGGTCTCAGTGATGTATGTCATGTCAGCCCTTTCAGCTGGGAATTTCTGTCTCTAGTCTCTAATGCTGCCTCTGTCAAACCCGATACAAAATTTGCACAGACCGTTTTTTGCCATCTCTGTAAAACTAAAGAGCTCTCTCAAACGAACGCTGCATCTAATCAGTCACAGGAGTCTCATGTTGATCTGGACCGTGACTGATTTTTTTTAGCTTGTGTGGCTGTTCCTTACATGATGTGAAACTGTTTGGGGGAACAGACTTCCCTTTAAAGCCTAGCGGGCTGTGTTATGTATTCCGTGTCACTAATTCTCCAGCCCTATCTAGAGTATATATTGAAAACCTAACAGGCGTACTGCTCATTAGGCAAATGCTGACCAAGTTGGAAATAAAATTGAAGGCAGCTGGAAGCAGGTTTTCTATAAAAGAAGGGTGAATGGCCAACTGGCTGCTTATTAACAATTCACACTATAATGGGGAAAAGATCTCCAGCAGGGAAACTCCCTCTGCTTTCGATTCTGGTCCAGAACAAAAATTAACTCATCCACCCACATCCTCTTGTAAACGTTCGTTTGGGATGAGACTGGCTTGACTTAAGACAGTTTTTGACAACACATCGAAAGCCAACGGCCTAATTAATTGCCAACTAACAGTTCTTCTCAGATACTAGCAACGATGGTCAAAAAGAAGTATATGGATAACTTTGTCTTTAATAGTATTAAATGATTGCTATATGTTAGGAGTAATAAAATGGGTTTCCCAGTAATGTGGGTGGCCATCAGGTTCAAAGGTGTAGCCTCAGGATATGGCTGGTTTATGTATTGGCTTAAATATCTTTATAGGAGACAAATGGAAGACAGCATACAACTCAGGGTAACTTTCTTTCAATTTCCTCTCTAGGCATTAAACAAGAGTCATTAACATCTCGCTGAAGTGCAGCAGGGCTTACGGTGCAGCAGCTGGTGCTGTAGCATTATAACAAGCTTGCCTTGAATGGCTCGTAGCCAGCAAAACACTGGCAACCTCTTGCATGTAATCTTTCATAAATAGGAAGCATGTCTCCAGGCAGATACTTGGTTCTTGCTGGAAGCCAGGGCTGCCAAAAAAACATATGAGAGATGGAAGTTTTTTGCTGGAGCCCTGAGTTATCTGATGTGTGCTGTGATTTTCCTTGACCTTTTCCAAGCTTAATGTTAACAACATTGGCTGATCTGAGTAGAGGTGAAGCCAGAGTAGAGGATTCATATCTGGCACAAGAAAAGGTATATTGTCACTAGGTCAGGAGTAGCAAAATGGGAAATGTGTGTTAGCCTCATACTTCTACTTTTTAGAAAGCGAACGTTCTCTAATTTTATGACACAGTATCTCTGTTACGTGCTCTGTGCCTGAGTACAGAATCACGTCAAGAGTGACAAACACAGAGATTAAGAGACTTTGTGTTCAATTCTCATCTGATACTAAGACATTGGGAACAACCCAGAGTTTGTGATGGGAACAAGCACAGTTTATTCTTGGCCTGGTGGCTCCCTCCATCGCTCACAAGCAAAACTAAGAAAAAAGATTTACTAAACTAGAAGCTTTCAGTCTAACCACATGAAGCTGCTTTACACACACAAGATCATTAGTCTATCATGGTCAATATTTTCTACTCTAATTGATGGTGGCCCTCCAGGGTGTTAAGCAGAGGTCTTTCACATCACCCGCTACCTTACCTTTAATTGGAGATGCCAGGAGTTGAACCTGGGACAACGATGCTTTTACATTCAGGTGCTGCCTCTCCAAAAGGCCATGAGATCCCACTTTGTTTTAGGACATTTGGTTGTCACAACAACTTGTGGTTAGATGGCAGACTTGCTAAACCAGGAAATCTTCAAGCTCAGCTCTGTGTGAAGGGAGAGGGCATGAAGATAACCACACATGAAGCTGCCTTGTGCTGATTCAGATGATTGGTCCATCAGGGTCAGTACTGTCTACTCAGAATGGCAGCAGCTCCCTGGGGTCTCAGGCAGAAGCCTTTCACATCACCTACTGCCTGGTCCTTTTAACTGGAGATGCTGAGGATTGAACCTGGGACCTTCTGCATGCTAAGCAGATGCGCTACCACTGAGCCACAGCCCCTTGAATATGAGCCAGAGAATGCCTATGCAGTTTTCTGGGGGTGGAGTTAGGGTCGCCAGGTCCCTCTTCACCAGTGGCGAGAGGTTTTTGGGGTGGAGCCTGAGGAGAGAAGGGTTTGGGGAGGGGGGGACTTCAGTGTCATAGAGTCCAATTGACAAAGCAGCCATTTTCTCCAGGTGAACTGATCTTTATCGGCTGGAGATCAGTTGTAATAGCAGAAGGTCTCCAGCTAGTACCTGGAGGTTGGCAACCCTAGGAGTGCAGGAAAAACCCTGAAGCCACTGTTCCATTACAACAGAAAGCAACTTCTCACTGTGCGATGGGCTGAGCCCCTGGGGATGCATTGCCTTCAGAATAAGATGAGGCTTGTATTGAAAGACAGTTCTGTTTGCTTGTTGTACATGTACTATATCCCAGTGAGTCCTTCTGTTGTCTTCTGTTTCTTTATATTAGGCTACCCAGTACATGGAACTAATTTCAAAAGAAATGCAGCCAGTGGCTGGGACAGAAGGAGCTTATTATCGGCGCAGGAGGATGATGAGACAGCTTCCTATTTATGACCAGGACCCTTCCCACTGTCGTGGCCTTTCTGAGAATGAGGTAAAGCTGATGGAAGACTTTGTGAAGCAATATAAAAGTGAGGCCCTTGGAGTTGGAGAAGTTGCTCTGCTGGGCCAAGGAGGCACCACCAAAGAGGAAGGGAAACAGCATGATAAAAACATCCCTGCAAACAAGGAAGCCGTTTCGACCAATGGAATGCTGGCGAATGCTGCCAAGGGACCGGAATATGTAAGTACTCAGTGACTTCCCTGGAGACAGAAAACTGTCGTGAAGCTTGATGAGGAAGCTTCATACTAAAATGCAAGACTGGGACTCAAGATGATTCATTGTTGAAACTGAAGTCTTTTGGTTATGTAGTTGGCTTCTTCAGAAGTGCCAAAGATTCCCAAGTCACTGTGGATAAAGCGGTCCCAGTATGCAGCTTACCAATGTAGGGATTAGTAATCACATGTTCTGTACCATTTGCAAGGGCAAACTTTGAGCAATATGTTGCATTGTTGGCAGGCACTCCTTATGGCACACTTTCCTTATTTCAGCTATTGAAACATCCCTCAGTGAAAACCAAGACATGGCACTTCTTTCAGACAAAATTTAGGGTAATTCAGTAGTTACTGGCTATGCTCTTCATCAGTGCCAAGCATTTGCATATGATCTGAACTTTGAAGCCAGAGACATCCTCCCCCCCCCACCCCTTTGAGCCAAGACATGCGGGTGCACTTGGTTGCAGAAAGAAAGCAGAATGGGGTGGTTGTTTTGGGGTGGGCACCCCCAGGCAGGAAACCAAATCATATATTTTAAAAAAGATCATTCCATCCTAAAAACCACCAAAATGCCGGAAGCTGAGACTTGTGCATGCCCGATGTCCTTGTGAAACCCTTAGCAGCAAAGATTATTACACAATATGTAAACCTTCAGTTAGTGGGACTGATTAAGCTCAAAGCAGCTTGCCCCTGGCTTCCCTTCAGCTTGGCACCATTGGAGGTGCTAATTTCATGGGCATGCACGTTCATCAAACATGCATCTTCCAAGCCCAATTACACCATATTTGATCCTTTTGAAGTGTGGAGGAGGAGCATGAGGAAATGGCCTTCCCCTTGGGGCCATTTCCTATACCTACAAGATGCCCCGAGATGAAAGAGTATGGCTTTTCTCCTTTTGTGTGCTTTGAAACTTGGTAATGAGGGTTCTTGTTGTATCTTGGAGAGTATTTTCCCCCTTTTCCTTGTTAACGATAAAATAATTAAAAATGCCTCTGGGCTTTCCTGAACAGGCGGGAAATTGGATGTCTTTTGGTATTCAGGATGAAGATATAAGATAGGAACGTTGGGTGAGGGGAGTGAATGAGAGGAGCTCTGAGCCCAATTTCCCACCTCTGTTGGACCCCTTCATCTAGGGCTGCCACCTCTGGGTTGGGAAATGCCTGGAGACTTTGTGGGGAGGAGCCTGGAGAGGGTGGGGTTTGGGGAAGGGACGGATCTCAGCAGGGTATAATCCCATTGAATGCACCTTCCAGAGTAGCCATTTTCTCCAGACAAACTGATCTCTGTCTTCTGGAGATCCGTTGAAATTCTGGGAGATCTCTAGACCCCATGTGGGGGTTAGCAACCCTACCTTCTCCTGTGAGGCTGCAATAAAGATCCCAGTGGAGATCAGAACATGCCTTGAAGCTCCCTCTTCTCACTCAACTCCTCTCCTTTCTCCAGCCTCCTTTGCTTTAAGCCAGGTGCCTCCCTGCCTTGAGCAAAGGACATTCATCCGGTCTCCCCACAGCCTGTCCTACAGAGCCAGGAAACATGGACATGAAGGGGTGTTTTTTTTCCAGACTTAAAGCCCTATCACTCACACACCAGATATTTTTGAATGCAGCAGAGGCTCAGTCCAGGCAAAGATTTCCTCTGGCTTAGAGAAGAAAAAAATAATAACAACCATCTGAAGAAGAAGGCTTCCGCTGACCACATTTGTCAAAACTATATTGGCAGGGAAGGTTTATTTTGACTGCAAGTTCATCCTTCCAAATAAATACATATCTGTGGTGTTATTCGCCAGAAGAATTTCAAGCTTTGTTTTTTTTTTCCTTCGTGCACCAGTGGAAAAGGGAAATTCTTTCAGAAAATCATTACAAAAGCTTCATTTGTGCAGACGCCGCAGACAGCTCAAATGGGAGGCAGGTCCGCGAGCAGTTTTGACATCCCCAAAAACAAACGTACGCCTGTGTAGACTAGCAAACTGTCACCCCTGTTAATGGTTGTTTTTATAGCATAGCAGATGTAGTGCTCTGAATGCGTACCTGTTAACAGCACCTTCGTGAAATTGCACAGGGTAATAATGCTGAAAAAAATGTCATTCAAAGGTTACTAGCTCACAGTGTCGCCCAGTTCCTAATTGTTAGTTCTGAAAAATGTCTAGCCTTATGGGGATTGCTGGATTTTTCATTGATTACAATGTATTTTGATACTATGCTGGCAGCAGACAGTGGCATTAATGATATTTTAGTGGAGCATCTCGAGAGAAGCTGCAGTTAATGCGCAAATTCGATCTAGTATATTTTATTCCACCCTTTTCCCAAGGAACCCAGGGTGTCATACATGGCTCTCTCTTTTCCCCGTTTATCCTGCAACAGTCCTGGGAGTTAGATTAGTCTGAGAATACAACATGCTTACAGCCACTCAGCAAAATCAGCCTGCTGTTTGGAGGCTTGAACCTGGGTCTCCCAGATCAGTATGATCAGTACCTGGAGAATATAGGATTGATATAGGATCACCAGATCCCTCTTTGCCACCGGCAGGGGTTTTTGGGGGCGGAGCCTGAGGAGGGAGAGGTTTGGGGAGGGGAGGACTTCAATGCCCTAGAGTCCAATTGCCAAAGCAGCCATTTTCTCCAGGTGAACTGATCTCTATCGGCTGGAGATCAGTTGTAATGGCAGGAGATCTCCAGCCACCACCTGGAGGTTGGCAACCCTAATTAAACAGGAGGCCAGCAACAGGAGGCTCTGCTGAAAATTCTAGGCTAGCTGAAGGAAGTCACTGTTCTAATCTTGTATTTCCCCCCCCCTGCCCCGAGTTCCCTTCATTCTCTGAGAGATTTGGCCCGTGTTTTAAGAAAAATATTCCACAGAAATATTCAGCTCTTGCCCAAGCTTAACTTCACAGGAAAAGGGTGTTGTGCGGGCTTGCGGGAAATTGGGACGTTTGTAGAGAACCTCTTTTTTTAAAAGTAATTTCCACTGAAATAAGTCTCTTTCTTGGGGGGAGGGGAATTAAGGTTCACTGCCATGTGATACCTGCATGCTAAAAATGTGTTTCCGCAGTCGCTGTTGAGAGTCCAACCACAGCATTTCCATTTCGAAAAGAAAATCTCCTTCAGAATGTCCACGATTAAGCTAAAATGCTCTCTTAACCATATGCCATGTTTCCCCCCCTCTAGGCACCACTGAATGATTATTTACTTCATTCATATTCTGCCTTTCTCCCCAATGGGGACCCAAAGAGGCTTGCATTGTTCTCCTCTCCTCCATTTTATCCTCACAGCGACCCCCTGAGGCAGGTTAGGCTGGCAGGGTGGCTGACCCAAAAATCACTTGGCAAGTTTCTATGACAGAGTGGGGATTTAAACCTGGGTCTTCTATATCCTAATCCAGTGCTCCAACCACTACACTATGCTGGCTGTAGTTTGTATTCTTGGTAGCTGTTACCCAGTTAAAGTCTGAGCATCTTTCCTTTGTTTGTTAACTGGAATGGAGGATGGCGTTCATGGAGACGCCTGGGGTTTGGAGAGAAGGAAATGGCATTTATACCACACATGAAGCTGCCTTATACTGAATCAGACCCTTGGTCCATCAAAGTCAGTATTGTCTACTCAGACCGGCAATGACTCTCCAGGGTCTCAGGCAAAGGTCTTTCACATCACCTACCTGCCTAGTCCCTGGAGATGCCGGGGATTGAACCTGGGACCTTCTGCATGCCAAGCAGATGCTCTACCACTGAGCCACAGCCCATCCTACTTTTATCTGTCATTTAAAATTAAACATTACTTCTCTGTTTGCCCTTCTACCTTATGCCTTCATTGTGTAACGGGCTGTAAATGTAGATCATGAAATTACTCCTCTAGATTAACTGCGAAATAAATAAAGTTGGCATTGGACTCAGTGCAGTGGAAAGTTATTCTACACAAACCTAATTGAAATGATTGGGAGCAGAAGAAAGTTTCATTTCAGCATAGCTTGCGCAGAAGAATTTCCTGCTGATTTAGGCTGATAAAAAGTTGAGTGTGTTACTAAGAAAGGAATTCATATCACCAGTACTGTTCACTGGATAATGGGATAGTGTGTTGTCTACTGCACTAGGTCTTTTTTAGGAATGTCAGGATCATATTCCAGCTCTGACATATCTGTATGTATTGTAAGCGGCTGCATACCCCAAGAAAATCATATTATGATGCATAGGGAGAGGTAACATGTAATAATGTCTTTGTCCTCCTCAGAAGAGAAATGTGCTTTATTTGTTTGTTTGTTTGTTTGTTATTTTTAGCCCACCCTCTCTGGTCAAAGCTTCTCTCCAAGCTTGTACTATGAGATTGCCTCTTAAAACTACCCTTAGGCAAATGGCTAAGGGGCATTCCTGAGGGTCCTTGAAAAAGCTTTTGCTACCGACAGAAAGATCATTGAAGAGAGTGCTCTGTAGGTTGACTCCTTTCCACTAGAACATGTTTGTTATGGAAGCATCCGATTCAGCCTGTTTTGGCCACGTTAGGCTTCACTTGAACACTGAGAAGGTAGTTAAGTCACCAGCCATTTGTGTCCTCCTGGGGCTGAATCCAGTAGGATGGTTTCATAAGCAGATTAAGGAAAACAACAACATTTCAATGATAAGAAGACTGTTTTTCTAGAAACGTTAATATTCAGAAGTGATGCTATCGTTGAAAGTATAAGATAACAATTTTAAAATTAATTAGAGTTCTGCTCAGTGTGATGCTTCACATTGGGTTCACAGCCACAAGAAAACGTAATATTTTAAAACACTTTGCCCTAGCACCCTGATGGCAAATCTATACTTTTGTGGAACATATTCCGCAAAGTGTCTCTTTCATTGGCTTTTAATGGTGATCCTTATTAACAGCTGCTTTACATGTTACTTCATTGCAACAACTAGGGTTGCCAGGTCTCCCTCTCCTCTGGCAGGAGGCTTTGGGGGCAGAACTCACAGTTTGAGTGGTATAAGGCCCCTTGCGATGCGGCGCTTCTGGGTGTAAACCAGAAGTGACATGCCACAGTGTGTATGTGTGTGTGCACATTTGCCCGCCAACCCTCAGCTGGTCGGCGGCTGGGGGGTGGATTGGCAGGGGTTTGCCTGCCACCACTGGGCACCTGGCAACCCTAGCAACAACTCTGGTGTCAGCTGTGGTACTTCTCCCCCACACACACACACATACACACAGTCCATTATCAGAACTTCCATATGGAGGATGTAATGTGGTCTTCAGTTACTGTGAATCAGAACTCTCAAAAGTTAAGCAGGTGTCTTCATAGCTATGCCTGAAGTAAAGAATGCTTAGCTATTCACTGCAAAAATGTGGATGGAAATAACATGTGGACTTTAATCTCTTCCCTAGTTTTGTGACCTCTGCAAGCATCTGCTGCCCATGGAATGGCCTGTGGTCTATGCAGACAGAGCAGGCTATGATCACCAGTGGCATCCTGCATGCTTTGTGTGCTCCAAGTGCTCTGAACCTCTCGTGGATCTGATCTACTTCTGGAACAATGGAGCCATTTGGTGCGGGCGCCATTACTGTGAGAACATCCGGCCACGCTGTGCAGCCTGTGATGAGGTATGATAGTCAGGAGTGCTTGCTGTCTGTATGGTTTGATGCTGAAAGTCCCCTCCCTAAGAAGCAGCTGCTAAAGAAAGGCACCAGTTGGTACAAAATCAGTCTTCCTTCTCTTCCCCTCAGCATAGTTTGTGTGTGACCTGCTTGGAATGGGTTTGGGATAGTGCAAATGGTCTTTTTGCATCAGATCAGGGGTACAATTTCGTCTTTCAGGATTTTAACGGAACTTACTGGCGTTGTGCAAGATGAGCTGCCCATCTTTATAGAATCATAGAGTTGGAAGGGACCACCAGGGTCATCTAGTCCAGCCTCCTGCACAATGCAGGAAATTCTCAGCTACCTCCCCCACACGCCCCCAGTGACCCCTACTCCATGCCCAGAAGGTGAGTAAGATGCCCTCCCTCTCATGATCTGCCTAAGGTCATAGAATCAGCATTGCTGACAGATGGCAATCTAGCCTCTGCTTAAAAACCTCCAGGGAAGGAGCACTTACCTCCCGTGGAAGCCTGTTCCACTGAGGAACCGCTCTAACTGTTAGAAAATTCTTTGTTTTGGATGATCAGAAGGTGCTGGTTTCCAGAGAGCCTTGAACATTTTCCACCCGTTTTTTTTTTGCGGGGGGGGGGGGGGTTTAATGCTGCCTGTGTGTAATGTTGCTCTTTTCTTCTGGCAGCAGATGATCTCACACTCCTTTTTCTTGAAAAAAGAATTATGCTTTGTAAAAAAACAAACAAAAAAAACAAGCAAAAGCTAGGGTAAGCGGCTTTTTGTGAGTAAAATGATGAAATTATGGCTGTCAAGTGCTAAGGAGCTTCTCTGACCTCTGTACTCAGAAACCAGGAACATTTATGCCAGCGGGTTTTGAATGAATGAAGCTTGTTACCCTTCAGCTCCCACATAGGGCAATGCTCCAAAGGGCAGAATGTAAAGTGTCAGGTGAGCTAGGGTATATGCAATTTATTGCATAATGAGCTGCTGCTGCTTGAAGATGGGAGCACACAAAGGTATATACGGGGTGTGGATAACTTGGGTGTGTAGAGGATTGGTGGCAAAGAGAATCACCCTGATCCAGAGGACATCTGAATTGTTGAACGATGAGAAATCTAATCACTGTATCTGGGAATGGATAAATGCAGAAGAAAGAATTGTCTCTGTTTCAGGACTGTGATTGTGTGAGTGTGTTGTTTATGCTGGCAGATTCAGAGGAGATGAGGAAAGTGAACCAGAACTGATAAAGGCAAGAATGTTTTCTCACGGGGCATGAACCACTCAAGGAGCATATTGAGCGATCCCTGCTTAGTTAGTTACATGCATGTATAGATAACCTTTAACTGAAATGTGTTGTTGGAGGAGAGTTAAACTCTCCTCCAACACCACATTTCTAGATCAAATCAAGCCTGAATTCTCCCTTGAAGCTAAAATGACTAAACTGAGGCTGTCGTGCTTTGGTCACATCATGAGAAGACAAGACTCTCTGGAAAAGACAATAACGCTAGGAAACGTTGATGGCTGCAGGGAAAGAGCAGGACCAACATGAGTTAAGGCCTTCAAGACAGGATGCTTTGTAGGTCATTAATTCATAGGGTTGCCATAAGTTGGAAGCAACTTGATGGCACACAGTACACACATAGCCAAAATATTACGGTAAATTTGAAATGAATTTAAATGTCAGCAACCAACAGCATTTTAATAATGTGTCCTGAGTTTCATATTGCTTTAATCTATGTGGGAGGTGCTCTGTTAGAATCTAAATATAAACATTTTATGTGGCTTTGTATTAATTGGGCCAGAATGTTCCTGTTGTGTATGTTTACCCATTCCCTCTCTGTGCAATGCTAAATAGTAATGATGTGTTTATTCTTTGTTAGAAATTCCTTTGTTTGTTTGTTTGTTTGCACAATGGACGCAGCCTGTTTAAGAAATGACAGACGACGTTGTTTACTCCCACAGATCATATTTTCTGAGGACTACCAGCAAGCCGAAGGCTTCGCCTGGCATAAGAAACACTTTACCTGCTTGGGGTGTGAGACATTGCTCTCTGGCAAACCCTTCGTCCTGGATGGGGCCAACCTGCTGTGTACGACTTGCAGCAAAAACAAACAACTGTAAACAGCGTGTGTATTTTTTCAAAAACCCAACTCTGTTTTCCGACTCAGAGGAGATGTGATTTAATGGGCCAGAAAATGGTAGGGAAGGGGGAGCATGAGGGAAGGAAGGCCCTTCATGTTGTGTTCAGACTTCTTTGGCTGTTCATGAGCACGAACATATAGGAAACTGGAAAGGAGAATGATCGTATGGTAGGAAACACGCTGTGTGTGAAGTCTAGAAAATCCAAGGTCCTAGTCCATTCTAGAGGCGTGAAGTAGAACCTAGCAGCCACTTTGCTCAGTTACAGGGGCAGCATGCTTGTTTGTTTGTTTTAAAAAGCTAAACCAGGCTGTCTAAAACTATTCAGATTCTTTAGTTCTGCTGTCAGAGCTTGCTCCTTATTAAAGTGCTGTATTTCCAGCTTAAACCCACAAATACTTACTCCAGCCAAACTCTTGACTTGAATGGACTGAGAGCTTTAGGGATCATCTGGGTGAACAAAACACACCTAACCTTGGAGTTCAAGTGAGGGTTTTCTCCTTGTTTGTTACAATCAGTTGCTTCTCATCTTTTGTTTACACCTGACAATTTGAGTACCGGGAGATTGCCATAGTAAACTGTTTTAACATCTCAAAACACTGCAAGAATAGCTTGTGCGGGCTAATTGGAAACAATGTGGGCTGCACCCAGCATATAAAAATGGTATCTATGGCTACAGTCAAAGGAAAATGAGTTAGCCTTCTCTTTCTTCGCTTTAATTGGCTTTCCTGGGATAGAGTTTCACGGGGTTTTTGATCTAGATATCATGTGTAATAAGTCGCCTTTCTTATCATATCTACACAAGCCATCTAGAAAATCTTTGGTTCTTGGCCTAAAATCACAATGTCATGATTCATATTTTAAGAATCCCCCACATGCAACAGATTATCACCGTAGCTGTTTTGGGAAATAAATGATACTGGATCTTGAGAAACTCCATTGAATCAGTTTTTCTCCTTCTTGTGATCTGGTCCTTCCAGAGACTAAGTACTGATAAGATCTTCCTAGTTTACCTTATGAGTTAACTCGTGCTTCCCACAGGGGATTTTTAAATATCTGAACCAGGGCTGTGTTTCCATTATGCATAGAGGGAAGTACAAGAACCTGTTATACTTATTTACAACACTCCACCCAAAGTGAAATGTGGGCTTCTTGTCCACTTAAATTCTGAGATTTTAGGAAAACAGCATGTCAACGAAGTACTTTGACCTTAAAATAGCTGCATTCATAATACTCCAACATGTAACCATTGGCTTGTCTGATAAGAACATATTGAAATGTTTAAAAGTCCACCCTGTTTCTTGTTCTTTCCCATGGGATTAGTAGCAAAACTTATGTGGGTATCACATTTTGAGGCTGCTTTTTAAAGCTTGTTTATAATGGATAATTAGAAATTCTTCATGAGTTATAGAAACTGTACCGTGTTACTAACCTTCTAAATGCTGCTTGGTTCTGCCACCTAGCAACAGTAACCTATATATACTTCTTTAGTAATGCAACAGGAACTGAAATTACTTGACATGGAGAATTGGAAAATAATGTTGATTTCAAAATATAGAATGTTTACCATAATTGATTTAAACATCCACTCAACAAACTTATTTTGCTTAGAGAATGTACAGAGAAAACTTGGAGCTCATTGGATTGTAGATGTTCATGTTATATGGCAATAGAACATTCAAGATGTATTTTTAAAACCTCAAAGGATTTTTTTCCAAATACTTGGCTGTAATGTCACAAGATTACTCCAGAATGCTCAAATGCAAGGACCCAGCAAAGAGGAATATCCAGTAGTTTAGCAGCATTGTATTGTGAATATCTAAATACATTAGTACAGACTTATTTTTTTAAAAAACCTTTTGACAATTTATAGCAGGATTACCAGTGTATTCAATTGGTTGTTTGAGAGCCAAATGCATTGCAAACCATTGGGACTAGATGGAGCCATTTTCTCAGTTCACTGTGGGAATTTTCCTGAGGAGCACGTTTCATAACTGTAGGCAGAATCAATAATAGCTCGATGTTGTGTTGATAGAATTACCTTGGTTTTTGAATGATATTGACTGTGTCCAGCCTTATCTCCCCTGTCTAAAAGCCCACGATCTCAAACTATATAGTATTCTCCCAATGACACAAAGCCCAGAACTTTCTTCAAGCCTAGTTAGACAGTCCTCAGCTTGGATCTTGTAAATTATGGCAGGACACATGGGGAGCTCCCATCTAGCACAAAGCTTTCCCACTCATTTTAGCACTAGAAAACTTTTCAAATCTAGTAGGCCAGTCAACTATTTTCATAGGAGGGAAGCCCTTGCATACAAGAGAGTTCCACATACTTATTAGCACTCCTGCTTATTTAGGGAGTCTCCAGGTTGAAGGTCAAATTGACAATCCAGTGCTGTCAATATTCACTATCAATAAAAAGGGGACTGTAGCACACTGACTCACCTTCAGCAGAGCTAGCAAAGGTAGATACATGATGCAATCTTAGCAGCACAGTTACACGATGCAATCTTAGCATCCCATCTGTGCAAACCCTATTGAATAGGACCCCAGTGATTTTTTTTTTCATGTTCATTCAGTGATGCTTGTACTACAGACAGTCCTGCAGGGTTGTGGCTCAAGACTGCATACTTAAATGCATTTGTGAATAAATGTAATTGGTTCCACTGAGCACATTTCAAGGGTATCAAAAATGGGAGAAAAAAATGCCTAACTTGGTCGGTCAATAGTATATATGGAAATTTGTCTTCTCAGGAGACGTTTGCACTCAAACAGCCCTTCTTAGCAGGTGATCACTGCTGTAATAGAACAACATTGTATATGTAATTTAACAGAGTCCTTTCAGGATGTAAAGATGATTATTATAAAATTGATACAGCACTCTGATTTTTTATTTTATTTACAAGCCTGTTAACTTGGTATCAAATGAATCCTAATACAAGTGTGCTATGAATTTTATCCTAGTAGGTTTCTTCCCCCCTCCCAAGAATAAACTGGCAATTTAGGCTTGGATCCTATGAATAAGACCTTGCTCACATGCAGTGTGCTACCTCTGCTGCTAAAACTTCCATTTGCACAAGATCAGTGATTTTTCAGTACATGAGCAGATACATACATGAAGCTGCCTTATGCCGAAACAGACCATTGGTCCATCAAGGTCAGTATTGTCCTCACAGAGTGGCAGTCCACCAGTGTGCCATACTTTCCTTGGTGCTGGATGCCCTTCATTTTACTGGAAGACACTGGCTTTGTGCGAGTGGCAGGAAATGTACATGCAAAACACAATCACCAAATTTCCTTTGCCTCTTTGCTCACCTTGTTCTTAGTCTGCCTCCATGTTTACATAGTTAAATTGTGGAACTCCCTGCCCCGGAATGTGGTGATGGCTGCCAACTTGGAAGGCTTTAAGAGGGGAGTGGATATGTTCATGGAGGAGAGGGCTATTCATGGCTACTAGTCAAAATGGATACTAGTCATGATGCATACCTATTGTCTCCAGGATCAGAGCAGCATGCCTATTATAATAGGTGCTGTGGAAGACAGGCAGGACAATGCTGCTGCAGTTGTCTTGTTTGTGGACTTCCTAGAGGCACGTGGTTGGCCACTGTGTGAACAGACTGCTGGACTTGATGGACCTTGGTCTGATCTAGCATGGCCTTTCTTATGTTCTTTCATATGCACATTCTTTATCAGATCACTGTATTTAACTTAGGAAGCCAGAAACAATTGTCAGAAATTACTCAGCAGCATGAATTGATTTAATGGGGCAGGTAGAATTCAATAATTGGTTGGATCCTGTGATCCATCAATTGAAGTTGCTGACAGTCACTGGTCTTCCTAGCTTTCCCCTCCCAATAGCTGCCTCTTGTGAGAGCAGAGCTTCACTGACTAAAGAGAGAGGAGGGAAAATTTTTACTTCCCCCCCACCTTCCTCACTGCAGCCTCCTGATCCATGTGGCTATTCCATATAAGTCCCATGTCCCCAGAAATAAACTTTCCTGGGGTCAGAAATGGCTGCTTCGGGTAGGAGAAAGTTGGAAAGATCGCCAATCCTTGTGTGGACCTCACATGATCCTTATACTGGATCCAACCCTCTGAATATAGATTCCAATGAGATTTGTAGCAATGCATGTAAATGAAGGCTGTATTGCTGGAAGAAATGGACCTCTGCTCAACTTAATTCTCAAGGTGGAAGCCTGTAACTCTAGCTGAATGCGTCCTAGCTAACATGAGTTGATTGTAGGATCTCTAAAGTCTCGCTCATTTCCTTTCTTTCAGCTTAGCCTGACATTAATGTATTCTGTATGCACACAGAATGCTGGATATGTCAACCTTAATATCTTGACTCTAAATGTTTCCACAAGGGGTAGCAGCATTATAGCACTGGAGAAAAATGGCTGTATTTCCTGGCACTGCTTCTCAACAACGGGTTGGGTCAAACAAAAAGAGAGCAGAGTTCATGGAATGGGACTGTCCTACATGCCCCTCATATTAAGCTCCAATGAAATTCTGCCCTACCTGAGGGAGTAGGGAACTCAGTCAGCATGGGAGCCTACTGGGGCCTGCAGTGGAAGGGGGAGAGTTGGCAAAAATGCCCTCTCTGCCACTAGTGGAAGCATTGTTCAAGAGACAGAAAACTGCAGCTGGAAACAGCCCAGTATCTGGTATTTGCGTCATAGCAAGTACTGAATTTTGGGAGGTAAAGCCAATAACTGGTGAGTACAGAGTTTGGGATGTGAAGCCAGTAACTGGCAAGTTGCCAGGAAGTAAGGGCATGGTCGAATGCTTGGATCTGATTGATGGCATTTGAAGCTTGCTCTGGTTTGTGCTTAATGGGGGTTTTGCACATTGGTGAGATTGAGAACTGCAATAAATGTTCATAACACTCTTAAATTGTCAGCAGTAAACCCGACAAGACTAAGTAAACCTGCCGAGACACATGCCAAATAATGCACTTTCAATCCAATTCCTATGCACTTTGCAGCTGGATTTTACTGTGTGAAATGGCAAAATCTACTTGCAAACTATTGTTAAAATGCATTGAAAGTGGATTGAAAGTGCATTATTCGACATGTTTGAAAGCTCCCATTCTTTCTGGATTGCTTTGTATGAAAACTGCCTTATTCTACCAAGGGTTAGAAATCACTGGGACTAACCATTCTTGTGTGGGCAGAGACTGTCATAAAGGTCAGTGGGATCCCCTTTCCTTTCCTTGGCTCCCTCAGTTCCTTTAATAGAGTGTGAGGTCATTCAGTCATTTCTTTCTTTCCCCCATTCTGCAATTTTCCTTAAGCAGAACAACAAGTAGCAAGCCAGGACACCAGGGAGGAACAGAAAAGCAGTATGAGGGCAAAGAAGCGTGTCTGGCTTGCTACTCTCCTCAATAGCCAGCATTCCACACTTTATATGCAGCATGACAATATATAACTGCCTTATATATTGAGTCAGATCATTGGCCTATCATTAGGGCTGCCAGGTCCCTCTTCACCACCGGCGGGAGATTTTTGGGGCAGAGCCTGAGGAGGGTGGGGTTTGGGGAGGGGCTTCAATGCCATAGAGTTTTGCCAAAGCGGCCATTTTTCTCCAGGTGATCTGATCTCTATCGGCTGGAGATCAGTGGAATTAGAAGGAAATCTCCTGCTACTACCTGGCAGTTGGCAACCCTACCTATCATGGTTTCCAGAGCCTCAGGTAGATGTCTTTCACGTCACTGACTACATGATCCTTTTAACTGGAGATCCCGGGGATCAAACCTGGGACCTTCTGCATGCAAAGCAGATACTCTACCACTGAGCCACAGCCCCTATCATCAGAAATCAGTTGTAATAGCAGGAGATCTCCAGCTAGTTCCTGAAGGTTGGCAACCCCAACCCCAACCACAGACAATATGGTTACAATCCTACGCAGTCAGACTGCCAAAATCCCATTGCTTTCACATCCTGAGAATGAAATAGGAGCTCATGATGTTATACTAGCATCATAGGGATGTTACCACAGTATTAAAAGAAGGTGACGTTTAATGCAAATGTTTGATCGACATGGGAGCTTTTATTTTCAAAAGGCCTATCACCAAGTTCTGTTTCATTGGGACATTCTGGTGCATTAGAAACTCTTCCCCATGGAACGTTAATTATTGATTTGATAGGGCACAATGCAAAAACCCGCTCCTGTACGAAGCCCTATTTCATTTCAGCGAGGACTGCTGGTGCAGTAGCACCTGGAAGAATCTGGCCCATCAATCCAACATGTATAGTATGTAAATAATAGTTTTGTATGTTTATGTTGTGTAATCTAACACTTTTTCTAAGAGTTAATTGACAAGACATGAACATGTTTCTAACTACTCAAATCAATAAAATAGCAAGTATTCAATAAATAAAATATTTGAAACGGAAGCTTTTGGGAGAGGTTTTTTCATCCACTGAAAACCCGCTGTACAGGATGAGAAGCTCCAATTACTTTTAAGTTGGATGCAAGGCATATTTTGTTTGGTGCATGGTTGCAAAGAGATAAATCCTGTATGGTTTATTTCCACTTCCATACGTGTAACTCTTAGCAGGGCTTGCATCCTGTAAACGGAGGGAAATGTGGTTGGGTTTTGTTCTCTACTAAATAAATGTTTACCCTGTAAAATTACCAAAGACGACACGGACTGCCGGTGGTGCCGCTGGGGGTGAGTGCCACGTTTCCCCAGGCTGTCCTGGGAGAAATCCAAGTTTGCGTTAATCCTGGGATGCTATATGCATCCCAACCCGATCCTTGCAAGTGGGTCGGATAGCAGGAACTCCCTGCAGCCCGCAAAAGCAGTTTGACCTCCCAAATACTCTGAGGGAGCTTCTTTAAGTCCCTCGGAGTTTTGGACGCCGGTCCTGCGAGGGCACCTAGGGAAGAAATTGCCAAAACGCAACTTCGGCATAAGACTCTACCCTCCACCACCTTATAACCACCATAAGGACTACTTTAAGATAAGAACCTCACCTCTAGACGCTCAAGTGAGTACGCAAGAACCCTTCGTCTTTTACTGATGTTACTGAATAACTGGGGGGTAGATGAAGACATTCCCAGCATCCTTGTCCCACCCTTAATCGAACTGGATAAGTTTGACCTATAAAATCCATCAGGATTAGAGGCAGGAGCCTTATCAAGCTGATCAGCTTAAACTAAAACAAAGAGCTAGAAAGACGCCTATAAGATGGACTAAAATTTCCACCAATGAGAAGTACTTTTGAGGGAAGGGGAGGGTGAACTTCTTTCTTCCGGTGGAAGAAGAAAAGGAAAAAAAAGGGGTCCTCCAGCCACGTTTGCAGCAAGGAACTCCTTAATCCGGAAGACCCTCTATATCACCCTCTGTATCATCTGGCTTACAACTACAGGAAGCAACTCGTAGGACCGGATACACGTCGCACTCGAGTAACATAGAAATAGTTCCTGAAGGGAACAACCATTGGGAAGAGGCGGTAGAAGGTCCACGGTGAAATCAACTTCCGGAATACTTCCTGATTGACCCGACCGGGTCGACAAAACTCGCTGGTATTTCAAAACTTTAAAAAGCTGTTTTAAAGTGAAATAGGGGTCTTTTTAAAGCATAAAAATTATTAAGCTGATCATTGAAACATTTTCTATCAACAACTAATCAGAGGGTCCTGATTGAGGACATGTATTTTACCAGCCTTACTTCAATGTAAATGTCTGCATCCCGACCCTGTTCTGGCTCATTACATAGCCCTGCCTATACAAAACTGAAAGAAGTGACACAAACCTTAACCATGGAAAAGAAATTGCAAGACATGTTAGCCAAGCAAACAGAGGCAACAACTAAACAGTTTGAACAGATGTCTACACAAATGACACAGCTGACTGCTATGATGACAAATCTTGGCCAAGCATCTCAAGCTATTAACCAAAAGCGAGATGTGGTTACAGAAGACCTTAAAGTTGTAAAGACCCAAATGAATACTATGAAGACGGACATGCAAGCAATGGATTCATCAGTTAAGAAAGTGATGGAAGAACACAAGGATACAAAGAAAAAATTAGCAAGCCAAGAGAAGCAGATTGAAACAATACAAACTAATCAGACAGCAATGATGGAGATGAGAGTTAGAGAAACCAACCTTCGTCTGCGCAATTTTCCAGACATGATGGGAGACAACAAAGAAACTGTAGTCCCAAATCTGGCTTATTTATTTCAAATAGAAGAACAAGAATTGAACCAAGCCATCAACAGAGTTTACAGAATACCATTACCTGCTAGAATGAAAAGATCTAAACCAAGAGATCTCATGATTGTTTTTTATGACACTAGGATCAAGGACAGGATCATGAAGATCCACTATGACAGTCCGGTTTCAGCAGGAGATATTCCTCTAATATTATTAAAGGACATACCAAGACATTTACTCTCACAGAGGAATAATTACAAAGAATTTGTGTCTGTTTTGAAAGCTAATGGTATCAAATATCGTTGGATTATGCCACAAGGCTTGGCTTTTACCTACAAAGAAATGAAAATGACAATCTTATCTCCATCGGATGTGGGAAAATTTCTGAGGAAATACAAGACAGAGCTTAAAGGACTAACCCTGGAACAAAAGGAAGAGGAAGAAGAAGAAGAAGAAGAAGAAGAAGAAGAAGAACCACAGGGAGCAGAAGGAGGCACTGTGTTATAGACTGAATATTTTGCTTCAATAATTACTACATCATGGCAAAAGTAATTTCTTGGAATGTGAATGGTTTGAATGAAAAAACCAAATGGGCTAGAATTTTTAAATATCTACAGAAATACAAATACTCCCTAATTTGTCTGCAAGAGACTCATATAGCAACAAAAGACAAAAAATACCTGGATAGGCAAATGCTTGGACAAGCATTTGTTGCATCGGCTAAAACAAAAACAAAGGGAGTTGTGATATATGCTCATTCTAGCCTTAGTCCTGAACTACTGTACAAAGACAATGAAGGCAGAATTGTAATTATCAAGACCAAAATATTGGGGCAAAAGACGATTGTAGTAGGAATATATGCACCTAACGAAGGAAAAGCTAAATTTTATGGACAACTACATGAACTGATTTCTCAGTATGCAAAGGATCAGATTCTTTTGATGGGCGATTTCAATGGTGTTACTCTCCCAATTTTGGATAAAAAATCCAAAGCAAAAGACGAAAACGAAGGATGTTTACCTAAAACTTTCTTCACCATGGCTTCAGAATTGGAAATACAAGACATCTGGAGAACAATGAATACAACGGCTAAAGAATATACTTTTTATTCAGTGAGACACGACTCACACTCCAGAATAGACATGATATGGGCTAGTAAATCTATTTTCACGCAACTACGTAAAATCCAAATTGTACCAAGAACTTTTTCTGATCATAATCCAGTTACATTTGAATGGAACAATAAACAAGCATTTAGATGGCGACTAAATGATAAACTTTTAAAGGATAACAAGATTCAAAAAGAACTACAGGACTTAATTAAAGATTTCTTTGAAATTAACCTTAATGGGGAAACTTCGCTGAATACAGTTTGGGATGCATTTAAAGCTGTTCTAAGAGGATTTATGATACAGAAACACACGGCCTGGAAGAAAACTCAACTACAATTTACCAATAATATACTTTGGGAGCTACAAAATTTGGAGCACAAACTGGTTATGGCCTTACATGAAGAAGAGAAAAATGACATACAAATGAAGATTTCTGTATCTAAACACCAACTAAATTTGATAATAATGGAGGAAATGAACAAAAATTTAAAATCCGCTAAACAAAAATACTTTGAACATGCTAATAAACCTGGACAATTTTTGGCGACCCAACTGAAAGACTCATTTCAAAAGAAGATTATAACAAAAATTCAATCCGCTAAAGGACCAGTTTATACAACTACGGATATACAAAAAGAATTTGTTTCATTCTATACTAAGTTATATCAGAAAGAAAATATCTCAAAAAAGAAAATAGACAAGTTTTTAAATTCAATACAGATGAATGTCCTTTCAAAGCCCCAACAAGAATGGATAGATGCACCAATTACAAAGGATGAAATACAAGAAGCAATAATGAAACAAAAAACAGACAAGACACCAGGACCAGATGGAATTACTGCACTATTTTATAAAAGGTTTAGTGACAATTTAGTGAACTTTTTTGTATTACTTTGTAATACAATTTTGGATAAGGGAGCATCCCCAGAGACTTGGTCACATGCATTTATATCGTTGATACCTAAGGAAGGAAGAGATCTAGAAAAAACTTCAAATTATAGACCTATCTCGCTGTTAAATGTGGATTATAAGATTAATGCTTCGGTCTTATCGAATAGGATAAAGCATTTTATTAAGGACCTTGTACATGAAGACCAAGCAGGTTTTGTTCCAGGAAGGCAAATTAAAGATAATATAAGAGTTTTATTAGATTCATTGGAATATTATGACCAGAATATTCAACAAACGGCGGCCTTTGTATTTTTGGATGCAGAGAAAGCCTTTGATATGGTCTCATGGGACTTTATGAAAAAGATATTGGAAAAATTAAATTTTGGAGACCGTTTCTTGAGAGGTATATCGGCCATATATACATCCCAACAGGCAAAAATTCTGGTGAATGAATCGATGTCCGACAACTGCGCAATCAAGAAAGGAACCAGACAAGGATGTCCTCTGTCTCCATTATTATTTTTGTTGGTGTTGGAATCACTATGCTGTAAGCTAAGGAGTATGGAGGACATTCACGGATTAAAAATTAAAAAACATGAATTCAAATTGAGAGCATTCGCGGGTGATCTGTTAATCTTGGAGAATCCAACACAATCAATGAAGATACTGTTGGAAACTTTGGACGATTTTGGAAATGTATCGGGATTTAAAGTTAACCAAGAAAAAACAAAGACAATATTTAAGAATTTATCAGAAACAGAACAACAGGAATTTATATCATACACAGGTTGGGAGAAGGCTAATAAGATCAAATATTTGGGAATCTGGATCTCTGCAAAGAATAAAGACTTGATAACCAATAACTATCTTAAACTATGGGACAAAATAAAAATTGATATGATCATTTGGTCAAATAAAAAATTGTCACTTTTGGGACATATATCAACAATCCAAATGAACATTTTACCAAGGATGCTTTTCTTATTCCAAAATTTGCCTATAATATCACATGTTAAATACTTTGATACCTGGAGGAAAGATGTATCAAATTTCATCTGGCAAGGGAAAAAACCGAGGATTGCTTATAAACATCTGGTGGACTCTAAAGTTAGAGGAGGTTTAGCACTACCTAACTTTCAACTTTATGCTGAAGTGGCCGCTTTAGTATGGCTAAAGGACTGGATGAACTTATCCAATTCGCGTTTGTTAGATCTTGAAGGTTTTAACAATATAAGTGGATGGCATGGCTATTTATGGTATGGTAAAATTAAGATACAAGCATCATTTCGTAACCATATAATCAGGTCCTTCTTATTTCATATATGGATGAGATATAAACATATTCTTGAACCAGTAACACCGATGTGGATATCACCTCAAGAAATGTTGACATTATGCCCACTTAGATTGGACAAATTTATCACCTACCAAGAGTTAATTAACTGGGAAGGAAAGGAAAGCTCACTAAAAGACTTCCAGTTACTTAAAGACGATTTACAATGGCTTCAATATCATCAAATTAAATCAGTATTTACACAAGATATGAAGAATGGATTCTCTAAAGAAAAATCATCTTTTCACAGGATGCTATTAGATAATAATACTCAACTGATTTCTAAAATGTATAATCTTCTTTTAACAATTTATTGTGAGCAGGAAATAATCAAACCAACAATGATTAATTGGGCCCAAACTGTGGGACATGATATTGCCCTAAACAAATGGGAAAGACTATGGGCGAAAGACCTGAAAGGAATAAATGCGCAGTCAATTCGAGAAAATATCTATAAAATAATGTATAGATGGCATTTAACGCCTAAGAAGATTGCAAAGATCTACAAAGTGACATCCCCTAAATGTTGGAAATGTAATAAAGAAGTTGGTTCTTTTTATCATATGTGGTGGACTTGTGACAAAGCTAAGGATTTTTGGGATATGATTTATAACGAATTAAGACTAATAGTACAAAAAAAATACCCAAAACACCAGAAATGATGCTATTAAGTATGATACCTGATGATTTGTTAAAACACAGGACTTTTTTGATTTACGCGACTACAGCTGCAAGACTGCTTTATGCAGCAAAATGGAAAGGGACAGACCTGGGAAAAAAGACTGGACTATGAAAATGTTTGAACTGGTGGAAATGGCAAAACTTACAGCTATTTTAAATCAAAAAGAGAATGTTCAATTTATGGGGGAATGGGAGGCGTGGATGAAATATTGTGAATATGAACTAGGACTGGGGAAAATGGAAGAATACCTTTTAATCTGATCTAGATGACATTGTTAACATAAAGAAACGTAATCAATTATATTGATAGTATAATGTGATTGAAACCTAATTGAGATATAAGAATAATTAAGATCAGACCATATCACGATGGGATAGAATACTTTATTAAGAGGCGGACGGAGGTGATGGGGAAGTCAATAAATTTTCCTTTATTTTTTATTTTTATTTAGTACTTAAACAATTATAACAACATTACCTATGATTTAGTTTTTAATACTACGTATATTGTTGTTTGTTAACATGGAAAATTTATATTATAAAAACCAATAAAAAAATTTCAAAAAAAAAAAAATTACCAAAGACGACACAACCAGCTACTCTCTGTAGCCCTGAACACATAACCCTTCCTCGCATGGGTTGAACATACGGAGAAGGAGAATAGGCATGATCAGTTGAACTGGGCTCTGTGTGATCACCAGCTCATGAGCACAGAAAATGTACACGCAAAGGAAGTGTCCCCACATATGCTCCCATCCTGTGACTAGCAACATTTGAAAAGCCGCATCCCTTGATAGGGTTGCCAACCTCCAGGTGATAGCTGGAGATCTTTTGCTATTACAAATGATGTCCAGCCGATAGAGATCAGTTCACCTGGAGAAAATGGCCGTTTTGGCAATTGGACTCTGTGGTATTGAAGGCCCTCCCCAAACCCCGCCCTCCTAAGGCTCCGCCCCAAAAACCTCCCACCGGTAGCAAAGAGGGACCTGGACCTGGCAACCCTATCCCCTGATGATGTGGAGGAAGCATGTCTGTGTGTAAAGTGCCTTCAAGTCACAGCCAACTTATGGCGACCCCTTTTGGGGTTTTCATGGCAAGAGACTAACAGAGGTGGTTTGCCAGTGCCTTCCTCTGCACAGCAACCCTGGTATTCCTTGGTGGTCTCCCATCCAAATACTACCCAGGGTTGACGCTGCTTAGCTTCTGAGATCTGACGAGGTCAGGCTAGACTGGGCCATACAAGTGGACATTTCCTCTCTCTTTTTGCACTGTATGGACAATCAAGTCATTACCTGGAGGCAGGGCCAGCGTGCTTCTGTCTGCCCTCCCCTCACATTCAGTCAACACGAAACTCACATTTTCCTTTGTCTTACCAGCTGCTGATTGTGCCTTTTGCTTCTGGGAAACTGAGGCCAATGAGGCAACAGTGGGCAACACAGTTCTAGCTATGCTTTCATACCAGAGTTTGGAGCCGAAGAGTGAGTCCTTTCATTGTACCCTTCTTATAATATTTACCTGAAAGGAAGACTACACAGACAATTATTTATTATTGAGCATACATTCACTTACAGTGAAGATGACCACCTCCTCCTTGCTCTCTTGATAGCATACCTGAGCAAAAGAACTGCTGCATTTACCTTTTGGGTAAATACCATTTTACCTTTGGGGTAAATATAGGAAGAAGAAGAGTTGCTTTTTATAAGCTGACTTTCTCTACCACTTAAGGAAGAATCAAACCAGCTTACAATCACCTTCCCCTCCCCACAACAGACTCCTTGTGAGGTAGGTGGGCAGGGTTGCCAGGTCCCTCTTTGCCACTGGCGGGAGGCTTTTGGGGCAGAGCCTGAGGAGTGTGGGGTTTGGGGAGGGGAGGGACTTCAATGCCATACAGTCCAATTGCCAAAGTGGCCATTTTCTCCAGGTGAACTGATCTCTATCGGCTGGAGATCAGTTGTAATAGCAGGAGATCGCCAGCTACTACCTGGAGGTTAATATAGAAAAAACAGCACAAGCTCCAAGACTCAGCAAAGTACAAACACTATTGGTTCTTGTAGGTTATCCAGGATGTGTAACCGTGATTTCACAACCCGGATAATCTACAAGAACCAATGAACTCTGACTGTGAAAGCCTTTGACAATATTACAAACAGGATAATGAGTGAAGCACAACACACTACCGTAAACACAATAATTGAACAATAGAAGAAATTCAACAAAATAAATAGGTTGCGAAGTTCATTCCCAAAGTTGGCAAGTTCGATGGTAAACGCTGCCGAAGAGGAGAGCTGGTGGGCATGCACGGAACAGCAATTGTTGAAGTACAGTTGGTCATGCGCAATGACTAGATTGAAGGTAAATGCAAGCCAAAAAAGGGTAGACATGCGCAATGAACGGAAAGCCGAAAAAATAAAGTGGCGCAGCTTTCAAAAGAAAAATAAACAATAATTGGTTGCAAAATTCATTCCCAAAGTTGGCAAGTTTGATGGTAAACACTGTCGAAGAGGAGAGCTGGTGGGCATGCGTGGAACAGAAATGGTTGGAATAAAGTTAGTCATGCGCAATGACCAAATTGAAGGTAAATACAAGCCAGAAAAGGGTAGACATGCGCAGTAAACGAAAAGCCGGAAAATTAAAGTGGCGCGGCTTTCAAAAAGAAAAATAAACAATAATTGGTTGCTGTCCAGGAGTTCAAACAGTAACCTCGGTACATGGAACGAGAAGAACGGAACGTGTTCTCTAGATTAAAATCACGTTTTGATGGAAGGCTTTGTCAGCCATTACTAAGAATAGTTTTTACAGACAATGCAGCATTTGGAAGACCCGGATCAAGTATCAGTGATAAGATTTCTCTACCTGGAGGTTGGCAACCCTATAGGTGGGACTGAGGGCTCTAAGAGAGCTTTGACTAACCCAAGGTCACCCATCTGGCTTCATGTGGAGGAGTGGGGAATCAAACCCGGTTCTCCAGATTTGATTCTGCCGCTCCAAACCACTGCTCCTAACCACTACACCTTGCTGAAGAAGGACAAACCAGCAGTACTAGTGCATGCACAAAATGAAAACTTGGCTACCATGAAGTTCTTGCCATATGTCTTCCATGAAAATCTAGTGAGGTAGACAGGTTGGATAACAGGGGATGAATTTAACAGGGGATGAATTTAATTCAAATCTGAGTGTATGTTTCACCACTTCAGTTGAGGACTGACTGTTTAGGGAATACACAAATCAGCTTGAGGTTAAGCCCTGTGTCAGACCAGTGCGTCTGACTGCTTGCGCCTGCATTAAATTACCTCTTTTTCAGGGGCTAACTCTTTCTTTCTTAGGCTACTCCTTTGGAGAACCAGACAGAAGCCTTGAGAAAACAGAATGCCTGTGTTTGAGCACAGCTTCAGCTTAGCGAGTAAAGCTCTCCAATATAAAATAGACATATTGATATGTTGCCAGCTGTGTCCCTAGGGTCAGGCTTAACAAATTTCTTTTGACAGACAAGGCAAAGAAAGGCACTGTGTGGTAGCAAAATAAGGTTAAAAAAAACACCATTGAACGAGATCTGCCAAACCTGCTTTCCCTCTCAAAATTCACTTCATTTCAAAACGTACAAATGTTCTTTTCCAGTAACATTGCAAGAGCCAGTGTTGTGTAGCGGTTCGAGTGTTGACATAGGGTCTGAGAAATCCTCTATCTGTCATGAATCCTCTATCTGTCATGAAGTTTGTTTAGGCTGATCCCTCTGTCAGTGTGTGTCAGTAATCTACCTTGCCAGGTGGTTGTGAGAATGGTGGAGGGGAGAATCATAGAATCATAGAGTTGGAAGGGACCACCAGGGTCATCTAGTCCAACCCCCTGCACAATGCAGGACATTCACAACTACCTCCCCCCCATACCCCCAGTGACCAGAAGATGGCCAAGATGCCCTCCCTCTCATCATCTGCCTAAGGTCACAGAATCAGCATTATACAGCAGCTCTGATAAATGGGCTGGTTTAGTGCCTGGATGGGAGTTTTCCGGGCATCTTCTGGATGTCACCTTGAGTTTCATGATGGGGAAAAAAGGCAATATATCAACGTGAAGAGCTACTCATGAGCACAGAAACTCTTTATTTAATGGCCTGAAGAAAGGTAACAATCTCCTCTCTCTCTCTCATATTATTTCTCAGGGAGCCATTTTCAGACTGAAGAAGCTGCTAGGTTCACTTCTTAAAAACCCAGGGTGTTGGTTGTGCAATACCTTGCATGAATGGCAATGAATAAATTGGACTTGGTGCTGACAACACTCCGTTACTTGCATTTCTACTTGTGCAAGAGATCTGGTGCAAACAAACAGTTTGCTCCCCAAACACTGCCTCAGAGATAAGAGTCGTGACTACACAAGAGAGGCTTTTCATGGTAGCCATACAGAGCAGGTGGTAATGTATGCCACTTAATTCCACATGCAGCTGAATCTGAAGGTGCATTTGTACTTTGGAAAACTGTGAGGCAGAATAACAAGATCCACCGATGCTTGAGGGTCACCTATGTACAGGGTTGCCAACCTCCAGGTGGTATTCAAACAAAGTAAAATTCAACTGTAGTACAGAAGTATATTTAAATTTACAGTTGTTGGCTATCGCAAGAAAAAGACAACCTTGTGTTAAATAAAATAAAGAGAGTATGAATTGAAGTCTCATTTAAGCATTATTTTTTAGTTTTAAGGTTGTTGTCTTCTTTCTCCATAACATGTGTACATATTCATTCATATATACATTTACATAAAGGCGTGAAGTATCAGAAAAATACAATTTGCTACTTAGCATGTATTACAAAAATCAATGAGATTGTTATCAAGAAGGCTAAAGTCCACTTGGTGGTGGTAAAAGCCTGTTTCGATTGGTTCATCAGCCACCCCAAATTCTTGCGAGAGCCTTTATGTGTCCCACGTTTGAGTTGAGACCTCTCAGTACTCAGGCCACCGGGTAGTTAATCAATCTTACACGCCAGCAACTGCAAAGTATATTACAATCAGGATATTATATTACATCACTTAAAACTTAACAAATATATAAAACCTTATATACCAATCTCTCATACTCACTGTGAACATTTAGAATGATTTCATATCACAAGAATATCAAATAATCATAGAGTTGGAAGGGACCACCAGGGGCATCAATGACCCGACAACGTCTTTTGGTCCTGGTCACACCCTATTGAAGGCAGTGTGTGTACAGTTCGCATATATATCATCACGAGATTTCAAAGACTTTAGAAATCAATTAGCAAACATAATTATCTCACAGGAAGGAGGTAAGATCATTCATTGCATTTAACCCTTTCAGAACAACTGAGTCAAACATGTGAATGAAGCGTGCCTCCTGTTGGCACAAAAGTTTCTCAATATTTGTTCTTTCAAAAGATTTTGGTGTTACTTGCCACACAGCAAAAAACCTAATGTTATCCTCAGAATGTCTGAACCGTTTAAAGTGATCTACGACTGGTGCATTCAAAATATTATTCCTAATCCAGGACCTATGTTCTCCAATTCTTAGTTTTAGAAAGCATATTGTTTTACCAATATAAATTAAATTACAAGGGCAAATTAATGCGTATTTACCAATATAAATTAAATTACAAGAGCAAATTAATGCGTAAATAACATTTACAGAATTACAATTAGTAAAGAAATGCAGTTTGAATTGAAAGCGGGTATCCTCGCGTGAAAAGCTTTTCACCGGCAGCGCAAAGCGGCAAACTGCGCATGCGCCACAGCGAAAGTGGCCGATGCCCCAGTAGTGGGTGGGGTCTCTGTAACATCAGTATGAACTAGAAGATCTTTTAAGGAAACAGTGTGTTTATACCCAAATAAAGGGGGTTCAGAGCATCCTGTTATGCTTCGTATAACATGCCAATGTTTGAAAACTATCCTTTTGATCCCATTGGTTAAGAGTGTATAGTCTAAAGAGGCTGTTAATCTATTTTCCTGGCATTTACTAGGCATAAAAAGAGTTTTCTGTTCCCTTTCATCAGCCAGTACCTTGGCGGCTTGAACTACATGTGACGGATAACCCCTCTTTCTTAAGGTCGTACTTAGAGTTTTGCTGCCTCTTCATAGTCCATAGATTTCTTTTTAATCTTAAAAACTGCCCATATGGTAAGTTATTCTTTAAAAAGGAAGGATGGTAAGAATTGTAATGTAGTAGGGATCCTTTGTCCATTAGTTTTTTATATGGTTTAACCCACCATTTTCCATCAGCATTTATATTAATCACAGTGTCCAAAAACGGTAGCATAGTACAACTCATTTTACAATCAACTCATTTTACAATTTTGATTGAAATAGTTTTTAACTACTAAGAATTTAGGTGAAGAATTCCACTTTTCCTGTCTGTGCAATACAGTTTCAAAACCTGTTTGTATTAGTTTGGTCAAGTTTCTTAGACTTCATGCTAGGGCTGAAGTTTTAGGGCTTTTATCATGTTATACAGTCTTGCCATTCTCTCTCTTTAAAAAAAAAAGTAAAAAACCAAGTTCCTATGGATATCAGCAGCTTAGTGGCCCAGGGAGGTATCTCAGTTGCTTGGAAGGATCACTGCACTATGTGTTTGCATTACAACCATTTAAAAACATTTGATTTCTATTAAAAATTCTCAGCATTTTAAGAATTCTAATGGCGCCCTTGATCATTCTAGTGGCAGGTTCCAAGCGAGGGAGAGATAAGGAAAACAGCCTCAGTAGGGAAGGGATCAGGGTTAGAGTAGATATAACTAACACTATGAACTAGGAAAATAGGGGGGAAAGGGAAATGGGAAGGGGAAAGAGAGGGCGGCCTCTTGATGTACCATATATTAGATACCATGCACTTAGTAAGTAACTCATTCAGGGGAAAGTGAATTTCAGATGGTTGCTTCTCTTTGGGCGCTTTCACATTTGCCAAATAATGCACTTTCAATCCACTTTCAATGTACTTTACAGCTGGATTTTACTGTGTGAAACAGCAAACTCCACTTACAAACCATCGTTAATGTGCATTGAAAGTGGATTCAAAGGTCATTATTCGGTTCTGAAACTATGCTATTAGGAATTGAACCTGATAACTTGGATAGAAATCATGGACAATTATTTGGCTATTTGACAACGGCCGCCAGATTAGTACTGGCAGCATCTTGGAAACAGGAAGATATCCCGGACTTGGAAAAATGGCATCAAAAAATGGATGCATTTGCGGTGATGGCATGGCCAGACTGAGCAGTTTGATAAAAGAGAAGACGACTGAAGACTTAAAAAAAAAATGGGAATGTTATTTTGAATATGTTAAACAGAAAAGATAGATTGTTAGAGATAAAGATTAGTCTATAAAACCTATTATATAGGATAGAAGGAAATTATTTTTTAAAACTTGGATTATAAGAATAATGTATAGGATATTTGAAATGAAGAGACAAACTCCCCGAAGGAGTACAAACTGTGTGAATGTGTGTATATGTAATTTGTGTGTCTTTTTTATTGAAAATGTTAATAAAATATCTTTAAAAAAAACAAAGTGCATTATTCGGCATGTGTGAAAGTGCTTCATTACATTTCCAGATATTTCGGAAGATCTGAGCTACAAGCCTCATCCTTTCTTTTGCCTAACCTCCCTCCAATATTTACTTTTCCACTATCCATGAAGACATTCTATGGATAACCCATGGATAACCTTAAGAGATCTGGCCCATTTTAAAATCCAGGCTATGCCCTGAGTCCGCATTTTTGTGCACACTAGGTCAAAGTAGATTACTCCCACACATTATTGTATGGTGGATTTTAATTGTCCTCTTAGCATCTTTTTAAGTCCAGGGACAGAATTGAGTTCTACATTCTCTTTCTCAAAGGAAAGCACTAAATAAACACTTGGACCCAAACAACAGATTTGTTCGGTATTATGGTAGGCTCCAGGGCAAATAGTGCTTTGGAAAAAAAATTAAACTAACTTGCACAGTTAAATTAATCAGGGGAAAGAAATGCAATAGCCTCATCTGTTTCATATTGGCCACCGCAGACTGGAATTACAACCAGGTCTCTTTCCCCTCCCCTCCTTTTTTTAGTGCTATGTGGGAGAGATTCATTGCGCAGTGAAAAGAATTGACTGATTTAGAAAAGCCGGTTCAAGTCTCACCGCAGGTCATTAAAATGGAGAGAGACAAGAGGGCCTTAACAGAAAAACTAGTTATTTTTTTTAAAAAAAAATATATTATTTTATTAAGCAGTAGAACAGCGCTAGGTTTCCCACCTGATGCTTGGTGACTTACTCAGAATGATTTATTGCACAGAGCTGAGATTAACAGTGTATCTTGGAGTCCCGGTATTAAAAGGGTACTTCATAGACTTTCAGTCAGAGCAAATCCTCAATATCGTTGCCCTTTGAAATCTCAGCAAGACAGCTTGAGGTGATAAAAAACTGTTTTGAACCTCAAGGGGGAAAAAACAGATTGCAGGAAAAGTGAACAAAGAAAGGAAAACTGTACAGTGAGAAACTGGTACTTGCATAGCAGTGGTTTGTTTATAAAGATTTTAGATTAATTTAAGTGTTTTTAGACCTCTAGTAAGATAATTATTTTTGGGAAATCACATACAGGTGTGCCTCTGCCCACTTATCAAAG
Source organism: Euleptes europaea (assembly GCF_029931775.1). Classification (NCBI taxonomy): domain Eukaryota; kingdom Metazoa; phylum Chordata; class Lepidosauria; order Squamata; family Sphaerodactylidae; genus Euleptes; species Euleptes europaea. The sequence goes on from NC_079312.1 coordinate 51,021,849, forward strand.
AGACATCCCAAGTAAAATTGGTACCTAAAAAGATTATTTGAAGGGCAACATGAGAAATACTGGCAAGTAGAGTCAGAACGGGGAGCTGCCTGTGGGGTAGAGGGGTCAGAGTAGTGACCTCTAATGCAGCACCCATGGGTGCCATTTAGGGTTGCCAGGTCCCTCTTTGCCACCAGCAGGAGGTTTTTGGGGTGGAGCCTGAGGAGGGTGGGGTTGGGGAGGGGATGGACTTCAATGCCATACAGTCCAATTGCCAAAGCAGCCATTTTCTCTAGATAAACTGATCTCTATCAGCTGGAGATCAGTTGTAATAGCATGAGATCTCCAGCTACAATCCGGAGGTTGGCAACCCTAGTACCATTGCTCCTGCTGGCGGTAGGGTTGCCAAGTGCAGGTGGTGGCAGGCAAACCCCCGCCAATCCACCTGGCTGCCCGCCAACCAGCTGAGGGTCGGCGGGCAATGCGTAAATGCCGCCTGCCTGCGGCGCCACATCACTTCCAGTTTACACCCGGAAGTGCCACATCACAAGGGGCCGTTGACCACTCAAACTCCCGGTTTTGATCACACCTCACCTCCACCACAAAAACCTCCTGCCAGAGGAGGGTGGGTACCTGTTAAATCTAGCTGGCAGATTTCCTGGCATCAGTATGCTTCTCCATTCCCTAAGCAAAAAGCCAATCTTCCTCCTTCAGTCAAGTAAGAGCTGCACCCACTCCCCGTTCTTAACATCCCAGACGTGTCCACAGGCCGAACAAAACAACTATTCAGTTTCTAGAGTTGCCAGTTCCGGGTTAAGAAATACCTGGAGATTTTGGGGATGGAGCCTGAAGAGGGTGGGGTTTGGAGAGGGGAGGGACTTCAATTTCATAGAGTCCAATTGCCAAAGCAGCCATTTTCTGCAGGGGAACTGTTCTCTGTTGCCTGGAGATCAGTTGTAATAGCAGGAGATCTCCAGCCGCTCCCGAGAGCCCCTTGTCCTCCAGGAGCAGTAGTTTGGGTTGCATTTCAGACTGCAGCAGGAAAAGGATGGCAAGGAAGCCCCATTCTGATGGGTTGGGTTACCAGCTCTGGCTTGGAAAATCCAGGGAGATTTGGGGGTGGTCCCTGCAGAAGGTGGAGTTTGGGGGAGGGGAGAGAGTTCAGCAGATATGAGTTGCCAAAGAGTCTGCCTTCCCAAGCTACCATCTCTGTAGCCTGAAGCTCTGTTGTAATTCTGGGAGGATTCCGGGCTCTACTTTGAGATCAGTAACCATGAGAAAAATCCTTGCCACCAGTAGAGATTTACCATGGGATCCAAGCCACTAATTCCAGATAAGCATGCTACTGAAAATAATGCTTTCTTTTTTTCAGCGCCTTCCTTGCTCTGCTACAGAATGGTCAAAAGAAAACTCCCAGGCTTTTCAGCCGAGTCCCCTCATTTGCAAAAACTGAGCTGATTTCAGAAGGCTGGGCAACAAGTTCCTTTGCAAAATCAGCCCTATTCATCGCTGTTTTTCCATGTAACTTAAAACCACTAGTGCACGTTCCAAGAACAAAAACAGGGTTTGAACTCCAATCTCCTAGCTTGGGAGGTGAAATAAGTTCTGCACTAAAAATTTAAAAGAAAGTTGGGACAATCAGTTTGCCGACTTGTAAAATATTTTTATTTCAGCAGCATTAAGTAATGTGAATAAATCCTACAATCCTATGCACACTTGTTTGTATCTAAGAGCCATTGAGATCCAGCGTGGTGTAGTGGTTAAGAGCGGTGGACTCTAATCTGGTGAATCAGGTTGGTTTCCCCACTCCTTCACGTGAAACCTGCTGGGTGACCTTGGGTTAGTCACAGTTCTCTGTGAACACTCTCAGCCCCACCTACCTCACAAGGTGTCTGTAGTGGGGAGAGGAAGGCAATTGGAAACCAGTTTTAGTCTCCTTAAAAAGGTAGAGAAAACCAGAGTATAAAAACCTTCTTCTTCTGAGTAAACATGAAAAGGATTAACCTGCATCTCTCTCTCTCTCTCCTCCCTCCTTTTTGCCTCAGCTGTGTTGGCAGACCATAGGTCAAGTGAAAACTACGTGTACAACCAAGGTCTATCATGGCTTGCACTCTTAGTAGTATTTCTAAAGTAGTTTCTTTGTCATGCTCCCAGGTACCAGATTTCTACAATGAAGGCATTTGAAATAAGGATTGGAACTGATGCCCTCTAGAAAACATTTGCAGCATGAGAAAGTAGCTTTCCAAAGAGCCAAAACAAAGTCTCTGAAAGCATAGTTTTTAAAGCCACTTTCTTCTTTGCAGCTCCGACAGCAGCAGCTGTCAGCACTATTTTTGTTTGAAAAACAGCCCTTGTAACACTGATGGCATCACACAGATGAAGCCCATTTTTTCCTTGCTTCAAGGTTCAAATTTTAGCTCTTGGCATCTCTGGATGAAGAATCACAAGCAGCAGTGTTGTGCCACTTGAGGTGCTGTATTTTAAAATAATCATAATCCTGGATCTGATGGTAGCTACACATGGCTAGCCAGCTCTGAGAAGGGATCTGGAAATAAGGTTTTCAAATAGGTAGCATGTGGCCGATATTGGTCTGAGTCGATCCTTCGTTTGACAGAAGCATGAGATTCAATTCAGTTCCACTGGTTTCTGTGGAAGGTGGATGAAGGGAATGTGTATGTGCAAAATCACAGTGCCTTCACATTCTTAACTGATTAATTTAAAAAAATCAGTCAGGGTGCTTGATCACTTGCCAGTCACTATCAGCATGGTTGATCTTTCAACAAACTCTGTTTCAGCATTGGTTCTTGTAGGTTATCCGGGCTGTGTAACCGTGGTCTTGGAATTTTCTTTCCTGACGTTTCGCCAGCAACTGTGGCAGGCATCTTCAGAGTAGTAACACTGAAGGACAGTGTCTCTCAGTGTCAAGGGTGTAGGAAGAGTAATATATAGTCAGAAAGGGGTTGGGTTTGAGCTGAGTATTGTCCTGCAAAAGTATTGTCCTGTAAGTATCAAGATAATGTGCTAATGAGGGTATGGTATGTTAATATGGAACCATTGTATCCTGAAGTGATCTGTTAATGTGTGTAATCCAAAGCTAATCTGTATGGCTATTGTTGAATGTTGTCTTTGTCAGTCTGGAGGTTTTTCAGGGCAGGAAGCCAAGCCTTATTCATTCTTAAACTCTCCTCTTTTCTGTTAAAGTTGTGCTGATGTTTATGAATTTCAATGGCTTCTCTGTGCAATCTGACAAAATAGTTGGTAGAATTGTCCAGTCTTTCAGTGTCTTGGAATAAGACCCTGTGTCCTGTTTGTGTCAGTCCATGTTCAGCCACTGCTGATTTCTCAGGTTGGCCAAGTCTGCAGTATCTTTCATGTTCTTTTATCCTTGTTTGTATGCTGCGTTTTGTGGTCCCGATGTAAACTTCTCCACAGCTGCAAGGTATACGATATACTCCTGCAGAGGTGAGGGGGTCTCTTTTGTCTTTTGCTGATCGTAGCATTTGTTGTATTTTCTTGGTGGGTTTAAACACTGTTTGTAGGTTATGTTTTTTCAAAAGTTTCTCCATCCTATCAGTGACTCCTTTAATAAATGGCAAGAATACCTTTCCTATGGGAGACTGTTTTTCTTGAGTTTTCTGATTTTTGTTTGGTTTAATGGCCCTTCTGATTTCATTCTTGGAGTAGCCGTTTGCTAGCAGTGCGTGATTTAGATGATTAGTTTCTTCCTTGAGAAACTGTGGTTCACAGATCCGTCTTGCACGGTCCATTAATGTTTTGATTATTCCTCTTTTCTGTCGGGGGTGGTGGTTGGAGTTTTTGTGTAAGTAGCGATCTGTGTGAGTTGGTTTCCGGTAGACCTTGTGACCTAACTGAAGGTTTGTTTTACGGATGACAAGGGTATCAAGAAATGGGAGTTTACCCTCAATTTCCTTTTCCATGGTAAACTGAATGTTTGGATGGATATTATTAAGATGGTTTAGAAAGTCCATTAATTTTTCTTCACCATGGCTCCAAATGGTAAATGTATCATCTACGAACCTGAACCAGACTGTAGGTTTGTAAGGTGCTGATTCTAATGCTGTCTTTTCAAAATATTCCATGTAAAAGTTTGCTATTACTGGACTGAGTGGACTTCCCATAGCTACTCCATCAATCTGTTCATAAAATTCTTGATCCCATAGGAAATAACTTGTTGTCAAACAATGGTGAAATAAGGCTGTTATATCTTCTGGAAAAACTGGTTAATCAATGAGATTGTGTCTTTTACTGGAACCTTGGTAAAGAGGGATACAACATCAAAACTGATTAATATATCCTTTGGATTGAGTCTTAACGGACTGATTTTGTTGATGAAGTGAGTTGAATCTTTAATGTAAGAAGTGGTTTTTCCAATGTGGTCTTGTAGGAGGGTGGTCAAATATTTAGCTAATTCATATGTTGGGGAACCAATGGCACTCACGATGGGTCGGAGTGGAACGGAATCCTTATGAATTTTAGGTAGTCCATATAATCGTGGTGGTTGTGCTTCTGTCTTGCATAGTTTTCTGTGTGTGTCGGGATGAAGAGTGGAATTCTTGATCAGAATGCTAGTTTTCCTGGTAATTTTGCAAGTTGGATCTCGTTTTAGTTTTTTGTATGTGGCAGGGTCCAGAAGTTCCTCAATCTTCTTTTTGTATTCTTCTGTTTTCATGATCACTGTGGCATTGCCTTTGTCAGCTGGTAGAATAATGATTTCTGGATCTGCATTGAGGGTCTTGATGGCGTTTCTCTCCTTGCGTGTTATATTGCTAGCAGGGGGCTTTGCTTTTCGTAGAATTCTTGCTGTCTCTCCTCTTATTTCCTCAGCATCTTCTTCAGGTAGATTACGAATGGCAGATTCTACATTTGCAATGATGTCTTCCACTGGAATTTGGGTGGGAGTAACTGCAAAGTTTCCTCCCTTAGCTAAGATGGAAGTTTCTTCAGGTGAGAGTTGTCGGTCTGTCAGATTGAAGATAATCCGTTTGTTGACAACAAACGGATTATCTTCAATCTGACAGACCGACAACTCTCACCTGAAGAAACTTCCATCTTAGCTAAGGGAGGAAACTTTGCAGTTACTCCCACCCAAATTCCAGTGGAAGACATCATTGCAAATGTAGAATCTGCCATTCGTAATCTACCTGAAGAAGATGCTGAGGAAATAAGAGGAGAGACAGCAAGAATTCTACGAAAAGCAAAGCCCCCTGCTAGCAATATAACACGCAAGGAGAGAAACGCCATCAAGACCCTCAATGCAGATCCAGAAATCATTATTCTACCAGCTGACAAAGGCAATGCCACAGTGATCATGAAAACAGAAGAATACAAAAAGAAGATTGAGGAACTTCTGGACCCTGCCACATACAAAAAACTAAAACGAGATCCAACTTGCAAAATTACCAGGAAAACTAGCATTCTGATCAAGAATTCCACTCTTCATCCCGACACACACAGAAAACTATGCAAGACAGAAGCACAACCACCACGATTATATGGACTACCTAAAATTCATAAGGATTCCGTTCCACTCCGACCCATCGTGAGTGCCATTGGTTCCCCAACATATGAATTAGCTAAATATTTGACCACCCTCCTACAAGACCACATTGGAAAAACCACTTCTTACATTAAAGATTCAACTCACTTCATCAACAAAATCAGTCCGTTAAGATTCAATCCAAAGGATATATTAATCAGTTTTGATGTTGTATCCCTCTTTACCAAGGTTCCAGTAAAAGACACAATCTCATTGATTAACCAGTTTTTCCAGAAGATATAACAGCCTTATTTCACCATTGTTTGACAACAAGTTATTTCCTATGGGATCAAGAATTTTATGAACAGATTGATGGAGTAGCTATGGGAAGTCCACTCAGTCCAGTAATAGCAAACTTTTACATGGAATATTTTGAAAAGACAGCATTAGAATCAGCACCTTACAAACCTACAGTCTGGTTCAGGTTCGTAGATGATACATTTACCATTTGGAGCCATGGTGAAGAAAAATTAATGGACTTTCTAAACCATCTTAATAATATCCATCCAAACATTCAGTTTACCATGGAAAAGGAAATTGAGGGTAAACTCCCATTTCTTGATACCCTTGTCATCCGTAAAACAAACCTTCAGTTAGGTCACAAGGTCTACCGGAAACCAACTCACACAGATCGCTACTTACACAAAAACTCCAACCACCACCCCCGACAGAAAAGAGGAATAATCAAAACATTAATGGACCGTGCAAGACGGATCTGTGAACCACAGTTTCTCAAGGAAGAAACTAATCATCTAAATCACGCACTGCTAGCAAACGGCTACTCCAAGAATGAAATCAGAAGGGCCATTAAACCAAACAAAAATCAGAAAACTCAAGAAAAACAGTCTCCCATAGGAAAGGTATTCTTGCCATTTATTAAAGGAGTCACTGATAGGATGGAGAAACTTTTGAAAAAACATAACCTACAAACAGTGTTTAAACCCACCAAGAAAATACAACAAATGCTACGATCAGCAAAAGACAAAAGAGACCCCCTCACCTCTGCAGGAGTATATCGTATACCTTGCAGCTGTGGAGAAGTTTACATCGGGACCACAAAACGCAGCATACAAACAAGGATAAAAGAACATGAAAGATACTGCAGACTTGGCCAACCTGAGAAATCAGCAGTGGCTGAACATGGACTGACACAAACAGGACACAGGGTCTTATTCCAAGACACTGAAAGACTGGACAATTCTACCAACTATTTTGTCAGATTGCACAGAGAAGCCATTGAAATTCATAAACATCAGCACAACTTTAACAGAAAAGAGGAGAGTTTAAGAATGAATAAGGCTTGGCTTCCTGCCCTGAAAAACCTCCAGACTGACAAAGACAACATTCAACAATAGCCATACAGATTAGCTTTGGATTACACACATTAACAGATCACTTCAGGATACAATGGTTCCATATTAACATACCATACCCTCATTAGCACATTAACTTGATACTTACAGGACAATACTTTTGCAGGACAATACTCAGCTCAAACCCAACCCCTTTCTGACTATATATTACTCTTCCTACACCCTTGACACTGAGAGACACTGTCCTTCAGTGTTACTACTCTGAAGATGCCTGCCACAGTTGCTGGCGAAATGTCAGGAAAGAAAATTCCAAGACCACGGTTACACAGCCCGGATAACCTACAAGAACCAATGAACTCTGACCGTGAAAGCCTTCGACAATATTCTGTTTCAGCACTTTGCATATATTCATTCCGGCAAAAAGGACAAGCCCTGATTATAATGGTCATGGATAAAAAAAGATCCACGAAGTAGGGAGGAGAGCTTGCTGGTTTGATGTGACATCCTGCCTTCCTTGTCTGTCATGCACACTTGACCCATGAGTGTTTAATTCCATGCCTTTTTATGTTTTCTCAAGGTTTTTTTTTTTTTTTTTTGCAAAATGCTTGTGTTATCTGTTCACATGTGATCTGTGCAGCAACAAGTCAGGGGCTGTGGCTCAGTTTGTAGAGCATCTGTTTGGCATGCAGAAGGTCCCAGGTTTAACTGGCATCTCCAGTTAAAGGGACAGGGCAAGTAGGTGATGTGAAAGACCTCAGCCTGAGACCCTGGAGAGCCGCTGCTGGTCTGAGTAGACAATACTGACTTTGATGGACCAAGAGTCTGATTCAGTATAAGGCAGCTTCATGTGTTCATGTATCCATTGTGCCTTATATTGCATATGTGTATATGTGGGTGTGTGTGGCATACTTTAAGGCATCAATTCCATTTAAATTATGTAAAAGCACATAACAATTGGATGGTCCATTCCAGCAACAGAAGTGAGCAGCCCAAAACTATTCACCTTGAGAACATGTGGAAATATGGGTGGAAATGGCTTTGCTCTTCTTCTCATTATTATTATAATTGCTACACTTCATCCCTGCATAACTGATTATTCTTAAATTGGCTAAAGATACAGGATTATAATCAGCTATGGGAATTAAGAATTGGTATGAGCCCAGTCGGCTCACATCAGTCCTGTGTTATGGCAATTAGAAATGCACTCCTTATCGTCATCTAGCCCTTTTGACCTCACCCCTTTAAAGCTACAGTCAGTATGCAGGGCACCACTAGAAGTATTACACTAACTTTTGGTCACTCCCATTGGGACATTTCGTTTAATTCATTCAAGTGCAGGGTGGAGTGCATGAAACAATCTGGTATACTAGCCTTGCTCAAAACATCTGGATATTATTACTCCGCTGCTCTGAATTTAAAAGAAACGTAGACATGGATTTTTTTTGTTTTAATCAGAGATGTGGTGGTCCTGGCCATTCAAAATGGAGCATATCCAAACAATCCAATGCCTAATGGTATGTGTGTGAAGTAATGCAGTCATGAGACAGAGAGTGTTGGTGCGTGTGCACTGGGCATAGCATGCAGGTGGTTCCCATATTCACACTAATGGAGCAATGAATTAGTGCCTCCAGCCACTTTCAAAAAGGGCTATGCTTAATACATCAAAAATAAAATTGCTCTGGCATTTAATATGAGCAGTCTATAGTTGACACCAGGATTGGGTAAAGATAATTGGCCTTTGCAGATAATCTGAATGTGAATATTCTAGGGCCACACCTTCTTCTAGCACCTCTACACACTTGGTCATTGGGAGATAGTCATGGAGGTATCTTCTTCCTAGAGATGCTTCTCTGTTCCTCCCTGATAGAAATTCTCCTGTTTGGATCTCAACTGTACATAGAATGGAACTGCATTCATATTCTTTGCAGCTACTTTCTGTTGGAGGTACATTGCACAATGTACATTGTACATTGAATTTAGGGTACATTGCACATGTATATTTAGAGACCTCATTATGGAAGCGATAGGATGTAAGAACTATGACACATATCAACTACATATAAAGCATATGTAAGTATCAAAATGGATATCGCAGGGACAATCACAGAAAGTTCACAGAAACTCACAGCAGATCGTCAGAGGGGCAAAGACCAGAACAAATTGCACAGCAAAACTAAAGAACAGGCACAGAAGAAGATTAATGACATTTATCTCACCCTCCTTCTTTCCAGAATACATCCTTTCCCTAATAGCTATTTTCTCATTGCTAGATGGTGATTGTTCAAATGGAGGCCCCTGTTAGGCCTTGATCTATAGAGCCTTTAGTGAACAGGTAATTTGTGGTCCATTGGGGATGTACAAGAAAGGATAGCTGGAAAAGTTACACAGAATCATGGGTAAAGTTCCAAAAATGTGTTAACACAATTTTACATATATTCCTAATATTCCATAGGAATTAATAAATTCTAGATTGCATTTTCCCACTCTGTTCAGCTAACAGCAGCATCGTCTTCGAATGCACACAAGAGGCTTTTCAGCCATGAAAGAGCTTCTTGCATTAGAATAAACTTATGCTAGTGGATAATGCCGCTATTAGCATAGCAGAATGATAAAATACAACCCATTGGCTTGGATCCACTGGAGTTTTTGCATGAATGCAAGGAGAATGTAAACTTCTCGCCTCACCCACCCCCCACAGTAGCCCAAAATTCCCTCAGAAATGTAGGATTTTGTCAGGCATTTTATGAGAAACTCATGCTTATGGACATCAATCCTTGTGCCAACAGGAAAACCCCTGAGGGATGCAAGTCTTTGAGGAATCCTCTCTTATTCATAATGAGCTAAGTTAAGGTAAGCCCTGACCTGGATGGCCCAGGCTAGCTTGATCTCGTCAGATCTCAGAAGCTAAGCAGGGTCAGCCCTGGTTAGTATTTGGATGGGAGACCCCAAGGAATACCCGGGTTGCTGTGCAGAGGAAGGCACTGGCAAACCACCTCTGTTAGTCTTTTGCCGTGAAAACCCCCAAAAGGGGTCACCATAAGTCGGCTGTGACTTGACAGCACTTCACACACACACAAGGTAAGGTAAAGGTCCCCTGTGCAAGCACCGGGTCATTCCTGACCCTTGGATTGACGTCACATCCCGACGTTTCCTAGGCAGACTTTGTTTACTGGGTGGTTTGCCAGTCATCTTCCCTTTACCCCCAGCAAGTTGGGTACTCCTTTTACCAACCTCGGAAGTATGGAAGGCTGAGTCAACCTTGAGCCGGCTACCTGAAACCAACTTCCAACGGGATCGAACTCAGGTCATGAGCAGAGCTAGCATTCTAATATTCTCAAGCTTCCTGAAAAACATCACAGGATTTTTTTAAAAAATCATGGAAATGAGTGTGTTTCACTGATTCCCTGTTGTATTTAGCATAATCCTTCATTTGTCATTTCCATAAGCAAAGTACTTTACAATCATTTTGTTGTTTATCTTCCTAATACCTGTGTGAGTTATTTATCCTGTTGTACAAATGGAGAGACACAGAATTATGGAAATAGCCAATGAGCTGTCCATGGCAAAATTGGGACAAAAATCCAGAACGGCCACTTTTAAGTACCGTAAATTAGTCACTTGAACAACTTGTCTCCAGTTTGTTCAAATCATAATGGATTTATATACCATGCTCTTGATTAAAAATTCCTGTGGCAATTTTTAACCATGGATAAAATACAGCATAAAAACTTGACACTCCTGCCAGCGTTTCCAGTGGTGAAAGAGGGAGGAAGAAGCCCTTTGTGCCCATCAAAAAGGCTATGCCAGCATTTGTGGGATCCCTGGGACAAAAGGCACATTACAGCGAGGAGAGAAATTGGAAGAGATCCAGCAGGACAGCTGGTAGAATCCAACCCAATAAAACAATTTCATTAAAAAAATACATCACAACAGCAGTACTTTTATCATAGAATCATAGAGTTGGAAGGGGCCAGGCCATCTAATCCAATCCACTGCTCAAAACAGGATCAGCCTAAAGCATCCCTGACAAGGATCAGCCTAAAGCATCCCTGACAAGTGTCCAGCTGCTGCTTGAAGACTGCCAGAGAGGGGGAGCTCACTACCTCCCTAGGCAGCAAATTCCACAGCTGAACAACTCTAACTGTGAAAAAAAATTCCTAATATCCAGCCCTTACCTTTCCATCCATAATTTAAACCCATTATTGTGAGTCCTTTCTTCTGCTGTCTACAGGAACAGCTCCCTGCCTTCCTCTAAGTGACAGTCTTTCAAATACTTAAAGGGAATAATCATGTCCCCTCTCAACCTCGGACTTTTCCACATTCTCATTTTCCTCACTTGTGCATTCCTGTTGCTGGGGGGGGGGGAGTCTGCTCTGCATGTGTTTTGTTCCCTCTAGTGGTTGATTCGATATTACGTCACTTTATGTCCAGTTTAAAAACCTGCAGTTTAAATTTGCAGGAAGATATGCCGGACATAAACTGATGAAATATCAAATTGACCACTAGAGGGAACAAAGCACATGTGGAACAGACCAGGGGTGTCGAACTCAATTATTATGAGGGCCGGATATGATATAAATGTCACTTGGTTGGGGAGGGCCATGCCTCACCAACCCAGATTGAAAGTGGGGGGGGGGTGGCTGCCTCAGCTGACTCATGGGCTAGATAAGAGCTCTCAAGGGGCCAGGTCTGGCCCGTAAGCCTTATGTTTGACACCCCTGCTCTAGATGCAGAGTTTGTCTCCCAGCACACATCAGGGAAGTTGAAGTCACTCGTAACTACCCTTCCCCGCATCCCACCCTCCTCAGGCTCCACCCCAAAAACTTCCCGCCTGGGGCAAAGAGAGACCTGGCAACCCTATAGTCCTTCAGGAAGGGGAGTAGCCAGTTCAGTAGGCTCCAGGGATAAATTGACATCTTAAAGACTAATAAAATTTTATTCCACCTTTCATTGGCTAAAGCATCTGATGAAAGCTCATTCTGGAATATATATATATATATATATATATATATATATATATATATATATATATATATATATATATATATTTGTTAGTCTTTAAGGTGCCACTAGATGTCTGTTTATTTTTCCATGGCGAATCCTGTGAAATTATTTGAGTTCATTGAATTACTGTACAGTGCCTCTCCTGGGAGGCCCTTTAAAAATTATCATTTATTTATAAATTGCTTCTCAGGCAAAATGACTCTCAGTGTCCAACAATAAAAGATAATATGTAAAAACATCATTTAAAAACAGACCAAGCTTAAGAGTGTAATCTAAAACCACCAGTGAAATCTAAGTTGATGATATATTAACCTTCAATGGGTTTTGAGACAAGGCTGGGAAAAGTCATGGTTTGCAAAGCGTATAAACCCCCAAAGAGCCTACAATAGAACTTCTAGTGATTATAAGAAGGTTTTGTGCTTCCCTCGCTTCAGTGTTGCTCCCTTGGCTCGAAGGCCCCAACAGCGCCCCTCTCCAGTTTCCCTTTTCTTATCCTCCTGAGCTCAGTCCTGAATGAGGACTCCATTTTGACACCCAGGAGTTTTTCCATCAGAGCCTTACGACGCACTGCCAGCAACTCCAAATCACTAATAACACAGAATTAAGTGAAATAATGTCAGAGCAGTATTTAAGCAGCCTGGTAAAACAAGAACCTGAGCTGATAGGCGTAAAGCCTTGCTTCTGGATTTTGCCTGCTTCGTAATAGCTTTTCCATTAAAGAGGCTGCACTGTAGTGCCAGATCAAAATCACTCCTCTGCTATTGTATTTCTGAAACACTGATAAGAATGTACAAGCTTCCAGCTGCCACTCAAGGCAAGGAAAATGCCATCTGTCCTGGGAAACCAAAGAAAGCGGGTAGGAAAAAACGAAGCAAAGAAATTAAGCCTGAACACATATGGTATAATAGATCAGCTACAGAAAACATCTTTTCTTGCACGCATGGTTACATTCATCCATACAACTTCTTTTTGAACCAGTGAATGCGTGGGGGGGGGGGCAGTGGTTATTTACCACAGCTCCCTTGATCTTCTCTGTTTCCCATGTATAAAGATAAGCAGCCCTCCAGCACTGAAGAATCTGCCTGCACTTGATGTCTGAAGCTAATATTTTGACGGCAGAGCTGGGTCAGCTGGTAGGATTGTAAATGCTTCTGACGTAAATAAATAAATACATCTTGGACACTTTGATCACACTGTTGTGAAGAGAAGCTGACATTCAGGCATGTTGCCGTAGGGGGTGAATTACTAAGACCAAATTTTAGTGGGTGCAGGGGAGAAGGCACATCAACAACCAAGCTGTGAGTGGGAAGACAACTTACCTTTTGTTATTTGTTTATTTATAGCTTTTCCCTTCCCATGCCCAGAATGGCTGACCAATAAAAAGCATTACAGCAGAGATCTGAAAGCAATAATTCAGGCATTAAGCTAGCATTAACAACAGCACACAGCTTGGCAGATACATCAAAGGCCATGTAAAACTTTGTCCTCTAAATACAACTCATACTGTTCATGACAATAAATCAGTGATGCTGTCATGAACCCATGAGAATTGAACTGGCAACCCTTGGTTGAGTTGCCCTGCTGCCCCATGTGATGGGGCACAGAGGATACAAACATACTCTCTGAGGCTATAAGTCCCAAGGAGGCTCTGTCTACATGCACAGCCCATTGGTCCACTGCAGAAGGAAGCACACTGTAAAATGTCTGGTTAACCATTGTTCTTATTGCTTGGTCATGAGAACATAAGAACATAAATAGACCCTGCTTGATCAGTCCAGTAGTCCGCCTAATCCAGCAACCTTTTACACACAGTGGCCAACCAGTTGCCCTGGAGGGCCAAATAGACATGAGGCCAAGGCATTCCTCTGATGCTTCCTAGTGTGCTGATTGTGCCTTTTGTCTTTTCCTAATGACCTCAGCTGCATAATTTTGGCGTAATTTTTGGCTTCTCCTTCTCCAGCATTGTTTCTTGGACTTCTTTGTGACTTGTGTTCCTGTCTGGTAGTTTGATGTAATCTGGCGTTCTGCTCTCGTGGTGCCGACATTTGGACCTCTTCTTAACTTTGTCCTTAGCTCCTGGCACCCTTGTTGATGTTATCATGATGTCACCTTGTTGATTATATCATTTCCAGTGCTACATGGAAGTGGCATAATCATATGGGAGCGATGCTCTAGCATTCCCTCAAAACTCTATGGTTTGGGAGGAATGCTGAAGCATCACTATACACAATGACCACTTCCAGATCTCACCAGAAGTGACATCAAGGCATTGCCACAATACCGATAACCTCCCATTCCCATCCTGAATTTTCCCCCTGCTCCCCAGCTGAGCACTGGTGGGCAAAGCTGGGGGAAGGCAGGAGGTGTCCTGCTGAAGTGGGAGACCTGGCTTCTCTATTCATGGATTGTAGCATACTGAGTAAATAAGGCATTGTATTGGAAGCTACTCTGTGTGTAGCATGTCCGTTACTTAACAATGCAACAGAATCAAAACCCATACAAATGTGAGTTGCAACATAGAACTACTTGACACATTTTAAACCATCACCCCTTCTTTAAGTTGCCCTATGGGAGAGGGGCTATGGCTCAGTGGTAGAGCCTCTGCCTGGCATGCAGAAGGTCCCAGGTTCAATCCCCGGCATCTCCAGTTAAAGGGAATAGGCAAGTAGGTGATGTCAAAGACCTCTGCCTGAGACCCTGGAGAGCCGCTGCCGGTCTGAGTAGACAGATACTGACTTTGATGGACCTTGATGGTCTGATTAAGTATAAGGCAGCTTCATATGTTCATGTGTATTTGGCCACTCTTGGCTTGGATTCAACAGAGCATTACTGCGGGTGGAAGGATTTCTACCCACAGACCATGACTTGGTCTGACTTTTTCGCTGCCCTGTGTAAAATGTCCCCTAGTGCTGGTCTGGGTGGGGGGAGGGCATGTTCCCCGCAAGCAGCATTTCAAGGAGCAATTTGGGTGCTTCAGGAAGGGGGAGGCAAAAGGAAGTCATGCTCTGCAGGTGGAAATCCTTCAGTGCACAGAAATGCTCCACTAGAGCCAAGCCCTAATGTGCTAAACAATTTACCACAGGGATGGGGTAACATGCTAGTGCAAATATTTCTTGGTCTATTTGCCGTTACGATGTGTGTGTGTAAAGTGCCGTCAAGTCGCAGCCGACTTATGGCGACCCCTTTTGGGGGGTTTTCATGGCAAGAGACTAACAGAGGTGGTTTACCAGTGCCTTCCTCTGCACAGCAACCCTGGACTTCCTTGGTGGTCTCCCATCCAAATACTAACCAGGGCTGACCCTGCTTAGCTTCTGAGATCAGATGAAATCAGGCTAGCCTGGGCCATCCAGGTCAGGGCCCTTGCTGACATTACACTGATCGATAGGCATCGTCAAAAATTTTACTTCATAGGATCAACTATGGCTGAAATCAGTGGTGACTTAAAATTGTAAACCAGCTCTTAAAAAGTGAGAGGATGCAATGAGCAAACAGATTTTGTCAGGGCCTTTTTAAAAAAAAATTACGCAGATCAATGCAGGACAGGACTGGATGGCAAGTATATACCCTTTACTGACTTGGGGGAACAATATTCCCATCTTGACTTTGAGTATTCATTCACTGAAAGAGAATCTTATTAACACACTGTGATATGCCCACAGCTCTCCCATATAAATGGTTATTGAAAATAGGACTGGGGGGGCAAACTACAAACTTGATACAAATGTCTGTAACAACAGCCCAGATTCTCTTTAGTGAAAAAGCACTTTCAGGAAATTGCAGTTTTGAGTGGAGGTGTTCCAAGAGGCAAGGGGTCCTTAATTATTTCCCCACTTGACGTTTTGGCTCCAAATTTCCCTCACCAGCCTTTCTCCCTCCCTCTCCTCTGTTTAGATTACAGAAATGTGTCGCCCGTATCTAGAATCCCACAGGAAAAGAAATGGCTTAGGGGGGTTAAGCACCTCTGTTCCTCCTGCCACATCTGCTCAAGAATCAAACTCACAGCTGTTTTTAATTTTAAAAGTTGGTCCTAAGTAAACACACAACACCATGTAACACACTAGAGTTTGCCCTTCAGTTCAGTCACAACTGATCAAGTCTTTAGCAGTTTATGAGAGTTACAATTGGAAGTTGGGTGGGTTGATGTCTATAATGTTGTCTAGCTATTGCGTATATTTTCTTCTCATGATATTCTTGTTATATATTAATCATGAGAAGAAAATATTCGCAATAGCGAGACAACATATGTGTGTGTGTGCGTGTGTGTGTATACACAGTAGGGTTGCCAACCTCCAGGTACTAGTTGGAGATCTCCTGCTATTACAACTGATCTCCAGCCGATAGAGAACAGTTCCCCTGGAGAAAATGGCTGCTTTGGCTATTGGACTCTATGGCATTGAAGTCCCTCCCTTCCCCAAACCCCGCCCTCCTCAGGCTCCACCCCCAAAACCTCCCGCCAGTAGCAAAGAGGGGCCTAGCAACCCTAATACACACACACATATACATACACTATGGCCTTGCCTTGGGATGATGAGTTTTATCTTCTGTTGTTATTACTTTTAGACCAATCCTGCCAACTTTCCTTTTAAAGGACCTTAAGATTATATTGATAACTCCACAGATCTGGAAAGAAATGAGCGGTGGTAAAGGGGCCAAACAATATTAATTCCACTGAGACTTGAGGTATAAATAAAATAGTAAAAGAAACAGGATTATTTTTTCACTCACTTTTTCACAGCAATCCCTTTTTTGCCAAGAGGACATATCTGAAGTGAGGGGAATCTGACCCTGGAAGACCCAACCCACACATCTCTTCCTGCACATCTGAACCACAATCCTGCATGTGCAGATCTCTGCGCAGGTCAAGAGCAATACACGTAGGTGTGTTGCTGTGTGTTCCCAAAGTTGCACACAAAGGAACAAATTGGATGGCTCCCAAAATGCTTTGGTAATGACCGTCCTCATAGAAGGCCATGGAAGTCTGGCAGAGAAGAATCTACGTTAGTTGGTTCCATACTGTATGGATGAGCGATTTCCCTGAAAAGGCTTCAGTGTTGGGTTTCAATGTGATTTTGTTCCAAGCCATCGATTCAGATTCCAAATTAGCTGCATATTTTTTTAATGAGGCAGATTGTTCTACCATAAACATATGCTTCACAAAACCGAGGGCACAATCAACTAATTGTACAGATCAATCCATTAGAGGAACGCTGCTAAACTGGGTAGGAAATCTGCCAATAGACTGGATTATCTGGATGTACTTTAACACAGACTCACAGAGAATGAAAATTCATCTCAGACATGGTAGATAAAACATGAGTAGCAGTTTGGTTGGCAGGGACGAATTTTGGAACCAGCCTTACATTTAGGAGAGTTACATGGTTGCCAGCTCCTGGTTGAGAAGTTTCTGGAGATTTGGGAGGGGAGCCTGGGAAGGGCAGTTTTGGGGGAAAGAGAAAGCTCTGCTCAGCAGGGATGTGATGCCATAGAATCCATCCTCCAAAGCAGCCATTTTCTCCAGGGGAACTGATCTCTGAAGTCTGGAAGTCACTTGTAATTCTGGGAGAACACCACACTCTGGAGGTTGGCAACTTTAGAGTGTCGCAGCTATGTCCCCATTCAGCTTGTGTCCTTTTCCGTCAGGGCCTGAATACCATTCTTCATCCAACACTTATATTCCTGTCATCACTTCAGCTTCAGTGAGCAAGGCATCAAAGTAGTTGTGTAGCAACCACGACGTGTGCATACAGACAAAAGTCCTGGTGTGCCAGTGGGAGAACTTGAAGGCACATTCTGCTGCTACATGAAAGTTCGGTAAAATGGCAGAAGCATCTAGAAGATGGGGATACTTCTTTTGCTAAACATAGTCATAGAGATTATTGTGTAAAATAAAAGAACAAAACTCTCGGTACAAATTGCCTTTTAAATATTTCCCCATGTACATGAGAACACCTTCCCTTTGGGCAGATCCTACAGAACTGTAAGAACATCTTTCAACCAAATGGGTGGGTCAGATCTTGGAAACTAACACCACTTGCCTGGCAGAGGTGCTAATTCTGTGGAGCAGACCTATGCAATCAGTCCACCATCTGGTTGTACATAGCTCACAAGTGCAAAGCATCCTATTGTAGATCCCAGAATGTCAAAAAAAAGTACCAGAAAGTACCAGAATTGTCAAAGGTCTGGAATACATGCCCTATGAGGAGAGACTTAAGGAGCTGGGTTTGTTTAGTCTGGAGAAGAGAGAGTTAAGGGGTGACATGATAGCCATGTTTAAATATTTGAAGGGATGTCATGTTGATGAGGGAACTAGCTTGTTCTCTGTTGCTCCAGAGACTAGGACACGGAGTAATGGATTTAAACTAAGAGAAAACCGATTCCACCTAAACATTAGGAAGAACTTCCTGGTGGTGAGGGCTGTTCGATGGTGGAATGCGCTGCTTTGGAGGGTGGTGGCGTCCCCGTCTTTGGAGGTCTTTAAGCAGAGGGTGGATGGCCATCTGTTGGGAGTACTTTGATTGTGGGATCCTGCATGGCAGGGGGTTGGACTGGATGGCCCTTGTGGTCTCTTCCAACCTTGCGAACTTGTGAACATAACATTGAAAGGGCTGGCCAGTATACCCAATACTTTTGCTGTGTTGATTATTTTTTTTAAAGTCTACCACCGCAATAATCTTAACATGTGCTGTGTGGTGAACCAGGCTCTGCACAATGGCAGAAAAAATGTGGCTTGAGGACACCTGTCAGAAATGCCTGTCAGAATGGTGTAGTGGTTGAGATCAGTGGTTTGGTGTGGTGGACTCTAACCTGGAGAACCAGGTTTGATTCCCCCCTCCTCCACATGAGTGGTGGATTCTAATCTGGTGAACAGGGTTTGTTTCCAAACTCCTCCTCATGAAGCCAGCTGGGTGACCTTGGGCTGGTCACAGTTCTCTTAAAGCTCTCTCAGCCTCACTTACCTCACAAGGTATCTGTTGTGGGGAGGGGAGGGGAAGTGAAGGTGATTGCAAGCCAGTTTGATTCTCCTTTAAGTGGTAGAGAAAGTCGACTTGTTAAAAATAACTCTTCTTCTTCAAAAGCCAGCATGCTATAGTGGTTAGAATAGCAGACTAGGACCTGGGAGAAGGACATGGACATGGAACTTCACTGACCCAGTGTCTTTGGGCCAATCACTCTCTCACACTCAGCCTAACTTACCTGACAGGTTTATGCTGAGGATAGAATGGAGAAGAGGAGAACAATGTTGTCATATGCTTTGAACCCCCTTTGGGGAGAAAAGCAGGGCATAAATACCTTAATAAATGGGCTAGGAATCTTAAATGTATTGTCTCATTTGAAAAGGAACTTTTAATTTCTGCTGAAAGAAGACTGTAGCACACTATTAGACTGTTTCTTGTTTCTTTTCTTTTTTTAAAAAATTATTCAATAAAATAAACAACAACAAAATAAACAATCTTCATAGTTTTATATATATATATATATATATATATATATATATATATATATATATATATATATATATATATATATATATATATATATACACATATACACACATATACACACACTTAAAAATTTAACAGATACAACTTATTCCTCATTCATATTACCATACCTGTTTCATAACATTGTATCTCTCCAGTATATTTTCCACCAGAGGACAGGCTAGTGAGGTTTCCCTGTTGCTGGTGCAGCTGCTGATAGTTTGGCAACAACAAGGCTTCCACATGGCAGGTTTTCCCACAGGTTCCCTGCCATAGTCTCCCAGCAGTGGCTTCCCCATCCCCTGGCCACCAAGGCTTTTGCAACTTTAAAAAATCAGTACTAGAATACCATTATATCAATACGATGTTATACCAATAGGTGCAACAGGTTCTATGAATTCTCAGCTTTCTTTTTTTTTTAAGCAAGTATCTAGCCCCTTCTGTTGCAGATGTATGCCTTTCCCCTTATATCTCCACAATGGACCTGGATAGATACTTTCTTTATATGAAATGAAAGCCGGGGCTTCAGAAAACATGTTACACATATTGGTATATATTCTACCAATATAACAATAGTCTAGTGGTAATACAAATATATATAACGACCCCCGAAGGTAGGGGGAGGAAATGGCCATGGTGAGGACAGGGTCAGGGAAAATGTCTACCTTTTGGGCAGGAAAACCTGAATTTCGCCACCCACAAAGCAGCCATCCAGCATTTGTAGCAATCTTTCCTAAAACTATGGAGAAAAACAGAGCTGAGAAAGTTCAGAGAAAAGCCAGGTAAGGTATACAGATGGGGGGGGGAGTGGGGGGAGCCACTTCCCAACAACATTAAACTTGAGTCAGGTAACCTATGTGGAGGTCTTTTTCTTCATAACTTCCAGGAAATGAGGCTACATATTTACAGCCATGGTTTCTTGATTTTTGTTGGAGGAATTTGCTCTGAATCTGTGTGATTTGGGCCTATCATTCCAATAAATTTACTGTCCTAACAATTAGATAGGGTGCAATTTTCTTACAAAAAAAATCAACTGCTTTGTGGGTGAGGTCACCGTGTTTTGTTTCACTAGGAAGAAAATATGCATCTCTGCAAGGAAAAAAAGCCAAATATGGCAGTCTATTAGAAGAAGCTGTGTGTCCTAAAATGGGATTTTGGATTGAGATTAATGGTAGCAATCTTCAGACAGAGTAGACCACACTGTAAATGTACAGTCTCTTAAGTATATTAACTACTGACCAGTGTAGGGTAAGAGGGAACCCACTAGACTTTGTAAAAAGGAAAAAACAACCCACTTCAGGAAAATTTTCTCCACAAAAATGAGTTATATCAGGAGGTTAGTATGTGAAGAATTTCAGGGCTAGATGGGTAAATAGACTGATAATAGAAGAGGTCTCATATGGCTCTTCTTTATAGCTGGTATTTTAACAGAGGAAGACCAGATCAATGAAGGAGGAGTCTACTTTGCATTGACATAGGGAGCTTTCCTTTTCTTGATCTTTTGCTCAATACCACGCGTAGCTGAGCAGAAGGTTCTCTAGGCTGCAACAAAATAAATACTTCCGCTATCTTGTTATATATGTAGGTGTGCATAGTCCCGTCCCCCCGACAAACATGTATACATGGATGATATCTATGTACATGTGAGCAGGCTTCTCAAATTAAAGTGCTAATAATACAGTATTGTTATTAGAAAAAAATGTTCTTCAGGTAGATACCATTTATCAGTGAGGAAAGTGGAAAAGGAAAAATACTCTATCATCCAGTAGAGATGCCATCCTTCAGGTGGGAGCTGGGAATCCCCCAAAATTACACCTCATCTCCAGACTACAAAGAGAAAATGGATGCTTTGGTGGGTGGACTCTGTGACATTGTATCCCACTGAGGTCCCTGACCTCCTGAGGCTCCATCCCCAGATCTCCAGGACTTTCCCAACCTGTATCAGGCAACCCTACCATTCAGTATTTGCCTTGACCTGGTTTAGGGTTGCCAGCTGCCAGGTACTAGCTGGAGATCTCCTGCTATTACAATGAATCTCCAGCAGATAGAGATCAGTTCCCCTGGAGAAAATGGCCGCTTTGGCCATTGGACTCAATGGCATTGACGTCTCTCTTCCCCATACCCTGCCCTCCTCAAGCTCTGCCCAAAAACCTCCTGCCGGTGGAGAAGAGGGACCTGGCAACCCTAACCTGGTTAGCCCAAGTTAGCCTGATCTCATCAGATTGTGGAAGCTAAGCAGAGTCAGCCCTGGTTAGTATTTGGATGGGAGACCTCCCAGGAAGTCCAGGGTCACTAAGTAGAGGCAAGCAAGGCAAATCACCTCTGTTAGTAGAGTTGCCAGGTCCCTCTCTGCCACCGGCGGGAGGTTTTTGGGCCGGAGCCTGAGGAGGGCAGGGTTTGGGGAGGGGAGGGACTTCAATGCCAAAGAGTCTAATTGCCAAAGTGGCCATTTTCTCCAGGTGAACTGATTTCCATCAGCTGGAGATCAGTTGTAATAGCAGGAGATCTGCCACCACCACCTGGAGGTTGGCAACCCTATCTGTTAGTCTCTTGCCTTGAAAACCTTACTGGGTCACCGTAAGTTGGTTGGGACTTGACAGCATTTTGCACAATTTCACAGATGAATATATGCAGGCATTGATGTTCTCAAGAGACAACATGGGTTCAGTACTCAATGAACAAGGTGTCTGTAAAGCAAAATAGGGGCAACAAGTTTCTCAGAACAGATACCAGAAAACAGGGACGGTCCCTGGCAAGTACATATAGTTGGTGCATATGCAACTTTCACCGGTTAGTCGTCAAGTTATTGACTCCACTTGCGAAGACGTGTATTGTTGTTTCATGAATTTCTGCAGGAGGGTCAATGCAGTGCTGGGGCTTTGACTTCATGCCATAACAATAGGGTTGCCAGCTCCGGGTTGGGAAATACCTGGAGATTTTGGGGGTGGAGCCTGAGGAGGGCGGGGTTTGAGGAGGAGAGGGACTTCAATGCCATAGAGTCCAATTGCCAAAGCGGCCATTTTCTCCAGGGGAACCCTACATAACAACCAGGTGCCATTGGGTAAAACGTGCGCACACATTTTCATTAATAAATGCACAGTATGAAATCGATTTCAAGACAGCTCGAGAATGCTTTCCTCGCACTGTGCCAGGGATCCAAATAAAACTACCCTTGTCTAGATTCCAGGCTGAAAGAGCTGACAGTCCTGCACAAGCATGTAGCAAAAATGGAATCTGATGTCTTCCTTTCCTGAAAATCTCCACCTCTAGAAATAATTTCCTTAGGTTCATAATTATATTTTGCTGCCCGTGACCTAGATGACATGTGAGAGGGAGTGTCTCCTTTACCCACCCAAGCAAAACAACCGGAGAGAAATTATTGGCTTCCTGTCTTTCACTTGTGTCCTTTCAGGGCCGAGAGCAGAAGACCAGGCACCCCCAAGAACGGCCCTGGTGATGAATTTATCATCTTTGTTGAAGGGAATCACCTCTCTGATGATTTAAAAGGGGGGTTAGTGAAAGATTTAATGTGAGAATAAGCTCACGGGGAAGAAATCAACTGGCTAAAGAAATATGGCTTTGTAACTTAGAAAAATTAAGTGTGTTGTTAATGGATTGGAGAAGCAGGGCTTTCTCCCTTCCTCAGAAATACTGTCAGGGAAATATAATTAAGTGGCATGCCGCACAGTCTGAAATGCAACATTTTAACAGCACTTTATTAAATATGATAAATGTAGTAGTAAAATATTACTGGAATGGATTAGATAAATACCGTTCCCATGAGGAAGCTCATTAAGCTACATTATTTTTGTTACCGAGGCCTACCTTAGGCCTCCCTGTACAAACACTCTGGCCAAGCTGCATTCAGGCGTCCCTTCAACCACAGTTTCAATCAAGCAACATAATGAAGGAGTTCCTGCTGGGCTGCCAAGTGAGGCATTTGGCTGGATGGGTGATTATTTTCTGGCCTGGTTATCACTACATTTGGGGCCTGGGAAGAATCTCTGAAGTGTCATCTTCACGTTGAACTGGTTAGTGACTATAAGAAGATCTACTAGCCTTTGTAGTGCATGGAGGAACTTTTGTTATTTAGGCATGTGATGGGATTGCCAATCTCTAGGGTTGCCAGGTCCCCTCTCGCCACCAGAAGAAGCTTCATTGTGGTGGGGCTGGGGGGAGCGATCGGCACAAGAATGCCACTTCTGGGGTAAACCCAGAAGCGATGGGGATGTTCAGCACATTCCTCCAAAAACTCTATGGTTTCCATAGGGTTTTTTTGGGAGGAATGTGCTAGAGTATCTCTGTCGCTTTCAGGTTTACTCCGGAAGTGAGAGGGATGCTTTAGCACATTCCTCCAAAAAAAACCTCTATGAAAACCTTAGAGTTTTTGGAGGAATATGCTAGACTGTCCCCGTCACTTCTGGGATAAACCTAGAAGTGACGTTAATCACCCCCCTTCAGCTGGCCTGTTTCCACCCACCAGCCAGCTAAGGGGCGGCAGGCAGCCCCCTTAATTAGCAGGCAATTGCCTACCATTACCTGGTATCTGGCAACCCTACCAACCTCCAAGTGGGACCTGGAGATCTCCCAGAAATATAATTCATCTCCTACAGATTTTCAAGACAGATTTCCCTTGGATGAAATGGCAGCTTTGGAAGGTGGATTCTATTGCATTACATCCCTGCTGACAGAAGTCCCCTCCTCCAACTCCCCGTTTCCCAGGCTCCAACCCCAAATCTCCAGGAATTTCCTAAACTGGAGTTGAGAGCCCTAGCACGTGGGCATGATCGTCTCCTCTTCTTCTAAAAGCCACAAGGGATCAGATTTCTAGGGCTGGCCAGTATCTGGGTCTGATGTCCCTGGAATTTTCCTCAGATAGCTAAGTCCTACCAAGATAAGGCCCCTATAGATGGAAACTGCAGATTCAGAGCCGTCTGATAAATTCCAGAGGGGGAAAAAGATTTTAAGCCTCATGCCACCATTGTAAGGGAGATGCCAGGTAGGATTTCTCAATGAGTCCCATGCTTTTTCTCAGTAGGTTTCAAAAGTTCACATCGGAAATTTTTATGACAATATACGGTAGTCCCTTCTCAGGAAGTATATTAGGTGTTTTAGAGCCCATCGTGCATCAATTATGCCACTCAGAGAAGTGCACAGTTTAAGTGCTGCCCTCTTAAAGATCAATTCAGATGTCTAACTGTTGAAGGAGGCTTCAATTTCAAAAATGAAAATACGGACACATTCCTGTACATGTAAAAACCTTTTTCTTACATTAGAGGCCACTATATGAATAGGGTTGCCAGGTCCCTCTTCACCATTGATGGGGGATTTTTGGGGCGGAGCCTCAGGAGGGTGGGGTTTGGGGAGGGGAGGGACTTCAATGCCATAGAGTCCAATTACCAAAGTGGCCATTTTCTCTAGGTGAACTGATCTCTATTGGCTGGAGATCAGTTGTAATAGCAGGAGATCTCCAGCTGGTACCTGGAGGTTGGCAACCCTACACATGAATGGCTGCTTCACTCCCTCCACTGTGATAAACTTCTGCAGGCTTTTCTCCATCTGCTATACATTGTAATAATTAACCCTATGACAGCTTGCTCTTCTATGATATGGGCTCAGACAGACATGGTGAAGATCACTGTAATCCACCTTGATAGGCGTAAAGTAAAAGAAGTGAGTAAATACATAAATGTCTCCATCCATCTATAAAACACAAATAACAGGCTTGTGAACCCTCGGTTTGTGTCAGTGCTGTGTGAGGAAGGGAGAGCAGGGTTAACCCTTCAACCTCCATTCAGTTTTGCTAATTGAAACCGGGCTTTCTGGTTGTATAAGTATCATTATTTATTTTCTTCATTTTATTCAATTAGTACCCTGCTCTATTTCCCGGCTAAGACCGGGTTCACAGTGGCTAACTATCATTAGATAATCTAACAGATAAAATTCAACAGGACTATACACTAAAATCAATAAACAATTATAAACAATGAGCCATTAAAACCTAATTATACTCATTGGCACCATTAATAAAACACTAGGCCACAGAGAATCTGTGAGGGGGAACCAGGACCACCGCCATAATCAATAAGATGGAAACAGACAAAAAAAGGAGGGAGAAAGGGGGGCCAGCCATGATATAAACTGTTACTGCCCTCGACCATAGGCCTGGTAGAACATCTCAATCTTACAGGCTCTGCAGAACTGCATCAAGCCCCACAGGGCTCTGGTCTCACTAGAGAGAAAGTTCCACCAGGCTGGGGCCACGGCCAAAAAAGCCCTGGCGCCTGGCCCAAGTTGAGGACAGCCGGATGCTCTTCGGGCCGGGAATCACCAGCAAGTTGTTGTTAGCAGAGCATAGAGCTGTCTTGAAGGTGTACCAGGAGAAGCAGTCCCGCAGATATAATGGTCCCAGACCATTCAGGGATTTAAAGGTTACAACCAGCACCTTGAACCTGATCTGGTACTCCACCTGAAGCTGTAAACGTACTGGCTGGATATGAGTCCTCAGCAGCATCTAGTAATCTAGCCCGGAAGTGACTGTTGCATGGATCACTGTGGACAGGTTAGGGTGGGAGAGATAAAGCACCAGCTGCCTAGCCCAGCAGAGATGGTAAAATACCACCTTGGCTGTGACACGAGCCTCCATCGCTAGGGAGGCATCAAGGATCACACCCAGACTCTTGACGGCAGGCGCAGGTGTTCGTTGTGTGCCATCAAGAACCAGGAGCTGGGACCTCATCTCTAAACCACCTTGGCCTAGCCACAGGACCTCCGTCTTTGACAGATTTAGCTTCAGTTGACTAAATTTCAACCACTTGGTCATGGCTCCCAAACACCTGGTCAGTATGTCCAGGCCAGGGTCAGGCCAGCAGTCCATCAACACGTAAAGCTGGGTTTCATCAACATACTGATGACATCCCGGCCCGAAATTCTGGACCAGCTGGGCAAGGGGGCGCATAAAGATGTTAAACAACATAGAGGAAAGAATCACTCCCTGCAGTATCCCACATACCAAGAGGAACTGCTACAATACCTGTATCCCTAGTGCCACCCTGACCATGGAGGAAAGAGCTTGATTATGTCATGTCATTGGTCAAATAACTGCTACATCAAGTCAGACATCATAGAGCGTACTGTCCACCAAGCCAGAGAACGTTCACCATCAAAACTTGCAAAGGATTCACCCAATAATTTGTGCAGTCCTTTAGTGAGAATGGTTGAGAAGGTGCAGAAAAGAGCAACCAAAATGATTAGGGGACTAGAGCAACTGTCCTATGGGGAGCGGTTAAGACGCTTAGGGCTGTTTAGCTTGGAAAGAAGGCGGCTGAGGGGAGACATGATAGAGGTCTATAAAATTATGCATGGTTTGGAGAGAGTGGACAGGGAGAAGTTTTTCTCCCTCTCCCATAATACCGGTACTAGAACACGGGGTCATCTGCTGAAGCTGAAGGGTGAGAGATTAAAAACAGATAAAAGGAAGTATTTTTTCACACAACGCATAGTTAAATTGTGGAACTCCCTGCCCCAGGATGTGGTGATGGCTGCCAGCTTGGAGGGCTTTAAGAGGGGAGTGGACATATTCATGGAGGAGAGGGGTATTCATGGCTATTAGTTAGAATGGATACTAGTCATGCTGCATACCTATTCTCTCTAGTATCAGAGGAGCATGCCTGTTATTTTGGGTGCGGTGGAACACAGGCAGGATGGTGCTGCTGCAGTCGTCTTGTTTGTGGCTTCCTAGAGGCACCTGGTTGGCCACTGTGTGAACAGACTGCTGGACTTGATGGGCCTTGGTCTGATCCAGCAGGGCCTTTCTTATGTTCTTAGAGTACTGTTAAGTTGCTAATATCTTTATTTAGTTTTGATTTATGATGTTCCAAGTGCTTGCGAGCCAGCGTGGTGTAGTGATTAAGAGCTGTGGTTTGGAGCTGTGGACTCTGATCTGGAGAACCGGGTTTAATTCCCCACTCCCCCGCATGAGCAGCAGAGGCCAATCTGGTGAACTGGATTTGTTTCCCCACTCCTACACAGGAAGCCAGGTGGGTGACCTTGGGCTAGTCGCACTCTCTCAGCCCCACCTACCTCACAGGGTGTCTGTTGTGGGGAGGATAAGGGAAAGCGATTATAAGGCCATTTGATTCTTCCTTAAGTGGTAGAGAAAGTCGGCATATAAAAATCAACTCTTCTTCTTCTCTGCTTGGAATTTAGTTGATGAAACTTTTGCCACCATAAAGTGCTGGAGAAAGGTTCATCTTATTTTCTGTGTCAAGCTGCTGTTTAAAGATAAGAATATTGCCCCCACCTGCTGCCCACAAAGATGAGAGTCCTACAAATTAGGTTTTGCAAGACAAAGCATAGTTATATAGAAGAGAAGACTGATCAGGGCCTCTTTCTGCTCCCAAGTCCTTGCATGGAATTCTCAGGCCAAGCAGCTAATCCCTCATGCTTGAGGGGGGGCTCTCCAAGGCAATCATCAATGGGCTCAGTAAGTATCTGTCACAGAGCTAATGGGCTGGCACTTTTAATGCGAGCACAGGGGGCACAATAAAAGGTAAGAGGCCAGACAGGCCAGAGGCTGACAAGCGATAGCTCAATGGAAGTGTGCTCTTTTTCATGCTACCTGATAATGGTGGGGACAGCTACTTCCCAGACGGTCCCTCGCAGTCATTGCTAGCAGCGCTCATCAGGTTCCTGTTAGGAAGTGTGCTGATCTGTTGATTAGGTCCAATTATTCACTTATGGGTTTCAGTCTGCCCAGTATAAAACCAGCCACTCCTCTGAGCAAAGCTGTCATTAGTGAACCTCTGTCTATCTCACACTTTCTCCAAGGAGCTCAGTGTCGCATACATGGTTCTCCCCTCCTGTATTTTGTCTCCAAATAATAACAACAATACTATTTTATTTCTGTTCTGCCCTCCCCCACCAAAGTGGGCTCAGAGCGGATCGCAACGAAAATACACAATGATCCTGCAAGGTAGGTTAGGCTGAGATAAAATAACTCAGGGTCATCCAATGAGCTTCATGGATGCTTCATTAGCTGCCTATCAGTTACCGGGCTCTAGTTAAGGTATTAGATATCACATACAAAGCCCTTGGTCCTTCACATCTGTGGGATTGCTTTGCCTCCCCCCACCCCATGTTCTGCCATGACAGCTTCACTCATCTGAGCAGGGCCTTTTGCAGGTGCCATCCTGCAAATAGGCAAAATCAACAACTGCCCATACACATGCGTTCTCCCCTACGACCCCAACTTATGTTATGGCCTGCCTGAAGTGGTCAGGAAGGCTCCCGCTCTCATGGCTTTCCGCAAACTGTGCAAAACTCAATTATTCAAGTGGTCTAGCCTACACAGTAACAGGGATGTACTGTAGAAAAATGGTTCAGAAGGTTATTTGGGTAAAGGGTTAGGGACTGTGGTCTATACTAGTGTGTGTAGTTGTTGTAAGCAGGCTACTACTGTGTAATTTTTGCACTGTTTAACACATCATGTTAATACTTATGCTTTGATTCAGTTCTGTGTTCAGACTGGTGGTTGGTTCCAGATTTCTACAACCTAAATCCTATTGCATTATTTACTGGATGTCCCATCCTATTTATTGTAAGGATTTACTCT
This sequence comes from Euleptes europaea, assembly GCF_029931775.1. Taxonomy (NCBI): domain Eukaryota; kingdom Metazoa; phylum Chordata; class Lepidosauria; order Squamata; family Sphaerodactylidae; genus Euleptes; species Euleptes europaea. Next base: position 51,050,796 of record NC_079312.1, read on the forward strand.
GTGTAATCCTCCTTGAGTCCCAGTAAGAAAGGTGGACTATAAATAACATAAATAAATAATCCTGGGTCTCCTAGGCCCTACTTAATCTTCATGAGCTTGGAAGAAGAAGAATCAGAAGGAGAAGGAGAAGGAGAGTTGGTTTTTATATGCTGATTTTCTCTACCTTTTTAAGGAGAATCAGACCGGCTTACAACCACCATCCCTTCCCCTCCCCCACAACAGACACCCTGTGAGGTAGGTGGGGCTGAGAGAGCTCTAAGAGAGCTGTGACTAGCCCAAGGTCACCCAGCAGCTTCCATGTGTAGGAGTGGGGAAACCAACCCAGTTCACCAGATTAGAGTCCGCTGCTCATGTGGAGGAGTGGGGAATCAAGCCCAGTTCTCCATATTAGAGTCTACTGCTCCTAACCACTACACCACGCTGGCTCTCAAATTAAAATAATTATGCCCCAGTTTGAGAAACAGAAGCACCAAAGTTTCTCTTCATTTACTGGTCTTGGTTTCAAGATACTCCAGTGGTCTCTATGAAATCTGACATTCCGGATCAGAAGTATTTTGGGTCCGGGAGTTTGCTTCTAAATATTGTGGATGACACAATGATACTCAGTACGTACCTATATATATAGATGACTGAACCAGGGTGGCAGAACATGCCATGTCTGTAACTTATTGACTTCCACGAGAAGTACCAGTATTCAGCAAAACACTCACCTCAAAGAGATTTTTTTTTTTTTGCTAAGCCAACAGTCTTAATAATATTTTCTCTACGAAACAGAACATATCTTTGCCACTACTGCTCTCTGGTGGCCAAGCTTTAAAGGACATTCTCCCAATACTTTCCTAATATAATCCTTAAAAGCAACAATTGTGTGAATTAGCATACAACAATCTGCTTATAGAAAATCATGACTTACCCAATCAGAAACACTGACAAATAAATGCACTAAGCGATGAACTGGAAAATACACATTCCAATTTTATTGCATGTTGTGTATATCACAAGCAAGGTGGGCTTGAAGTAACATGGGTAAGTAAGATAAGGCGGCTTTAAACCTTGCAAAGGGGGCCCAGCATGGGAGTTTTGTAAAATTATGTTGTGGCACTCTAAAGCAATTATTCCCAATGCATGTAAGTCACTTTTATGTATTATTGGTGCTACTGTATTTACTTCTGAGTTGGTCTTTGACCATAATAAATCATTCATTCATTCATGCGAGTCACTAAACTGAAGCATTTGGTTTTGGGGATAATGCTTGGTTTTCCTATAGCAATAGACCACAGTTGGTCATACATTTACCCAGGGGAAACTACTGAATTGCAGAGCACTACTTGAGCATGGGTCTCCCAGTGTTCACCTATGGAAGTATACTGCCTCCCCCCAGAGCACACTGGTCAATCTTAAATTCTCTATTGAGTTGATGGCTTGATTTTCCAGTCTTTGTAAATACACCCTCAAACTATGGTTGCCAACCTCCAGATACTAGCTAGAGGGAGATCTCCTGCTATTACAATTAATCTCCAGCTGATAGAGATCAGTTACCTGGAGAAAATGGCCTCTTTGGCAATTGGACTCTATGGCATTGAAGTCCCTTCCCTCTCCAAACCCCACCCTCCTCATGCTCCACCCCCAAAATCTCCAGGCATTTCCCAACCCGGAGCTGGCAACACTACCCCAAACTGCATACAGGAAAGTCACATTATGCTCCATTCCTTCATAATACTGTAGACCCTCCTGTCATTTAGGGGAATATTGTCAAACAAAAGAAAAGCTGATAATTATTTGTTTTAGATGATTGTATTCTTCATATAAAAATATCCCACACTCAGCATTAATGCACGTTATTACGTATATGAACATAAAATACTTGTGTTACTCATGTCCAAAATTACACACAAGTCTGTATCGCTGATACGATACAGCGTTTCTGAGAAAGATCTGACCGATTCCTTGACCTCCCTTGTCTGAGTCCCTTATTTGAAAAAAATACATATATATATATTCGATAGCGATCAACATAAAGCATTCGCATCAAGTCCTTTTGTTGTACCCATTAACTTCTTTGGCATATTTTATCCCAAGAGCAGAATCCTCTGGAGTAGTTTCTACTTCTTGTCTCTTCCTTGGTTTCCTCCTATGGTGCCTCCTTTCAGACATGGAATTTTCGGCACTTAATTCTAAAGAGGTGCAATTATAGTAATTGTGGAAACTGTAGCATAAACAAGATTTGGGAAGTTATAATTATTGTGTCTTCTGATGCTTCGCTCTGAACACTGCAACTGCATTACAAGTTGGCATTCGTACTCCCAGTCAGTTAATTTAGGGGGGGAAATAGCTTGCTTTTTACTAGGGGAATCCTCCTCCTTGCCAAGTATTCCATTGTCAGATGATGGTACAGCCACAGCAGTACCTCTCCGGATAGTCCAGAGCATATACCTTGTTCTCCATTCCATAGACATAATACAGGTACATCTTCCCCGCATATTGATAGTGAACTTCCGTGACAGGAATCAGCTCAATAGTCTGTCTCTGAGAAAAAAGAACATAAAATATGAAATACCAGATGCAATGGAATCGTCCCGCTGCAGTTGTTTCCCTCAGAAGAGATCCACGCCATTTATCCTGCAACCATTCTCCATTTGAAAAACATACTTAGAAAGGAAAGAAGTGCCTTTTGAATACAAAATACATCAGTGGGCATATTCTAGTTTCGTTTTCTCCCTGAATTTTGAGTGGGGAGGGAAGCTTGTTTATTTGAAGGATTCAGCAATAAGGTTCCTTTCCATGCTAGTGGTAACTCTCCCTGGAACAATCCTGACACTGGAGAGTGCTGCATCGTGGGTTTCTCCCATGTGACTTTAAGAAGTTTAACTTAAACTCCTGACTTTAACAGAGTAGCATGGAAAGCACATGCCCAATAGAAGCTTCCACACTACTAATATTAATTTAATTCCCTTCATTCCTCCTGAATGGGGACCCAAAACAGCTTACATTGCTCTTCTCTCCTCCATTTTATCCTCACAACAATTCTATGAGGAAGGTTAGGATGAGAGCGTGTGACTGGCCCAAAGCCACCTTCCTAGACTTAGAAGTGTACTCCATTCCAGGGATGAGAGAGATGAATTCCCAGCTGTCACGGAACATTGCTGTTCTTTTGTTTAAGTCCATAGGCACTCCAGTGTGGCATAGAGGTTAAGAGCAGTGGTTTGGAGCGGGGGACTCTGATCTGGAGAACCAGTTTTGATTCCCCACTCCTCCCCATGAGCGGTGGAGGCTAATCTGGTGAACTGGGTTTGTTTCCCCACTCCTACACATGAAGCCAACTGGGTGGCCTTTGGCTAGTCACACTCTCTCAGCCCCACCTACCTCACAACGTGTCTGTTGTGGGGAGGGGGAGCGAAGGTGATTGTAAGCCAGTTGGATATTTCCTTAAGTGGTAGAGAAAGTTAGCATATAAAAACCAACTCTTCTTCTCCTCCTCCTCCTCCTCCTCCTCCAACAGCTGCCAATCCACTAGAATTTATAAAAGGCCCAAATAGATAACTGTATGGTGACCTGTAAAACCACCTAGTGATTAAAGTGTTGGGATATGACTGGAGAAATTTAGATTCAAATTCCTATTCAGACATGAATCTCATTGGGGAAGACAGGACCTGCCACTTGCTCTCAGCATGATGTAGCTCAGCCCTGGTTTACATGTACCAAAGGATGAGGTGGCAAAAGAATAATGACATGTTACAATGAATTTCACCTTCCCGGCACAAGGACAAGAAGCCACTGCCCGCCCTCTTCACCTGCCCTCCTCAGACTGCAGTGATGTTCACTGTGGGGAAGCAGCTGCCTGCCCTCTTTGTGCCTCATCACACTGCAACGAGTCAGGTGAGGCACTGCCTGCCTTCTTCATCTCCTGGCAATGAGTTGAGGCAAGCAGCGTGGCGGCGTGGAGGAGAAAACAACTAATGGTTGGCGGTTTGGGCATGGGGCCGGATCCAGTTTGGGGGAAAGACGACCTGCGCACCCCGCTTCCCATTCTGGGGACCCTAATAAGGGGTTTTGGGGAGAGGCCAGGAGTGGTTAAGCCTGTCTCGGGGGCTGCGGTTTGGCCTCCACCCAAGTGGCAGTGGACCACACAGTTGGCTGCCGCCCACATGGGTCCCGGCATACTGCCATCTCAGGCTGCGCCCAGCAGGCGGGTTGGGCGCAGGGTGTGATCAGCTGACAGACGGGTCAGCTGATCCCTGGATCCCGCCCCTCATGCTTGCCAATGCCTAACGCTGTAATCAATAAAGTTGTGGCCTGTTTATTCCAGCTATTGCATACTTGTCATTCTTGGGTAAGAACACGCCTTTCGGTCACCAGGGTATGGGTAGACCCTGGGGTGGCCGTGACCCCCTTTCCCCCCGTTCCATTCCCCCCCCCCATAGGGCTGGGGCCACAAGTGATCTCCTGATTTTAGAGATCAGTTTCCCTGGAAATAAATGGCTGCTTTGGAGGGTGGCTTCAATGGCAGTATATCCTGCTGAGATCCTTTCCCAAGCTCCAGTCCTATATTTCCAGGTGCTTCTCAACCCAGACTTGGCAACCCTATTAACAATTTAAGCATCTTGTTTAGGTGGGTACTACTTGGATCTGATACAACAATTGTGACAACTTTAGTATCAAAACATTTTAACAAGGACATAGACTATTTTACTTTATTGCATCTAAAAAACAACAGCACCAGAGTAGTTGCTGGCGGTTGCAGATAGAAATGGTCTTGGGCATGCAGTAAGAAATTTTGTTGTGGTGTTTACAACACAAAAAGAATTTGTGGCACCTGAATAATTACAGCAATCGAGGCAGCCCCACAAAAATAAAGGACTGTTAAGAGGGAGGGGATCAGCGCCTTGGATTCCCTTCAGTTTTATTTCCCAATTGGAAAAATACATACAGGTGTCTTTGTCCCACTTTTATGTTACCGTCCTGATCACACAGAGGAAATGTGATGTGCTTCAGAGGCAGAGTGCTACAAAATGGCCCTGAACTTGAAAGGCTTGGTTTCAGAGGCTGCTTTCTAGCTCTTTGCTTTTTATTTATGCTTCCTTTTGATGTAAGCAACCCCTTTGTGTGAAATGCCAAATGAATGCACACCTGAAAACTCAGTTTCATTCCATCTGTTTTATCCTGCAAGTAATATTATCTTTTGGAAAGCCAACAAAAACTGCAAAAGCAGAAGAGTCATTCTTGTTACACGTTTGATGGTTCTCACCATCGGCGCTACCCAGCTGCACTTCTTTTGTTGGGTTTCTTCCCTAGTGTACAGGTAGTTGAATGACTTTCCCCCTTCTATTTTTGTACATTTTAAGCCCGCACGTTCTCCAAGGAGTTGAGGTCTGTGAACATTGTTCTCCTGTCCTTTTTTCTCCCTCACAAAAACCCCATGAGATAGACTGGGCTGAGAAAGAATGACTGGGCCAAGATCACCCAGCAAAGTTCATGGCAAGCAGGGATCTGAATCTCCGTCTCCCAGATCCTAGCCTGACACTCTAACCACTACACCACACTGTCTCCTTCCACTCTGTTTATGCCAAAAGCTGAAATAATTTGCAGACAAAATAAAGACACAGGCAACTTTGGGCACCTGTTGCTCTGAAGACCAAACAAGACATATGAAGGTGGGGGAGGGGGGTCCATGTTTTGACCATCTATTCACATGTAAGGCAGGGTGTGCTTAGGGGAATGTCTATTTTAACAGAAAATGGACAGGTGATAGTACTGTTATGGGATGTGGAATTACTTTTTTCCAAAATTCACTTTTTTTTTAGATATAGCAATACATTCCTTTTATTCTTTTCCTCCCTTTTTAAAAAGAGGGATTGTTCTTTCAGTTCTCTTTGTTGAGGAATCAATGCACCCTTTTGTAACTTCAGCCCCTGGAAGTGTTTCGTTACACATTACAGGGTGGTGCTCTAGCCAGAGGATAGGAAGGTTTGGAAAGACTTAATCTGCCTCTAAACATCTGCAGAGTGAAATTAAGAAATTCAGCAGAACCTTAAGAAAAGTGGAAATATACCTTTACCTATGGTTTAACCTTTTCTATCTCTCTTGAATTTAGACAAAACTAGGTAAAATGTCATATCAGTGGCACCTGTCAACACTTTAATTAGCTAAAATCTATAAGAATATGTAGGATATGTGCTGGTTTTATAAATTACCAAATGCAGATTATTTACATATGTGGTGGACATGTTGCAGAGCACAAATTTATCGGTCTTCTATTATAGATTATCTTTTAAAAGGCTTTGATGTAGATTTCCTTTTTTCTGCCAAGGTGATGCTACTAAACTATACAGCCAATTTCTCAAAAGATAAACAGAATTTAATTGCAGTGGTTAGATTAACAGTGACTAGATTAGTATTAGCAAGAGATTGGATGTCAGACCTAAATCCTACAGTTGATGAGTGGATTCTGAAATGTAAGGAAATCTTTCTCCAAATCAAATTGACAAATTTAAAGAAAGGATATGTTGTGTCACAACATTAAAGGTGTTTGTTTGGCAACACCCCAAAAAATACCTTATCAGTATTTTTAGGGGCTTTTTATCCTGAAGAAAAAAATGCTGGTGATTCGAAGGGAGCCAAAAAGCAGGTCCTGAATAATGCTGGAGCCACCTCTGGATTCCATGTGGGGCTCGGAGGTGGTGGGCAGTGCAGAGTCAAGCCTGGCATGCAGCTCTGCCACTGGCCACCCCTGCCTCCAGACTCTATGTGGGGCTCGGAGGCAGATCTGTGCTGGTCATCATGGCTGCCTCTGGGCTCCACATGGGGCTCAGAGGTGGCCACCACAGCTGCTTGACTAAAGGTAATTGAGGGGAGGGGGAGATGAGGGTAACATTTGGATCTAATGGACCCAATGGGGGGGGTCCAGATATTCCCAATATGGGGGTTGGGAATATCCAGATTTCTTGGGGAAAAATCAGGTCCATTAGACCCAAATCTGAGCTTGATCAAGCCAGGAAATATCTAAACAAGGTCCAGATGCAACTGGTAGAGGGGAGGAACAAGAGCAGGCTTGAGCATGCAACGAACTCTGTTTGTGCCTGACCTGAGTTGAATTACAGACTCTGCTGTATGAGCTGCATGAAGAATCATTGTCTCCACTGATGGAATTTTATCAGTATCTGAGAGATGAAAATACATGCACATTGTCCAGCGAGAACTTCAGCCTCATCAAAATGGCTGAACTGGAATTATAACTATAATTGTCAATACTGTTTATCATGTCAAACATATTCTGACAAATGACCCCTTCTGAACCCTCTGCAGGAAGGCAGCGTCCATCACATTCCTCTTATTCTGCCCCCCCATATGTATGAATTTTATGTATATTATAATTTTTGTATTTTTGTCCCAATTGGCTCTGGTCTTCAGACTTTTGATAATTTAATTATAGGTGTTGAAAAAGAAATCCATGCCTGAACTCCTAAGTTCTTTGTGACCTCAATTGCTGGGCTGTTATGAAAATTATGTTTGTGAAGCTTCCAACACCTTACATGTGTTATGTATTTTAGTTATTTTGTTATTTTATTCAATTTGTACCCCACCCTTTCCTAACCCAATTATGAATATGAGTAGGTTATAGCTCAGCCAAGCAAAAATGCCAGTTGAAAACATGTTAAAAGCTAGCAGTTAGTCAAAGTACGCAAGTACAGAATTACTTTGTATAAACAGGGATGCTGGTCTTTGTAAGGCATTGAGCCATCTATCCAGGGAATACATTGCTAGTCTGCCACCTGCTGCTGAAATGATGTGGTGTGCTAACCTATATTGATAAACTAGGTTGAAGGTTAGTTTAAATAAATGCCACTTTTTAAAAAGGGTGATCATGAATTATTATTACACAATAATGCCACTATTTTTTCTTTCATTAAGAAGCAACTGTGTGCCACAGCCCACCAGGTTGGCATTCTAAAGGGCACACCATGAGACTACACATCATAAGGCCTACACATTAAAAAGAAAGCCTTGCCTTCTCTTTATTAAAACAGAAAATTGTCTTTATCAAATCATTATGATACACACACGTTTTCAGCCAAGGGCAAATGAAGGATGTAAAGAAGATTATGTAGCAGATCCAGAATGCTGACGCCCCGGTCCTAGTAACATATGATTTGGCTCCGAAGACTCTCTTCCATTAAATGAATGTCTTACTCCAAAGGAAGAAGACTTGCTCCACAGGAAAGAACTTCTTCCTTCCTGAGCAAGGCTCATCACATACCTGAAGACAGTTATAGGGATTGACAGTTACAGGGCCAATTCAGTATCGAAAGAATTGCCTTTCTAGATGAGACCAAAGGATCATCTAGTTCAAAGCTCTGTCCCCAGCGGTGGCTCATAGGACACTCAAAAACTGTATATGCCAGAGGACGCCATCATTAGTTGGTGATTAAGAGCACACAGACTCCGTAAGCAAAATGTGTGAGCTTCAAACAGCTTCTCTGGGATAGAAAGAATTTGTCTTCCTGATAGATCGAGACCTAACAAACAGAACACATGGCTGTAAAGAATGCAAAGTGGAGAGTTTAGAATGAAATCCTTTTAGGAAGAGTTAGTTTTATAGCTCACTTTTCTCTACCTTTAAGGAATCTCAGAGTGGCTTATAATCCCCTCCTCACAGATACCCTGTGAGGTAGGTGGGGATGAGAGAGCGCAAAGAGAACTGTAACCAGCCCAAGGTCACTCAGCAAGCTTCATGTGGAGGAAAGGGGAACTGAACCCGGTTCTCTAGATTAGTCTGCTGCTCTTAACGACTATACAATGCTGTCTTAACCACTACACCACACTGTTGCCTCACTATCATGTCATAGTTATTCAGTCCAACTAAGGATCAAAAATGGTCTTATCAGAAATTTACCAACAGAACTGTGGCAGCACAGGCAGAAGCTAGATGCTTCCTGTCTACTGTGACAGGAAGTAGACAGTAGTCTACTGCCCATTAGATATTCTAATATGTTTCCTCCATACAAATTAACATAAGAACATAAGAAAGGCCCTGCTGGATCAGACCAAGGCCCATCAAGTCCAGCAGTCTGTTCACACAGTGGCCAACCAGGTAGGGCTGTCGATTCGGTTTGTCCCGAACCGAAAAACCGCCGAATTTCCCTCGATTCGGCGGTTTCCGGTTCGGGACAAACCGAATTTTAAAAAGGTGGGAAACAGGGGGAGCCGAATTCCCCGACTTCGGGGTGTTCTGGAAATAAATTTGGCAAATTCAGGGTTCGGCTCTCCCCCCCCCGCGTGCGCCTTCATGGGGTTTCCCTGAAGCTGGGCGGGGGGGGCGCCTTTAAACAGATCTGTGCCTCCCGGCCGGGAGACCAAATCTGTTTCCACCCCTGTGCACGCCTTCAGGGGGCTTCCCTGAAGCCGGGCAGGGGGCCCTTTAAACAGATCTGAGCCTCCTGGTCGGGAGGCACAGATCTGTTCCCCCCCCCCGCGCGCCCGCCTTCAGGGGGCTTCCCTGAAGCTGGGCGGGGGGCCCTTTAAACACATCTGTTTCCCCCCCTGCGTGCCTTCAGGGGGCTTCCTTGAAGCCGGGCAGGGGGCCCTTTAAACAGATCAGCGCCTCCCAGTCGGGAGGCACAAATTTGTTTTCCCCCCACGCACGCCTTCGGGGGTCTTCCCTGAAGCCGGGCGGGGGCCCCTTTAAACAGATCTGCGCCTCCCAGCTGGGAGGTGCAGATCTGTTTAAAGGGCCCCCCGCCCGGCTTCATGGAAACCCCGTGAATGCCCGCGGGGGGGGCGAATTTTCCCCCGAACTCCAGATCTCGCCCGAATTTCAGAAATCCAAAGTGGGGGAGTTCGGACTTCGGCACGGCCCGAATTTAAAAGGGCCGAATTTTGCCAAAGCCGAACTTTACCGAATTTTTTTTTCAACAACCCTACAACCAGGTGCCTCTAGGAAGCCACAAACAAGACGACTGCAGCAGCACCATCCTGCCTGTGTTCTACCGCACCCAATATAATAGGCATGCTCCTCTGATACTAGAGAGAATAGGTATGCAGCTTATTTTCTCAGTTGCCACTTAGGCCAATAACTTCTACCGAGCTTAACTTCTCAACTTGCCGTTAGGGTTGCCAAGTCCCTCTTCACAACTGACGGGCAGGGTTTAGGTAATAGCTGGAGATCTCCTGCTAGTACAACTGATCTCCAGCCAATAGAGATCAGTTCACCTGGAGAAAATGCCTGATTTGGCAATTGGACTCTATGGCATTGAAGTCCCTCCCCTTTCCAAACCTCACCCTCCTCAGGCTCCGCCCCAAAAACCTCCCGCCGGTGGGAAAGAGGGACCTGGCAACCCTACATTATACCCCGCTAATGTCACTCCTCCCCTCAAACCCCACCCTCCCCAGTCTGCACCCCTCAAATCTCCAGAAATTTCCCAACCTAGAATTGGCAACCCTGTCTCCTTCCTACTCAACAGCCAACCTACTATTATCTGCCCCTTTGTCTTATGTTTTCTGTCTCCCCCCACCCCCCCCCAGCTCGTACCTCAGAAAACTACAGTCTTTCTCCACAGTGGGGACCAAAGCAGCTTGCATTAGTCTCCTCTCCTCCTTTTTACCCACACAACAACCCTGTAAGGTGGGTTAGGCTCCCCCCCTGCCATTCCTCCTAAGGCTGTCCGCTTGTATTCCACCAGCCTTTGCAATTTTTCTGTTATCACACCTATTCTGTCGAATGAGCTACCAGTGGAGATGAGGAGGGACCCGAAACTGAGATTAAACTGTGGACTGGGATCCCTGTTTGTGGGGAGGAAACAAAATCTAATTGACCCAGGATCTGTGTTCAAATGTCACAGCCAATGTTTCGTTTTTAAATTGAGCTGTTAAGAGGAAGATGATAAATCAAGTTTTTGGAAAGGTAATGAGGTGAACTGTTATAAGAGAATTGACTTCAATGGATTTAGAAGGGGGTATCTCTGTTTAGGACTGTACTATAATTTCTCTATTTTTTATTATTCTAACATTCCTAGAATTTAATGAGGTGAAAAATGTTAGTTATTTATTTCATTTGATTTATATCCCAGCCTTTCCCAATGGAGTTAGGATATTTAACACATACACATGATCTTAAAAACCAATACATAGTAATAGATAATTAAAACCAGCAGCTTTCTTAAATAAAATAAATAATCCAGATTAAATGTAAAGTAGAGAATAAAGGTTTATGCATTTGCTTTAGTAAAGAATATAGTATGTGTTCAGAGTAAAAGAATAGAATTAATTCATATAGGATGTATTAGGACTACTCTATTAGGAGGATCTTGTTGTGGATATGAAGTTTGAGGAGAGTGTATGAACTGTATGTGTTTTATTAAAACAATAACATTTTATTGTTTTTAAAAAACAGCAGCTTAACTACTTCAAATGGTGTCCTAAAAATAAGAGTTTTAATGCAGTGATCTTTAATGTTGTTGGCTGAATATATTATACTGCTCTTACTGCATTGTTTTCAGCTGTAATTTACATCATTTATAGCCCACCTTGTGTTAAAGCAAGAAAGGTGGACTATAAATAGGGTTGTAAACTCCGGGTTGGGAATTCTAGAGATTTTGGGGTGGAGGCCGAGGAGGGTGGGGTTTGGGGAGGGGAGGGACTTCAATGCCATAGAGTCCAATGGCCAAAGCGGTGTCAGGCTGCTATCTCGGTTTCGTTATTGCCTCTGTCTCTGTGCTGTATTGTCTGCCCCCCAAGGTCGCATGCCTAAGCCTAAGCCTGGGAACTCAGCTCCTGGGAAACTGTATTCCTGCGTGTAATCTCCCGCCTTTCCTGCCTTATAATATCTCCCAGCTAGTGAGCCTTTCATAGCTGTCATTTTATTCGTTTGCACTGTATGCCTATTTGATCAGTAAAATCCACCTGTTTGGACTCTATACGACTTTGTGGTGATTTCTGGTTCTGTGGGCCAAGGGCTGACATTATGACAGCTTTCCCTCTTCGGATGAGGAAAACCCTTGGATTTCTCCAGCCTTAAACCTGGAATCTCCCCTCGACTTGTCAAAAAACGGCTCCGGTCTGTGGTGAATGGAGCATCTCCACAGACCTCTCAGGATCTTCCTATCAAACCGAATGCTCCTACCAAAATCAAAGAAGTGGACTCCACCGTCTACGTAGATGCAGTTTTACAACAACTTAACGGAGGTCCACAAATCCCCGTCAAAGCACTAATTGACTCCGGTTGCTGTCGCACTCTCATAAGCGAAGCCACGTTTGCTGCCCTCAGAGCCGACTCAGAGGCTTTACCCGCCCCCGTCCAATTTGCTCAAATGGACGGGAGCCAATTCCAGGGGGGTCCAGTTGATCATCGCACCATAGGGGTGGCAATGGGAATTGGTTCCCACTGGGAACAAATAGACTTCACTATAGCCCCTATCCGATTTGAAGTGGTCTTGGGAATTAACTGGATTAAAGGACATAGTCCCAGTATTGATTGGGAAACAGACACTATTTCTTTCGCTAGTCCCACCTGCGACCAGCATCGGCAAAACTTTGCTCTGCCATTTCCGCCCGTTCCAGCGTTAACCTCTACTCCCCCAGTACCACCGGCTCTACCCGCTGTATACCGGGACTTTGAAGATGTCTTCGACCTTAAGGAATGTGATGCCTTACCCCCCCACCGGGCCTCAGACTGTGCGATTGAAATAGTAAAGGACTGCACATTAACCAAAAGTAAGATTTACCCTATGAGCGCTTCCGAGCGCACTGTCCTCCGGGACTTTTTGGACAAAAACCTCGCCAGAGGGTTCATTCGCCCTTCGAATGCTCCAAACTCGGCCCCCGCGTTTTTCGTCCGGAAAAAAGAGGGCGACCTTCGCCTGTGCATTGACTTCAGAAAGCTCAATGCGGTTACCCAGACCAACGCCTATCCTATCCCATTAATATCGGATATTTTGGGACAATTACAGGAAGGCCGTGTGTTTTCTAAATTAGACTTGGTGGAAGCCTACTACCGAGTCCGTATCCGCGAAGGAGATGAACACCTCACTGCCTTCTCTAGCTGTTTCGGAATGTATGAATTCCTTGTAATGCCGTTCGGATTAAAAGGGGCCCCGGGGGTCTTCATGCAACTCATCAATGAAATCCTACATGACCTTCTATATCGTGGGGTGGTGGTCTACTTAGATGACATTCTCATTTATTCGAAAACTATGGACGAGCATGTGACTCTGGTCAGAGAAGTTCTACAACGCCTGCGTAACCATCAACTGTTCGCTAAACTAGCTAAGTGTGAATTTCACCAAAGCAAACTCACGTTTTTGGGATACATCATCTCCCACCAAGGTCTTCGCATGGACCCCGCCAAAGTCCAAGCCGTCCTCGATTGGACTCCCCCCACCAACCGTAAGCAAGTACAGCAATTTCTGGGATTTGCAAACTTCTATCGGGGATTCATCCCTAACTTCGCCCAAGTGGCTCTACCCATTACGGACCTGCTGAAAACTAAAGGAAAAGTAAGCTCGGCTGCCTTGCCCTCCGCAAAGATCCTATGGACTGAGCAATGCCAAGCCGCCTTTCTGGCCCTCAAACGCCTCTTCACTTCGGAGCCGGTGCTACGGCACCCAGACCCAAATCAAATGTTCATTGTGCAAGTCGATGCTTCCGATGTAGCCATGGGAGGGGCTCTCCTCCAGCAAGGACCGGACGGTCTTCTTCACCCTTGCGCTTACTTTTCAAAAAAATTTGCGCACGCTCAATTAAACTGGCCCATCTGGGAGAAAGAGGCCTCTGCAGTTCATCATGCACTGACTTTATGGCGGCAATTCTTGGAAGGGTCTAAAATACCCTTTGAAGTTTGGACCGATCACAAAAATCTAGCTGCCCTCACGGGTTCCCATAAGCTATCGGCGAAACAACAACGGTGGGCGGAGTTCTTTGCTCAGTTCCGTTTCACCCTGAAGCACGTCCCTGGGAAGCAGAACGTTCTCGCGGATGCCCTCTCCCGTTTACCACAATATCCGGTAAAACTCGAAAGACCCACCAACTCTCTGTTCACCCCTATGCAACGTGGGGCCCTACCTATGCTGGCTGTGCAAACCCGATCCCAGCATCAACACACCTCGCAAGCTCCGCCAGCCCAACCGGCTGCCCAGCCGCCACCGCAACAGACCGGAGTTCCCGCCCCTCCTACCCTTCCGACCGCTCAGCCGCCTGCAGTCTGCGCGCCGCCACACGTAAGCACTAGCCCTATAACTATTTCTCAGATCTCCAGAACCGACGGGGGGGCTCCCTCCAAACTCCCCATCTCCGAATCCTTTTTAACTGTCCTTCGGGACCAGTGCCTTTTAGAACGTTCCGCTCATACCCTACCTCCTGGTGTTTTGGAACAAGGGGGGTCCTGGTACAAAGACTCAAAATTGTATGTACCCAAAGCTCTCCGGAAGGACGTTTTACATTTAGCTCATGGAGCCAAAACAGCTGGGCACTTTGGGTTTCTGAAGACCCTTCACTTATTGCGCAGACAGTTCTGGTGGGGGGGAATGCGTTCCGACATTGACTCCTTCATCCGCAGCTGTCCCGTTTGTGCCGCTGCGAAACGATCACAGGGCAAACCCCCGGGACTGCTACAACCTCTTGAAACGCCCAGCAAACCTTGGGAAGTGATCGCTATGGACTTCATGACTGATCTCCCTCTCAGTGGGGGTAAAACTGTGTTGTGGGTTGTTACTGATTTGTTTTCTAAGCAAATACATTTGATTCCATGTGCAGGGATCCCCTCTGCTCAGAAACTGGCCCGCCTCTTCGTGACGCATATATTTCGTTTACATTCGTTTCCGCGTAAAATAATTTGTGACCGCGGAAGTGGTTTCGTTTCTAAGTTTTGGAAAGCTTTCCTCAAGTTGGTGGGGGTGGAACAGGGATTGTCTAGTGCATACCATCCTCAAACCGATGGTCAAACTGAACGTGTCAATGCTGTACTCGAATGTTATTTGCGTTGTTATGTTAACTACCACCAGGATAACTGGGTGGAACTGCTACCTTTAGCAGAATATGCCTACAATAATGCCATGCATCAATCCACAGGTTTTAGCCCGTTTTTTGCTGTGTATGGACAAGATTTCAGTCCCATCGTTCCTACAGATGATGTAGAGGGGGAGGGGAACCCCGACATTGCCTCCTGGGCACACGCCCTCCGTACCACTTGGCCCTGGCTCGTTAGCAACCTCGACCGGGCCAAACGTAAATACAAAGCGCAAGCTGACAAACATCGCTCCCCCGGGGGTGATCTGCAAGTGGGTGCTCTGGTTTACCTTTCCACCAAAAACCTCCGTTCCACCCAACCGTGCCATAAGCTCAGCGCCAAATTCATTGGCCCTTTCCCCATTACTCGGGTCATAAACCCTGTCACAGTGGAACTGGCTCTCCCCAAATCTTTGAGGCGTGTGCATCCTGTTTTCCACATAAGCCTCCTCAAACCCCATGTTGCTTCTCCACGGTGGCATCCGGACCCACCGCCTGCGCAACCCATCATGGTGGGGGGGGGAAGAACACTTCGAAGTCTCCAAGATCCTTGACTCCCGTATTCACCATGGTACTCTCCAGTATCTAGTTCGTTGGAAACATTTCCCCCCTGCCTATGACGAATGGGTGCGCGCACGGGATGTCTCCGCCCCCGACCTCATTGACGCCTTTCACATTGCTTACCCAAACAGGCCAGCCCCCTTGCGAACTGGGAGGGGGCCTTGAGGGGAGCAGAATGTCAGGCTGCTATCTCGGTTTCGTTATTGCCTCTGTCTCTGTGCTGTATTGTCTGCCCCCCAAGGTCGCATGCCTAAGCCTAAGCCTGGGAACTCAGCTCCTGGGAAACTGTATTCCTGCGTGTAATCTCCCGCCTTTCCTGCCTTATAATATCTCCCAGCTAGTGAGCCTTTCATAGCTGTCATTTTATTCGTTTGCACTGTATGCCTATTTGATCAGTAAAATCCACCTGTTTGGACTCTATACGACTTTGTGGTGATTTCTGGTTCTGTGGGCCAAGGGCTGACAAGCGGCCATTTTCTCCAGGGGGACTGATCTCTATCACCTGGAGATCAACTGTAATAGCGGGAGAACTCCAACCACCACCTGGAGGCTGGCAACCCCTAACTATAAATGAAATAAAATAAACAAATAGCTCTGTCTATACCTACTCCCCTTTGACCTACCTGCTGCAGAATGCGGGATGTGCTTGTGAAAGCTGCCTTATGCTCTGCAGTAGCTCTTTGTGATGCCAGAGCCATATCAGGATAAAGAAAGTCAACAAGGGGATACACCTGAAATTAAACAAGCAGTTTCAAAGTAAATCAGTTCTATTTCATGCAGTCAATGGTGGCTTATACATGGGAGTTGTACCTGAGGTTCGTTGCTCGCAGGACCCACACTTTCTTCTCGCAAAGCATACCAGCAGTCTCCAAGCTCAAAACAAGAAGCTTGTGAGTCCCTGCCCCTTAAAATGCTGCTTTGTAATTGGCTGTAGTGCTTAGAATCCCCCCCCCCCCGGAACCCAAATGCCTGGTCAAAAAGCATTTTAAAAACCAATAACAAAATTTATTGTTATTCCTAAGAGGAATGGGGAGGGAGAAACCCAAACTTTATTTCTAAATGCCTCTCTTTGGCTCAGAAAGAACTCCCAGGAAGCATTTATATCCCTGCCTCTTGACACGGTTTGTAATTGGCTGTAGTTCTTTCTGTGAGAGAAACGTCACTCCCCCAAGCTTCCATGTCCCCCGCTTTGCCTTATGCATGGGGATTTCAAGTAGGCTGAGCTCAGGGGAGATGGAAGAATCGCGGTAATAGAGGGACAGGAAGTCCCGGGATTTGTGAGGGCTGGCAGTGAGGTCATCTCTAATGGACGGAAAACTCATGCATAACTCCAAGGAACAACCAAGACAGACTGGGGCTGAACGTGAGTGAAAGTACCCATGCATAACCAACCATTGAATCAATAATTTATTTGTAGTCATAGACCATCAAATAAGACAAATCTGCATAGTTAAATAGCATAGGATAAAAACAAATACAAAATAGATTTGCTATTAAAATGGTTAAAATGGTTAAAAATTGCAAGATTATTAAAGTGCACAACTAATTAATATCTGAGCAAATACTAAATGTGTAAAATTAGAATACTTGATAACATCCTAAAATTACAGAGGCTAAAAATAGAAGGATAAACAAACAAACAAACATGTATTCGAACTGCAGGATCAAACAGTATTCATTCTCTGTTTCCCCTGCAGGCCCCAAAGGGCAGGGGAAATTGCCCACAAAAACGTTGGGTGGGCTTAACTTTTTAAAGGTGCCCTATCCCTTTGTTGGGCTGGGTGTTGAGGCTAGCCTAGCCTGAGAGTAACTCCACCACTGCCAGTTGCCCAGCCTTCTCCCCACCCCTCTTGATCAGGGCTCGAGCCCTGAGGGAACCGATGCCTTCCCTGCAAGTTAAGGGGGTGACACAATACTGCTGGCCATCCCCAGAGGAGCTGGTGAGTGCAAGGGAGGGGCTTCAAACTGACACCCTCACAAAACGTTCTTGAAAGTGTTATAGGGGAGCAGCCATGAATTAGAGGTACCCTGTGCCTAGTACAGGGGTCTGCAAACTGCAGCTCCCGAGCCGCATGGGGCTCTTTGGCCCGTTGAGTGCGGCTCTCCAAACTTGGTTTGGAGCCCCTGCTCTCGCGGGTGCGCTGTCTCTCCCCCCCCCCCCACCATGGAGAATGGCCAGATCCCCCTTGCCCTTGCCCTCAATGGTTGGGAGGCTAAAGCCTCCCCTCCCCTCTAGCCACGCAATTGCTGGGTGGGCGGCTGGGCGGTTCCTGCCCCCCCGCCTATCAGCTGTTGGGCGGGGCGGGCTTCCAATGGGTAGACCTGGCCTCCCAATGGGACTCAGCCAGAGGCCAGGTCTACCAATAGGCTTTTATGGCGCTAGACCAGGCCTCCAGACGGGGAGGGGGAAATGGCAGGGACTTACAATTTAATTTTTATCAATAAATAAGATCACTATTCAGTATGCTATCAAGTTTCATTCAATGTACCTATAGTTTAATTAAGACTTAAAACTTTAATTAAAGTTTATTAAGTTAATAAACAGTGTACCTACCTATATAAGTTTAAGAAATTTGGCTCTCAAAAGAAATCTCAATCGTTGTACTGTTGATATTTGGCTCTTTTGACTAATGAGTTTGCCGACCCCTGGCCTAGTATCACGAGTCCAGCCTTGGGAATATGTATCATTGCTTACCAGAGTGTTTTCCTCTTTAAAAATGTTATCTCCCCTGGCTGTACTGAGCAATTCTCGTGGAAAGTTCAACTGATCATCAGAAATGAATTCATATACATTGTTCTTCCTGCAAAGAAAGAAAGGTTTGGAGTGGAACACTGTGACAGACTACTTGTCAAGGTATGAACAAGAGGCTAGCTTACATCATAGGTTAGGCTGAAGATACTGGGATGGGCTCAGGGTCACCCAGAGAGATTCCACATGAATGATCGCTGGGTGATGCTGGGCCTGTCACAGTTTCTCAGCCTAACCTACTTCACAAGGTTCTTGTTGTGAGGATAAAATGGAGGAGGGAACAACAATGTGAAAAGCTGCTCCCAATCAGGGAGAAAAGCAGGACACAAATATATGTGTTTGTGTGTGCTTATAATATGGTTGTAATCCTCCCAAGAAAGATAGCTGCAAATATTTTATCAGGTGCCTCATCAACCAGTGGAATTTTGATCCATGTGAATATGCTACTCATTCTGCAGGTTAGGTTTATATATTGAATCCTACAAGCTTCCCACAAGGGGACTCGGCTCTTCCGCTGCCTTCTCATTCCCTCCACAGCCTCCTGTCATCTTCACAAAACCTATGCTGGAGGTCAGAAGAGCCTTGTGGACAACACGCCATCTGGCACAGAAATCTGAATTAAGGAAGGGAGAGCAAGTGAAACCACTCATCTCCCTCTTGTGCAAGTGGAAAGTTCATAGGATCAACACTCGCATGTGTGCTCATTAAATGAATCTGATTATAACTGAGAGATTTGTATAACAGAGAGATTTGTAGTGCAATCTCAGTCCTAACTCTGTTTAGGAATGCACTGACTGTTGGTCTTTTTAAGAATCTTTAGTAGTCAGACAATATTAACAGCAACTAGACCACATACCAAGTGATTACGAGCTGGATGAAATGGAGCAACTTCTTCTCCCCTTGGCATGTTGTACAGGTTTTGTTGCCTCTTCCAGAACAAGTGCTGCACCTTTTCGGTGGGAAAAAATGAAATATTTACAGTAATTTGAAGGCTAAGCCCTACAAGGAAAAGCTGAGGGACTTGGGAATGTTCAGTCTAGAAAAGAGCAGGTTGATGGGGTACATGATTGCTCTGTTTAAGTATTTGAAGGGCTGCCACTTAGAGGAAGGCAGGGAGCTGATCCTGTTGGCAGCAGAGGATAAGACTCACAACAATGAGTTAAATTATGGGCAGAAAAATACTGACTGGATATTAGGAAAAACATGTTACAGTGAGTAGTTGGGCTGTGGAATCGGCTGCCTAGGGATGTGGTGAGCTCCTCCTCACTGGCAGTCTTTAAGCAGAGGCTGGACAAACACTTGTCAGGGATGTTGTAGGCTGATCCTGCGTTGAACAGGTGGTTGGACAAGATGGCCTGTATGGCCCCTTCCAACTCAATGATACTATGTCAGGCCATAGTGAAAAGCCAAATGCAAAGTATAGTATAAAATCACTATGCCTGTATAAAACACTGTGACTACAATTGCCACTGAATTCTACCTATGACAAAATGTCAAGGCAAAAGTAGAGCTTCCTGCTGGGATAAATCATCAAATGAATGTTAGGAGAAGCAAAAAAAAAAAAGAAAGAAAGAAAGAAAAAAGTTTGAAGAGGCTGGAAAAAGATCCCAGGGAGTTTCTACATGGGTCTTCCTGGGACCCACAAAATTCATCTATGGAGATTCTGTTGAAAGCCAGGATGGTGTAGTGGCTAGAGTGTAGGATTAGGATCTGAGAAACCCAGGTTTGAATCTCCATTATGCCATGGAAGCTTGCTGGGTGACTTCGGGTCATTATGCAATGGAAGCTTGCTGGATGACCTCGGGCAAGTTACAACCTCTTGGCCTAACCTGCCTCAGGGGGTTGTTGTGAGGAGATGAGAACAATGTAAGCCCCTTTGAGTCCCCAGTGGGGAGAAAGGCAGGGATATAAATAAAAGTAAATAAATGTTGTGACGGTGGATGTCCTGCTAGGAGTCTGGGCTGTCAAGTAATCATATAAACTAACAAATTTAGTCATAAAGAGAACAGGAGATCATTGTTGGGAACCCCAGTAAACTGGAGGTAGGGTTGCCAGTAGGGCTGTTGAAAAAAAAATTCGGTAAAGTTCTGCTTCGGCAAAATTCGGCCCTTTTAAATTCGGGACGTGCTGAAGTCCGAACTCCCTCGCTTCAGATCCGTGAAATTCGGCACAAGATCCAGAGTTCAGGGGAAAAATTTGGGGGGGAAGAGCCCCCCGCGTGCCTTCAGGGAAGCCCCGTGAAGGCGCGCACGGGGGGGGGGAAACAAATCTGCACCTAACAGCTGTTAGGCACAGATCTGTTTAAAGGGCCCCCCGCACGCCTTCACGGGGCCTCCCTGAAGGCGCGCGGGGGGCCCTTTAAACAGATCTTTAAAAGGGCCCCCCACACGCCTTCAGGGAAGCCTCGTGAAGGTGCACGGGGGGGGGGGGAGCCTGACGGTTATGCTGCTGCGCCGAACCCTGAATTTGCCGAATTTATTTGCCGAACACCCCGAAGTCGGGGAATTCGGCTCCCCCGTTTCCCGCCTTTTTTAAATTCGGTTCATCCCGAACTGGAAACCGCCGAATCGGGGGAAATTCGGCGGTTTTTCAGTTCGGGACGAACCAAATCGACAGCCCTAGTTGCCAGGTCCCCCCTCTCCTCCGGTGGGAGGTTTTGGGGGCAGAGGTGAGGCAAAGATCATGCACGCACAGGGCCGCGTCGACACAATCGCATCACTTCCAGTTTACACCCGGAAGTGTCGCATCGCAAGGGGCCTTTTATCACTCAAACTGGGAGTTTGAGTGGTAAAAGACCACTCGTGATGTGGCACTTTGTGTGTAAAAGCATCACAAGGAGCCTTTTTACCAGCTTGAGTGGTAACTGGCCCCTTGCGATTCAGAGCTGCTGGGCGTAAACATGAAGTGACGTGTCGCCACAGGCAGGTGCATGCTTGTGTTACCTGCCGACCCTCAGCTGGTCGGCGGACAGCCAGGTGGACTGGCGAGGGTTTGCCCGCCACCACCTGGCACTTGGCAACCCTAACAACCCTAGTCTGAACAGAATGGCAATTTCTTTATACAACCAAAGAAAACTAGGTGACCCCCTTTGAAGGAATGTATAATTCTGGCTGCAACAGATGTGGAAACCATATGTTTATCCTTGGCAGATTTGGATTGCATCAACATGATGCAGATTAGCAGCAGTTAACAGCTGATTTATGAAAGCACTTGAAGTCATTGTCAGCCTCAGAGGATCCCTATTTTTTAAATGACGTCCACAATTACCCCACAATGTCATCTCTGTTATTTTAAACCTAATGGAGCCTAATAGAACAGTTGAAAAGAATAGTGAGGTACTTTGCAACACTTAAAGATCATTGTCAAGCCAATTAGTTTAGCACTTGCAGAAACAATAGGGCAGCAATACTGCAAAATGCACACAACCTGGAAGAAAGGAATGCCAATGAAAACAAAGGCTCTATAGAAATGTAGGGAAATAGAACTGAAGGCTTTCCACCAGCCCTGGGGAAATCTGAATCATTTGCAGATAGTTACCAGCTTCTGTTGTATCTTCCTGAACTGCTGGTCACCTTTATTCCTTTGATACTATGCCTAGAGAAACCAGTAGAAGCAGCATATTGTCACTGCGGAGCTCAAAATGTAATTTTAAAACAGGGCAATTATTTATTGAAGTCCATGAATATGTATGTGCAGCTGTGATTCCGAAAGTCACAGCCCATTTGCAAATGAAGGCTGCAGACCCGTTTTAATATTTTAATTGGAAATTTGTTAATTCTGTACTGAATAATTGGTGTTGAGGAGGATTGTGGAGTAGGACTGTCGGGCTGTCAGCAGACAACAGCGACTAATGAAAGCCAAATGAATAAAAGTTGGTGAGAAAGGGAGACTATTTTCTTTCATTTCCTTTATTCCCTCTTCTTTGTCTTCTCGCACATATGCTTTTTACATGAGGCAGCCCACCAGCCTTTTCAATTTAGGAAACATTTATCATTATTGTTGTTATTTACTTCATTTATACCCCACCTTTCTCCCCAATGGGGGCCCAAAGCAGCTTCCTCTCCTCAATTTTAACCTCACAACACCCCTGTGAGGTAGGCTAGGCTGAGAGAGAATGACTGGCCCAGGGTCCCACAGCAAGCTTCCATGGCATGGCAAACTGGATCACAGAGATTGTTTTTAAAAAGCCAGTCTCCCTGTCTGGGAAAATCCATGTTAACACTTACAATCTTGTAAGTAATTCAGCTATACTTATGTTGCCGGTGGTCCATCGTCTGCACATATCTTAGCCCCCTGAGCCCACAGAAATACAGTTGTTACCAATGATGGTAGGCTCTCTTTCAAGTCACCTCACAGATTTTGAGAACTATAGAGCTGTGGTCTGTCCACTAAACATTTCTCCTTGGCTTTGAGTCCACTTGTGAAGAAAGCAGGATAGAAAAGTATTAAATCAAGCTACCAGTTTCTTATTCTTACCAGGGATATTCACAATTATTTCATCTAAATTAACAGTGCTATCCTAAACAGGTCTACCCAGAATCCTACTCAGGTCTTTTCAGTGGGGATTGCTCATTGCAAAGTGTTCTTTGGGTTGCACTGTAAGTGATCTAAAATAGTTGTTCTATTGCCAGGATGGGTGGGGAATGAGATACTTTCCTCATCATTTTGGCTTCCTGTAAATTTGTTAAAACATTTAGGGGGAAATCCAAGGAATTTAACTGTGGCAACCAGTTGGCAACTGTGCTGGAAAGGAGGAGCATACAAGTAGAGCAAGGTTTCCCTGCACAGCACCTGTGGATGCAGTGGGGCCCAGCAGCAACTTTCTTGGCACCACCCCAGAGTTCTTAGAAAGTGGGCAGGATCATTCCTTATCAGGGCTTCACCACAGGCCATTACTGTGCAGATTTCTCTGAGTGGCAGCTACAACAGGAGGATCTTTGAAGACTAACCAGGTAAACTGCCCATCTGCCTTAGCCCTTTCTTCTTCTGCACAAGCCAGTCAGGTTGTTCTAGTCCTGGCTGCCCCATCACTGACAAGAGTAGGAGAAAAACCCCTCCCCAACCAAGTCAGCTGGACTTGCTCTTGCCCTAGGAACCATCACTGCTGCCAACCTCCAGGTGGTGGCTGGAGATCTCCTGCTATTACAACTGATCTCCAGCCAATAGAGACCAGTTCCCTTGGAGAAAATGGCCGCTTTGGCAATTGGACTCTATGGCATTGAAGTCCCTCCTCTCTCCAAACCCCGCCCTCCTCAGGCCCTGCCCCAAAATCTCCAGGAATTTCCCAACCCGGAGCTGGCAGCCCTACTGCTGCGGGGACTTTCTTTCTCCAGGGCAAGCTGGTTGGGGGTATTCTTATCCCAGGTGCTGCTGCTGAGAAGGGGAGAAAAGCCCTTCCCTCCACTATGCAAACTGGCTGGGCTGCTGCCAGTGCTGGGGCAATGCAAGATGGCCTGCTTTCTCCTCAGATGCTGCTGGGGACAAAAGATGAGCCCTTCAGTCAAGTTGTTAGCTTGAATGGGGTAGGGGTTGGGAGAGAAAAGCAAGCCAATTGCATTAGAACTACTTTTGTTGGTTCTTTTTGTATCATCTGCAGACCTGGACTGAGTCTTTGATGTTTATGGTGTAATGCTGATAGCTTTATAGGAAAAAAGTGGTTTACCTGCCCAAAATTAACACTTTAATCAAAGTGTAGATAAATCTTTGTTCAGGAACTAACAGACTTGATAGTAAAGAGGACAAACAGAGATAGGGTCCTAGTTACATCACTAGCTGAGAAAGAGAGACTGTGGAACTTCCAAGAAGAAACAGAATATTGTCCTGAGAGTAGCAATCTGGAGACAGACATGGAATGACACTTAACAGGAAAGAATGTGCTGACTTCACATTCCTATCTAACTGTCCCCCTGCAGGGTCGTCTCTCTTCTTTGTACATGAGACATTTCTGCACCAAGGAGAGTCTCAGAGGTTTCCTAAGGGCTGCCTCGCAGAGCAAGTTGTGAGAATGGTACTTGTGCAAACGGTATACAGTTTCCTTTGTGGAGTGTGTCTTACATAACTTACAGAGCATATATATAAGAGCCAGCACAGGTTTCTCAAGAATAAGTCATGTCAGACTAATCTTATCTTCTTTTTTGAGAAAGTTACTACCTTGCTGGATCAGGGGAATGCTGTAGACATAGTTTATCTAGATTTCAGTAAGGCTTTTGATAAGGTTCCACATAGTATTCTAGTTGACAAATTGGGAAAATGTGGGTTAGATCCTATTATTGTTAGATGGATCTGCAACTGGTTGACAGATCGTACCCAAAGAGTGCTAGTTAATGGTTCCTCATCCACTTGGAGAGAAGTGACTAGTGGAGTTCCTCAGGGATCTGTGCTGGGCCCTGTGTTGTTCAACATCTTTATAAATGATTTGGATGAAGGAATAGAGGGGATGCTTATTATATTTGCAGATGATACTAAATTGGGAGGGGTAGCAAATACGGTAGAAGACAGAGCCAAGATGCAGGATGATCTTGACAGGCTGGAGAAATGGGCTAGAACTAATAAAATGCACTTCAACAAAGACAAATGTAAAGTTCTGCATTTAGGTAGGAAAAATCCAATGCATAATTATAGGATGGGGGAGACTCGTTTGAGCAGTAGTGTGTGTGGAAAGGATCTTGGGGTCTTAGTAGACCAAAACTGAACATGAGTCAGCAGTGTGATGCTGTAATTAAAAAGGCAAACGCAGTCTTGGGCTGCATCAACAGAAGTATAATGTCCAGATCACGCGAAGTGATGGTATCGCTTTACTCTGCTCTGGTTAGACCTCAACTAGAGTACTGTGTTCAGTTTTGGGCACCACAATTTAAGAAAGATGTAGACAAGCTAGAACGTGTCCAGAGAAGGGCAACAAAGATGGTGAGGGGTCTAGAGACCAAGTCCTATGAGGAAAGGTTGAAGGAGCTGGGTATGTTTAGCCTGAAGAGGAGAAGACTGAGAGGTGATACGATAACCATCTTCAAGTACTTGAAGGGCTGTCATATAGAGGAAGGTGCCGAGTTGTTTTCTGTTGCTCAAGAAAGCTGGACCAGAACCAACGGGTTGAAATTAAATCAAAAGAGTTTCCATCTAGACATTAGGAAGAATTTTCTAACAGTTAGAGCAGTTCCTCAGTGGAACAGGCTTCCTCAGGAGGTGGTAAGCTCTCCTTCCATGGAGGTTTTTAAGAAGAGGTTAGATGGCCATCTGTCAGCAATGCTGATTCTGTGACCTTAGGCAAATGATGAGAGGGAGGGCATCTTGGCCGTCTTCTGGTCACTAGGTGTGTGGGGGGGAGGTAGTTGTGAATTTCCTGCATTGTTCAGGGGGTTGGACTTGATGACCCTGGTGGTCCCTTCCAACTCTATGATTCTATGATTCTATATGAACACCTCACCAAAATTATTTTGAAAAAGAAATCTCTGGGTACCAAACTGCTATCATTGGTGACAGGCAAAACATGGTCCCAGATATTTACTAATAAAATAATATCCTAAAAGCTCTTGTAGCAAAATTAAAATTAAAAAGTGTGGTAGCATCTTACCTTTTACGACCAGTACCTGAACACATTTGGCACCGTTTCTGATATTTTGATCTATGTTTGGCTCCACAGCATGTGACACACCTCATCTAAAGGAGTACAAAATAAACAGAACCAATTCTTCTGTTTTCAAAATGTCTGACAATGCCTTCGCTACAAACGCAACTCAGCATGTGTTTTGTATAAGGCCTCGTTGTTCCTATTATTGTAATACAATAAACATGGATTTAGTTATTTTGGTGGGAAAATACCAAAAGAAACTTTCAGCCTGTATTCCTCACTAGCAGTGACAGCTGTGGACATTGTTCATTGGAGCAACCTGGCCACTCACTCCACCGCATGATGCTGTTGGGGAAGGGATAGCAGATCCTTTCAGGAGGTCATAGGCTCGGAGTGGAAGCAAGAAACTAAGTTCAATTGCATAGAAGGGTATAACGGCCTAGGTTGACACCATGCAAGCACAATGCTACAGATTGGCTAGCAACCCCAAGTGCAGACTGTCAAGACTGCTACCTTATCAACAGCTACTCATCAGCGTGGTCCTGACTGAATCTTTGCCTGCCTCCACTTTAGGGTTGCCAGCTCCAGGTTGGAAAATACCTGGAGATTTTTGGGGCAGAGCCTGAGGAGGGTGGGGTTTGGGGATGGGAGGGACTTCATGCCATGAAGTCCAATTGGCAAAGCGGCCAATTTCTCCAGGGGAACGGACCTCTATTGGCTGGAGATCAGTTGTAATAGCAGGAGATCTCCAGCTAGTGCCTGGAAGTTGGCAACCCTACTCCACTATTGCTTTCTAGCACTGTCCAATGAAGACTTTTTTTCCCCTTCCAATTGCCCCCAGTGGCAACCAGAAATTCTTGCCAGCAAATCGTTGATCACAAATTCCTACAGGACCTCATCATACAATAAACTTTCTTCATTTAGAAAACCAGGATACCTGGGAAAACAGTTCTAGCCTAGCTTTGACCCTAAAATACTAGTTTTATATGTGTAAGAATCTGTTGGGGGGGGGCATTCTTTCACATGAGTCTGCCCTTGCAGTTTGAAATTGTACATCACAAAGAAATGTCTGCTACTTTGGTGAACAAGCCTTGTTTATTATTGATCTCCTTTGTTGCAATGTTTTTTGAATCATGAAAAATATGCTTTAATATGAGGGCATTGTCCATAGAAAAGAATCGACTGATGATACTCACCCTTCCTGCACCATGACACCCACTGCATTTATATCGGCCTCGGCCGTGACACTTGTGGCATTCCTGAAATATGAATGGTGCACTTAGATCTTTCTACCAAGTAACTACACATTATCATCTAAAAATATATTGTAATACCTTAATCGTATTGGGAAAGGAAATGCACACACACACACACACACACACATACATATACACATACATACACATATAGCCCTGACCTGGATGGCCCAGGCTAGCCTGATCTCGTCAGATCTCGGAAGCTAAGCAGGGTCAGCCCTGGTTAGTATTTGGATGGGAGACCACCAAGGAATACTAGGGTTGCTGTGCAGAGGAAGGCACTGGCAAGCCACCTCTGTTAGTCTCTTGCCATGAAAACCCCAAAAGGGGTCGCCATAAATCAGCTGCGACTTGATGGCACTTTACACACACACACACACACACACACACACATACACATATACATACACACATACACGCGCGCGCACACACACATATATATAGTGTGTGTGTGCGTACGTGTTTACAAGTGTGTGTGTATGTATACAAACACAATGGTTTGATAAGAAAGTTTGTTATTATATATTAACTAAGGTAAATTTGTAGTGTGTAGGAAGAAAAGCGGTTTGGTACATGTAATAGAAACATGGAACATGAAAAGTATGAATCAAGGTAAACTTGAAATCATTATATGAAAAATCGAATATTTAAACATTGCAATCCTGGAAGTCAGTGGACTAAAGTGGACTGGATTAAGACATTTTCAGTCAGAAAATTACAAAGTGCTTTACTCAGAAAGTGACAAGTAATCTGTTCACTATAAGGATGACAACTGCACCAAGACACATCACCTGAGAACCTTCTAGAGACACCTAAGTAATAAGTCTCAGTTGAAACAGATTTTGTTTTGCTGTTTCAAATATGGTGCTTCATCAAATTTGAGACACTGGCTTCGATTCGGTGTAGATTTTCACAGGCACAATGACAAGGCTGGAAGGAAGGTGGCACGGTATAGTCTGATCTCGTCAGATCTTGGAAGCTATGCAGGATCAGTATTTGAATGGGGGACCACCAAGGAAGATCTGCAGAGGAAGGCAATGGCAAACTACCTCTGCTTCTTACTTGCCTTGAAAGCCCCTTGCTGGGGTCACCATAAGTTGGTTGCGACTTGATGGCATATACATTCGTAATGAGAAATGCAATTTTTGCCAGTCCTGCAGGATACCTCTGATTCCCACCCTTCCAAGCTGTTCCTCTGGGTCCCCCATCTCACAGGAGCAACATTTCAGGGGGCATTTGGAGCTGCCACGAGAAGGGGGAAATGGCAAAAATAATCCTGCCTACTTGTGCCCATGGCTAGAAATCAGTTTCTTCGGTTTCAGGTAAACATATTTTATCCTGAATGAAATAATATTAGCATCACCAGCTACACTAATTGTATATACAACAGTTAAACATGAAAGCTCTCTATTTTACCCAATGTAAACATAAACCCAGCTTGCTGGGGGTAAAAGGAAGATGACTGGGGAAGGCACTGGTAAACCATCCCGTAAACAAAAGTCTGCCTCGTAAACGTCGAGATGTGACGTCACCCCATGGGTCAGGAATGACCCGGTGCTTGCACAGGGAACCTTTACCTTTACCTTAAACATAAACCAATAAAGTTATACCCAAAAATGGTGTTACTGAGGTTCTTCAAGATCCAAATAGTTGGCATAAACTAATCAATCAGTGAATTACCTTGACTAAAGAAGAGTGAGGAACCCGGAATTTTTTTGTATCTTCCTGGAACATTTGTGGAACGTGGACTTTAATATCCCATAATTGGGGGGGTACACCATTTTGTGGCCCGTCTACCAAAGAATCTGATAAGAAATAACACCAACAGAATCTTTTAACAAGTTGATACACAGTGGCCATACTCCACCATAGAGTTAAAAATAATAAAAGTGGTAATTGCTACTTTCCCCACAGCTAACTGACTATCCCCCCCCCCAAAAAAAAATAGACTTTTCTGTCCTCTCACAGGCGGTAGTACCTGCTGCCCTCATCTTAAGATAGGTGGGAAACCGATTAGTGGTTGTAGAAGCATCAAATTCCCTCCCCCACAGGATGAGCTACTGCTGCTGGCTTCTCTAACAACTACTGCTAACTAATCTTTTCACATAGGGCGAAAACGCACGGTCGCTTTAGCCTCCTTTATTTCCTGTTTCAGCCAGGATTCAGCCAGGATCTAACGCACGTTCGGAAAAAACGCATGTGTTCGATCCTGGCTGGATCCTGGCTGAAACAGGGAATAAAGGAGACTAAAGTGACCATGCGTTTTTGCCCATAAAGTGCCACAGCACTTGATCCTTGATTATGACTTTCATTATTCTTTATTCATTTAGGGTAGTAATCCTTAATTGTATTTAGATTCTTGATTATTACACACAAATGATCTTTAGGCAAATTTTTCTAATCTTGAGGAAGATAAACACCTAAGTTTTTAACATCCTTCTTTTTCCATATTGAGTTATGTTTCTCTGGTTGGTCAATGATGTCAGTTTTGGCATACTGTTGATGTGTTGGGGGATCATCGGTGCCGTTGGTTGTCTTGCACGGCCTGTCTTTTTTTGGATCAATAGACACATCCATTCATTCTAGGGCAGGAAGTCTGAAAACTTTGACAGACACTAAGGTGTCTTGCCCTGACTTGGATGTCCCAGGCTAGCCTGATCTCATCAGATCTCAGAAGCTAAGCAAGGTCAGCCCTGGTTAGTATTTGGATGGGAGACCACCAAGGAATACTAGGGTTGCTGTGCAGAGGAAGGCACTGGCAAGCCACCTCTGTTAGTCTCTTGCCATGAAAACCCAAAAGGGGTCGCCATAAGTCAGCTGCAACTTGACGGCACTTTACACACACAAGGTGTCTCACATACTGCAAGACGTCATGGAGGAGACAGCAATAGTGGCTGCCTCCATCCACCAAAACTCATTGCAAAGGCCTTCCCAAATAGTAAGGAAAAATTAACCTAGCATTGTAAAAGAAAATATTTCAGTCAAAAGGTTCTTAAGCCCTCACTTAGCTGCTTCACACAATAAGTCATGCCAATCACCGTAATAGGAGTTTATTACTTTTCTGGAGACACTATGAATTTCAATTTTATAATACAGATCCCTCAAGCAATGGTTTTCTTACTCTTCAGGGGGGGGTAACTTTATAAAAAGGCCTGGGGTTTTTCCCTAAGGGAGAGGGAAATGTCTCTTTTTTGTTCCAGGGGGGGGAGCAATTTTTTTTAAAAAATAGGTTCATTGACCATTTTGGTGGAATGGAAACAATCTGGTTGAAAGGGAAGACTCTCCTCTTGAGTCTTCAGTATTCAGACAGAATTGCTCATCATTGGTGATTATTTAAAAAAAATATTCTGCAGCTTTGGGCCTGTCTGCTATTGTTCAGTATTAAATACTAGGGATGTGCATTCATTTCCTTTGTTTAACTAAAAGCCAATGGATGAATGGATTATAATCATTCTTTCATTATCTCTGGTGCCTGGCAGTCTGGTTAAGAGAGTTGAAGAAAGTTAGAAGCAAATGGAGAGTCCTCCTCCTGCTCTCATCTTTCTCTCATCCCTTCTTTACCGTTCTCCTCTCCACCCCACCCCAGTTACTTTGTTAGTTGCTGCCAAGCACCGATAGGACAGCAGGTGGGTGAATGGCACCACTTTCTCTGGTTCCTTGATACTATTTGGACATGTCTGTGGTAACAGGACTGTTTGGTGTTTTTTTGGCTGATCTTATTACACGGATTATTATATGAATTGTGTTTGAGATCTACTTTGAACATTCATGGTTGTGCTAATATAGCCCTTCAAGCACTGTTAGCACTGTAGTGGCAATAAGTGATACAGCAATCTGCAGATACAATACCATTCAATGCAGAGGTCTAATGTACTGAATTTTCAACACAGACAATGTTAGAATTAAAGCAAATATACTGCCCTGATTTTAAAAAAATCATTTTGCATTGCTTATGGCATTAGATACTCAGTGTTTAATGGTCTGACAACTGACAATTTGGGGCTCAGATGTTAGCCGGTGCTTTGTGAACAAATGCTATTAATTACATGGATAGATCAGCTCCCCATGTGGCTATATGCCCACCTCAGTAAGTCCTCCTGATAAATGTTGCTCTATAAATTGGAGGTTAGAATTCTCACCATTGTATTCCAAGTGCCTCATTGACTATTTCTGTGCCACATTACAGACTTGCAAATATATAAGAAACTTACCAGCTGTGCATACACTTGTGAATGGTAGGCTTTCACACTTTTAATTGCATACTAACACACTGAACTGAGAGACAGCATTACAATTCTACTTATGTTAAGATTCAGATGTTTGACTCCTTTCTACTAAGAAGGAAATAATATATGCTTCCTCCCTACGCAATTAAAGTTAATGATTCATATTCACGGTTACTTACTAAGTATAAGGTTCAATAAAAGTTACTTACTAGTATAAGGTTCAAAAGTCCGTTCACTTACTCTTGTTTCATTAAAAGTCTCCAGTCGATACTGTGGGGAGAAAAATCGTGAAAGGACATTCTGTGAGAGAGTATTGTTAGGTGTCAAAAATGGGAAATACTTTCTGCCTCGTGCCTTGCTTAGCAACTAGAATAGTTTGGGGGGCCATTTTGAGGAAGAAGCAAATGATGAAGGAAAGGGTCAAGCTATTTCACATCTTGTGAAAGCAAATGGACAGCAGCCTCTCTCCATCTTTCTTTTCCACTGCTTAGCCCCTGCTTTTTCGCCAATGTATTCCTTATGGTCTTTTGTATGTAATTTGTTTCCATTACATGATTAGAGTTAACTGGAACATAGTATCTGGCTATACATTGGCTCATTCCAAACCACATACAAAGTCATGGGTTAATTAAATTAATAATGGTTAGTGGATCATCCGAACATGGGACTACTATCTCATCTATGGTTATCCACTCAAGTGGATCAGCAATAATAAGCTTCCGTTCCCACCAGTGTATGAAAAAGGAGGAACCATCATATAACGGAAGCTTAAGATCTTGCCCAAGGCCCTCTATAACCTGGAACTGGCTCTGAACAGAAGAATCCGTAAGGAGTGAGACCAGATAAGGTGGTCCAGCATCACAAATAATTGTTTTTATGAGGGTCTACATACTCAGAACAGCTCCTACAAAGTAAATGTCACTGGAAACGTTGACTATGAAAATTGTATGGCCAAATAAAAAAGTAAATAATTGTACCAAGTGACTAGTTGGGCTGGTTAGCCCTAACCTGAATAGCCCCAGGCTACCCTGATCTCATCAGATCTCAGAAGCTAAGCAGGGTCGGCCATGGCTAGGATTTGGAGGGGAGACCTCAAAGGAATACCAGGGTTGTGACGTGGAGGCAGCCAACAGCAGACCATCTCTGAGGTCTCTTGCCTTGAAAACCCTATGGGGTTGCCATAAGTCAGCTGTGACTTGACGGGGGTGGGGGAGTTAAGCTAACAATTATTCCTTGCATCTTGGTGCTGGCATTTCACGAATTGTTTGAATAAATGCCAAATATACATAATGCTGTCTGCTGCATAAATGGTGCTTTTCTTGAGAAGGATCAGCAGGTAGACTATTTATAAGCATGCTATTATGAGAGTCATTATTGTCCATTATTGTCTGTTTTTGATGATTTGGAACATCAAGAACTGTGTAAGCATTCTTGTTGGATGTGAGCCAGAGATAAGTTTGGATGCTCAGTTTGTGCCACTGCTAAACAGGATTTAGCACTAGAAATGTGTTTTTATTAATACGACTTAGTCTTGAAGGACGTGAAGTAATAAGGCAGGTGCCTTTGAGCAACTTAAAAGTGAATTTCCTTCTTCAATATTGACCAGAACTGGCTGTGCCCATGATTAAAAGTCAAGGGAAAAAGTGTTTTCAGGGCAGAGAGTGTGTTTTCCAGGAGCACTCAGGCCCTGGGACCTCGTGTTTTAGATCCCGTTGAAATCAATCAGGTGGGTTTTAGAGCTTTTCTCAACTATCTGTCTATTGACCTCATGCCTAACCTTCTCGAGTTTGCGCCTCTTGGAAGCAAGTCTGGGGATACTCACTCGGTGTAATGTTTGCTGTTTCAGCTCCTGAATGGCCAACTCTCCTGCAGCTCTGTTGCCATAGCAGCATTTAGAATTGACAAAGCTGAGGAGCGCATTCCTGGCCACATCCTCTGTC
The DNA here is from genome assembly GCF_029931775.1 of Euleptes europaea. Classification (NCBI taxonomy): domain Eukaryota; kingdom Metazoa; phylum Chordata; class Lepidosauria; order Squamata; family Sphaerodactylidae; genus Euleptes; species Euleptes europaea. Next base: position 51,084,089 of record NC_079312.1, read on the forward strand.
ATCTTTGGAATCCTGAGGATTAATATTATAAGATACATTCATTGCTAAAGCATGCATAACATGAATACTTGCAACAGACATTAAGAGGTAATCACACTGATTGAATCAATTACAGTTATGTGACCAATTAAACCCCTATGTTTTGTATAATGCTTAGAATATTTTGAATAAGATACCACAAATTAGTTATAGCTAAAATACTTAGAATTTATTAATTTATAGGATTAGAGTTAAATATAGAAAGATAGAATATCCAAGGTATCATCTTCTTTGAAATATAAGTGCATAGTTGGCGGTATTAAGTTATATAGAGGCAGATTAGAGTAAATGGATATATGAAAGTAATTTTAATATGTAAGGTTAAAAGTATATATTGCAGCAAACTCAGTTAGGTTATTAATATATGGAATTTTCTATTACTATTTTGTATCTTTCTCTTGGTATTATATTCTGTATTTAAAATATATTTTGCTTTGTTTCTATTTAGGAGCCCCGTAGGGCAGAGTGGTAAGCTGCAGTACTGCAGTCCAAGCTTTGCTCACGACCTGAGTTCGATCCCAACAGAAGTTGGTTTCAGGTAGCCGGCTCAAGGTTGACTCAGCCTTCCATCCTTCCGAGGTCGGTAAAATGAGTACCCAGCTTGCTGGGGGTAAAGGAAAGATGACTGGGGAAGGCACTGGCAAACCACCCCGTAAACAAAGTATGCCTAGAAAACGTCAGGATGTGACATCACCTCATGGGTCAGGAATGACCTGGTGCTTGCACAGGGGACCTTTACCTTTTACCTTTTGTTTCTGTTATTAAATAACAATAAAAATGGATGAATACTTGCAATAGACCACAGGGGTTCCTGTACTACCTAAATGTTAAGTATTATGATCTGCCATATTTGTGTAAGTCCATGTCAGGATCTCAAAAATGTATTATTTGTTTTTATACTGCCTTATGGGGTTCCAAGGCAGCTAGAAATAAAATAAGCTATTATGGAAACACTGTAACAGTAAAACAATGAGAATCTTACCGACATTCCAGAAACACAGGAATATTTCTCTGCTCACTAAATGTTCGCATCACCTCTGGAGGCGGAACTATTTTTTTCTTTCCTAATAGAAGCATTTAGAGATGAATTAGTATTCATTTCCAATGATTTCATGATATCCAATGAAGAAAAGCTAATGATGAAAATTCCTTGCATTATTGATGTTCATTTCAAAACCGGGTGGATTTGATTTAAATCAAATCATTTTAAATCACGATTTAAATCACTGCTCAGTAAGACTAGACTTAAATCATGGTTTCCTACATAAAGATTCATTCTCGCTGGTATAATCTTAATATTTACAACCAGATGAAGATTTCGTTTTTAGAATAATAACTTTTCAGATTAGTTTTACAGTTAAATAAAAAATTACTGATTTGCTTATGCTATTAGAAATACATAGGTAGATAATTATGAAGTTATTGCAAGGTGAACTATCTCCAGTTTCATTCGGGCCACAAGGTTTTGCAGTTAGGGTTGCTAACCTTCAGGTGGTGGCTAGAGATCTCCTGCTATTACAACTGATCTTCAGAGATCAGTTTCCCTGGACAAAATGGCTGCTTTGGCAATTGGACACTATGGCATTGAAGTCCCTTCTATTTAAGCTTTGAGTCCTGGTTCATAATAAACATACATACACAACAGTAACACTATGAATAGTATAGTTTTTCCCCACTTTATTTTTGACAGATCCTTATCCTTTTTATTTATTTCTTTTCTACATAGTGTTGGCTAATAGATCTTGGTTTGGACACCGAGAATGTCCATGAGTTAAAAGCATTTCTCTCACATGCATCACACTTGCCTGAAACAGTTATTTCCAAAGTTACTTCCAACCATAGTTTCAAATCTGACTTTTTAAGCCAAGCTAGTGAAGATAATACTGCCACCTGTTTCCAACTTCTCCAACTGGTGAGAGGTTTCAAAGGCCATACTTACCTAGACTGGTTACCCTTGGAAGAGAGAGCACTTGAGATTTATGGCAATTTTTTGTTTATTTACAGATAAACGAATGGGGAATTTGTGGACACAACATTCCTACAAGACACTAAATCTGCTGCTCCATATGTGATCCTGGGGGGGGGGGGCTTCAAATTGCTTTAGCCAACTCACTCTATCACCTGGAGATCAGTTGTAATAGTGGGAGATATCCAGCCACCACCTAACCCACATGAGGACATAGCTGCATTCCTTTCTTCCTTAGGGCAGCTCAATCTGGAATCAATCAGCTTACCAATCAGATGTCCAGTGTGTCTGCACCGCCCTGAGGGCAGCAAAGGGTCAGCCTAACATGACCAAGAAATAGAAGGTGGAAACTGCATTGATAAGACATACCTTTTCCTGGCAGGAGTGGACTCATAAACTTCAGGCTGAGAACCTGCTAGGGCATACTTACTATGATCACGAAAACTCCATTCATAATGGCCCAGTCGTTGAAACAGATCTGCAGGGGGTGCTAAAGGACTTTCAGGTTCTGATTCCAGATCCAGGATAGCTATTTTAGGCACAAAAATAAGTGGAAATTATAGTGAAACAATCATGTCTTTTATTTATGTGGAAGGAATCAATTCAGAAACAAGGTACAAGAAAATTCATATTAGAGTATAATGAAAAATAGTTATTAAAACTAATGTTGAACTGTTTTTTTCCTATTTCCCTAGCCTTTGTAAAAGAAAAGTCCTTTAGATAAAGTATGGTTTTCATTTAAAAATCTATTTTACCTCTGTCAAAAAAATTAAAATGCTGTATGAGCATGGATGACAGGGTTCCACTATTGTTGGTCAGTAAATATACATGACATATTTATCCTCCTAACATATTGAATGCTCAGTTTCAAAGACAACTAGAGGGACTTCATTCTATTGCACCACAACTTTATTTTTAGTAGCAACTATTCTGGTAATTTATGTTGCCTTCTGTATGTAAAAGGGTACAATGCACTTTAATAGTAGCCTAAATCTAATCTTAGAACACCAAAGGTTCCGTTCTTTATGTGCTTTTCTAAAAATATGTCCCTTGCTGAGCCATAACAATAGGTGTTTCTAATACTTAATGCAGGAACAATGTCTTTTTTCTTAACCCATCCTCTGCTGGGTGACCTTTCTCATTGTACCAGAGTACTTTGTGCCCTTTTGAAAGTCTATACAAGGAAAATACATACACATAGAAGTTCAAGAAAATGACAGCTCCTAACAATGTACAATCCCAATGATAGAAAAAGTGACTCAATGCCCATAATTTATCAATGTGATTTAGAAGGTTTTTCTGGTGAAAGTATTCACAATTCTTTACAAAGGCCTTTAATCATGGGTTGTTCCCCTCGTGATCACTATGTTTTTTCTGGCCTTTAGAAGTCACTTCCCTCTCTTTCCACGTTTTTCCTGTGTTTTCTGGATGCTGTTTCTGGAGGCATCCAGAAAACACGGGGAAAACGCAAGGAGAAAGCGAAGTAACTTCTAAAGATTGGAAAAGACGTGCATAATAAAAACGAAACCCCAAAGCTGTCGGGGGGGGGGAGGTGATCGCCACAGAAACAACCCATGCATGAAAGGCCAAAGACAAAGATAATAGCTTATTCTCCTACCTACAAAATGAATAAACTATGCACACTTCAATCGATACATTTCCCATAAAGGTAATTTTATTTAGATTTTATATTGAGGCACAGTAGTATATAGACCAAAGAGAAGTAGGTGATCATGACATGAACTAATTCCAAGTTACTCCATTAAAGGTGATTTATCATCTACGGTACGTCCAGTTTAAAGTAGAGTACGCAAGTAAGTTGCATAGCAGGACAGTTCAACCACTTTCAGAAAAGAAAAATAGATCGGCAAAAGTGGGGGCCCACAAAACTCATGGAGGGGATCTCTCCCCCCCCACACACCCCACTTACCTTCCAGCCTGGCTGCAGCCAGATGGGCCTGTCAGTGGCTTCCAGGCTCTGCTGCTGCAGCAGAGCTGCCTTTCCCTGCCTCCCTGCCTCCCTTTCTCTCTCTGTTGGCAGCTCACCCAGACTCCTCCAGGTGGGCATGCGAGGCCCCTGTGGAGAACTGCCTTTCTCTCTCTTGGTGGGAGTTGCCGCCACCAAGACCCAGCATGGTTCTGGGTGTGTGTTCTTTGAGCTTGCACAGAGAATATTTTTTTTTTTGTTTGGGGGGATTTAACCCCCTGTTTTTAATTTTTCAAATTTTTCTGCAGTCTGGGGGGTCACCCAACTCTGCAGAAACATCTGTGAGGGAAGGGTGCCCCAACCTGTGGCACACCCTGGGAACACCCCCAGGGATGCCAGCGTGGGGCTTTGCGCCTGTGGGATGCCGGCAGAAGGCCAAGCTGGCATCCCTGGGCTTGTGCTGCCATGACACTGCAGGGAGGCTGCCGTGAGCGGCCCAACACCAGCGTCCCTGCTTCTCGTGGCAGCGCAAGTGGCCCAGACGCCGGCGTAAGCACCTGGACGCCAGCACGGGCACTTGCATTCCTCCTGAGCTCTTTCAGGCCAAGAGCTCATGAATGCACTGTTAGGATTTTCCAGTGGTATTGTGAATCTTCTCCATAATACTGGGCTGGATTCAGATGAAATATCCAATGATAAAAGGGGACAATTTTTGCTGATTCCCCTTCCCACAGTAACTCCTCCATGCTGTTTCTGGGGGTTCCTCGTACCAAAGGGCCAGCATTTTAAGGCCGCAAACAGCAGAGAGAAAGAAGGAATTCCTGCTCTGCTGATGGAAATCTCTTCCATTAGTGGAGATTTTGCTCTGGATCCAACCTATTGTCTTCACAAATATATCTAGCTTATTTTTAATATTAGCTATTGTCTTTGCATGCACTGTAGTAGGATAAAGTTAATTAAACTACTTAGAATACATTCATATGAGCCAAACATCAGCCATAGAAAAATCATGTAAAGAACAAAGAATAAATAACAGAGTTATAAATAGTTTGTGTTTTGTTGTGTGAAATTCTCAGATAGACCTGTTGCTATAGTAATTCGGCTAAAATACACAATAGTTAGAAATGCCACCTATTAGATCAACAAGGAACTGGAATGAATGTGGACAATGGCAAGAAAGGAAATTCAGAGGTTAGGTTATCAAAGAATATTCACATGATTGTGCATCACGCATAGAGCCGCAGTTTTGCAACACCTCTTCTGAATGCATATCTGTACGGGACATTTCCATTTATTTCCAGTAATGTACATACATTATTGAGATGTGTTGCTATGCAAGGACCTGGAAATTACACTCTTGTATGTGCATACATGTTGGAGTGGTTGATGTTGGGCTCGAATCTGGGAGACACAAATTCACTGACAATGAGGCTCAGATTACCTTTGCTGACTCAGTTAAGAGTTTATTTATTTTATTTTATTTGTATTTTAGATTTATATCCGACCTCTCCTCCACTACAGTGGGGCTCAGGGTGGGTAACAACAAGTCTAACAGGGATTATACTGGACCAGGTATTACTGCTGGAGAAGCAATGTTAATGCAGCTGCAAAAAACACTTTCTTCCAGCTCAGTGTAGTCTGACTTATCAGACTAGACTGATCACCCTTCCTTGACTTATCTGATCACCAGGATCGACGCCATTGTAGCATCAAGACTAGTCTATTGTAATGCACTCTGCATGGGTCTACTCTTGAAGTCTACTTGGAGTCTCCAGTTGGGACAAAATGTCACAGGTCAATTAGTATTGGGAGCTAGGCGGAGCATGAATATCACATCCATTCTTAGGGTTGCCAGATCCCTTTTCACCACTGGCAGGAGGTTTGGGGGGCAGAGCCTGTGGAGGGTGGGGTTCGGAGAAGGGAGGGACTTCAATGCCCTAGAGACCAATTGTCAAAGCTTGTAGCCAATTCACATTGGCTACAAGTTGTAGTCAATTCACATTGCTGACACACACACACACACACACACACACACACACACAGAGAGAGAGAGAGAGAGAGAGAGAGAGAGAGAGAGAGAGAGAGAGAGAGAGAGAGAGAGAGAGAGAGAGAGAGAAATTCTGGAAGCCTTTGCACAAACATCAATGACACATGTGAACGGAGGGGTGGAGCCAACCGTTTTCTCTCTATCGAGCATGGTGGAAATGACTTAGAGTGGCGGACTCTAATCTGGAGAGCTGGGTTTGATTCCTTGCTTCTCCATATGAGCGGTGAACTTTAATCTGGAGATCCGGGTTCAATTTCCCTGAAGACTGCTGGCGACTTTGGGCCAGTCACAGTTCTCTCAGGGCTCTCTCAGTCCCACCTACCTCACAAGGTGCTTGTTGTGGATGGGGGGGAGGGAAGGCTTTGAGACTCCTTACAGTAGAGAAAAGTGGGATATAAAAACTTCCTCTTCCTCTCCTATCTTGTCAAATTCCCATCCATACTACCACCCATGGTTTTTGTCCGTACAGGTTCTATAATCCCCAGCATAACCTTTTTGGAGGGTCAAAAAGAGACCCTTTTTAATCAGCCGAAAAGCTGATGGAATTAACCCCAGATTGATGCCATTTTTCCTCCCAAAAAGGGGGCAGAATTCCCATCACTGAACCAGCATGCGTGTGGCAGTATGCACAACATCTTATCTCACACATTACATTATTTTATGGTGAGATCAGCTACCTGCTTGCTTCTTCAGGCAAACAATGAAGAGTTGGGATAAGTGGGCAAACAGCTGTGGGAAAATGCACCTAAAAGCAATAAATAGTTCTGGTCCCCATCAGAATCACTCTCCCAGTATATGCATGATCAAGAATTCAAACTTTGTTTCCCTGTATCTTCTAATGTTCTAATGCAGGGGTCTGCAAACTGTGGCTCCCGAGCCGCATGCAGCTCTTTGGCTCGTTGAGTGCGGCTCTCCGAACTTGGTTCGGAGCCCCTGCTCTTGCACCCGCTTGCGCCAGCAGCTGGGCTTCGGAGCCAGCAGGCCTGAGAGAGAGCGAGAGCGAGAGAGCAGGCAAGCAGGCACGCTGTCTCTCCCCCCCCCACCGCCATGGAGAATGGCCAGGTCCCCCTTTCCCTTTCCCTCAATGGTTGGGAGGCTAAAGCCTCCCCTCCCCTCTAGCCGCACGATTGCTGGGCAGGCAGCTCAGTGGTTCCTGCCCCCCCACCCGCCTATCAGCTGTTGGGCGGGGCGGGCTTCGTTTGGTAGACCTGGCCTCTGGCTGAGTCCCATTGGGAGGCCATGTCTACCCACTGGCTTTCTTGGCGGTAGACCTGGACTCCAAGGAGGGGAAAAAGTCCCCCTTCAGAGGCCAGGTCTACCAATTGGCTTCTATGGGCCTCCGGAGGCCAGGTCTACTGCCAAGAAAGCCAATGGGTAGACCTGGCCTCCCAATGGGACTCCGCCGGAGGCCAGGTCTACCAATAGGCTTTTATGGCAGTAGACCAGGCCTCCAGACGAGGACTCCAGACGGGGAGGGGGAAATGGAAGGGACTTACAATTTAATTTTTATCAATAAATAAGATCACTATTCAGTATGCTATCAAGTTTTATTCAGTACAACGTGTACCTATAGTTTAATTAAGACAAAACTTTAATTAAAGTTTATTAAGTTAATAAACAGTGTACCTACCTCTATAGTTTAAGTTTAAGAAATTTGGCTCTCAAAAGAAATCTCAATCGTTGTACTGTTGATATTTGGCTCTTTTGACTAATGAGTTTGCCGACCCCTGTTCTAATGGGATGAGCAAGAACTATAAATGATAATATATTGATTAAAATGTTCTTCTTGTAGACATCCCTTATTTTAAATAGTCAATGAACATTGACTGCGTTTGCATTCTATTTTTTTCTTCCTGCCAGATCCCTAAGCTGCTACTCTTTCAATTAATTTGTGTGTGTTTTTTAAGCCTTGTAGTAAAACAGCTCAATAAACACTAATGCACATAAACAATCCTTTGGATGTAGGGATACCACCATCTCATCAGATTAAGGCCACTGAGCTCATCCATTTTCCTTCTAGCATTGCTGTATAAAAGGAAAATGCACAAATAAAATAACCCCTCAATTATCAAGAGCCGTAAAATTCATGCTGCATGTATTGTTCCTCTTTTTGCACAACGCGCACACAGAAACACACATACTCACACAAAACCTGCTATTTTCCACTTAGGTTGCCTGGGTTCATCTGTAATAACAGTGATTTTGCAATAAACACTCAGCGTGTGACAGATCACCGTCACCAACTACAATTTGATGGCCAGTTACAGAAATAAAAAGAGGGGTACTGTGTATCTATTCACACATCAAGATTCACTGTCTGAGCTGTCTACACCCATTATCTCTTTTTGGCATTTTCCCCCTGCCTTCTTTATTTAATTACTCTACAAGAGCTGGTTCTGCACTGGCTCCTAAAGTGGACAAACTACAGTGCAAAGCTAAGAACACTTTCCTGAAAGAAAGTCCTATTGAGTAGACTTGAGTTGGATGCTGAGTACATCTGATAAGAATCCCCAAAGGCAAAAGGGGGACAGTTGTTTTACCAGAGATGGATACCAAAAAACAAGATCAAGTAGGGTGGAAAGATGAAATCAGTAATAAGTTGTAAATTGAATACAATAAAAGGATTTATGCTTTTCCCACATTTTAATATACTGGACCGGGTTTTTTTTTCCAGCTAAAGCCTCTGCTGCTTAGCATAATGTAGTCTCTAAATCCTATTATCTGCATTTTGAGTCATCTTGTTCTTAACAGTATGAGTAAAATTACTGAGGGTTTTCTGCACAAAAATGCCTGCTCTCAATAATATGGTAATGCTGTGGGACATTTGTTATGAAAATAACCCATTCATTAGCACCAAGATTCAGTCAATATTTGACAAGCCTGCTTGCCAAGGGTGATTTGAAAGCCATCCCTTGAAATCTTCCTGGACTGGATGTAATCCAGCAGTTTAAGGCCAAAAAGCTGTTTAATCATGCCTGTGTTAAGTACACATAATCTCATTAAGAGGATAAATGACTGCTGAGTTCCCACCACCACCACCATTCATTCCACCAAAAAAAGTGCAAACTAAATACAACACAGAATTACAAGGCTACTAAATCGATTCCATTCATGTAAAACTTGCCCTGGGCATTGGGGTTTCCATCAGATTTTGAATCTATGTTCACTTCATTCAGATAGCAGAGAGAAATATATCACTATTATCTTTCATCAGACAATAGGAGGAAACCTCCATTTATTTATCGTGAGCCAATAGACACCAGCACTCCATGCATGTACGGTTTAAGTGGCTACATGAAGCAGTAAAGTTAAAAGGTGAAGGTAGTCCCCTGTGCAAGCACCAGATCATACTGACCCATAGGGTGATGTCACATCCTAGGCAGACTACGTTTTATGGGGTGGTTTGCCATTGCCTTCCCCAGTCGTCTACTCTTTACCCCCAGCAAGCTGGGTAATCATTTTACTGACCTCGGAAGGATGGAAGGCTGAGTCAACCTTGAGTCAGCTACCTGAAACCAACTTCCATCAAGATTGAAATCAGGTCGTGAGCAGAGCTTTGACTGCAGTACTGCAGCTTACCACTCTTGTCATTAATTGGTTAAATGTACCACTGGAGAAACTGCCTTCTTTGCAAGACATTCTGAGCGTCGCTTTGGGCTTTGCTTACCGTCTTGCTCTCTCTTCTGGTCTTGATCCAGTCTCATGATGCAGCATGAATGCCTCCGTCCTGACTTTGTCAGTTTGCTCAGATGTATTGTTCAGAGAGTGTTTGGAGTATTTCAAATCCCAGGCTGGCCCCTCCAGCCACTCCCATCTTTCAAAACACAATTCCAAGGCTAATGATGAGGACCCAAGCCAGATGGTTGTTTTTAAAAACCTTCAGGCTAAGTGAAAGCCAAATCAAAGACGGCATTGACCCCCTCGCTTTCAGACTTCAAAGGCACTCTTTCATCATCTGCCGGATGTATGATTACGATTAAGAGTTCATCTTTATGCCTTCCTCCTGTTCATTCTTCCCCAGTCGTATAGCTTATGTCATGTTACAAAGAAGCAATTCTCCCACAAGGAGACCTGAAGCTGTCCCAACAGGGGTAAAGATGGACCAACTGAGGCACGCAACTCAAGAGTCTGCAATCACAAGAAGCCACATGCACAAACCTAGCATTTCTTCATGCATCTCATTCATCCTCCTGATGGAAGGGATCAATTGCCCACCATTTCCCTGAAACTACCTGATCTGTCAAAGATAGGACATTTTGGAGGACATTGATTCATAGGGTCACCATGAGTCGGAAGCAACTTGACGCCACTTAACACACGCACACACACACACACACACACCTGATATGAATGACTTCTAATCAAGACAAGCATTATTGTCGGAGAAGCAAGTTAAGTTGGCTGCTCAAATGATTCCATTGTCATTTAACCCAGAGGGTGGCCCCTTAACTATACCTGGCTGGTTTGGCCACATGGATCAATGCCACATTAACTTTGGCCATTAATGTGTGGCTAGGTTCCCATTTGTTTGTCCCTGTTCTATCTCATGTTTTGTGATCCCACATTCAAAAAACTGAACGCATGGGAACAAGGACAAATAAAAACCTGAAGAAGGGGCACCTTCGCTGCTGGGAGAAGCCACTGCCTGGCCCTGGTGGTGGCAACAGCAGCAGCTCCTCCTCCCCCCCCCCCCGACCCTGCACCTCTCTCTCCCTCTCCCCCCGCTCCCGTGCCCTCTTCCACCTCCCCCCCAGCACCCGCTGTGGTTTTAGCCCACCCTCCAGAAGCCTGCAACCCGGAGCCCCACTGTCAGAGGCAGAGGTGCAGCAGCAGCTGGAAGTGTGCATTGTTGGCACCAGAAAAATCCACCGCCGCACCTCCGCCTCTGGCAGTGGGGCTCTGGGCTGCAGGCTTCTGGAAGGTGTGCTAAAACCACTGGCTGGTGCTGGGGGGAGATGGAAGAGGGTGCGGGAGTGTGGGGGGGAGAGGGAGAGAGAGGCACAGCTTGGGGCAGGAAGGGAAGGAGGTGCCACAGTATGACCCTACACATGTAGAGGATGCTTGTATGTTATGGGCCCAACAGGTGTACCAATTTGGGCAACAGTATCTTTGTACAGCCCTGACCTGGATAGCCCCAGGCTAGCCTGAACTCATCAGATCTCAGAAGCTAAGCAGGTTAGTATTTGGATGGGCTGTCTCCAAGGAATATTGGGGTCGTGATATGGAGGCAGGCAATGGCAAACCACCTCTGAACGTCTCTTGCCTCAAAAACCCTACAGGGTCACCATAAGTCAGCTGTGACTTGACAGCACACACAAAAATCTTTGTACAAATGACACTTGAATGACCATGCTCATTTGCATCACAAATGTCAAGACCCCTGGGAACTGTAGTAACCCTGAGTTCTTGAATCTTTACTGAGAACCCAGAAGTCTCTGGAAAATACAATACTAGGAGATGCTGGCACCTAGGATAGTATTGCTGCATCAATCAATGACCATAGAAACAGTTCAAATTTGTTGCTACTGATTCCATTTAGGTTTTGAGGGGGAAAGCACTGAGGAGAGGGCTTGTCATTAGAAATGTTGGGAGGTCATTAGGCCTTATTGTGTTCCCAGTAACTAGGATTGCCAACCTCCAGGTGCGGCCTGCCCTGGAGACCTTCCGCTTTTACAACTGATCTCCAGACTACAGAAATCTGTTCCCCTGGATAAAATGGCTGCTTTAGAGGGTGGATGCTATGGCATTGTACCCCGATGAGGTTCCTCCCCTCCCCAAAGCCCACCCTTCCCAGGCTCCACCCCTAAAACCTCCAGGTATTTCCCAGTCTAGAGCTAGCAACCCTACCAACAACACAAGTAGGGTCGCCAACCTCCAGGTACTAGCTGGAGATCTCCTGCTGTTACAACTGATGTCCAGCTGATAAAGATCAGCTCACCTGGATAAAATGGCCACTTTGGCAATTGGACTCTATGGCATTGAAGTCCCTCCCCTCCCCAAACCCTGCTCTCCTCAGGCTCTGCCCCATAAACTTCCCGCCAGTGGTGAAGAGGGACCTGGCAACCCTAAACATAAAGTGGCCAGCTTGTATATGTGAATCAGTTACGAAATTCCTGTGAATTAGTTATATTTGAGCATGTTCCATGTGTTTGTTTTTTATTAAGGGAGCCTCATTGTTTTAAAAAGCCATGAATCTTTGACACAGTTTATGCATTTCAAAGAATTGAATCCCCGCCCCTTGCCAAACACACACACACTAAAGTGTGTGAAAAGAGGTGAAATGAGAAATCTGAAGTGTCTAATGACAATACATTTTAATATTTGTTCTAAGTGGCTTACGAGATGCATTTTATCATGTCAAAACTGCACCAGAATGATCAAAACAGCTTCTAGCAAACTAACAGCATTTAAATAAATAATAGCATCTGGTCTTTGTTGTAGCAGCGCTAAACATTAGCTCACCTAAAACAATTCATCACAATTAATATGCATGTCTAATATAATACTCACCAGGGGGTGATTTGACACTACAATTCATCTTGGTGTTGAATAGATATGTTCCATGAATTTTTTTTTTTCATAATCCCCACCACCACCACCATGCAAAAATTAATTAACACCTGTGTTGGGAAAACTGCACAGAATTAACACACTTTGGAGCTATATGTTAGCAGTGTTTCATTTAGATTAAGCTATACTTTGCTGCCCTGGCAATGAGAAGTTATCACAAGAGTTACATGAGACAAGGATTTGTGTGGGACAGTTGTCAAGCTGGCTTAGACAGAAGCATTTCCAGTCTGTCCATTTACAAAGAATCCACCTGCTACAGTCTAAAGTTGTAATTAATTTTTTGGCCGATTACCTTTCAAGAAGACTGTAGCTGAAGTTCAGCTTTTGGTGGGGGGATGGCATCACTTGTAATTTTTGGTTTTTTAGCATTTTTCTATTGTGATCAGACAGACAGACAGTTTTGTATATACAATAAGGATACATACCTTAGAATCATATCAGAGCCTCAAAAAGGCTCTGGCTCATACAGTAAGATTCTTGTTTTTTTTTTTTATTTAATTCCATTTATATAAGAGAAAACAGTACATACAGTCTCTCAGTAACGTTTGCATTTCAGTTTTAACACTGAAAACAGAGCTGTGCATAAATGAAAAATATGCAACAATTCAAAAGTTGACAGTTTTTGCATTTGGAATTGAATGTTAAAAATTAGTCTCAGAACTTGACATTTACATATTGGGGGAGTGAAAAATTGAATACTGAGATGTGACTTTCACTTTTTAATCAATTTAAAGGGTCCAAAGAAGTCAGTATCAAATTTACTGAACTCCAGTGCAGGTCAGTGGACAAATACTGTCAATAATTGAATGATACCTCACAGTGGGTAGCCATGTTAGTCTGTTTGCAGTAGTCAAAAAGGGCAAGAGTCCAGTAGCACCTTAAAGACTAACAAAAATATTTTCTGGTAGGGTAGGAGCTTTCGTGAGCCACAGCCACAGTTCTGAAGAAGTGAGCTGTGGCTCACGAAAGCTCATACCCTACCAGAAAATATTTTTGTTAGTCTTTAAGGTGCTACTGGACTCTTGCCCTTTTTGAATGATACCTGTTAGATAGTGTCATATGCTAACTGCTAGTGCATGTTAGCTGTGAGATACTTCCATACCTTGGTTGCTACCTGACTTATAGTCAGATCTTGATTATGTCATGTCATTGGTCAAATGACTGCTACATCAAGTCAGACATCATAGAGCATACTATCCACCAAGCCAGAGAAAGTTTACCATCAAAACGTGCAAAGGATTCACCCAATGATTTGTGCAGTCCTTTAGTGAGAATAGTAGAGTAGTGTTTAGTTGCTAATATCTTTATTTAATTTTGAAAATAATAATTAGCATTTATGATGTTCAAAGTGCTTCACATACATTATTACAGTAACAACAGGCCTGTAATGTGTGTGTGTTTGTGGCTGTGTGGGTGGAGAGAACCAGCATCGTGTAGTGGTTAAAGAGCGGCCTACTCTAATCTGGAGAACTGGGTTTGATTCCCCACTCCTTGGGGCTAGTCACAGTTCTCTCTGAACTCTCTCAGTACCACCTACCTCACAAGGTGTCTGTTGTGGGGAGGTGAGGGGAAGGGAAGGTGATTGTAAGCCACTCTGAGACTCCTTAAAGGTAGAGAAAAGTGGGATATAAAAACTAACTCTTCTTCTTCTGTGTGGGTGTAAAATTGTCAAGTCACAACCCCAGATTTGCCATTGCCTTCCTCTGCAGAGTCCTCCTTGGTGGTCTCCTTACAAGCACCAACACGGCTTAGCTTCTGAGATCAGAGGAGATCAGGATTTACCATGCCTCCCTCCCCCGTAATGTAGGTCAGTGTTATTATCCCCATGTGCAGGTAGGAGGGCTGAGAAAGCCTGATCTAAGGCCACCAGTGTTTGTGGCAAAGGCAAGAACCAGCGTCCACCCAGTTCACAGCTCGTCCTCTTAGCTGCTATGCTAGATAGGGTTGCCAGGTCCCTCTTCACCACTGGTGGGAGGTTTTGGGGGCGGAGCCTGAGGAGGGCAGGGTTTGGAGAGGGGAGGGACTTCAACGCCACAGAGTCCAATTGCCAAAGCGGCCGTTTTCTCCAGGTGACCTGATCTCTATCGGCTGGAGATCAGTTGTAATAGCAGGGGATCTCCAGCTAGTATTTGGAGGTTGGCGACCCTAATGCTAGACCATCTCTCATTGTTTCTGGTATCGTTGCCCGCCATTCAGTTTGACTGTCTTTCCAAAAGCCCAGCAGCCTAATAGCGCTCACCCTCTTTAAGTTGCGCCGTGTAAACTGAACTGAGTGGAACAAAACAAAACTGCCTGTTACGTTCTGATAACATTGTTGCTGATTTCTCAACTTTCTGAAAGGGAGCAACGATTTAACAACGTTTACTACTTGCAAAGGGAAACACCGCAATCCACACAACCAGATAGGACAATGTAAATAAAAATAACTGAGGAAAGAATCATGATTCTTGGAAACTTTTGAGTTCATGGCTTTATCAAAACAGACTCGCAATGTTTCCTCCTGGGGTATATCAAGATAACAAATAAACAGCAGCAAATGCCAAATTTACTACCACGTATGGGCTGAGATTTTTAGTGCTGCTTATATGGACTGTATTGGCATGGGGGATAGACGGCAACTTTATGATCTGATGACAAATTTTAGATCACTGAGGCTTAGATCATGTGGCCTCTGTCCTTGGCCGTGCCAAGGTCCCTAGCTGATGCTTCATGGGTTAAAACCAGCACACTGAATACAGAGTCGTAAAGAAATAATTCTAACGATATGTATTTCAGAACTTATAGATCATCCTTCATGTTCAGCCAGGGCCTAGTGTAAGCAGGCAATCCAATAACTGGCAATGATGATTAAGGTTGCTAACCTAATCTCCCGCTGTTACAACTGATATCTTGGCGAGATCAATTCCCCAGCCAGGAGAAAATGGCTGCTTTGGAGGACAGACTACGGAATTGTACCTTACTGAAGTCCCTCCCTTTAACAAACCCTGCCCTCCACAGGCTCCACCCCCAAAATCTCCAGGTATTTCCCCACCCAGAGCAGTCAACCCTAATGATTATGCCAACCCTAGACTTATGTTATGACATGGATCAAAATCAGTACAGAACCAGGCAGACAGTAGGGTTGCCAGGTCCCTCTTCACAACCCATGGGATGTTTTTGGGGTGGAGCCTGAAAAGGGGAGGGTTTGGAGAGGGGAGGGGCATCAGTGCCAGAGACCAATTGCTGAAGCGGCCATTTTCTCCAGGTGAGCTGATCTCTATCGGCTGGAGATCAGTTGTAATAGCAGGAGATCTCCAGCTACTACCTGGAGGTTGGCAACCCTAGCAGACAGGCAGATTTCAATATTGGAAGGCATTTGGGCACAGCAGCCTCCCATTTCAACTACATGGTGAACCCCATTTTTATATGTTTAAAATCACCACATACCCCCATGGGGAGCCATCTCACACTATTTTCTTCCCTGTGAAAAGGTATCTGTTGTTTAACTGTTGCCATGGCACAACACTGGTTTGGGAGCTAATCCAAACATGTGAGGTTGAGGTTACATAGTCCTTGTACCATAATTTTTCCATGGGTAGTCTTCCAGTTGAAAGCAACACGTGAAAAATGGTGTGAAGTCCCTCCTCCCTATGGAGGAGCCATCTTCTCCCACATCGCCAGGACACAAGAACTGTGAAGCAGCTACTTTAATGGCTGGATTCCTCGACGTTGCCAACTGCAGAAGTCAATCGCCACCTTGTGGCTCAGTCAGCACATGCCTCCTCCCCTCCAGTTGTTTACACCACAACTGCCAGGGCCACTTTCTCCATCTGGGCCCTTCTCCTAGGTCCTCCCACTCCTGCCTTGGCCATTGCATCCTTCCTCCAGGGTTAAGACAGGAGATCATCCATCTGCCAGGCTCAGGTGTAAAATGTTCCTCCTGGGTAATCTTGGGCCAGTAATGCTGGATTCTCACACTGTAGGAGGAATGACGGCACCTTCCTGTCTGTAAAGGCCCCAAGACTGCCTGTCCACAGCCTTCAGTCAGCAGCCTCCTTACCTCCATCAGCTGGGGCCTTTGATCCTCCTTCCCCTGGCCACTCCTAGTTCCTGTTTCCTGGATCTTCCTCTCCAGTAAGCCCTTCCTGTCAAAGAGGCCTTTACCCCTGAGAAGTCCTCTGCTCTATAAGGAGCTAAAACTGGTGGGTTTCCCTTCTGACAGGGCCACCCTTGCTGTTGCTGCCCCACCTGGCTCTTTTCTTAGCCCTGGCAACTGAGGGGCAATGGGAGGACTTACCAGCTACAGAGGGAGGCAGCGCTGATGCGACATTGCTTCCAGAAGTGGTGGCATCATGGCACTGACGTAGTTGGAGGCACTCTGGTATTTGGGCAAAATCTCTATGGTAGAAACCATATTTAGCCATAGAGTTTTGCTGAAACATCAGTGTCTCCCACTTCCAAAAGTGGGGTCACGTTGATGGTGACCAGGCCAAGGCCTAAATTTACCAATGAACAGTGCCAAGGGAGGGGGTCCAAAGTCGGGATCCCCCCCTTGGTGGGGGCCTAGCAACCCTACAGCCCTGCCACTACTGCCCTCCTTAGGGCTGTGCCCATGCTCCACCTCTTCTCCCCTGGTGGTAGGGAGCCCTGGGCTGTCACAGACTGCTTTTAGATTTTTTGCTCAATGTGAAAGTTTCCCACATGGGGTGTTTATACACAGTTTACTCCCCACTTGAAAACAGAAGTGAGGTTTGCTTTTGAAATAAGTGTCACTGAGGTTTGTTTTTGAAATAAATGCAAAAATTACAGTCATACTCGACATTGGACTAGAGAACCATGCATACTTCTCCCACACTATAAAAAAGATGGCTAGATAGAGATTATTTGCTTTAATGACAAGGAATGGGGGCAGAAAGACAAGGATTGGGGGCAGGAACATGAAACTCCCTCTGTTGTCCATTACTTGAAGGTTGCTTCATGTCGTTTCATGGTTCTGGTGGTATAATGTCCATGTACCTTCTGGACTGCTGTGTCTACTTTCTCCATAAAGTTTGGGTTTTCTCAAGAACTTTTCAAGGGTTATTAAATGAGACAATTTCCAGAATGGTAGTTGTTCCATCAGTGCTGATCTTTTCCTTTGTAATGGGGAGCCACAATGCAACGTTAGGTAGAGTTGCCAACCTCCAGGTACTAGCTGGAGATCTCCTGCTATTACAACTGATCTCCAGCCGACAGAGATCAGTTCACCGGGAGAAAATGGCCGTTTTGGCCATTGGACTCTATGGCATTGAAGTCCCTCCCCTCTCCAAACCCTACCCTCCTCAGGCTCAGCCCCAAAAACCTCCTGCCGGTAGCGAAGAGGGACCTGGCAACCCTAACATTAGGCAATGCAGAAACTTAACAGTCCTCGGCTAATGATTTGTTTACAGAATCAGTGTCAGCATTAGCCAGTGTTTACGTCTAATTGCTTGTGTTTCTAATTGTTTCCCATCTATTACATAAGGCAGTCCAGAC
Organism: Euleptes europaea; assembly: GCF_029931775.1. Lineage (NCBI taxonomy): Eukaryota > Metazoa > Chordata > Lepidosauria > Squamata > Sphaerodactylidae > Euleptes > Euleptes europaea. The sequence goes on from NC_079312.1 coordinate 51,102,131, forward strand.
TACAATGTCTTGGGAGAGTTATCATGGTTGCTGATCTCCTGACTTTTCACTTTGGCATCCATCCACTCTACCTTTCTGTCTGCTGCCTTTTCTACTACACATCCTCTGCTGGGGTGAGTGACACAAAGCCATGTCAGGGCCTCTTATTGTTCCAGTCCCTAAAATCGCTTCAGTGACGTGAAGGCAGCGTCTCAAGAGCTGTGATTGTGTCCGGACTAAATTCCTCGTGGGATTTCATATCTGGCATGGAATCTCGATACCCAGGAGCCAGCATTCAATGGTAAGCATATTAGCTTTGGCAGTTGTGGAGCATATCTGGAAATATTAGTAGCAACCTGGTTTCATTTAGCCATGCAAGCTGCATGGTGCCAGCCATGGTTTGCCTTGCCATAGCACGCTATACCTGCCATCACAGCAACCCACATCCAGCCATCCCTCATTGTCTATCAATGACTTAATTTTTTTATAAGCAGTTATAAACAGTTAAATGCATCCTACCACACAGGTAGGGTTGCCAGGTCCCCCTTCACCACCAGCAGGAGGTTTTGGGGGTGGAGCCAGAGGAGGGCGGGGTTTGGGGAGGGGAGGGACTTCAATGCCATAGAGTCCAATTGCCAAAGCAGCCATTTTCTCCAGGTGAACTGATCTCTATCGGCTGGAGATCAGTTGTAATAGCAGGAGATCTCCAGCTAGTCCCTGGAGGTTGACAACCCTACACACAGGGCATATTCTAAGGCAAGTTGTACTGTTGCAGAACATGATGGGTAGCCGTATTAGTCTGTCTATAGCAGGAGAAAAGAGCAAGAGTCCAGTAGCACCTTAGAGACTAACAAAAGTTCTGGCAGGATATGAGCTTTCGTGAGCCACAGCTCACTTCTTCAGATACAGCTAGAATGTGAGCCATTCTATCCTTAAGTCGAAAAGAATGAATTAGACACACAATGGCAATAGGATGGCAATGTCAAAAGCAAGTAAATGACATTGGCAGGTGTGATTGGATTAGGTGTGATATGCAGAGGGGTAGCAGGCATGGAGAAAGCTCATACCCTGCCAGAAATTTTGTTAGTCTTTAAGGTGTTACTGGACTGTTGCTCTTTTCTACTGTGGCAGAACAATCATCCTTATCCTACCAATTCACCTTAATGCTTCTCTGAAGTGATCCAGAGACCTCTTGTGGTGGAATTATATAACAGTTAGCATAATACAGAACCTTTTGAGACCTGCCAACTGGGGCATTTTATAGCAAGAAGCTAAGACTCAGCTAAGACTCAGTTCTTAGATCATATAATCCTTAAGTTCTTTAAGTGTATGGCATCAGGCAGGGGGCTGCAGCTATGATCCTGTAGGCAAAAGCTGCTGAAGATTTATGGCTCTTGTATAAACCAAGCACTTCAAGGGGGAAAAGATTCCACTGTAGTCTCGAAAAGGCTTCTGAAAAGGCCTATTTCCTTTAGCTTAACTTCTTGGGAAGACTGCTTTTGAGAAAGAAAGTTTTAGAACTTTTTTTTTGGCCAAAGAGTAATATCAGTCACAGCAGAGGTGTATACAAGATGATGTTGTATAAACCTCATTCCAAACTGCTTTTGCCAGGATTTTATGAGTAGCTTTTAGTTCCTTTAATGTATCCCAATGAAATCCTACTGAAAACAAAATCTAACTCCTTGAATCATATAGCTTGCCACCGGTTTTGCAGCCAGCACCACCTAATCTAATAAAGTCTGTAGCACAACCCATATTACATCTTAAGTGTCTACAAGCAGTGGATTTGACTCCTCTCCATTATGCTCAGAAAGATCTTTTTACTCTCCCCGTGTGTGCAAAGTGCCATCAAGTCGCAACCAACTTATGGATTTTCAAGGTAAGAGACTAACAGAGGTGGTTTGCCATTGCCTTCCTCTGCAAAGCGACCCTGGTATTCCTTAGTTGTCTCCCATCCAAGTACTAACCAGGGCTGACCCTACTTAGCTTCTGAGATCTGACAAGATCAGGCTAGCCTGGCCCATCCAGGTCAGCTCTCGCCTAACCTGTCCCTATTGTTGTACTGAACATATCACCTGATGAAGAGTTCTGGAGAATTCAAAAACTTGCTTACTGCTTTATGATACTCCACTTGGTCCTAATAATACTATTGCTTCTGGAATTTTTCCTGTACAGTAACAGCATGGTGCAGTGGTTAAGAGTGGTGGTTTGGCATGATGGATTCTGGAGAACCATTGGTTCTCGTAGGTTATCCGGGCTGTGTAACCGTTCTCGTAGGTTATCCAGGCTGTGTAACCGTGGTCTTGGTATTTTCTTTCCTGACGTTTCGCCAGCAGCTGTGGCCGGCATCTTCAGAGGAGTAACACTGAAGGTCAGTGTCTCTCAATGTCAAGTGTGTAGGAAGAGTAATATATAGTCAGAAAGGGGTTGGGTTTGAGCTGAATCATTGTCCTGCAAAAAGTAACAAAGTGCTAACCATTGTCCTGTAAGTATCAAGATAATGTGCTAATGAGGGTGTGGTATGTTAATATGGAACCATTGTATACTGAAGTAATCTGTTAATGTGTGAAATCCAAAGCTAATCTGCATGGCTATTGTTGACTGTAGTCTTTGTTAGTCTTTGTTAGTCACTTGACACTGAGAGACACTGTCCTTCAGTGTTACTCCTCTGAAGATGCCGGCCACAGCTGCTGGCAAAACGTCAGGAAAGAAAATACCAAGACTACGGTTACACAGCCCGGATAACCTACGAGAACCAATGAACTCTGACCGTGAAAGCCTTCGACAATATTCTGGAGAACCAGGTTTGATTCCCCACTCTTCCACATTAGCGGCAGACTCTAATCTAGAGAACCAGGTTGGTTTCCCCACTCCTACACATGAAGCCAGCTGGGCGACCTTGGGCTAGTCACAGATCTCTTAGAGCTCTTTCAGTCCCACCTACCTCACAGGATGTCTGTTGTGGGGAGGGGAAGGGAAGGTGGCAGCCATTTTGTGGTCAGCTCCACCTCTCAAGGTAGCCATTTTGTTGTTGCACCTACCACCTTGTAAGCCAGCTTGATTCTTCCTTAAGTGGTAGAGATAGTCGGCATATAAAAACCAACTCTTTCTTCTTCTTCTTCTTCTTCTTCTTCTTCTTCTTCTTCTTCTTCTTCTTCTTCTTCTTCTTCCTGCCTATTCCTTTGGCTAGTGGAGTGTCTCATCATGCATTACAGCAAACTGCTTCCCTCATCTTCCTAACTGAAAAATACTGCTAAAATCCACCATGAAACCACGTATGTCGGTCTGAGAATTCTGAACTCTTTGATAGTAGTAAACTCCTGTAAGTGACTGTGAAGAGCAAGCAATTGGGAGTCTCTGTGCTGCACACTGTCCTTGTATCACATGACTGAGCAGCAGCACTTCCCTGGGTAGTCTTTGGCATACACTTTCTTCTCATTGCCAAATACATAGAAGGAATGGTGCGTCCCTTTCCATTCATATTCCACCTTCGACACAGGAACCACCTCAACAGTTTGTTTCTGAAACAGAAAATAAAAATCCTAGAATATAGTCTGATTCCTGCACCAAAGAACAAGTCTAGAGGAGGAGCCATGGTGGAGCAGGGGTCCCCAACGTGGTGCCCATGAGCATCATGGTGCCCACCAAGACTTTTCTTGGCACCGACCAAGTGCTTTTAGAAACTGGGTGGGGTCAGGTAGGGCTCCTGCCAAGTTGGGCTTCTGATTTACCACTGAAGATCTGATTGGCAGCTGCCACCACAGTGTTTGTTTTATTCTCTTTTACCCCTCATTCCTAGTATGTTTTTAATTACCCCTATTCTCCCTTGCATTTGGGCTTCTTCTGAGTGAGTGGTTCTGCCTCCCATGGCAGCCATTTTGTGGTCGGCTCCACCTCCTGAGGTAGCCATTTTGTGGTTGCACCTACCACCTTGTGTCAGAATTCCAAAGCTGCTGACAGTCTCAAAAATGTTGAGGACCCCTATGCTAGAGAATGTGCTAAGCATGCAGAGTGGTCTCAGGTTCAATTCCTGGCATGTTCAGCTAAAAAGGCCCAGGTAGCAGGTGATGTGAAGGTAGGGTTGCCAGGTCCCTCTTCGCCACCGGCAGGAGGCTTTTGGGGCAGAGCCTAAGGACAGTGGGGTTTGGGGAGGGGAGGGATTTCAATGCCATAGAGTCCAATTGCCAAAGTAGCCATTTTCTCCAAGTGAACTGTTCTCTGTTGTCTGGAGATCAGTTGTAATAGCAGGAGATCTGGAGGTTGGAAACCTTATGTGAAAGACCTATACCTGAGATCTTGGACAACTGTGACCAGGCAGAACAAACCTTGGCAGGCCAATGATCTGCCTTAATATAAGGCAGCTTCCTGGGACCAAAATCTAATCTGTCATGAACATTTTGCTCCACTAGTAGCTTCATTCTCTTTCTTAGGCTGAAATAGCTGGTGTCTGCCATACCAACTGTCTGAAGGCTTATCTGATTGTCTGTGGGTCTCCTGTAGTTCAGCGCTGCAAAATAATTGCAGTGTGCAGGTTACAGACTGTGGTCTGTCATCACTAGGCTGCCAGGCAGGCAGCAGAACTGGCAGGTTTATCAAGTTCACAGCAGGCTGTCTCGGCTGAGCAGTGGGCTGCAGTCGGCCTGGTGGGTTGCAAGGTGAATTAACGACAGGTCTAAAAAGCTATGGAGCATAGAATCATAGAATCACAGAGATGGAAGGTACCACCAGGGTCATCAAGTCCAACCCCTTGCACAATGCAGGAAATTCCAAACTACCTCCCCCCCACACCCCCAATGACCAGAAGATGGCCAAGATGCCCTCCCTCTCATCATCTGCCTAAGGTCATAGAATCAGCATTGCTGATGGACAGAGGCGGATCTACTGTGAAACTAATGAAGCTTAAGCTTCAGGGGCCCCAATCCTGGAGGGGGCCCCGAAGCAACTTTTTTATAATGAGTGAATTTCTCTACAAAATCGATGGAGTTTTTTAGTGATAGAATCATAAGCCAATGGGTTGAAGTACTTAATATTGACTTTAGAATATGCTCTACTAATACCCATTTCACATGGCCTCAAAATGTCCCTGTAATTGGTCAAATTTCAAAATGTTCTTGGGGGCTTGCAGTGCTCGAACCCCGAGCTGTAAGGGCTCACTGAGCTCACCAGAATCTATTCATAGCCTACATTTTGGCAGCTGGGTTGTCAAATCCTTCGTTGGTGCACAGCTTAATAATTCTATAGCTCAGCTCTTAGGCTAGAGCCAGTCAGAACCATAAAAAGACATCTGAATTCTCAATTCAGGCTGCATTAATTTTGCTTGTGCATTTTAACACCAAAAGATCAGATTTTCACCTCTTTATCCTAACATCCCCCCTCTGATTTGTAGCCCACCTTCATTCCCGGTCAAAGCCCGGCTCAGGGTGGGTGTCATGATCCTAGGCCTCAAGTGCAGCCTACAGGCCCTAGGGAGGCCTATATTAAAGTAGTTACCAGGCCTACATCTCCCAGGTACCCTCTGGGGCTTGCAATTGGTGGAAGAGGATTTGGAGGGAAGCCTAGGGCCAATCAGGGGTAAGGGAGTGGGGCCTGGAGAGAAGGAATAAAAAGCCTTGCCTGAACAGGGAAGGGGTTCGCTCCTAGGGAGCAGGGCTGGGGAGAGGCTGCTGCAGACGGAGGGATCCCTCATCCAGGAAGGGGTGAGTTAGCCTGAGGCCTAATGCCAGGAGACGGCTAGGGACAGTAAAGATAGATGTGTTAGGGGTTTTATTTGTTTGATTGCCTGCCTTTACTGGTTTTGTCGTCCTATTGGGGCTTGAGTTATCGTTATTATTAGACCTTTTTAATAAAGCGTTTGTTATTCTGCCCTGGGTCCTCATGCCTATTGGGAGAAAAAGCAGCCAGGGGCAGGGAGGGTGCTCTGGGCCTTCTTGAGTTATGCTCACACCAGAGTCGTGGCAGCTACTGAAGATCCCCATTCCTCTCTCTTACCTGACAGCAGGTAACAACAATCATAATAAAATTATATATATCTAAAATTCTTAAGTAATAAATAAAATTAATAAAACCATTCCATACAGTTAACAAGATGGTACTCATATAATTACAGGGCCATTGGAGGCCCGACCAAGCAGCCAAATCCTCATATCAGAAGCCCAGAGGGAGAGGAGAGGGAGGCCAGTAAAGATGACAACCTGTGGTTGCCCTCAATTGTAGGCCTGGTGGAAAAGCTCTGTTTTACAGGCCCTGCAGAACTTCTGAAGGTCCCATAGGACCCTGATGTTACTTGGAAGAACATTCCATCAGGCTGGTTGAGGACAACCACACACTTTTAGAGAATGAACCAATACTTTTTTCCACACATTGATGTTGGGTTGTGTGACTTTCATTCCTCCAAATTTTATTTTCCTTCTTTTTTGGTAAGCTTTTGATTATACCTTTGCTAGTGTTTAGTGTTAAAGATGTATAGGTCAAGGTGTGCTTATAAGCTTGGTCCATAGTTAGCATGGATGATATTTTTATGTGTATATTTCTACAGGTTTCATTAACTAGCAACTAGTCCTTTGGTTCCCATATTTACCATGATATTTCTGTTTTCTAGCATAAAATTTTTATATTTTGCTTATTCAGTTGAGTTTTTTGGAAGTGGCAGACCTGGCTTATTTCTCATTTACTGTATTTCTACTGGTAGAGTTCTTTGTAGACAGTGCAACATTCACGTGGGTCATGTCAAGAGTAATGTCTTTACAATGGTTTACCCGAGTCATGGCATCTTCAGGCCTCCCCAGTGCCATCTGTTAAGTTTTTATATAACTATTATTTCACTTCTACAACTTTTTCTCCATTCCATATTAATTTTGCAGAATGTGATTGGTTTGGGGCATTTTTGAGGACAGTACTGTTTGAATAAAATATATATTTGATAAGGAATAAAGTAATAAAGTAAAATAATTGGTTCTTGTAGGTTAACCGGGCTGTGTGACCAAGGTCTTGGTATTTTCTTTCCTGAAAATTTCGCCAGCAGCTGTGGCAGGCAACTTCAGAGGAGTAACACTGAAGGACAGTGTCTCTCAGTGTTAAGTGTGTAGGAAGAGTAAAACAAACTTTCAGTTAGGTCACAAACTTTCAGTTAGGTCACAAGGTCTACCGGAAACCAACTCACACAGATCGCTACTTACACAAAAACTCCAACCACCACCCCCGACAGAAAAGAGGAATAATCAAAACATTAATGGACCATGCAAGACGGATCTGTGAACCACAGTTTCTCAAGGAAGAAATTAATCATCTAAATCACACACTGCTAGCAAACGGCTATTCCAGAAATGAAATCAGAAGGGCCATTAAACCAAACAAAAATCAGAGATCTCAGGAAAAACAGTCTCCCATAGGAAAGGTATTCTTGCCATTTATTAAAGGAGTCACTGATAGGATGGAGAAACTTTTGAAAAAACATAACCTACAAACAGTGTTTAAACCCACCAAGAAAATACAACAGATGCTACGATCAGCAAAAGACAAAAGAGATCCCCTCACTTCTGCAGGAGTATATCGTATACCTTGCAGTTGCGGACAAGTTTATATCGGGACCACAAAACACAGCATACAAACAAGGATAAAAGAACATGAAAGATACAGCAGACTTGGCCAACCTGAGAAATCAGCAGTGGCTGAACATGGACTGACCCAAACAGGACACAGGGTCTTATCCCAAGACACTGAAAGACTGGACAATTCTACCAACTATTTTGTCAGATTTCACCAAGAAGCCATTGAAATTCATAAACATCAGCACAACTTTAACAGAAAAGAAGAGAGTTTAAGAATGAATAAGGCTTGGCTTCCTGTCCTGAAAACCTCTAAACTAACAAAGACTACAGTCCACAATAGCCATGCAGATTAGCTTTGGATTTCACACATTAACAGATCACTTCAGGATACAATGGTTCCAGATTAACATACCACACCCTCATTAGCACATTATCTTGATACTTACAGGACAATGATTAGCACATTACCTTTGATACCCTTTCTGACTATGTATGTACCCTTTCTGACTATATATTACTCTTCCTACACACTTGACACTGAGAGACACTGTCCTTCAGTGTTACTCCTCTGAAGATGCCTGCCACAGCTGCTGGCGAAACATCAGGAAAGAAAATACCAAGACCACGGTCACACAGCCCGGATAAACCTACAAGAACCAATGAACTCTGACCGTGAAAGCCTTCGACAATAAAGTAAAATAACTTTAAAGGAACAACTTTATGGCTGTAATTGTATTCCTTTTTTATGTATTAGTCAATGTTTTGGCCTTTGGGTACATTTTATATTTAACTGATCAATCGTTACAATATTACCCTGTATCTATACATTTGTGTTTGCTTGTATGTATATTATTACCATATTATTATTTTATCATTGTTATTATTATTTTTACTGTATGTACAGTATGTTATTTACTGCAATAGTAATTTTGGTAATGTCGTAGTTTACGTTCATAAAATCAAATGCGAGTTGCGCGCCAATATTGTATATTTTACTTTTGAAGGGAATACTTTGTCCACATTCTGCCATAACTCTAACCACCTAATCTAACTTAACCTAACTTTTGCAGAATATAGACAAATTTTTTCCTTCACAAGTAACAGTGACGGACATGTGAGATAACCCAGTACAGCAATTTTAATCAAAATCTGAGATGTAGTAGTTAATTTTTTAAAAAAATTGTGGTGATCTGCCATAGAACAACCCTACTGAAGAAGATAACAGTGGTTACTCATTGCTGCTGGGAAAGGGCTCACTGTATGGCCCATTTTCAAGGACTCCACCCCACCACCCTGTTTTCCACCATTTGGGCCTCAAGATCCTTGCAAGGGCAGCAAGGACCTTTGGAAGTTGGATGTTGCCCTATTGTTGCTGGTTGTGAAGCTTCAGGGCCCCAAAAATGTAGGTCCGCCACTGCTGACAGATGTCCATCTAACCTCTTCTTAAAAACCTGCATGGAAGGAGAGCTTACCACCTCCCGAGGAAGCCTGTTCCACTGAAGAACCGCTCTAACTGTTAGAAAATTCTTCCTAATGTCTAGAAAATTCTTCCTAATGTCTAGAAAGAGCAGTTATGGGAGGATCTATTCCTATTGTTCAACTCCTTGAGTGGCGATCCGTTGTGACTCCTAAGAATACCTGAAGAATGAAGTTGCGTTCCCTGACCAGCCTCATGTGCCAGTGTTAATGGGTGTAACCGCTACAAATTTAGCATGATTGTTTGTCCGTTTTTAACCTTTGAAACACATATCACCCAGCATTGAATCTCAAAAGCGCACCATGTGAAAAGCTACTTCCTTTAGATTCAGAACTTTGTCTATTAATTCTTACAGGTCCCTCCTTTAAGCTTTCAACTTGCTTAAAAAAGGCAGAGTGAATCTGTTTCTGTTATCCACATATAAATTATAGTTATTAAAAATTTATTTCTGGAGAGTCAAGTTAACTGGTGGTTTATTAAGCTGGGATATTTTCAAATTTGAGTAGGTTTGGTCTTAGAGATTTCAGATGACTTGCTAACATTGTTATCAGATTATTCTCATGCTCTTTATTTTGCTGTTTACTGCTTTTATTGGTGACATCCCATGGAGTATTTTCATCTGCTGCTTTTGAGCTCTTATTATTTTCACTATATATCTGCTGCCTGTAGTATTTATTTTTGGATTTTATTATTTTAGTTATTGTATTTTATACAAATTGCGTTATTGTTATTAACAGCAACAGCCACTCTCAAGAATAGTTTTACACCTTTGGAACTCTGACACAAGGGGGTGAGCGCAACCACAAAATTGCTGCTACAAAAGGTGGAGCAGACCTCAAAAACTTTTGCATTTCAGGATACATTTCAAAGTGAACGTATTGTATAAAATTATTTTCTTGCACACGCGTTCAGTCACACAGTGAAGATCTTTGTGTCGTGGTGGCAGCTGCTGCCAAAGCAACTTTAAAAGAAATCTGCATAGTCAAGCAGATGTCCTATGGCCCTCAGAACCCCTGATGGGCAAAAGCCCCATCTGGCCCCACACCAGGAAAGGTGTCATCAGGTATCACGATGTTGGGGACCTCTGTTTTATAGGGAATGTTCCCCACCCAGTTCTGTATTTCATTCTTGTTCCCAATTCTTTATTTTATTTTCATTCTGCTCACCTGTCTTAAGATGTGACATTCCGATGCAAATTGCATTTTGTGTTGTTCAATGCACACTCGTGAACCCTCATTAATCGATGGCTCAGGGAAATTAACAATGGGGTATACCTGGAGAACAAACAAATAGACTGCTTCAAATACTTTTTGTGATTTTTTTTACACATTTGAGAATAATCAACATATGATGGTAACATTCCTTTGTTTTAAGTGACTGACGGATGACAGGCCATACTCATGGACAGCTGTAGCTTAAATGCTGCTGAAAGGCCGGAAAGTCTAGTGAAAAAAAACAAAATATCTCTAGTAATCCCATTTCCATTCCGGGTTACATACCACCCCTTTCGGAGCCTTTACGGTAGCAAAGGGGATGATCTAAAAATGAGATTCAGAATGGGAAAAAGAAGGTTTGTATCGTCTCAGGGACCTGTGTCATAATGCAAAGTGGCATAACAGGAATTCAGTGTGACAATCAAGGTCTAAATAAGGAGTATGGTTTCTTCTTGATTACAAAAGCTGAGAGTAACATTATTTTTGTAATCGTGACTTCCCCTTGTGTAAACCTTAGTGGCAAGTGGAGACACATGTGGATTTTTGCAAGAGGTAAAATCCTTTTCCACCCTGCCAGCCCCCTTTTACGAACTGGCTTGGTTCCCCTCCTTTTCTGTCTTACGCTTTCCCCCAGCCCCACCCCTGCGAGCCCTAAACTTGCCCCCCCCCAACATCTAGTTCCTCACTTCCTCCCCCCCCATTACTGATTGCTGCTTTTTCTTTCCCCTCCCTTCTCACCAGCTCTCCTGCTCACACCCTGCAGCTCAGTGCTGTCTCTTTTTCTATCCCATGTTCTCCTGGTTTCAGCTGTCCCGACAGTCAACTCTTTCTGGAGGGGGACATGATTTTTAGGGTGGTCAGCTCCAGCTTGGAAAATACCTGGAGATTTTGGGGGTGGAGCCTGAGGAGGGCAGGGTTTGGGGAGGGGAGGGACTTCAATGCCATAGAGTCCAATTGCTAAAGCGGCCATTTTCTCCAGGTGAACTGATCTCTGTCTGCTGAAGATCAGTCCTAATCACAGGAGATCTCCAGCTAGTACCTGGAGGTTGGCAACCCTAATGATTTTTCAGCATGAATTTGACTTGCTACAACTTGAAATGCTAAAGTTTTTTTTAATGTCTGAACGTGCACATGTCAGTGTTTACATTGTAGTGTTTACATTCCCCATATATATATAAATGTGTTCTATAGATAACACACACATACATATAAACACACACACACACACACACACACACATCTGTATATATAAACTCTTTTTAAAAACAATTAGGGATTCCCCTGGATTTGTAGAAACCTATATCTTAATTCTGTGCATCCCATAGGTTTTTTGACTGCATGGGGGCTGTACTTGTTTGCCCTTTTAAGAATTCTTTCTTGCACAAGGAAATTTTAGGCAGGCTCCAACCCAAAAATATCAACCCAGATCCCTCAGACTCATGCTACTCTTCAAAATGGGCAACCTTGTATGAGAAACCAAATTATTAATCCTCCCCAATGCAGCCAGAATAGAATAGAAAAATCTTTGAATGACAATTTCTCCATAAACACATAAGAATAAATAGTACCTAAGAATATAGGAAGATACTGTTATGATAAGGAAGGCAGGATACTTGTTTAACCCAAAAGACAGACTGGCCCCCAGATAGACAGATAGACAGATAGCCTCTTTCCTGGGAATGAAGCCATAAACTCCTAGGATTTAAAGATAAGAGGAGGTGGGTTCTTTTTTCTTTTTTTTGAGCCAGGCAGGATATTGATGACCATTTGCCCACCTGCCAGAATGAAGTAAAACAGATTGCTGGTTTGGAAATCCAGAGTTAGAGCCACAGAAACGTGCCTTATTATCATTGGGCAAATATTCAGGGCAGCACACGTGGGAATTCAACTCCCAGCTCAGGATAAGTTAGAGAGAAATCTTCCCAGTGGGGAGGAAAGAGTTAAGGTTTAGCACGCCTAAACAAGAGGGAGGGCACAGTCAAAGCCCTCTCACACACATGTAGCTCCCCCACTGTCTCTTGGGTACTATTGAGCAAGGAGAGTTGTATGGGAGGTGGATCATGAGAAAAATGACCATGGAAAAGCTCACCATCTAGATGCCCTTAGGAAAAGAAAGAATAAATCCAGATATATTTTATGATAGTCATATTCTCCAATAATCTCTAAAAGGTGTTAAAGCCGGCCATATATTGCTATAACTGTGACCTTCTGTATGAATAGTTATCCCTTGTCCTCACTGTCTGTAGTTCATATTCCTCTGTTCTTATTATATGCTAGGGAAAAAAACTTTTGCAATGTAAGACTATTTTTTTTAAAAAATCACTCATTTACAAGAGGCGGATGGGCCTGGCATAATGCTACGAGGATAAAAGGAGATGCTCCTACTAAAACAAATGCTGCCAAATAGGGGTGTGCACCATTTCCTCCCGGGTACTTTTTAAGGTTTGGGTTTAATAAATCTGGGGGGGAAATTGCGGGGGGGGGGAGACACCCAAAAAGCCGAATCCCCTTATCACCTTTTTCCAAAACGTTTGCCGGTCTATTAAACCCAAACCCGAAAAATTCAAGCCGCCTGCCACCTCTGAGCCCACATGGCATTCGGAGGTGGCAGGAAGCAGAGAGCTAAACACGGCTCAGCCCAGATGAAGAGCTTTTGCTGAATGCACACCCTTACTGCCTAGTGCTGCTGGTGGCTGCATTAGAATGGCCAGACAGCATGTGGTCTTTTTGTCCTGTTCATTAGAAAAGGCAGTAAACAACCTACACCTGTACCACCAGTGATTTTTAACACCCTCCAGATATTGTTTTAATGGGTTACCGAAGAGTGCTCATCAGTGAATATTTCTTTCCCAGCCACTTCTTGCAAACGGTACACTGCAAAGCCTGCGTTCTTGTCTACTACATGTTCTAATTTGTTGTTCTTCCTGTTGAGAAAAGAGAGAAGTAAAGAATGGTTGGTTTTCTTGTTGTGATACAAATTTAAGGATGAGCAAATTTGTTCATTGCTGATCCATGTCAGCCTCCACCCCCGATGGCACTCAAAAGATATATTAAATGATGGTTCAGACTGTATCCAACTTCTATGGTTATCATTTTGATGACTTACAGCACCGTCCTAAGCAGAATTACATTCTTCTAAGGTCATTGCCTTAATTGGATTTAGATGGGTGTAACTCTGTTTAGGATTGCATCATTGGTGGAAGTGTTCTGTTCAGATTTTGGATCCAAATATCTGAGATAGGGAGGCTATCCTGCTCTCTAGTCAGCTTAGCTATTTACTCATGAGAGTCCTAAGCCACAAATACTACATTGGCAAATCTGAAATACAGAGAAATCTACTTTGAAATATCACACCAGATTGTTTGTTGATTGATTGTCCACTCGTTTAAGTATTCCCTGAATGGTAATTAATATATAAGCAAACATGCACAAGATGAAGAAAGCTGTGTACTGATCTGTATTGGTACTGTATACAGGTAATATGCCTGTATATTACTTCAGAATGTTTAAGAGTTATATAAAAATCACACATCCTATTTATTAAAACATTTTTGTTAGGGTTTTTTTACTTACCAAGTTATTGTTAGCTCAGTATGAAACAGCAAGGTGCCACTCCCGTTGCAACGATAACACTTCAGCCATCCATTGCCATGGCACTTGAAACAACTGTGGAAGGGGGAAAATACTTAATCTGAAAGGGTTTGCTCTTGTGACGCCCTGCTGCTAAATTGGATCTCATGACTCTCTTCTGCTAAATTGGATCTCATGACTCTCTTCTGCTAAGATGTCCTTCAAAGGAGAAATATTTCCTCCAATGGAGAATAGCTTTTTTCATGGTAAAAGGCTGATGAGCCCTGACCTGGATGGCCCAGGCTGGCCTGATCTCGTCAGATCTCAGAAGCTAAGCAGGGTCAGCCCTGTTTAGTATTTGGATGGGAGACCACCAAGGAATAACAGGGTTGCTGTGCAGAGGAAGGCACTGGCAAACCACCTCTGTTAGTCTCTTGCCATGAAAACCCCAAAAAGGGGTCACCACAAGTCGACTGCGACTTGATGGCACTTTATACACACACACAAAAGGCTGATGAAGAAAAGTCTCTCTTTTGTTGAAGGAAGTCTTTTGTGGCCCCACCAGTAAAGGGGTGAAGAGACAGCGAGGCACCTCCAACCACAGTAAACCCATGTAATGACACAACAACCTTTTGGATTTGAAAATGGCCACAGTTTTATTGGTACAGCAGCTAACAGAGCCTTCATCCTCCATCTACGCCCCCATGGGACTGCAAAATGGGCCCCAGGTAAGCCCAGGGCCCGCTGGCTTTCTGTTGGATGAAGACTTGGTGGAAGGGAGTCATCGGATCCAAACATTTATGTAATAATTGCCTCTTCATGACAATACATTTAAACCTTTTCAAGGCACTAGAATATTGTTTTAAAGTAATGATGTTGGTTACTCATCATCATTTATTTGATCAAATGCAACAATTTAAGATCTTCCATATAGGTTCTTGTAGGTTATCCGGGCTGTGTAACCGTGGTCTTGGAATTTTCTTTCCTGACGTTTCGCCAGCAACTGTGGCAGGCATCTTCAGAGTAGTAACACTGAAGGACAGTGTCTCTCAGTGTCAAGGGTGTAGGAAAAGTAATATATAGTCAGAAAGGGGTTGGGTTTGAGCTGAGTATTGTCCTGCAAAAGTATTGTCCTGTAAGTATCAAGATAATGTGCTAATGAGGGTATGGTATGTTAATATGGAACCATTGTATCCTGAAGTGATCTGTTAATGTGTGTAATCCAAAGCTAATCTGTATGGCTATTGTTGAATGTTGTCTTTGTCTGGAGGTTTTTCAGGGCAGGAAGCCAAGCCTTATTCATTCTTAAACTCTCCTCTTTTCTGTTAAAGTTGTGCTGATGTTTATGAATTTCAATGGCTTCTCTGTGCAATCTGACAAAATAGTTGGTAGAATTGTCCAGTCTTTCAGTGTCTTGGAATAAGACCCTGTGTCCTGTTTGTGTCAGTCCATGTTCAGCCACTGCTGATTTCTCAGGTTGGCCAAGTCTGCAGTATCTTTCATGTTCTTTTATCCTTGTTTGTATGCTGCGTTTTGTGGTCCCGATGTAAACTTCTCCACAGCTGCAAGGTATACGATATACTCCTGCAGAGGTGAGGGGGTCTCTTTTGTCTTTTGCTGATCGTAGCATTTGTTGTATTTTCTTGGTGGGTTTAAACACTGTTTGTAGGTTATGTTTTTTCAAAAGTTTCTCCATCCTATCAGTGACTCCTTTAATAAATGGCAAGAATACCTTTCCTATGGGAGACTGTTTTTCTTGAGTTTTCTGATTTTTGTTTGGTTTAATGGCCCTTCTGATTTCATTCTTGGAGTAGCCGTTTGCTAGCAGTGCGTGATTTAGATGATTAGTTTCTTCCTTGAGAAACTGTGGTTCACAGATCCGTCTTGCACAGTCCATTAATGTTTTGATTATTCCTCTTTTCTGTCGGGGGTGGTGGTTGGAGTTTTTGTGTAAGTAGCGATCTGTGTGAGTTGGTTTCCGGTAGACCTTGTGACCTAACTGAAGGTTTGATTTACGGATGACAAGGGTATCAAGAAATGGGAGTTTACCCTCAATTTCCTTTTCCATGGTAAACTGAATGTTTGGATGGATATTATTAAGATGGTTTAGAAAGTCCATTAATTTTTCTTCACCATGGCTCCAAATGGTAAATGTATCATCTACGAACCTGAACCAGACTGTAGGTTTGTAAGGTGCTGATTCTAATGCTGTCTTTTCAAAATATTCCATGTAAAAGTTTGCTATTACTGGACTGAGTGGACTTCCCATAGCTACTCCATCAATCTGTTCATAAAATTCTTGATCCCATAGGAAATAACTTGTTGTCAAACAATGGTGAAATAAGGCTGTTATATCTTCTGGAAAAATCTGGTTAATCAATGAGATTGTGTCTTTTACTGGAACCTTGGTAAAGAGGGATACAACATCAAAACTGATTAATATATCCTTTGGATTGAGTCTTAACGGACTGATTTTGTTGATGAAGTGAGTTGAATCTTTGATGTAAGAAGTGGTTTTTCCAATGTGGTCCTGTAGGAGGGTGGTCAAATATTTAGCTAATTCATATGTTGGGGAACCAATGGCACTCACGATGGGTCGGAGTGGAACGGAATCCTTATGAATTTTAGGTAGTCCATATAATCGTGGTGGTTGTGCTTCAGTCTTGCATAGTTTTCTGTGTGTGTCGGGATGAAGAGTGGAATTCTTGATCAGAATGCTAGTTTTCCTGGTAATTTTGCAAGTTGGATCTCGTTTTAGTTTTTTGTATGTGGCAGGGTCCAGAAGTTCCTCAATCTTCTTTTTGTATTCTTCTGTTTTCATGATCACTACTCTGAAGATGCCTGCCACAGTTGCTGGCGAAACGTCAGGAAAGAAAATTCCAAGACCACGGTTACACAGCCCGGATAACCTACAAGAACCAATGAACTCTGACCGTGAAAGCCTTCGACAATATCTTCCATATAATTTCTCATCCTCGGTGTTTATTCTATAAAATGGGAATATTATGTGAAATGGGGTACGAATGTCTATTTTTGCAGGGGGTGAAAAAGGTAAATAGTGCAGAGGATCCTAAATTGCATACAGGAGGATTCTAAGTTGTTACATAAATGTCTTAATAAATGACAGCATTCTTCACAATTTCTCCTTGTTGAATAAGCCAAGGATGCAACAAAGTGATAACCTCCTATTGTGCAGGTTACTATAGAAAAACAGTACCAGTGGGTATAATGTATTCCTTACTCACCGAACCTTTCCTGAACCGCCACAGTATGAGCAGATATTGACGTCTTCCTGCCAGGTGGTTCCATTCCCGTTACAAGCAGAGCATGTTTTCTACACATAAAGAAAATGTGTTTGTTTGTAGTGTCTTGTTAAAATAAAATTTTAAAATAAAAAAGAAATAACACTCATTTCATTTTCTCTCTCAGAAAACTCATCCTTTAAATTCAACTCATTTTATCTTATGGGCACATTATTATCTCGTCTAATTTATGTCTAAACTTCAAATGCATTCACTTCATGAAATGTTGGCCCAATAAAAGATATCAAAACCAGAGTATTTTTTAAATAATTTCTCTATATAAAAACAAACACAAAACAATGCAAAAACCTATATATCTATACACACACGTACAAAAGCAACCTATCCTGCTCTTGCATATTTTTAATGATCAGATATATCTATTAAACATCATATTTCAATTGATAAGAAAAATTGAGCTATTTATTATCAATTCAGTTTCAGTTTCATTATAGACAATGGGCTGGATTTTATGACTCCCCACTAAGAAAGGAGCCCTACTTCGTCAGAGAAAAGCTTCTACACTGGTGCATGACTCCTGACTTGTCGTCCTAGTCTATTCTGTGCCATGATTTCTGACTGATGGGCACATTTCCAGTTTTGCACTCTCCTGTTAATTCTTGCAGTCATCAGATTTCTATTACACGATTATCTCCTACATTGCCTCTCACCAGACACAATAAACACAACACTATCATTTGCAAGGAAGTGTATTCTGTTAACCTTTCCATACTCTCTAGGATGGCTTTCCAGTGATCATTTATCATCTTGTAGTCCCACCTAAAATATATCATACTTGGTCCTGCCTAGCCAAATCTCCAGTAATAAACTAAAAAAGTATTGTACTTTTTAAAAAAAATTATCCAATGTATAACGCCACCAACACAGAATTTTATAGAAATTTTCTTTAAACCTTATAGAAATTGAATATTGGATATCACAAACACATATCAGTTACCTTCTAAATGCATGTTTATTTTTTGTTAATGAGATCACCTCATAAAGCACTCTATTTTATAAACACAATGGTTTGGATCCATTAGCGATCTGCATGGGCAGAAGGGATTTTCTTCTTCAGAGCATGATTTCTCCACCACCTACTCCAAAGCAGTTCCTGGAGGAAAGTGGAACAGCATGGGGTAGTTGGAAGTCTGCAGTGGGTTGGGGGTATTGGCGAAATCTGCAGAAATCCTGCATGGGGTCCAAACCTTTGTGTGCCCATTTCCCACAGATTAAAATGATGCATGGAAAGGGACAGACATTTGATAAGAATGTTGTAATGTTTTTGTCATAGAATACCTTGCCAGCTCCTTTACACGATGGGCATACAGTTGAACCACGTCCTTTGCAGTCTGGACAGTTCTAAAATCAGAACAAAGAAGGCATCATAATTGAGCCACTTGCAAAGCTTCTATAGCGCAGATTTTATAACAAAGACAGTTGGACACAGCCATGCAGCTAAACGATGAAATATATTTAGTACAAAGCATTCATGCATACATTAAAAACAAGCCCTTATGGCATCAAATACAGGATTGATAATGTAAAGCCACATGCTAAACATGTTTTGGCCCCTAGGCCTTCTTCAGTGG
Organism: Euleptes europaea; assembly: GCF_029931775.1. Taxonomy (NCBI): domain Eukaryota; kingdom Metazoa; phylum Chordata; class Lepidosauria; order Squamata; family Sphaerodactylidae; genus Euleptes; species Euleptes europaea. The sequence goes on from NC_079312.1 coordinate 51,120,812, forward strand.
TCTAGTAAAACATATTATGCACATAGAAACCTTAATTAACAGAACAATTGTATATCAGCTTGGATATGAATTATAAGATATATTCCAAGTGGACTTGGTTGATATTGATATGCACGCTTTGAATGTAATGCCAGCCTGTTCCAGAAAGCAATATTGAGACTTCCGGATTGGGGGGGAATCGCTGCGGCTGAGCGACTGATGGCGGGCCGGCTTGAAGCTGCCGGGGGGCAGGGAAACCGCCCCCCACACACCATCTGGCAAGCGGAACCCCTTGTGCAAGAGGAGATGCTGAACGGGACGCCGGTGAGCTCCCTGTCCTAGGAGAGGTCGTTGCTGCAGAAGCGGAGATGATCACTCGGACGGGTGAACCGAGGAGCGGGCGCCATTATCGTCTTAGGCAGCCAGGAAGAGCGGCGGGGAGACCCTGATTTTCACACAGCAAGTTTTTTTCCCTACATTTCATCTATTACTAAAAATTTACATGACTGAGGTGTCTGACAGAGTATTTGTTTATAAAGGGAAAGCACTCTGGACTTTATCTAAAATGCACTAACAACTCCAAATCGAAACTTGGCTTTTTACCAGCTGTGGCGCACTTAAAATTCAGTTTTGTCAGCTTAGCCAACCATTTTAAAGAGCTCAAATAAGATTTCCGTGGTGAAGAAAAGCTGGTAAATGACAGCAGACTGAAGAAACTGATGTGCTAAAGTGTGCTCTCGGGTCTGGACTATGAACTAAGTTTGATTTCCAGCTCTTTATGTGATTTTTAAACTGATGATTTAAACAACAAGCACCCCTCCCCCTCTGGATTACAAACTGCAGCCAATCTAGGCTTTTTGGAATGGGAGACAAAGACAAAAAAAGATACAGAAAAACATCCTAAAGGACTCCTTAAAGATACTAAGCAGCTCCAGATTCAGCAAACTTCACTATCCCAGAGAAGAGCCTCTGCATCTAATATAACTGTTCCATTAACCACTTCACCAGTCCAAACAGGGATATCTGTGGCTGTAAAGATGACACCTAAACCAAAACCTGAAGTCACCCTGAACTCTTTACATGAACTGATGACTAAAACATTTCAGGAGGTGGCATCAGTAAAGCAGGAGGTGGAATCAGTAAAACAAGAACTGACTCAAAATACAGTGGCTATTGGACAAAATACGGCCGCCATTTCTGCTCTGAAAGATTCCATTTCATCTTTGACAGTGCGACAGGACAAGTTGGAGTCTAAACTTCAGAAACACTCAAAGGATAACAAAGAAACCAGAAAAAGAGTTGATACTTTGGAAATGTCAATGGAAGCAAGCCAAGAGAGAGAAGAAAAGCGTGATGATCACTCAGCGATGTTGGAACTTAAAATAAAGGAAAGTTGCATTCGCATACGTGGCCTCAAAGAAAAATCCAAAGGGAAAGATTTAAAAAATTTCTTAAAGGTGTTGTTGGCTGATTTTCTCCATGATGAAGCAATCGTGGAAGGAATGATCATAACAGCTTACAGAATCAACTCTGCTTACGCAACAAAATATAAAGTTCCAAGGGATTGTCTAGTTCAACTTTTTTCCAGAAGTCACCGGGATCTGATCTTGAATAAGCACTATTCAAATCCACTCATAATAGAAGGTAGACCGGTGAGGCTAATGAAGGAGATTCCTGGAAGACTACTCAGGAAAAGAAAGGATTTTGCAGAGATTGTAAAACGGCTGAGATTCAATGGGATTCAACACAGATGGGAATTTCCACAAGGTATATCTTTTCTCTTCAAAGCTAAAAGATTCAAGATCACAGACACTGTCAAGGCTGAACAATTTCTAAGAAGATACGAAGGGGATCTCCGTAAACCAACATGCCATCCATCCAAAGATCTTTCTGAAAAGGATCTCCCTGAAGAAGATGAGGCGGCAGAAGCAAGTGGTGGGCCAAAGTTACCAGAAACAACTGAGGAGGACTCTCAGTCAGACGATGGCTGAACTATTAAAAATAAAAATGATACTAAAAGAATTAATGGGGGGTGGGAGGGGGGTAAGATTTTTTTAAAAAGAGTTAAGAAATGAGGTTGATTGAACGTTAATATGCTACAAGTATTGTCATGGAATGTTAATGGTTTGAATTCTCCCAATAAGAGGAAGAAGATATTTTACCATTTACAAAAATCTAAGGCTAATGTTTTTTGTTTAAAGGAAACTCATATTTTACCAAAAGATACCATAAGATTGGAACAATCGAAACTGGGTAAACTTTTTACTTCATGTAATGAAAAGAAAAAAAATTAATGGAATAGCAATGTATGTTCCTTTGATATTGGAACCTAAGATTTTATATAAAGATAAAGATGGGAGGATCCTGTTGATAGAAATTGTAAGTGGTTTTCAAAAGATATTGTTGGTGAGTATCTATGCACCTAATACAAACCAAAAAATGTTTTATAATAATTCGGCATCGATATTAGCTGAATATGCTAAAGAAAAAATGATTTGGATGGGAGATTTTAATGGAGTGATGGAACCAAGGTTGGACAGATCTGCAAAGAAAAAAAAGGGTAACTGTGAGGGTAAATTACCTGGTATTTTTAACCATCTTATAGACCAGTGGGAAATGTTTGATATATGGAGATTGGTAAATGGTAATAAAAAGGGATATACATATTATTCATCTAGACATCTTACCCATTCAAGAATAGACATGTTATGACTTTCTAAAGGAAATTATAAGCTTGTCAGAAAATCTGGAAATTTTACCTAAGGTATTATCTGACCATAACACTGTTTCAATTAGAATTAAGATTGGGGACAAGAGAAATAAACCATGGTCTATAAATGAATTTGTATTAAAAATAATAAAATAATAGATAAGATAAAAATAGATATACAAAATTATTTTTCTGAGAATGAAGATAAAGGAATTTCAGATGAAGTAGTATGGGATGCCGGTAAAGCAGTAGTTAGAGGTCTTTTGATACAACAAAATTCAAGATTGTTTAAAGAGAGGGAGGTACAAAAGAAAAAGATATTAGAAGAAATAAACTGGGAGAAAGACAGCTAAGAAAATCACAAGATAAATCATTCAAACAAGAACAGATAGATAGGTTTAAAAAGTTACAATATCAATATGAATTTTAATAACTTCAGAAATAGAGAAAAAATAATGTTTAACAGAGATTTTTTGAACATGCCAATAAACCGGGTAAATTATTAGCTTGGCAGCTTAAACATAAAGAGAAGAAATTACCAATATTAAAAATTAAGAAGGAGGGTAAAATAATAACAGACAAACAAAAAATTATGGAAACTTTCATAGATTATTATTCAAATTTATTTAGACAAAATGTTGTTTCAGAGAGGGAAATGAATGTCTATTTAAATCAATTTGACTGGGATGGAATATCACAAGAGCATAAGGAATTATTGGACTCTAGAATAACTATGGAGGAATTAAAAACTGTTATAGGTAAAAGTAAATTAAATAAATCTCCAGGCGAAGATGGATTTACAGCATTTTATTATAAAACCTTCATAGAACAACTATCTCCACATTTATTAAAGGTGATGAATCACTGCTTGCAGAACGGATCCATCCCACAAACCTGGAAACAAGCAAATATAGTTTTAATACCAAAACCAAACTCGGATTTATTGGATGTCAAAAATTATAGACCAATTTCATTATTGAATGATTATAAACTTTTTGTAGCAAATAGATTAAAAATAGTATTAAATCAGGTTATACATGAGGATCAAGCTGGATTTCTCCCAGGTAGACTGATTAGTCAAAATGTTAGAACAGTAATAGATCTTTTAGAATATGCAGAATCTGTCACTACTCCTATAGCAATGATATTTTTAGATGCAGAAAAAGCGTTTGATAATGTAAATTGAAAATTTATGAAAAAAATATTAGAGTATATGGGCTTGGGGAAAATTTTTAAGTCAGCTATTCGAAATATTTATACTTATCAATCAGCTAGATTGCTGATCAATGGTAATTTGATATCACAATTTGAAATCCAAAAAGGCACTAGACAAGGTTGCCCTCTTTCACCTTTATTGTTTATTTTAGTGTTAGAAGTTTTATTGAGAAAGATTGGAAATATCCCAGATATAATAGGATGTCAATTTGGGAGAAATAATTTTAAGGTTAAAGCTTATGCTGATGATTTAGTTTGTTTTTTGACTAATCCTATTAGTCAAATTGATAATTGGAACAAAACGGTTGAGGTTTATGGAAAACTTGCAGGTTTTAAAATAAATAAAAATAAAAATAAAATATTGGTTAAAAATATGACACTTTTGCAGTAGCAAGAATTATCAAAAAGGACAGGCTTCTCTATTGAACATAAAATAAAATATTTGGGTATTTGGTTAACTTCAAACAACCTTAATTTATTTAAAAACAATTATATTAAGTTATGGCAACTAATTGTTATAGATTTAAAATATTGGGGGAAAATACCCCTATCATTATGGGGTAGAATTTCGGTAATTAAAATGATGGTATTACCTAAAATGCTTTTTTTTGTCGAAGGCTTTCACGGTCAGAGTTCATTGGTTCTTGTAGGTTATCCGGGCTGTGTAACCGTGGTCTTGGAATTTTCTTTCCTGACGTTTCGCCAGCAACTGTGGCAGGCATCTTCAGAGTACTAACACTGAAGGACAGTGTCTCTCAGTGTCAAGGGTGTAGGAAGAGTAATATATAGTCAGAAAGGGGTTGGGTTTGAGCTGAGTATTGTCCTGCAAAAGTAATGTGCTAATCATTGTCCTGTAAGTATCAAGATAATGTGCTAATAAAAAAAAAAAAAAGATAATGTGCTAATGAGGGTATGGTATGTTAATATGGAACCATTGTATCCTGAAGTGATCTGTTAATGTGTGTAATCCAAAGCTAATCTGCATGGCTATTGTTGAATGTTGTCTTTGTTAGTCTGGAGGTTAGAATGAATAAGGCTTGGCTTCCTGTTCTGAAAACCTCCAGACTAACAAAGACAACATTCAACAATAGCCATGCAGATTAGCTTTGGATTACACACATTAACAGATCACTTCAGGATACAATGGTTCCATATTAACATACCACACCCTCATTAGCACATTATCTTGATACTTACAGGACAATGATTAGCACATTACTTTTGCAGGACAATACTCAGCTCAAACCCAACCCCTTTCTGACTATATATTACTCTTCCTACACCCTTGAAACTGAGAGACACTGTCCTTCAGTGTTACTACTCTGAAGATGCCTGCCACAGTTGCTGGCGAAACGTCAGGAAAGAAAATTCCAAGACCACGGTTACACAGCCCGGATAACCTACAAGAACCAATGCTTTTTTTTTGTTTCAAAATTTACCAATTATAAAAGGAGCTCAAATATTTAAAATTTGGAAAAAAATATTTTACATTTTTTATGGGGCAAAGATGGACATAGAATAGCATATAATAATTTAATTGAACTAAAAGAAACAGGAGGTTTGGGGTTACCAGATTTGAGAATGTATTATGAGGCATCTTGTTTTGTTTGGTTAAAGACCTGGATTTTGTTAGAGAATCCCAAAATATTGGAAATAGAAGGTTTTAATTTACGTTTGGATGGCATGCATATTTGTGGTAGGATAAGGAAAAGGTAAACAAAGATTTTAATAGTCACATTAATTAATTAATTTAATTATTTAATAATCAATAATTTAATAATTAATAATTTAATTATTGATTAAAAGATTTGGTTTATTTTAAATTTGGAAAAAATATAAAAGGTTTTTTGAAAATAAAACTCCGGGATGGATTAATCCAGTAGAAGCATTTATGAAGAGAGGGATACAATTAAATTTAGATATGGATGTATAGAGAAATTATAGATTGTAAGGAAGGAGATTGGGCTTTAAGAAGTAGAGAAGAACTTAATATTAAAGACTGGTTTATGTATTATAAATTAAAAGATATATTTAACAAAGATAAGCAAGTTGGATTTAATAAAAATAAATCCAAACTAGAAAATATAATAATAAAGGGAAATAAAGGATTGATAGGAAGGATATATAGATTATTAATTGAAGTAAATTTAGAACAAGAAAGAATTAAACCAGTAATGGTGAAATGGATGAAGGAGTTAGGATATAATATTGATTTGGAAACATGGGAAAACTTATGGAAGAAAGAATTCAAATTTACAATAACCAATGAAATTAGAGAGAACTTATATAAAATGTTTTATAGATGGTATATAACTCCCGTGATGATAAGCAAAATGAAAAAAGGAGACATGGATTTATGCTGGAAATGTGGAAAGGAAAGAGGAACTTTTATGCATGCATTGTAGATATGTAAATTTAAAAAAAAATTCAAAAAAAAGTAATAAGAGAAACTAATAATTTGATTAATACGAGAGTAAAAAGAAATCCTGCATTTTGTTTATTGGGGATTCCTCAAGAAAAAATGGATAGAAATGATAGGGTCATTTGTCAATATAGTTTTGCTGCTGCAAGAATTATAATACCCAAATTTTGGAAGCAAGTAAATAAACCTTCAATTAGTGACTGGAGAGAGAAATTATGGATGTATATGAGGATGGCCAAATTAACAGAATTCCTACATGGAAAAGATATGGAAGAATTTTAAAAAACATGGGCGAAAGCCGTCACATATTGGGATAAACTGGCAAAAATGGATTTTACTATTTTAGTTAATGAATTATAGAAATAAGTTTAACTTTTTTTTTTATCTTACTGTCAATAGTGTAATCTTTAAACTGTTTAGACACTTCTCCGGAAGTCTGGTGACGGGTCACTTTTTATTGTGGGTGGTGGGTCAAAAGGATATTTTGAATTTTGTAATTTTGCAATTTTGATTGTATTAAGCAGATTATATAATTGATACTCTTTTGTATTTTCTTTTTATTATTGTATTTGTTTGTTTTGTTTTATGTGTTATGTTATAAAAAAAATTATATAAAAAAAACCCAGAGAGCAATATTGAAACTGCATTCCTTGGGTGTGTGTTTTTGAAATTCAAAACAAATTTTAGTGACATTCTGGTACTATAGGCACAAAGTCCACTTGGAATATATCTTATAATACGTACCCGAGCAGATAGAGAAGCATTCTGTTTGTTAATGAAGGTTTATGTGTGCATAATAGGTTTTACTAGACCACTGAAGAAGGCCTGGAGTCCGAAATACATTTGGCACATGGTTTTAGATTATCAACCCTGTATTTGTTGCCATAAGGGCTTGTAATAAATATACTTCATTGTTTAATTGAATTTTATTGCACCCAACCTTTCATGTACCCAACTTTGTTTTCAGGCTGGGTCATTTCCCCCTCAGTTTTGTCCATCAAAATGACCCGCTGTGCTGTGGCTCAAGCCCCCCCACCCAAAAAAAAACACGAAACATAGAGGAACTGCCAGTAGCCATGCAAGCTGACTTGGCTGTAGGGTTGCCAGGTCCTTCTTCGCCACTGGTGGGAGGTTTTTGGAGCAGAGCCTGAAGAGGGTAGGGTTTGGGGAGGGGAGGGACTTCAGTGCCATAGAGTCCAATTGCCAAAGCAGTTCCCTAGGTGAACTGATCTCTGTTGGCTGGAGATCTGTCATAATAGCAGAAGATCGCCAGCTAGTACCTGGAGTTTGGCAACCCTACTTGGCTGCCACTAATGAGAGGAGCTTTGAATATCAGGGAAGGTTTGGATGCAGAATGTTTGAATAATCATAAAGATGGAAATACTAGATTCCCTTTCCCCTTCCTGGTTTCCAGCTTGATTTGGGAAATCCTTAGATCTCTGCCTGCTGGGTGATGCTAGCCTGGTTTCAAGCAGCAAGGGGGGAGTGGCACAATATAGTGGGGGATGGCTGTGGTTGAATGCCAACCATGATTGATGGTGCATGAGAGAATCTTGGCAGTGTAAAGGCACTGCCATGCTTTATTTATAATGTAAATCACAATTCACATTTAATTCTCAGTGAAATAAATGGAAGATAATCACTTCACTGTGCATTAAGATCTATCCATTTCAGTGGGGCTTAATTATGTTTAATTTGTCTTACCATAAGGATTTACCTAAGATACTGTATTATCTAAATTAGCTATTGTTAAAAAGAACAGAAAACAAAGGAACATCTTGCATAAAAATAACCCAGCTCTGTTTTCACTGAATAGATACAAATCTCCCCACCGCCCGCCACAGTGTAACTTGCCCATATGGAATGCATAAACCAGACTTTGCAAAGCAGTAAAACAACTCCCTGCTAAAACGCCATACTAATATTTTAGCTTTTTCAGAAAATACTGTCCCACAAACTGTGAAAACAATGTTCTCTGCCAGTGTTAGAAACTGGAGGATGAAACATTTGATACAGAACAATTAGAGATTCTGCTATGGTTAAGAAGAAGAAGAAGAAGAGTTGGTTTTTATAGGCCGACTTTCTCTACCACTTTAAGGGAGACTCAAACCAGCTTAAAATCACCTTCCCTTCCCCTCCCTACAACAGACAGACACCCTGTGAGGTAGGTGGGACTGAGAGAATGTGACTTGCCCAAGGTCAACCAGCTGGCTTCATGTGTAGGAGTGGGGAAACAAATCCAGTTCACCAGATTAATGCCCGCCGCTTGGGTGGAGGAGTGGGGAATCAAACCCTGTTCTTCAGATCAGACTCCACCGCTCCAAACCACTGCTCTTAACCACTACACCACACTGGTTTCAAAAGTGGTATAATATATGTTAACATATACTTTAACTTTAAATATAATATGCAGACCTGACCTGGATGGCCCAGGCTAGCCCAATCTCATAAGCTAAGCAGGGTCGACCCTGCTTAGTTTTTGGGTGGGAGACAACCAAGGATTTCCAGGGTCACTATGCAGAGGCAGACAATGGCAAACCTCCTCTCTTAGGCCCCTTTCAAACAGCCCTTATAATCCATTTGAGAAGCTGGTTGCTAAGGGGTTTTTTGTGTCATTTCAGACACAAATGTTTTGGCTCCCTGCTGCTAATGGATTAAAAAAATATATTTTCAGACAAAGCCGCTTGTGTCCCATTGACATACTAGGACTCAGCCGTTTTTTTAATGAAAACTACTATCTCCTATTATTTAAATACATTTCCAAAAGGACCGCTTTCCCTCTGCCTTTTTCTCATGGCATGTTCTTTTTCAGCTTTTTTTAAAAAATTGTTCTAGGATTAGTGCTATAATGCTATATAGCACCATAGCAATCCAATGCATCAGACTGCTGGTGATATAGCAATTCAGTGCTATATCTCCAGCATTCAGATCCATTGGATTGCTGTCATGCTATAGTTCTATAGCACTAATTTTAGAATGTTTTTAAAAAGAAAAAAAATGCACCACGAAAAAGGTGGGGGGAAAGCATGGTGCTGTTTGAAATAGCCAGAGCGCTTCACAATACTTTAGAGACGGCTCATTAATGGATTGAAATCAGCTGTATGAAACACCCTGTATCGTTTTACTTGGAAACAGCCCAACAATGGATAGCATTTGGTTTAGAACAGTAGTCTGGAAGGGGTCTTAGTCTCTTGCCTTGAAAACCCCATGGAGTCGCCATAAATCAATTGCAGCTTGACAGCACATTCCACCACTACCACCATAATATGTAATCCATCCTTATGATTTAGGACAGGATGTTGGAATGAATGAGCAGTTTCCTTTCACTAGATGAAGGATTATTCTCTAGAACAGTGATGACTAACCTTTTAGAGACTGAGTGCCCAAACTGCAACCCAAAACCCACTTATTTATCGCAAAGTGCCAACACGGCAATTTAACCTGAATATGATAATAAGGAGGTAGCACATACCCATCAGGGCTAGTAACCCGTGATGGACTTTTCCTCCAGAAATTTGTCCAATCCCCTCTTAAAGGCATCTAGGCTAGATGCCATCACCACATCCTGTGGCAAGGAGTTCCACAGGTTAATTACATGCTGGGTAAGTGGGTGTTCCTCTTTTAGTAGGGGATTTCACTGAAAGGTGGGAGGCGCCACAAAGCCTGCGCTGCTCCCCTCCCCTCCAGCTCTGCCACGCTGTGAGCTATGCTCCCTTCCAACCTAGCTCCTCTCCAACCCCACTACGGGAATCACCTTCGCCACAGACTCAACAGGCTGCGCCGCACCCTCACACCCCATGTGAGCCGCCCTGCCACATGTGACAGGGGAGGGAGGAAGAGCTCCCATTGGGCTGCTGGGCAGAGTGGCGGGTGATGTGAGAAATGCCCTCAGGGGCGCATGGAGAGGGGGAGGGGAGCGGCCCAGCCTCGTGTCCCTCTGGCTTTCTAGTAACAAACTCAGGCGAACTCTGTGCTGGGGCAACGGCGTGCATGCGCGTGCCATAGGTTCGCCACCACTGCTGTAGAATAAGCATTGTAAACAGTCCCTTTGAGTTGTTACATTTCCAGATCTCCTATCACACATACTGACAGTTTGCTACATGCAAGTGTCTCAATATGCACAATTGCCATTTTGTCTGACCTGTGTACATATGTTCCAGCTTCCATAAGTGCAAATGTATAACCTAAAAAATAAAGGTTTTTAATCAACTGTACCAAAGTCAGAATATATACATGTTGCCCCACTCAGGCAAAATGGCAACTGTGAGTACTGAGACAATCTCATCTATACACGGTAGGAGTGCTAGAAGGTAATCAATGGAAGGGTTATAGACTCAAAAAACCTGAGCATCATTCTCTATTCAGCCACTGATGTGATACACTACATTGATTTCTAAGCCCTTGTAAGGTACAAAGAAGAAGAGTTGGTTTTTATATGCCAACTTTGTCTACCTTTTAAGGAGAATCAAACTGGCTTACAATCTCCTTCCCTTCCTCTCCCCACAACAGACACCTTGTGAGGTAGGTGAGGCTGAGAGAGCTCTAAGAGAACTGTGACTAGCCCAAGGTCACCCAACTAGCTTCATGTGGAGGAGTGGGGAGACCAACCCAGTTCACCAGATTAGAGTCCACCGTCATGTGGAGGAGTGAGGAATCAAACCCAGTTCTCCAGATTAGAGTCCACCGCTCCTAACCGCTGGAGCACACCTGCTTTAAATAAAATAAACACATCAGGGAAAATCACTTAAACCTGCATCGCACAGGAGTGTCAATGCTAAAGTCCTAAATACAGAAGGCAATGTTTGGTGATTTTACCTCCGCTGAATATGTATGGGGTACTGGGATATGCATTTCACAGTCTGTGAACAACGGAGGAGGATCCACTACTATTTCCCAAGGGGCAGGAGGGGGCGCAACAGCACAAGAGTCTACGAATCCACCTGGAACAAATTTTTAAAATATTACTTTAAAAAATGATGCACATTAAGACAATGTCAACCATGTTCCCGAATTTCCTGGCTTCTACCTTGCTACTGCACCCATGCATCTGGCATTCTTCTGTCAGCATCATAGTGTTCCTGAATCCCATACATCCGGTAAATTGCTTTAAATGTAGTTCCACTACAGCCTCAATTCAGTCCTATTTCCCACTTCTCACTACCACTGCTAGTACAATGGGCTATATACAAAAGTATTTAAAAAAATATGTCAGCAGCTCAACCAAAAAACATTCCTAATTAAAATTGCCAAATAATTTATAATAGACTAAAATTGACCAAATTATAATTTATCTAAATTGCAATTGCCCAACATTAGGGGTCGAACTTTATCTGCTATTGCACAAAATTTGGCTACCTGTTTTCCATCTGGGCATTCCCTTCCCAGAGGTGACTCTTAATTCTCCCTTCATCTGAGCTGACTGCGATTTGGCTGAATACAAAAGTATTTAATGTTTCTGCCCCAAGTTAAGGGAGAACTGTCCAGCTAACTTTAGATAAAGAATCACGGGAACAATGTCTTCCATTCATTCACTGAGTTGCTAAAAGTTTCTACAGGCTTTCAAGATTGGATCTCCTTTACAGATGAATGTTCACAGAAGCATATTTATACTGGCGCTTCGCTCTTTAGCTACCATCGAAGGAAGGAAGTCTCCATATACCTTCCGTTCAGTAGCAAAACTCAAGAATTATCATGGGAAGGCATCTGTAGCACATGATGTCCTTTGAAGGCAGATAGTACATCATTAATTAATTTTCTGTTACAGCAACCCAATTGCTCTCAACCTCCTGGCTCCACTCTTTCCTGAAAGGAAGGATGTTCAAAATCTCATGCTCTGAGCACAGAGTAAACTTAATTTCATTGTACAGGAGCTGATAGGAAATGAGCTGCGTACAAGGAAATGAGAAACCTGCCCACAGCTATTCAGAAACTCACATCTGCCACTGGAAAGAGAAAGAAAAGTCAGTGTTGCAAGGTGGAATCCCTTCTGCAAAAATAAGGCTCGATCTGACTTCCTTCTTATTCCCCATATAACTCACCACCATAAAGCTCACTGGCCCAGTGTGTTTCTCGACGTTCAGTGAAGGTCTCTAGACGATACTGAGAATGCAAAAGAGCAATTACAGTATGTACATAAGCTATAGGAGAAGTGGCACTGAAATGATTTTAATGCAAAAAAAACCCACCCACGCACCCAAAAAAACTTGCTGTCCTGGGGGGGGGGGTGGGCAGAGTGGTAAGCAAAACTGTCTTCTCTCAGTGTGGCCTTAACTGAAGCCAAACTTCCACTGAATATAGGTTTTGACATTCAACTTTGGAACCCATGAAGCTAAGAAGAACAGAGTGTTTTGAGCTTGTGCAAACTGCTTTCTCTCATTAGTAAACATGTCTAAGAGCCAAACTACACATGGTGGCATCCTCAATGGTGCCACAAGGACGCTGCTGCCATTTTAAAGTCATTTAAAAATGCTGTGAGGCGTTATTCTCCCCTGCACCTTTTCAAGTACTGAAACAGCCTGTGGTGGGGGTGTCTGTTTCAGCACCTGCAAAGGTGTAAGGGGGGACCAGAACGCCTCAACCCACTATGTTGCAGGCCTGATCAGGACTGGCCCCTCACAGCATTTTTAAACGACTTTAAAATGGTGGTGGTATCCCTGTGGAGGCCATGAGGATGCTGTCATGTCTAGTAACACAAGATTATCAGGGAACCATGGCCATCAATCAACCAGTTAATACATTCATCTGTATCTCTTGCTATCTCAGCCAGGAACTGGTCCTCAGGCTGGCTTACACATGAATCAAAATTCACAGTAAAAAAAATCACTTTGACTATCACTGTCTGAAATAGCAGAAAAAATATAAATGGACATAGTGTGTAAAAGGAGCAATTTCTTTAAATAAAATCAATGATAAAATCAAATCCACAAAATACCAGTGAAAATAAATGGGTCTTATCCAAAAAAACAAAATCTTAAAATGTCCAGCACCAGGTAAGCAGTTACAGGGAAGGTGGTCCAAACTCGGGGACACAACCCAAAGAGCCTAGTTTGTTTGTCATGCCCTGCCTCACTTCTGAGAGAGGAGGGAGATGGAATGGGGTCTCCAAAGAGACCCTCAGTTGACAGGCTGGTTTGTAATTCGACTGAATCTCCGGAGTCAAGATAAACTGCAGTGCAAAACTTGACAGAGCTTTTTTCTTTTTCTTCTTAAAGAAAAGGTTAGTTCACTTTATGCAGCTATGGTACTTAAGACCATAAGAAAGGCCCTTCTGGATCAGACCAAGGCCTATCAAGTCCAGCAGTCTGTTCACACAGTGGCCAACCAGGTGTCTCTAGGAAGCCACTAACAAGATGAGTGCAGCAGCACCACCATCCTGCCTGTGTTCCACCGCACCCAAAATAATAGGCATGCTCCTCTGATACTAGAGAGAATAGGTATGCAGCATGACTAGTATCCATTCTAACTAATAGCCATGAATACCCCTCTCCTCCATGAATATGTCCACTCCCCTCTTAAAGCCCTCCAAGCTGGCAGCCATCACCACATCCTGGGGCAGGGAGTTCCACAATTTAACTATGCGTTGTGTGAAAAAATACTTCCTTTTATCTGTTTTGAATCTCTCAACCTCCAGCTTTAGCAGATGACCCCGTGTTCTAGTATTATGGGAGAGGGAGAAAAACTTCTCCCTGTCCACTCTCTCCAAACGCTGCATAATTTTATAGACCTCTATCATGTCTCCCCTCAGCCGCCTTCTTTCCAAGCTAAACAGCCCTAAGCGTCATAACCGCTCCCCATAGGACAGCTGCTCTAGTCCCCTAATCATTTTGGTTGCTCTTTTCTGCACCTCAAGCTCTGTAATATCCTACATACCCTGTATGTGTTGAGAGGGGTGAGATTCCGGACTTTCATATGCTTTGCAGGGGCAGTCCTATAGAAATGCTTCCTGGATACATACTGCAGAAGAGCGTCTTTAACATCCTGCTCAGAAACGTAGAGGGTGCTAGGAAATGAAACAGATAACTTACTATTCTTCATTTTTTACATCAGTGTGAAGCAGTATAGAATGTAACAAACATTGCATATTTCTTCACAAGAAACTCTCACGCACACGGGCACATTTAAAAATCTCATGTATATCCATTTCTCTAGATGCATGTACGGTTGACATGATCTAGGAAGCTTCAACCAATGCAGGGACTAGGGCTTTATCAATGCATATTGATAAACCCGAACAAAAAATAAATCAGGTTTTACCTGATACCAAAACCTGGGAATAAAGGCGAAGCTGAATAGCTGATTGCCAAATCAGCTGAATAGGTATTCGGCTTTTTTCAGCTTTGGCTTTCCCCAGGCTTTTCCCTATGGGAATTTTTTTTTAATGAGCTCTGGGGGAGCTCATTTGCTTCTCTTTGGAGGAGGGGCAACCCCTTCGGGGGCTCATAAAATTGGACCCTCTAGCCCAATCTTCACCAAAATTTAGGGTTCATGCAAGGAGAGTTACCCTCAAAATTTGGGAACTCTACCTCCAAAAGTGGCCACACAGGAGCTTCGAAAAAATCCCTATAGACTATAATGGACCCAGATTTTTTTTTGGGGGGGGGACCCGGAAATAAAGCTGAAATACCCCTTTACCGGTATAGGTATTCAGCTTAATCCGAGTTTACTGGAAAAAAATCGGGCCCAATAAACCCGAACCCCGAACCCTAGCAGGGACACATCAGGCCTCCTCAGACAACATACCCGGGAAGACAAGATGTGGCAATGGGGAGCCATAATAAGCATGCTGCCTCACACCTGCCCTTGTTAGATCTCAACCCTCACTATGCTGGAACAAAAGCATGACACCAACACCTGGTCTAATTGTGCACACTTAGTCCCCATCTCCACGACCAGGAAAAATGAGTGTGTACATGATGGGGTGGCTCTAGTATGCTCATTCCTGCTCCATATTTATGCATGCTGTCTTATCTCTGGTTATGCCCTCTGAGGAGGGCTAGTGTTGTAGACCAGTACACAGTCATTGCATGTGAAGAACTATGCTTGAGATTTATTTTCTGTAGATATTTATACCCCATTTCTTCCTCCACACACATTGGGACCTAAGATGGCTTACAACATCCCTCTCCTCCACTTTATCCTCACAACAATAACCTGTAAGGTAGGGTAGAAGGACAGCAATTGACTGCCTGGCCTCTTTTGTTGTGGAGATATAACAGTAAAGGCATAGGTGCAAAGTGAAGTTGGGAAAGATCACAGGAAAGATGGGGAAACCTCTGGAGGTACATTGAAGCACCCTGATGCTGTGAAGAAGCCAAGGCAAACAACCCATATGCAAGTGATCAAGATTTCACTCCATGGTTTTAAATATTGGTAAAAATTCATCCTATCAGCACAAATTAAAAAATAAATAACAGAAGTAGTTTTAAAAAATTATTACTTTAGGCCTGTCTGGTATGGACCAAATTCTTCATGTTCCTTATTGGGCAACTGATCAGCTTGGCCAGATTTGTCTCCTGCAATGGTACGGATGAAACATAATATGATAGACAAGTTAATACCTTCTTCTCTTACTACTAGTTTAGAGACAGCGGTAGGGCTGTTGAAAAAAAATTCGGTATAGTTCGGCTTCGGCAAAATTCGGCCCGTTTTTATTCGGGCCATGCCGAAGTCCGAAGTCCCCCGCTTCGGATCCCCGGAAATTCGGGGGGATCCGGAGTTCGGGGGAAAATTCGGCCCCCCGCGCGCCTTCAGGGGGATTCCCTCTGAATACCCTCTGCGCTGTCTGCGCAGGCAGCGCAGAGGGGCTTGCCAGCCCCCAGCCAGCCCTGCCGGCAGTCCCAGCAGGGCTGGAGGGGGGCTTTAAATAGATCTGGGCCTCCCGGCCGGGAGGCACAAATCTGTTTAAAGGGCTCGCCACGCCTCCAGGGAAGCTCCCTGGAGGCGCGGGGGGGGGAACAGATCTGCGCCTTCCAGCTGGAAGGCGCAGATCTGTTTAAAGGGGCCGAATTCACCGAATTTATTCGGGAACACCCCGAACTCGGCAAATTTGGCTCCCCGGTTTCCCCCCTTTTTGAGTTTGGTTCGTCCGAACCGAAAAACCGCCGAATTGAGGGAAATTCGGCTGTTTTTCAGTTCGGACTGAACCGAATCAACAGCCCTAGACAGTGGAGCTGAAGGCATTGTTTAGTGATCAGTAATGAACAATCTGAAGGTCTGTGATATGGTGCAGGAATATGTGGTTTTCCATTTCTCCTCTTTTCTTGCCCATCCAGCTTGAAGAAGAGTTGTGTGTGACTCAAAATTTGCATCCTGGACCGCATAAAGGTAGTTGTGACATTTTTCTCACTGAAATTCAGTATCTTTTCCTACCTCTTTTAATTCCCACAAACAGTGCCACCAGGATCACGCTGGATTCATACTAGCATGAGCGTTACCCCTGAAACCATTACTTTTAGGTTTCGACAGAACTGTTGGGGACATGTTGATTATAAAATAAGGTGAATAAGAACAAACTTTGTTTTTATAAACATAGAGTTCAAAATACACAATAAACCCAACCTTTCCTAATCCTATCACAAATACCTCCCTTTCCTAACTACCTCACTTTATTTTAAAACAAAACAAAACACCTGCCTACCTATCCCAGGCCTACTTCTCTCTCAATCACATCATCTGTCATCCAATTAGAATACTTCACTCCTACCACTTTTCCTCATTGCTTCTTCCTCTCATTCTGTTAGTCAAAGTCACTCCACTTCACATGCACCCTCCCCCACCCAACCAACATTCTTACATTTGAAACACCTGCCAAAAACAGGTAGAGCAATCCTGCGGGGGGTGGGACAGAGCTGCATAGGAGGCAGCGTGACCCCTACTCCGGCATCCATGCTACTTGCTCTATGGCATGGATACCAGCGTAGGACAACTAACGCCAGCCAGGGAATGACACCGCAGCGCAGGCCTCTGGCACCGGCAAAATAGCTGGCGTAGCCCCGTGAAACTCCATGGTGGAATTTCATGGGTATTGTATTTTCAGGCGATTTATTTCTGATTTTACCAGCTGGGAAACCCCTTAGGAGGTGGCGCATCTGCACCGTTCCCGACTGGCATCAAATTAACCCCCCTTAGGGGGTTACAATGTGCTGTATGTACACATTGTGTGGCACGACCATTCTTAAATGCATTAGATTACAATTCATCTCCAGGTGACAGAGATCAGTTCACCTGAAGAAAATGGCCACTTTTGCAATTGAACTCTATGGCATTATACCCCACTGAAGTCCCTCCCCTCCCCAAACTTCACCTTCCTTGGGCTCTACCCTCAAAATCTCCAGGTATTTCCCAACCCAGAGCTGGCAACCCTAGTGGTGGAAAAAGGGGAAACAAGGTGCAAGGGAGACTTTGGTTAAATAAACACGGTTTCCAGCCTTTGTAGGTAGAAGCAAATTTTCAAGCAGTATAGTTTGAAATCAGATATTCTAATATGCTTCCAGATTTCTTGATTTAGCAGTTATTGGTGCATGTTTTTAGTCAGTTCTACAAATACATAGCAATGCCAGGGCTTTAGCAGGCATCGATTGATAAGCACCTATATCCATCCAATTTCTAAACTCAGTCAGTCCATGTGTGGATAGCTAAAGACCAAAACTGCAGGGTCAGGCAGAGTAAGAGAGCTCTACCACAGGAAGTTAGATTGCTAAAAAGATTAACTTTAAACTCTACTTAATATCCTTTATCTCATCAGAAGTGTAATCAGACATTTTAAACAAGAATAACTTCCAAATAGCAAATAACTAGAAGCTGATTAAACAATTGCAAAATATACATACATTTCCAAAACCTGTAGTTTTAAAGTTTGCATCTTACAAATTTTGGTACAATTCAGCTTTCTGACAGCCCCCTCCCCCAAATCTAAATTGCAAATCCTTTTGTAAGCATCAAGGCAATGTATTGAATTTAAAACCTTTAGCTTTTCCAAAACCCTTCAACCTGATAGCAGTCATACACTGAAATGCTGTTGGGAAGGGGGATCAAAACTAAAATAAATTAAAATGCATGAAAGCACATTTGAGTCAGAAGTATTTGCATGAGATTCCCCTCCCCCTATTTTCTAGCCATGCAAATAATGTGAGTAATTGAGCCATGGTGCAATCCTAAGAAAGTTATAGCCTGTTGAGCCCATTTACTCCAAACAATTTAGAAGGGTATAACTCAGTTTAGGATTGCACTGTCAGAGACTGAGAGTATACCATCTTCCAGGCATGAAGTAGGGGCCACTGGAGGTGTGTGGGGGTAGGTAGTTGTGAATTTCCTGCATTGAGCAGGGGGTTGGACTAGATGACCCTGGTGGTCCCTTCCAACTCTATGATTCTATACCTACCAGTATCATTCATTTCATTGTCCACTAGCTCAAAAGGGGGTGCAGAGGTTCCTTCATAGGCAGAACATGGGTCAGCTGTACCTATAACACAGAAAGTCAAAGTGTCGCAAAAGGAAACCATCCACAGACTCAAGGAATCGCTCTTCCCCTTGCTCATTTATCTACATGTTGGGGATACAGCAGGACAACCCATCTCCTATTTCACAGTAAATGTATCATTACCAGCAGGTACACATGAAGCTGCCTTACACTGAATCAGACCCTTGATCCATCAACGTCAATATTGTCTACTCCAACTGGCATAGGGTCTCAGGGAGACTCTCTAGGGTCTCAGGGAGAGGTCTTTCACATTACACACTTGCCTAATCCCTTTAACTGGAGGTGCCGGGGATTGAACCTGGGACCTTCTGCATGCCAAGCAGATGCTCTACCACTGAGCCACAGCCCCTTCCAAAGGTAATTCTTAAATTTTTAAGCTTGCTAGCTCTGTGAATCATACAGAGATAGATCACGGCCCAAAGGTCAGAGTGTTAAATGTTGGGTGGGGAGATGAGTGATTGGATACCACGGCTAAAAGGAAATCACTTCCTTTTAGTTTATAAAAGAAACATCGTAACCTGGACTCACAAGGTGGTCGCAGTTGGAAGAGATTAGGAAACTACTTTCCAAATTCAAAGGTTAAAATTTTCCCCAAGATCAGAAATGTTATTGTAATGATAAATGTTAATGGATCAGATTACACTGGAATCTGTACAATTACAGGTGTCTTTATAAATGAAAAAGTCCATCATTACCTACTTGGAACAGACAGCAGTGCCCTGGACTAACTCCTTCCAGGAAAGTTACTCTGAACCAGTTTTTAAAAATTCTTTCTTGAACGATGCCTCTGGAAGGATCAAGTTATGGGACGGGCTAAAAACCAATTTAACTCATCATATGCTTAATTCACCCTGTTTCAAGGTTTAATTCAAACCAGGGCTCACTGTGGAACCTTTCTTAAAATGAAGATGGGCCCTGGTCTTGGGGGTGAGGGGGAATTGCAATCAAGTTGAAGTCGATTTATGGTAACCCTATAGGGTTTTCAAGGCAAGAGAAGTGGTTTGCATTTCCTGCCTCTGCTTAATGACCCTAGACTTCCATCCAAACCAGGGCCAATCCTACTGAGCTTCCAAGATCTGACGAGACCAGGCTATCCTGGGCCATCCAGGTCAACTTGGTCTACACTTGGTCTATACCAAGTTACAATAAACAAAAGCATGCATTTGCTGAGTACCTCCCACTCACTGCTGAGCAACAGGAGTAGGACATGTGGATTTCAGACTTCCTAGGAAAAGGCTAGATTTTTCTGCAGGCTTAATTGGCAACTTCTACATCAGAGAACAGCAACATGATGTGAAGATCTCCCATGTCAAACGCACAGTCAGCACCGCCAGCTGAAGACAAAGGTTTGAAATCAGCAGGATTCCACTCTGGACTATAATGAAGAGGGGAAGCATGGCATAGCAGTAGAGCATGCATGCAAAAAGTCCAAGATTCAGTCCCTAGAATCTCCAGTTAAGTAGACTACATAGTGTGTGTGTGTGAAGTGACTGTGTGTGTGTGTTAAGTGCCGTCAAGTCGCCTCCGACTCATGGCGATCCTATGAATGAAAGTCCTCCAAAATGTCCTATCATTGACAGCCTTGCTCAGGTCCTGCAAATCGAAGGCCGTGGCTTCCTTTATCGAGTCAGTGTATCTCTTGTTGGGTCTTCCTCTTTTCCTGCTGCCCTCAACTTTTCTTAGCATGACTGTCTTTTCCAGTGACTCTTGTCATCTCATGACGTGACCAAAATACGATAGCCTCATTTTAGTCATTTTAGCTTCTAGGGTCAGTTCAGGCTCGATTTGATCTATAACCCACTGATTTGTTTTTTTGGCAGACCACGGAATCCGTAACACTCTCCTCCAACACCACATTTCAAAGGAATCTATTCTCTTCCTATCAGCTTTCTTCACTGTCCAGCTTTCACACCCATACATAGTAATGGGGAATACGATGGCATGAATTGTAAAGTGACTACATAGTAGATAATGTTACAGTTCTGTGCCTGAGACCCTGGAAAGCCACTGCCAGTCAAAGCAGACTACATTTACCTTGATAGACCAATGGTCTCTCTCAGAACAACGCAGTATAAGTACGAAGTCATCTGCTGAACTGGAAACAAAATCCTGTTTTTTTTTTTTTTTTTTAAGAACATTCATTTGTGACACTCAGAAAGAATGGGGGGAAAGGAAGCCTTAAAATTAAAAGGAGTGTGTTTTCTAAACACATGCAGTGGAACATTCTCTTAATTACACCATCACAGCATCTCATATTCTCCAGAGCTTCTTGTATGCCCGTGAGCCAGCAAATAATCATAAAGCCATTAAAAAAAAAAAAACTTTGCGATGTTTGTTGCTGACGACCAATGAGAACATCAGCAGCTCTTTTTGAATTTTTTGTTCCAAATGGAGGATTTAATCATTTGTTCTGCATCTCTCATTTTTGTGAGGACAGTTTGACAACCGCACTTCTGAACAGTCTTGGCGCACTAGATGCCACTATTGAATTTAGCTCTAAAACTGAACAAAGTAAAGAGGCAGCTCAAGCTCCCAGTTTACATACCTGTAATGCCCATTGGGTCACAACCGTCTCTGCATACCTTCTGTCGCATATGGAAGAATTTGAAAATATTCTCACTTCCAGAGCAGCCCAGGTAACCATCAGTAGGTCTGTTGTTACTGGAGCCAAACTGATTTTTCACTGGGCCAGAGTATGTGTAAATATTTGAGCATAACTCCACTTCCCGTTAGGTGCTTGGGTGGAGGAAGGTATGGAGGAATTTTCTGAACAGGAACCAAAGCTTAAGGATGTGGAATTTCACAACACATGTAATTGCAGTAAAAGATGTGTTTGAGCAAGAGGGAGGCATTCACTGCTTTAGATGGAACTTGGTGGTGCTCACATGACGTGGGTTCTATTGCTGGAACACATGCGGGTTCTTCTGAAACTGGGAGGCCTTGACTTTTGTCCCAGCAAGTCAGTAAAGGCAAACTTTTTGCTTTCCACAAGTTTCATTTTGAAGGAATCAAGATTCTTTGAGAATGTAAAAATCCCAAATGTCCTTAAATTCAGTTGGATTTTTACGTATACATTGTAACACTGCAATAAACCAGCAAAACAAATATACCCATCACAGTGGCACAATTGTGAACAAAATGAATGGAGCACGATGCATTTCCTTTTCTTAGAAAAGAGTACATTTGGCTATGACCTAAAATATGGCACATACATTGCATTCCCAAGGAGAGTTACTCCAGTAGGGTTGCCAACTGCCAGGTAGTAGCAGGAGATCTCCTACTAATTCAACTGAACTCCAGCCGATAGAGATCAGATCACCTGGAGAAAAATGGCCGCTTTGGCAATTGAACTCTATGGCTTTGAAGTTCCTCTTCTCCCCAAACCCCGCCCTCCTCAGGCTCCACCCCAAAAATCTCCCTCCGATGGCGAAGATGGACCTGGCAACCCTATACTCTAGTCTAAGCCCATTCATTTCAATGGGCTTAGACTGGAGTAACGCTCCTTAGGAATGCACTGATATTTTGAAAAAGGCAGCATCTTTGTATATATTATGTTGTTAAAGTAAGGAGTTTGAAAGTCCCTTTCTAATAGGATTTTCAGTCAAAACTAAACATTGAAGTTACTGTGACTGCCTGCAATCTCTTTTTCAAATTTACAGTATTTGATGGCTGACACAAACTATGGGGACTGAAATCAAACAAGTCCATGGAGTCATTAATCATTCTTTCTTCCTTAAAAGGAAAGCAGTATGATCCAAAGCAGGGTTACATCCTTCTAAACTTATGGGGTTGGATCCAGCCAATTTTTCCATTCATTCTCACCCTAGTCCCTTTTTGTGAAAGCACTTGTTCCACATAACTTTCATTCATGCAGGTCCCATGATATCCAGAACAGCTTTCTTGGTTAGATTCAAGTCCAGTAGCACAGTAGAAAGTCAAAGCTCCCTTTGTCAGATGAAGGGAGCTTTGGCTTTTGTAAGTTTATATCCCCCAAAATCTTTTTGGTCTCTAAGTTGTTACCGGACTCGAATCTAGCTGTTCTACTGCAGACCAACACAGTTACCCTCTGAAACTAGCTTTCTTGGTGGTCAATGGTGACACCACTCCCCTCTTCTCCTATTTACCAGCAGAAAAGCTGGCTGAACCCAAACTGTTTAGTTCAATGGACTAAGAAGGGTGTAACTGTATTTAGGATTGCACTGTGGGGTTTTTTTCCTGTTATGTCCACAATTATAATTATATTGTCTCTTTGCTCTTTCCCCATCTCCTTCCTTCCTTCTCTCTTGCTCTGTGTTGGGTAACCCAACAAACCAACTAGCTGACCAACCAGGAGACTGTGAATTCTCTAGCCATCTAGCTAACCTCGCTTGAAAACCGCTTTCAGATCTTATCATAGTCTAAGGCTGGCTGAGTCAGTCATACCTTCTGCAGTCCTTGCAGGGAGGAGGTGGTTACTTCCATAGCTTGCACAGTGTTTATCTCTGTCAGGAAGAATGCAAACAAAGAGTGTCATGGACCATCTTTTGAAAGAAGATTTGGATATTCGAGATTCACTGTGTCAGTGGAACACCTTGGTGTAATGTTCTCTGAGGTCAAAAGTTAGATCATTTAAATGCTATGGGGATATTCCTGTCCTGTAACTGCCTGAGTTGTACTTCTTGACTGTGCAGATAAGGACTGTTGGTTTTTTCCACAGTGATTTTTTCCCCACAATACACAGTTGCATATTTCTGAATCCTGTATTGACAAAGTAGATGAAAATGTACATGTGGTGGAGGAGGAGGAGGGGAATGGTATTTTATCTGCTTTCCTTGTCCTTGACCTTCATGTTTTAACTGCAACCTGTACAGGGCCTACATTGTATGGCCAAGACACATGAAAAAAAAATTCGGTAAAATTCAGATTCGGCAAAATTCGGCCCGTTTTGATTCAGGCCGTGCCGAAGTAAGAACTCCCCCACTTCGGATCCCCGAAATTCGGGTGAGATCCGGAGTTCGGGGGGAAATTCGGCTGTTTTTCGGTTCGGGACGAACCTAATCAACAGCCCTATTCCTGGCCTCTATGAGCCCACTTACTACACCAGGTGGGAGAGGGGTGTCAACCCTCCCCATCCAAACCTCCCCCGGTGACTTCCTGCTGTCAGAAGGGCAGGAGGGAATATCCGAGGTCTTGGATGCCAAGCCACTCCACCCCACCCCGTTCCCTCTTCACCTTCCCCCAGCACGTCCCATCCCGGACTCCAGGCCAGGTTTGCAGTGGCGCCAAGAGAAGAGTGGCAGAGCTGAGATTTTGGGTGGTGCTGCCTGGGAGGGAAAAGTTTGCTTGGGCCTAAGTGGCAGGGTGTGGCACATGCAGCAGCTGGGCGGGCAGCGACAGCCTTTGACCTGGCTGCCGCTGCCCCCTCTTTGCCTGCCACCCAGGCCAACTACCCCACTTGCCTCCTCTAGTTCCAGCCCTGGTTATCTGTTTCAGGATTAAACTGAAACATTACATTACTATGTAAACAGTTTCCTCAGATGTGGAGTACATAAAAGGTGCAACAATATTTTCACATTATTTTCAAAATTATGTATTTAAAAAGGAAGTTGAAAGATATTTTTAATAAACAGGCCCACCTGTTCATATTGCTGGTGTGGGTGAATTCTAGGAAACCTTAACATCCATGAAACCCACAACGTTTCTGCCTTATTAAGTGCGTGTAATGTGCTGTCTTATCACAGCTGAGTTATGGCAACCTCAGCAAGGGGTTTTCAAGGCAAGTGAGAAGCAGAGGTGGTTTGCCATTGCCTTCCTCTGCAGTCTTCCTTAGAGGTCACCCTTCCAAGAACTTGCCCTGCTTAGCTTCCAAGATCTGACGAGATTGGGCTATACCATGCTGCCTTCCCTCTTGCCTTATTAACTTGGACTTCATCAAAGACATTTACTAAGATGGCCCACATTACAATGCATTCTTGTCTTGGTGGTAGAATGGTTGAGCTGAACAAGTCAGAGGATTTAAAAAAGAAAAGTGGCCTTGAAGGTTGTGAATAACAGAATGGCAATTGTGGTGGGAAAAGATGCATAACCATTTTTCCTCCTAGCAAAGATATTTTGATTATAACAACACATAATGCAGAGAGAGTTTGGACACACAATAAAGTGGTTCTGTAATTGCTTCATTCAGTCATCATTTTACTCTGCCACTACTGATTACAGTTAGGGTTGTGCAAACAAAAAAATTCGTTACATTTCAGGTTTATTGGGCCCGATTTTTTTTTTTGTAAACCCAGAATAAGCCGAATACCTAGTCAGCTTTTTTGGGAATCTCCTATGCAGCTTTGGGCAGATTCCCATGTTTTGGTATTCTGTAAAACCAAAACCTGAATATTACAGAAACAGCTAATTTCAGGGTTTTTTCGGTTCTTGTATATCGATATGCGCAACCCTAATTACAATATTTATGGGAATGGTCCAGGTTTTGAAGGAGGCCTGATCACATGCCAATTCATAGCACTCCACAACAAGTCACAATGACTTGACCCTGAGGGAAACAAGCAAGCAGACTTGTGAGCAGCGGCCTAGCTGTTCATAGCTGGCAACGCATCACCACCACCTGCTTCCTTGCGAAGAAGCAAGGTACAGTGGCAACTAGAAGTAGCCATTACCACCACACACCCACCTGTCTACTCAGAGTGAGATTCAATGTGAACAGACTGCTGGACTTGATGGGCCTTGGTCTGATCCAGCAGGGCCTTTCTTACGTTCTTATGTTCTTATTAGGTACAATGCCGTAGAGTCCATCTTCCAAAGCATCAAATGTCTCCAGGTCCCTCTTCACCACTGGCAGGAGGTTTTGGGGGCAGAGCCTGAGGAGGGCGGGGTTTGGGGAGGGGAAGGACTTCAATGCCATAGAGTCCATTTGCCAAAGCAGCCATTTTCTCCAGGTGAACTTATCTCTATCATCTGGAGATCAGTTGTAATAGCGGGAGCTCTCCTGGCTGGATTTGGCCTTCCTCCCTGCTTTGGGGCATGCGTGCATGCACACTCCAGTAGCAGTGGCATGTGGTCTGTTCTTTTCCTCCTCCTGAAAGCTGCTTGCCACTGTTGGATGGCTGTTGGCAGTGAGTCAGAATTCAACAGTGGGGTGAGGCCCCAGAAGTTGTGCAGTGATGCTGACCCTTGATGCCATCTCTAACTTCTACAGTGGTACAACAAAAGAGCAGCCTATGCTTAAAAATTTGGATTTGTAGAGTCGATAAGTCTATTATAAAAACTGTTAAGACACTTCTTCAGAAGTAGGGTGAAGGGTCACTTTTTGAGGTGGGTGGAGGGTGAAGGGGTATCTTTTTGGATTTAATGGTTTGGTTAACATGATAGTAATAATTAGTATATAGAGATACTCTTTTGTATTTTTGCATTTTTGTATTTTGTTTTTCTTTTATTGTAATCTTTTTTTCTTTTATTATTGTTTTGTTTTGTGTTATAAAAATTTATAAAAAAAATATTTTGGCTTTGTAGTGAAACAACCACAGAGAAGTCTTCCAACCAAGATGGGTTACATTAGGGCAGGTGAATCAAGCATTACTTTAGAACTGCTGCACTCTTGGAATGTAGGAGATGGTCTCAGATGAAGATAGATGACATACTTGTGTTCACTTTATTTGGGGTAAAAACAGCTACTTTAAAAACCTTCTCTCTGTCACTTTGAAAAACTTTCCAACTTTCATCCTTTAAATTTTTTTTTTTAAAAAATCCTGCTTTTCGACTGTCATAAAAAGAGGAGTAGGACTTTGGTCAAATAAAGATCTAGAACATGTTTTGGGAAGATGCTGAAAATCTTAACATTAGTCCAGGTGGATGCTGAAATACCCAACCTGCTGAAAATACCGGGCCCTTGTTAACATCAGTAAAGCAACACACATATAATTTCAGGATGGAATGTTCCTAGGCTGTGAAAGAAGGATCTGAATATTCAGATTGAATCTAAGTATCCAATGACGGAAGAAACAACTCTGCCTTCATTATTCTGTGTCGAAATCCCAGTGATATAATTACACAAAAGCTGTTACGTCTCTTTGGAAGTCAGTTATACTAAAAACAGTGGCAACTGATCCAAGTGGATGGATTGAGCATTTCGGATATTACTTCATACAAACTGCAGGTCAGGAGCGAGTCCACTTTTGGGACTTGACCATTTCAGATTGCAGGTAGGGAAAACAAATTCCTTGCAGACTGAAAACTAGCTTGGCAGCAAAAAAAAGCTAGGCTAGAGCCCTCGACATTGAATTGGACCAGATTAAACTGGGAATGTCCACCCATTCCACCTTCCCACTGCAGAACTCCCTCATCTCATTCTTCAAGGTCCTCAATCCCCTGGAGCAGAATTTCATGGAGATTAATGGGCTGCAGTGGTAGGGTTGCCAGGTCCCACTTCACCACCGGTAGGAGGTTTTGGGGGGCAAAGGGGTTTGGGGGAGGGGAGGGACTTCAATGCCATAGAGTTCAATTGCCGAAGTGGCCATTTTCTCCAGGTGAGCTGATCACTATGGGCTAGGGATCAGTTGTAATAGCAAGAGATCTCCAGCTAGTACCTGGAGGTTGGCAACCCTATGCAGTGGGGAGGGGGAAGGCAGGAAAGTGGCATTCTGCCATTGGAAAATTTCATCTGGATCCAACCTGTTTTTCCCTATATGCAGGGCATTTTTTTGAAATACAGAAAACATTTGCCTGCAGAAGTACAGTTAAAAAAGGGGGGGTTGCATTGTTAGTATGAACTACACCTGATATTTTGGGTTTTCCTTTAAAAAATAAGGCTGGAAAGAATTTAACATTACAGGCATATTCCCTACTTGGAAATGCAGCTTTTAACCCTACAAACATATGAAGATGCTAAACTGGACCACTGGCCCATTACAGTCTGCTCCAAATGGCAGCAGCTTTCAGAGTCTCAGGCAATGACCACGTTTGGCTTACTGAAGAAACTCTGTGGAGGAATACACTGAGATGGCTCAGTGCTTGGGACCTGAGATCCTTAAACTGGAGATTCTAGGGATTGACCCTAGAATGTTTTGAATCCAAAGCATGAGCTCTAGCATTAAGCCATGGACATTCTGCCTGCCAGGAGTAGGGTTGGAAACCACATCTCTTTGAAAACACCAGATAGGGTTGGCAGGTCCCTCTTTGCCACCGGTGAGTTTTGGGGGCAGAGCCTGAAGAGGACGAGGTTTGGGGAGGGGAGGGACTTCAATGCCATCAAGTCCAATTACCAAAGTGGCCCTTTTCTCCAGGTGAACTGATCTCTATCAGCTGGAGATCAGTTGTAATAGGAGCTCTCCAGCTACTACCTGGAGGTTGGCAACCCTAACACCTGACCACGCAAGGAAAAGCAAAGCTGTGCCTTGAGTCAAGTGACTAAACCCACTCTGACATACCAAGGCACAAGTAGAGATGCCAGCCTCCACGCGGATCCTGGGGATCCCCTGGAATTATAACTCATCTCCATAGTACAGAGATTAGTTCCCCTGCAGAAAATGAATGCTTTGGAGGGTGGACTCTACGGCATTGAACCCCACTGAGGTCCCTCCCCTCCCCAGATCTGCATTCGAAAATCTTCAGTAGTTTCCCAACCAGGATCTGGCAACCCTACCCTCCAATCCCTGCCGGTGGCCAGGGGGAACCTGGCAACCCTTGGTGCAAGAGACTTCCTCAGAATACGTTGTTTCTCTTTCAAACTAAGGTGTTTGTTTGTCCTACTTATTCAAGAGGTAGGAAAATGTTTTGGGGAAATGAGTGGCAAAGTAAGATGCAAATAAACACAGAAAAAAATATTTAGGGAAATGAGTAGTAAAGTATGGTGCAAATAAACATAGCAGTGAACAAATGCGCTGTTACGTTTGGAACAAAAGAACCTCCCACACCGCTACACTTAGCATATGGAGAAAATATATATAACTCCTAGCAAGAGGTTCCACTGAAACACTGTGAAACCAAATATCCCCAGCTTAGATTTTATCAATGTCATTCACATACAAAAAATATTACTGCTGTATTATTCACTAAATATATTAAGAGCTGGACATTTTGGAGATGTTACCACTGATAGCTTTATTTGGTTAAAATGAAATCATTGTTTTTTAAATAACACTCACCCAATAAGCAATCCTTTCTCCATTGCTGTTTTGGCTTGAGAGGGGTGGCAGAGAGGAAGAAGGTTCCTGCTTCCCAAAAGGCCTTGGTGTGCTTGATGGGGGGGGGGGGGGAAGAGATGCGTACGCCCAAACTCTGGAGAATAGCAGTTTGCTGTTCAACTGGTACGAAAGTAATCAGGATGGTTCCACAAGGTTCAAAAAAGAAAAATTCTTAGCTTTTCGGTGAAAGCAGGAAGTCAACTGTGTAACGATATTTCCTCATTGCACACAAGGTCATTAGTAACACAGCAGTGCTGGAAGTTTCAGCGTGAAGATAGTTAGCCAGAATGTACAGATAATAGCATGCTATTGTCTGTTGGGGGGGGGGATCTGTTTGTGTGCGTTCTTCTCCCCTCCCACTATCACGTCACTGTTGGTCAAATGCTTTAAGGCAGGGCTTTTTTGTGGCAGTACTCAGTGGTACTGAGTACCAGCACCTTGGGGAAGGGGAGATCTGTCCTGAAGGGGAAATTGGTGGAAATCAGTGCAACCTAATGTGTGAGTCCTGTCATCTTTTTGTTGTTGTTTTACCAACAACAACAAAAAAGGCCTGCAATTAGGAAGAAAATAAATATCCCCCGGAGAAAATGGCAGCTTCAGAGGGGAAACTTTATGGGGTTATGCACTGCTGAGGTAGGGTTGCCAACCTCCAGGTGGTGTGGAGAAACAAACGTATCAAGTTCATAATAGTAATGCAAAAAGTGCTCTATTATTACAAGTGCACGCGTCAAAAATATTACGAACATATACAAACATAACACAGTGACAATGTGTAGCTGAAAGCTACCCATTGTCATTGTGTTATGTTTGTAAATGTTCATGATATTTTTGACGCTTGCACTTGTAATAATAGAGCACTTTTTGCATTACTATTGTGAGCTTGATACCTTTGTTTCTCCACAGTTCGCTGTTGGTATCTGTGCTGTATTTTTGCTAATCTCCAGGTGGTAGCTGAAGATCTTCTGCTATTACAACTGATCAGTGTCCCTGGAGAAAATGGCCGCTTTGGCAATTGCCAATTCCCTCCCCAAACCCCACCCTCCTCAGGCTCCATCCCAAAAACCTCCCGCCAGTGGCGGAAAAGCAACCCTATGGGGAGGTCCCTCCCTTCCCCAAACCCCTCTCTTCCAAGGCTCCAGTCCCAAATCTCCAAGAATTTTCCAACCCAGAGATAGCAACCATGGGGTGGGAATGGTGGCAGCAGCAAGGGGAATGAGATTGCTGTGTGTAGAAGCCATTCCCACATACTGCCATATTTCTTGCTGCTGCTGCTGCCATGGCAGGGGCTTGTTTTTGTGCCCCTGTCTGGAATAGGGTTGCTAACCTCCAGGTAGTATCACAAAGTGCAGGAAATACAGCACAAGGCTCACAATAAATGACAATAAACTGTAAAACCCCGGCGCCACAGGGAGGAGAGGCGTCACGAACGAAGAAGGGAACGCTTATCCGGATACGTTTTCGCCAATAAGCTTCATCAGCCAATTCAGCCAATTCAGAATTGGCTGATGAAGCTTATTGGCTCCCAGCTCCCGCTCCGCCCAGTCCTTGCGGGGTGAAGACTTGTCAGCCTTCGGGCGTTTTTGCTGCTGTGTGTTTGGGACGCTCATTGATCACACTGTGACTCTGTCGCTCTTGCATTGCACCTTACCACAGCCTTAACATCACTTCACCAATTACTGGGAAATGCATATATCTTGGTCTCTTTCGCTTTGTTTCAAAAGAACTTTGGAATGCCTCTGTGCATATGTTCCTAAATGCTGTAAATATCTATGTAAATAATAGTGATAAGAATAAGATTAATAACCATCCATTGTGATATATTACAGTTTATTGTCATTTATTGTGAGCCTTCTGCTGTTCATTTCCTGAACCTCCAGGTAGTAGCTGAAGATCTCCTGCTATTACAACTGATCTCCAGCTAACAGAGATCAGTTCACCTGAAGGAAATGGCTGCTTTGGCAATTGGACTCTATGGCATTGAAGTCCCTCCCCTCTCTAAACCCCACCCTCCTCAGGCTCCACCCCAAAAACCTCCCGCCAGTTGAGAAGAGGAATTTGGCAACCCTAATCTGGAAATACCCTTGGTGACCTTCAACTGAGCTTAGCTGCCAGGGTTGTTGTGAGGATAAAATGGGGAGGGAACAACTGCATATGCCCCCTAAAATCCTAGGAGGAAGAGTGGGATAAACATGAGCTAGACGGATGACTAGTTGTGCTAGAATGTGGATGGAGGTTCTTTTTGAAATGTCCATCCCTGAAAAGCAATAATCAGTACAGAATAAATTGTATGATTGACATGAAGGGGGGAGGAGATACAAAGTGAAAATACTGAGAACTAAAGGAAGTACATGGCTCAGTGCTTAGGGTTGCCAGGTCCCTCTTTGCCTCCCGCAAGAGGTTTTTGGGCCGAACCTGAGGAGGGAGGGGTTTGGGGAGGGGAGGGACTTCAATGCCCTAGAGTCCAATTGCCAAAGCAGCCATTTCATCTAGGTGAACTGATCTCAATCAGCTGGACATCAGTTGTAACAGCAGGAGATCTCCAGCTAGTACCTGGAGGTTGGCAAGCCTATCAGTGCTCCAGACAGAAACTTCCCAGTGCATTGGTTCCACCTCATACAGAAGATCAGGCACTTCAGACTGGGAGGAGGGGGGGAAATCAGATGATGGGAATTTCATGTTTGAAGAGCAGCGGTGTTCACATCATTTGTCCCTCCTTCTTGTCCCTGTCATAATTCCTGGAGAGAAAATATTATATTGAGGATAGCCACTAGATGGCAATATAGAACTGGTAAAAACCACAAGACAGGCAACTGTGCTTTATACATACTTTTCACCTTTGGTTAACCGTGGGATGTTTGCCTGTGGTTACAGGCCTGCTGGAAGCATTACAAAATGGGCACAGTCCCTGATGCACACCTTAGTCAAAGAGATGCATCAGTGGAAAGTCCCAAGCATCTGCCTAGGACTGCTGTGATTTATTGTCAATCGTATTCATATTAGGAGTGCCAGAAACTTTGAGGTGAGGATAACACATTTGACGGCTGTGATCTCTCATGAACTGTGCCTTGACTCTTCTTGTCCCACCACTGTCCAAAAGCTGCTAAACAGCTCTGTGGCTGGTCAGGAACTGTGGCGGTAGAGCTTTTTTTCCTTCTTCCTTGAAGTTGTTGCTGTTGTAACTGGGACTTAAAGGTAAAGGTAAAGGTCCCCTGTAGAAGCACGGGTCATTCCTGACCCATGGGGTGACATCACATCCCGACGTTTTCTAGGCAGACTTTGTTTTACGGGGTGGTTTGCCAGTGCCTTCCCCAGTCATCTTCCCTTTACCCCCAGCAAGCTGGGTACTTAGCAAACTGGGACTTACATGGACACCAATTGGTAGGATTTTAAAAACAACAACAACAACACTGTTTAATTTGTATTCACTGGATGGGTTATTGATTTGACCCCTGTACATTTATATGATCATCCACTGAGTGATGACAGGTGTGACAGACAGGTATAGATCCACCTGTCTCAGAGCGCAGTCATTGAGAGTTCACGCAATGTTGGGGGACGGTTGACAGTGGACACGACAGTTAGAGAACAGGGAGAGCTGTGTGAGAAGGAGATGGGTTTGAGAATGTGAGTAGGGGTGTGCACTGATTTTTTCCTGGTGTTTTTTGGGTTCGGGTTTATTAAACCTAAAAAGTTTCTGACATTCTATCCACTGCATGACACTGCCTGCCTGTGTGAAACACATTGAGTCTATCGCTTGCATTGTTTGTTCTCAATAAACTTGGAACTATTGGGGCACCAGTTTTAAATCACAGATTTTCACGTTTTCCATCTCCTAGTTATTTTAGTTTGGACACATGAACATGTGAGTCTGCCTTTGTTTAGTTAGTGAAAATGATGCAGGGCTAGGTGGATCACCGGCACTAATTCCCCAAGGCCTCAAGATGAGGTTTACATTTAACTGGAGATGCTAGCAATTTACCAGGGAATGAATGCACACAAAATAGACACCCTACCTCTAATAAGTAGAACCTTTTCTTAGCAACATAGGCACTTTCCAAAGGTGATTCCTTGTTTGTAGAATTCCCATTAATATGGCTTTCTGTACTACTTTATAAAGTGGTCCATTTTAGCAATGACCCCATCCCCACTAAAATTAGCCATGATGAGCAGTGTAGTCCTATGCAAACTTACTCCAGTCTAAGTGCCTTGGTGCTAAGGTAACTGTGACGGACCAGTCCAGTTGCGCCTTTCCCAGAGGCAGCCAATGGGAGCTGATGGGATGTTTGTGGTGGGGGGGGGGAGTCTGGTAGTTGAAGACAGGGAGTTAGAAAGAAGGGGAAGAGCAGTCAGTCTGGGGAGAGAGAGGATTTTGAGTCTCTGGAGGAAGCAGCCTGTATTAGTGCTGACTTCTGAGAATGGATACTTCCTAATTTGTGACTGCCGGAGTGATCTGAGATCCTAAATTCAAATACTAGGAACAATGTATTTCTGTTGTTGGAGTTGTACATAAAAATAAACTCTGTTTTTTTCTGTTTGAACCCTGTTGACTGGATGTCTAGTGTTTCAGGGAAACTACCACTCACACACCAACTACCACGACCAGTGAATTTAACTAACTGGATGGCGGCAGTGAATAAGGGAAAGAAGTATCAGGTTCCCTGACTCCAATAGCCCTTTACAGTAGTTGGGTGAGGGGGTGAATAAAAATGGGCACTGAGCTGTCGTCTCTGGAAACATCTCCTTGAAAGAGGAGAGAGGGGAGCCCATGTCTGGAAAGGGGTTCATACCTGTTAAAGGGAGACAAGATGGGTGGTGAGTTGTGACTGCCCTGACCTGCCAGTTTACCTGAACCTGTGTGAAGAGAGGTTAATGGTGGGAGTGGTGTGGGGATCACATTGAAAGCAGTGGGATCAAACATCTAAGGTGTTCCACTGGTTTCAACAAGACACACAGCCTGATCTTCCACGCTTTGACTCAGAACTAAGTCCGACTTGTAAGTACGTATGCCTAGAACTGCAACCTTATACAGGTAGAGTACCCCTTACCTGGAAATGCCATGTCTAGACTGATCCGAAAACTGGACCCTTAGAGCCGGCATGAAGGCAGATCTGTGCGGCCTGCTTTCAATGTTTCCTCTCACCTAAAAAAATAAAATACAGTGTACACTGCATTGTAAGTGGAGACTGGAAGCCTGCCGTTGTTAGTTAGCTTGTTGTTTGTTGTTGCTCTTGTTTAACAGCTGATACAGGTATTCTGGTGAGATAGCTACACTTTTGCTTTCTGATGGTTCAATGTACACAAAACAATTAAAAATATTGTTTAAAATTTCATTCAGGCGGTGTGTATAAAATGTATATAAAACATAAGTGAATTTGGGTCCCATCTCCAAAATATCTCAAAAATTCCAAAAAATTCCAATATATGGAAAGATCTGAAATATAGACCATTTCTGGTCCCAAGCCGTGCGGGTAAGGGCACTACAACCTGTAGTGCCATCTTAAGCAGAGTTACACTGTTCTAAGCCTATTGAAGCCAATGGGCTTAGAAGGATGCAATTCTGTTTAGGACGGCACTGCAAGTCACAATTAACTTTCACTGCTTTGTGAATTAAGTGCCATCAACTTATGACTAGTTACGGAAAGGGAAAGGATATTTTGGAACAGGTTTGAGCCACTAGGTGGCAATACACTACCAAAAAACCCTTCAACAGTACACACACACACACACACACACACACACACACACACTGCCTATTCCATCAACCCCCCCAAAGAAGGCATTATTAAACGAGCTTGTCAGAGCTAGGCACTATATTAAAACCAAACAATTGACAAAGCAATTAATGATGGAAGCAAACCCACCAATTCTGAATTGCAAATGTTGCTTGAGAAGAGTTCACACAATAATTCCTCATGGTGATCTCACTCATCCCTATTTAAATCTTATTTTTAAAGACACTGAAATTTGTGAAGCTCTCCGTCTCGCATAGATAGGACTGCCTTCTCAAGCAGTGAGAGCACTTTAATCAAAATGATTGTTTCTGAATTATCTCCCTATCCCACTAAAATATTCCTCCGGAACCATGGCTCTCCCGTAGCCTTACTGTTTCTCTGACAGCCACTTTGCTCCCGTTTGTTTTATTAAATACCTTTACATTGATGTTGTTTTTCCCCAAAAATTTTAAGCATCCCTTTAGCTTTACACTTCATTTGTCCATTCATCCCTTGACAGAAATGCTCCACCTATACCCAGAAATGTCTAATGGTGTAAACCAGTGGTTCTCATCCTTTTTTGCTCCATTCCCCCCTTT
Organism: Euleptes europaea; assembly: GCF_029931775.1. NCBI lineage: Eukaryota > Metazoa > Chordata > Lepidosauria > Squamata > Sphaerodactylidae > Euleptes > Euleptes europaea. The sequence continues at coordinate 51,156,092 of NC_079312.1, forward strand.
CACCATTGTTCAGAATACAATTCCCCCCTTCCCACTCTAACTCAAAATTAAAAACAAACTACAATTTTCAGATAGCATAGAATCTACAGGACATCACACTTTGCTGAACAGTGGTCCCGATTCCCCCCACCAGAACCCTAAAATTCTCCCCCCAGGGGGGGATTCCCCCCTTTTTGAGAACCCCTGGTGTTAACAGAGCTTTATCCTGCGTATAGAAGAAAACTGGGAAGTCTCTGCATTACATGGAGCTTCGTGCATAAACTAGAAAATCAATATGTTGGATTCAGGGAAATATTTCTGCTGATGGAAGGGGGATATTTTTTCTTTGGTTACACCCTCTTACTGCAAATCTCCAGCTACCCCTTCATGCACTTCCTGGGGGTGGGGGGCGTCTCATCCTCTAGGAGCAATATTTCATCACAGTTATCTTAATTCTAATTTTTGGACCACAACTGAAGGAGAGAGGCAAGGAAGTCATGTTTTCCCCTCATGGTAATTCCTTCCATGGGCAAAGACTGCACTCAGGATCTAAGCCAGCAGAGTTATTGTTTTGCTTCCCCCCCCCATCTTGTAAAATAAGCTAGATGACCTGACAAATACAAAATGGTGTTTCTTTCCTCTTTTGGTATAGTTCTGATCTGTGGAAATAACAGCTTTCCAACAAGTTGGGGACCTAACTGAAATTCCAAGAGGGAAAAGACCCATTCCTACATTGAACGGGATACTTCCAATAGAAATTGGGAAGGGGTGTGCGTGAATACCCAGTACTGTGTATTCCCCTATCCCAATTTCTCCTCAAATAATGTTTTCAGAATTTCAGAGGACTGACCATAGTGTTTTTCCTTCTAACCACAACCGATAACTTCCAAAGAACCTTTAAAGTGCAAAGAGAGCAGATCCTCTAATATTTTAGAGAATCCTGGAATTGGAATGTGTCTCAGGAACACTGCATATCTCCCAAACACATCTTAGTAGGCTATAAGGGGGGGAAGCAACTGACAACCCCGCAATCTGATGGCTTGCGTCAGCACTTTATCTTCTCGCTGCCAGGATTCTAGGGCAATTTGAGTGTTTTTTTCTTTTTTTGAAAAAGCAGGATTTATATGCAAATGCCACCTTTGTGTTTCCAGAGTATACGCAGTCTTCTGTCTACCTGGACTGAGTCAGTGCTGTACTGGTTGGCAGTGGCATTAGGCCGCTCAAGTGTACAGAGATGATATTTTTAATATCTTATTGGATTCAGCCATGTGCTGGATGCAATAAAGCAGGGGTGCCCAACACTATGCGCACGGCACCTACCAACCCTTTTCCTGGTGCCCACCAAGTGTTTTTAGAAAGTGGGTAGGGCCAGGTGGGGCTCATACCCAGCAGGCCTTTTCATTGGCCGTTGGAGATGCAATTGGCTGTGCAGATTAAAGTAACATTATTTCAGTGGCAAAAGCCACCACAGTGCTGGTTCTATTCTCACTCAATACCCCCCTTTCCCCCTGTGCATGGGCTTCCAGCATGGTGAAGTGGTTAAGAGCGGTGGTTTGGAGCGGTGGACTCTGATCTGGAGACACAGGTTTGATGCCCCCTCCTCCACATGAGCGGTGGAGGCTAATCTGGTGAACCAGGTTGGTTTCCCCACTCCTACATACGAAGCCAGCTGGGAGACCTTGGGCTAGTCACAGCTCTCTTAGAGCTCTCTCAGCTGCGCCTACCTCTAGGGCTGTCAAAAAAAAAAATCGGTACAGTTCGGATTCGGCCGAATTTGGCCCTTGTGGGTTCGGTACGTGCCGAAGTCTGAACTCCCCCACTTCGGATCCGTTCAATTCGGTGGGAATTCAAAGTTCGGAAAAAAAATTTGGCCGAATAAAGCCATTAAAAACACAATCGTGCCTTTCCGTGGCTCTGGGGGGGCATTTTTGGGCTTAGAGGTCCCAAACTTTCAGCAGAGCTTCAAAGGACGTATATTGAAAGACTCCCCAAGTTTTGTAAAGATTGGGTCGGGGGGGCTGAGATATGGGCCCTGAAAGGGGTCCCCCCACCCTTAATGTGCATCTCTCAGCAGAGCTTGCCACCCACGCACAAAGCTCCCAGCCCCGACAAACAGCTGATGAGAGCAAGGGCTGGGCAGGTGCTAAGAACTTTGCAAAGCAACACAACTGAAAAGCAACACCTTTGCAAACATGCAAAGGGCAGGGCAGGTGTGAAGAATTTTGCAAAACAATACAACTGCAAAGCAACACAAGCACGCAATGCAACACCTTTGCAACAGTGCAAAGCAACACCTGACACCTGGGAGTTTGCATACCATGGAAAGGGACAGAGGCAGCTAGCTATGCATAATGAGCAGGAGGGGGTGGAATTTCTCCTTTTGCATTGGACTTGGGACCAGGAAGATGCATTCTTTAAGTCACCATTTGAAAACCAGTTTTGAGCAAGCATCAAAATAACCTAACTGATCTTATGAATGAGGAAAAACCTGAAGAATAAAAATGAAGCCCCCCCTCAAACCAGGGAGAGAGAGACTGGAGGGGGAACACACACCCCAGGCAGAACCGGCAAAAGCCCCCTTTGGCTTCCCCCCCCACCCACAGAAACTGCTCCCTCCCCACACACACACACAGACTCTGCTTTCCCCCACACACACACACAGAAAAGAAAAATTATAGATTAAAGCCCCCAAAGGGGTCTTACTGTGGCTGTCTTCTGTTCCAGCAGGAGGGGCTGGGAGACTGGGTAATCCAATATGATTCCATTTGTATCCAATATAAGATCCATATGTATGCATCTCTCGAGGGTGATCCATTCATCCCAATAGGGAAAAGGGGAAAGCCCATATCTCGGGGGGCCCTGACCCAATGTTTACAAAACTTGGGTGGTCTCTTAAAAAGCCTTGTCTGAAGCTCCGCTGAAAGTTTGGGGTCAGCACACCCAAAAATGCCCCCCTGCAGCCACGGAAAGAGAAAAGGGGGGGAGCCGATATTTCAGCCCCCACTGAACCCATCTTTACAAAACTTGGGTGGTCTCTTAAGAGGGATTGTCTGAAGCTATGATAAAAGTTTGGGGGCTGCACCCCCAAAAAAGCGCCCCCTGCAGCCCCAAAAATGGAAAAGGGGGGAGAGGAAAAAGGGGTGGAGCCCATATCTCGGGACCCCCTGACCCAATGTTTACAAAACTTGGGGGGTATCTTAAGAAGCCTTGTCTGATGCTCCGCTGAAAGTTTGGGGTCGGCACACCCAAAAATGCGCCCTCTGCAGCCATGGAAAGAAAAAGGGGGGAGCCCATATCTCGGGACCCCCTGACCCAATGTTTACAAAACTTGGGTGGTCTCTTAAGAAAACTTGTCTGAATATCCCCTGAAAGTTTGGGGTCTGTACCCCAAAAAATGCGCCCCCTGCAGCCACGGAAAGGAGCGAATGTGCACAAGCACCCCCTCACACACACATGAGGATTTCCCTCTCTCTATCTCTTTCCCCGGCCGGCCGCACATCAGCTGATTCCTCCAGTACTCAATCCTGACTGATTGGCCAGAAGAAGACCCAGCTTGGCCACCGATTAGCCGGGGGAGGAGAATGCTGCTTACTGAAGGTTATGCTGCTTACTGACGGCCCCGAATTGGCCGAATTTATTCGCGAACTCCCGAACTCGCTGAATTCAGCCCCCCCGGTTGCCCGCCAGTTTTGAGTTCGGTTCCTCCCGAACTAAAAACCGCCGAATCAAGAGAAATTCGGCTGATTTTCAGTTCGGGCCGAACCGAATTGACAGCCCTACCTACCTCACAGGGTGTCTGTTGTGGGGAGGAGAAGGGAAGGTAATTGTAAGCCAGTTTGAGTCTCCCTTAAGTGTTAAGAGAATGTCGGCATATAAAAACTAACTCTTATTCTTCCTCCTCCTGCAGCAGCCATTTTGTGGTTATACCCATCACCTCGTGTCAGGATGCTACAGGCTCCAAAAGGTTGGGGACCCCTGCAATATAAACCCAGATCATACTGTGTCAAGAACTCTCAAACTTCCATGTGTTGATAATGAATGGATTCTGTTTGGTCCAATATTGTTAGGCCGCACCGTTTAATCTTTAGAATCTAAAACTTTCTCCCAGCAACGATATATGAAAATGGGACAAACCCATTTCACATTGTGTGTGTGTTAAGTGTTGTCAAGTTGCTTCTGACTCATGGCGACCCTATGAATGAAAGTCCTCCAAAATGTCCTATCTTTGACACATTACCCATTTCACATTACTCATCTACAATCCTATCAATGCTGTACCAACATCTGAAAAAACTGAAGTTGATGTGCTGCATCCACAGCCCCACACTCTGCTACTGCATGGTGAGCCTGGGCAGTGGATACAGGAAGAGTGCTTCAGTGGCTGATATCCTACCACCAACCTCTGCTTCTTTTTCCACTGCCTCTGCCCCCACCTACGTGTCTTCTTTGAACTGTGCCTCCAAGTATGCAGTACCAAGCTTTACTCAAGTGTATTGTGAAATTCCCAGTTAAGAGGGGCCATGGCTCAGTGGTAGAGCATCTGCTTGGCACGCAGAAGGTCCCAGGTTCAATCCCTGGCATCTCCAGTTAAAGGGACCAGGCAAGTAGGTGCTGTGAAAGACCTCTGCCTGAAACCCTGGAGAGCTGCTGCTGGTCTGAGTAGATAATACTGACTTTGATGGACCGAGGGTCTGATTCAGTATAAGGCAGCTTCATGTGGTCAAGAACAAATCACTCCCTGATTTATCCCTGGTAAATGGGTAATAGGCAGGATAAGTTAGCAGGACACTCTTAACAGGTTTCTTTAGAAACAATTTATTATGAATATAAACACATTGAATATACATTTATCTTACTATTAAAATCAGCTTTAGCCCTCTAAACAGGTTGGTTGATTCAAACATTAGCATACATACTACACATCATGATAAATCAACCAAGGTAGCGTTGAAATATCTCAGTACTCAGACATTCTAAACAGAACCTTTTCTGTTCAGTACTGTGTTTTAACATTTTCATCTAACTCCCCAGATTTCATTGATCTGTTCTCTTCAGCCCTGGCCAGTCGGTCATTCCTCTTAAGTGTCACTCTACAACTCTCTACTTCAGCTTTTAATCCCCCAAATTCTAAAAGGTGACAGAGCTGTGCATTTAACAAATCATATGCCGTTTCTTTTCCAACAACGGGCTGTATCACAACAGAACACATTATTCATTCTAAACATGCATATCAAAAAGCTAAAGTATGTATTTTAAAACCTAAAACATATGGAAAACAGATTATGCCATTTTATCACATAGATAAGGTCCCAACTTTTACAAGGTTACAAAACTAAGTCTTCTTATAATGTGAAGTTTCCCCTTGACATATTAACAGCCAACAAGCTGAAGCGGGTTAGTGCCTTTTGAGTGACTATGCTTTTAGAATTGACTTCTTTTTGAGAAGTGGTATGTTATTTAATTTATTTAGTTACCTACTAAGCAGGACTTAACCACTTTACCTACTTAAATTTTTTTTTTATTGATGTGCTTTAATGTAATTTAATCTATATATGTGTATATGCAAGTATTATAAAGTTTTAAAATTTAGTAACAATGTATACAGTAAAGTTTTACATTTAGTTTTAAAATTTAACACTTAAAATATAATAGTTTGATTTAGTTTAAAGTATTTAATTTACACTTTAGAATAATATATTTGTAAAGCCATACATACTAATACTATTTTTGAGCTTCCCTTAGAGGTTTGAAGTTTTAGCTTTTTTTCTGCCTGTATTTATACTGTTTAAGTTACTTTTCATGAGCTTGAACCTTGAGCTTGAGCGGGATACAGTTGTTCTGCACATACTCTGTAGCTTTTCTTTTTACTACCAAATAAGGACTTTTTTTTTTAACCAGGCTATTTTGCTAAACTTTAAACAGTTAGTTTTGAGTTTTGTTATTTTTTATATATTTAATTTTACCATTATTTTTATTTTTAGAAAAATACGTTGAGATTGAACTTATTTATTAATTTTTAGGATTATGTTTTTATGTTTAAATTTTAAAATACAATATATTGTTTACATTACGTTATTACCCTTGGAGTATAGTGGGTGGAGAGCATTTTTGCACTTGAAGTTATTGAGAAGGCAGGAAGTGCAGCTAACAAGTTTGTTTTGTAGCTTAAAACATGTACGAAGTGCTGTGAAGACTTGCTTTTTAGCCATTGAAAAGGCTGGGAAAGATTATAGAAAAAGGCATAAAATGCTGCAAGCAAATCTGCACTGACACTGAAATATTTGACAGAGTAATTCAGAAACATAAGCCTTTGGCAAGGAATATCCAGGATTTCTTTCCTTTTAAAAGGAAATTTAAGCCCCTGCTGTATAGTTTGTAGTTCATATGTGTAGTTTGGTTTTACATTGAATATTTCTGCATATGTACAACACTAATTCCATAGTTTATGTCCTGTAATATGTTAAAGCCTGTAACACTTTTAATATGTTAAAGCTTGTAGCACACTTTCCTGGTATTATGTGATCTGTCCTTGATGTCCCTCTTTTAAGGGACACCATCCTTTATAAGGCCTACAGCACAGATCAATGACCTTTCTTTTAAAAATGGGTAAAATGAAGCACTAAGCAGCACCACTTCTACTACAGTGGTTGGAATGATCCACAAATCATATGATGATGCAGCAACACGTTTTGGGATAATCTTTGGTATGCACCTTGCGTTCATTTCCATAAACGTAAAAAGAGCAGGACTTCGAATGCCATCCGTATTCCACTCTGGTAAGAGGTATATGCTCAATTGTTTGCCTCTGTAAAAAGACAAAGAGCAAAGATATTTTCAGGATGTAACATGGAAGATATTATTTGGAATGGGGGACACCTTTGCCAAGTATCATGGTTTAGAACATGGTTCCCAAAGTGGGTAACATCACCCCCTGGGGGGCGGTGGGATTACCTAGGGGGGCACTAAGAGGCAAGGGGGCAGCAGGGGGGCGCTAGAGGTGGGCCCCTTCAACTGTGTTGTTGGATAGGGTAGAGGGCGGTGGGGTTGACTTTGTGAAACCAAGGGGGCAGTGGCCAGAAAAATTTGGGAACCACTGGTTTAGAAGAATAAGAACAATTGATTTTTATATGCTGACTTTCTCCACCACTTAAGGAAGACTCAAACCAGCTTACAATCACCTTCCCTTCCACTCCCCACAACAGACATCCTGTGAGGTAGGTGGGGCTGAGAGAGTGTGACTGGCCCAAGGTCACCCAGCTGGCTTCATGTGTAGGAGTGGGGAAACAAATCCAGTTCACCAGATTAGCCTCTGCCGCTCATGTGGAGGAGTGGGGAATCAAACCCGGTTCTCCAGATCAGAGTCCACCACTCCAAACCATCGCTCTTAACCACTACACCACGATGGCTCTCATCATGCTGGTTTAACCCAAGTTGTTAGAAGAATACTGACCCACCCTCCATTTTCTAGTGTACAGTCATGTGGCTGCCTTATGCACAGCCGAGTTTCTTCCAATCCATTCTTGCGACTGGCTCAAAGCTGTAACAACAGGTTTGTTTTTTTCGATAATACAAAGACCGCATCAGAGAAACCCAACAAGGCTGGTGAAGAAACCTCCCAAATGTCAGCCAAGGATGCCTTCCCATCTCTACTCCAAACAAACAGCTTGCTTTGACAATAGCAAGAATGGGAGTTGATGGAAGCTTGCCACCCTCAGCTTGACTGCACGATATGTTCACCTGGAACAAATTCCACCTGGATATGCCTCGTAATGGTATGGCTTTTTAGCAGGTTTTATTACAATGCATTGGCTATGAGATGGCATGGTGAGATGTGGTTATTACAATGAGACAGCCTTTTATAGAAAGAGACTTCCTCCCAGCATTGACTATTCTCACATTCTGGAGGATTCCATGTATGAGCTTGTTCTCCTTTGCCAAAGGCATGACACATAACTTTTTAAAAGAAGAGTTTGTTTGATATGCCGATTTTCTCTACCACTTAAGGAAGAATCAAACCAGCTTACAATTGCCTTGCCTTCTCCTCCCCATAACAAACACCTTGTGAAATAGGGGGCTGAGAGAGCTCTAAGATCTGTAACTAGCCCAAGGTCACCCAGTAGGCTTCATGTGGAGGAGTGGGGAATCAAACCCGGTTCTCCAGATTAGAGTCCACTGCTCCAAACCACTGCACCATGCTGGCCCTCAAAGGACATTGAGAACCTGATAAGAGCTTGTAAAGACTTAAATTAAAACTATTAATGCAGGAATAATTATTGTTTTTCTAATTTGAGAAACAAGCATTTGTGGGAACAACCCAGGGCCTGCGTTGCAGTCCCATGAAACTGCCTATGGGGCAGCACAAATTTTTATCTTCACCTGAAGTTTTAGACCCATAGTTGTCTATATGCCAGTATCTCATACAAGTCACCATTATTCTCAGATCACACAAGGGGTCTCTATGCTCACTGCTTATCAAGATAGCTTAAAATTTCATCCCAGCCTTGCCATTTCACATTAACCATGTGTTAGGGCTCTTGCAGCATGAACCGATTAGGCGTGCTTGAGCCCTGATAAGAATTCTTCCCAGAATAAGTCATTCTTTGTGCATATTCATTTCTCTTGTTTTCCATTGGTGCATCCTAGATTTTTTTGGAGTGGGGGTAAACTACTTTCTAAAATCATAGAAACTCTTTCTAAAATCATAGAATCAGAGTTGGAAGGGGCCATTCAGGCCATCTAGTCCAATCCCCTGCTAAATGCAGGATCAACCTAGAACATCCCTGACAAGTGCTTGTCCAGCCTCTGCTTAAAGACTGCTAGTGATGGGGAGCTCACCAACTCCCTAGGTAACTGTGTTATCTCATCAGGAGTTAGCTCCTTAAGTACACTTCATGTATTGCTGTAGTTAAATGGGGGGTGGGGTGGGGTCACTGTGACCTTGATACATTTCTAAATTGCCTGGAAAAAGAAGGCTTGAAGCAACAATCTTGTCTTTATCGTTTCCTGTGTTTGCAGGTGGCTCTATCCTGGCACCCAACACAGGATGCCTCTTCCCAATTCTCCACATTCACTAACAGTTTGTAGGAATGCGTGCTCGGATACAACCCAGCCAAATACATACACGAACATATTCAGTTCTCCCAAATATACCTGGGATTTTTCAGGAGACCAAAAAATGGGTCCCCATAACTCCTGGAAATATTTGGGATTGACCGAAAACATAGGGAGCCAGTGCTTGCAGGCTCCCAAGAATGTTTTTTCCTCCCTCTCTCCTACCCTTCCCCAGTGTTGTAGCTCCCAGGGCTTGGTATTGGCTTGTGAGGCTGCTTAAGGTAAGATTCTGTCAGTTTCAAGTGCTTTTGTTATTTTTTAAAAGTTTGTTCTTTGCTGGTGTTGGCTTTTGTTGGGTTTTCAGGTTTGGGGTGGATTCTCATGGTTTACATTGAAATTTTTGCATTTTATAGTTTAAGATTCTTGCATTTTACTGTTTTACAATCTCAGGTTTTACATTGGTTGGGCCTAGCAATAGCCTGCAATAGCCTTCCTATGGAGGGAGATTGTCCAGTTTTACATTTTTCACAGGTTTTTTTTTTCCTCCAGAGAAACAATGGAAGGCAGCTGGGTGCACTTTGTTCAGGTGCCCATAAAACTAGACCCCTTGGTCTAATCAACTTGAAATTTGGGGGTTATTCAAAGGACAAGCATCAGCGGCCCTCCTGCATTTTTGGTACCAGTGCCTTTAAAAATACTCCTCAGCCCCCTGGAAATATTCCCCATAGGGAATAATAGAGCCAAAAAATATCGTAAACTCGAAAGAAAAAAACCTGGATTCAAACACCATATTAGTATTTGGGGCCTGGGAACCTGGGAATACTGATATTTTTGGCTTCAATATATCTGGATCTGAAAAATATTTTTCCCCTTGCTGCACACCCTTAACTGTTTGGACCTTAATGACTTTGGCTTGCTTTAAAGACTTCTATTGCAGGCTTTGCAAGAACAACTGCTGACTGCTGGGTTGCACCTATGCACTGTTTCCTTCCTCCATATCTTTCCATCCCCGCGGGCCTCTTTCTCCACTTTTTGTCAACTTCCAGACCTTTTGCATCTAGAAGCTGCCTCTGGTCTTTCCATCAGCACTGACCTAATTGGGAGGATTCCTCCACAATATCCTTGCTTGCATTAGACTGACGTGCGGTTCTTGAGCCACCGAACCTTGGCAGTTTCCATTTCAAACTCATCAGGGCAGCAGCACTCACATATTTGTCTGAGTGAATCCATAAAAGGGCAAAGTATCAAACACCCGGGTTGCACTAATGGACCTCAGGACAGTCAGAAATTTCACCACAACCTTTTGTGAGAAGAGAAATGCCCACGTGTGCCAAAAGTTTCTGTTCTCAAAGGAGAAAAGAAATAGCTGTGGACTCAGCACTGTGAATCATCGCCTCCCTTTCGAGTGTTTTGTTAAGTCTGAACCTCTGATGCACTCACCTGCCTCAGTATCCGTGAGGTGGAAGCAAACTGAGCTCGATGTCTCTCAACAGCATTCCTGGAGGTGTCATTTATGCTACTGTCAGGAAAATTTGTAACTGGGTAAACCTATGAGGAAAAAAAAATTCAGAACATACAGAAGGAAACAGAAGCCCATACCATACGTTTAAGGGTGGGCTGGCCCTGGCTGCCACTGGGAAATCAATCACAAAACAAGCCAAGTGTTGGGTGGTTACTGTGCTGTCACGGTGCTTACATGATTCAGGGTGAACTGCTTATTAACAACATGTGCACGTGCACACACACACAGTGAAAGGCTTCTGTGGGCAGGACTGCAGGGCAAATAAAATGGAAGAAGAGGTGTGTTTATTTAAAATCTTTATATGAAGACCTGAGCAAAATAGGGGCCCTTGGTAAGCTGACTCGAGCTTTTTAAAAGACTAGCTAGAATAGAAACGTAATAGCATGTTATTCATTTATTTTGTTCAGAGAATATGTTTGAGGCAGCTAAAATATAATTTATAATAAAATATAATAATTGTGGAAAGGAGAGATTAACAAGAAATTGCCCCCCTTCGAGACAATTATTGTTTCTAGAATGAAATCTTCTTTGGTTCTTGTAGGTTATCTTGGCTGTGTGATTGTGGTCTTGGTATTTTCTTTCCTGACATTTCGCCAGCAGCTGTGGCAGGCATCTTCAGAGGAGTAACACTGGAGGACAGTGTCTCTCAGTGTTAAAGTGTGTTAGAAGAGTAATATATATAGTCGGAAGGTTTTGGGTTTGAGCTGAGTCATTGTCCTGCAAAAGTATCAAAGGTAATGTGCTAATCATTGTCCTGTAAGTATCAAGGTAATGTCCTAATTAGGGTGTGGCATGTTAATATGGAACCATTGTACCCTGAAGTGATCTGTTAATGTGTGAAATCCAAAGCTAATCTGCATGGCTATTGTGGACTGTAGTCTTTGTTAGTCTGACGTTTTTCAGGACAGGAAGCCAAGCCTTATTAATTCTTAAAAATCTCTTCTTTTCTGTTAAAGTTGTGCTGATGTTTATGAATTTCAATGGCTTCTCTGTGCAATCTGACAAAATAGTTGTAGAATTGTTCAGTATTTCAGTGTCTTGGAATAAGAATAAGGCCGGGAACAAATAGGCTTCTCCAAGGGAAAATCCACGCTAGACCACTGTGCTGTTCTTTTTCACTTGGCCGGTAAGTATAGCCCCCCAAAAGGGGGGAAATTGTATGCGGCCTTTTTGATTTGAGAAGCGCGTTTGATTCAGTCCCCAGAGAGTGCCTTTGGTGCAAATTGGCTGGTATGGAAATCGATCCACACCTACTACTTCTTATTTGAAACCTGTACTTATCTACCAGCTGCCAAATTCGGTATAATAGGTCAGACCAGCTTACTCCCCATATAAATTTTAACAAGGGAGTCAAACAGGGCTGCGTTTTGGCTCCCCATCTTTTTAATTTGTATCTAGCTGACCTTGGCTCTTATTTGGAGAAAGTTGATGGTCATCCCCCTATTTTAAATGCCCAGGCTATCCCCATGCTTCTCTATGCAGATGATGCAGTATTTTTATCCCGCACTAGAGTAGGCCTAAATCGCCTTTTGCAGGCTTTTGCGATCTTTTGCGACGAAAACTCCTTAATAATTAATTTTGACAAATCAAAAATTCTAGTGTTCTCTAAGTCCTGTAAGACCTGGTCTTGGGTGCTGAACGGAAATAATATTGAGCAGGTTAAAGCGTTCAAGTACCTCGGTGTCAACTTCCAGAGGAATTTAAAATGGAATAGCCAGGTGAATCAGGCTATTAATGCAATGAGACATCAATCCGGTGCTGTCGCAAAAAATTTTTATTCCAGGGGTGGTCAATATGTGCCAGCCGCTCTTAGAATCTACAAAGCGAAGCTGCTCTCCTTGTTACTTTACGGAATTCCCATTTGGGGGGTAACCCACAACTAGAAGCTAGAGTCAGCCCAGTCTTCCTTTCTGCGGTGAATATTGGGAATTCCCAACTGTGTCCTGTACCCCACTCTTTGTCTAGAGACAGGGCTAGGTCTATTAGAAACTAGGACCTGGTTACTTATTTTTAAGTTCTAGTTGAGGCTTCACTATAGAGCCACCTCTCTGAGTCTGACATGGCATATGCTATCGGATCACTCTGTTTCACCCTGGAGCAAAAATTAAGATGATCCATCAACCGCATTTTATGCCTGCATGCTTGGCCAGAATGTACAATGGTGTTATCAGTCGACATTTCCACTATTATATGTTATTCTATTTTTACCCTAGCCAATCTCCAAAAAGCTCAAGGCAGCTTTCAAAAAAGGGATTTTAAGTGGGAACCCCCATAATTTTTGGCCGAACATATGGGCTCTGTTTTTTACGCTTTTTGTTACAAAGGAAGGATGGGACTTGTGAAATGTCAATGGGAGAGTACATTCATGTGTGCCATCATGACTTTCCATTCATGTGTGCCATCATGACTTTTTCAGTCCCTATGTTTTCCCTGAAAAGAAAGAGCTGGGGAGGAGACAAATTGCACTAGGCCATGTTCAGAAGTCCTCAAGTATTCTGGTTATTTGGAGGAAAATATCTTTGTCATTATGCAAGTTGGCTGCTTTTTAATCCCGCCCTTCTGGCTATTCTGCTTTTGTTTGTAATATTTCATTACCATATCCTGTTCATCAACAAATAACTTCTGTCCAGTAACTGCTTTGAATAGTTCAGCAGGAAAGTCATTTCTTTGATGCGCCACATAGTCAAAAATGTTATTTTCCCTAGGAAGGTAAAAGACATATAATTACCACTTGTTTGTCTTATTTTTGTGGCAAATCAGTAACTTCCTCAAACTGGGGCTTGCTTTCTAACTGTTTTTGGATCACAGGATTGCATTAACTCCAATAACCTTTTTAACTCTGGTAACCTTTTTATCGTTCAGTTCCAACCTTGGGCCACCCTCTTCCCAGGCCCCAATACACAGTCACATGAGAGGCCCAAATTGTACCTGGGGATGACTATAAATTATGAAGACACCAAAACTGGTACAATTTCTGAGGAATCTAATGTCAGAAATTCTAATGTTTTCATAGATTTAAGGGCCAAGCTATGCAAAATGCTGGAAGATTCTTTTGTTTGACCCAAAGGGGCAAATAGCAACTTGGCAAGAACCATTTTGAGGATTGGAAAAGGGCACAAGGGAAAATGTTTTGCAGCAGTGATCCAAGTTGAGCTAGAGGCATGTCTGCTATTTAGGCGGAGGAAGAGGAGGAAGAAGAAGAGTTGGTTTTTATATGCCGAATTTCTCTGCCACTTAAGGAAGAATCAAACCGGCTTACAATCACCTTCCCTTACGACAGACACCCTGTGAGTTATGTGGGGCTGAGAGAGTTCTAAGAGAGCTGTGTCTAGCCCAAAGTCACCCAGCTGGCTTCATGTGTAGGAGTGGGGAAACCAACCCAGTTCACCAGATTAGTGTCCGCCGTTCATGTGGGGGAGTGGGGAATCAAATCTGGTTGTCCAGATTAGAGTCAACCACTCCAACCACCACTTTTAACCACTACTCCATGCTGTAAGAATATATGCTGGAGAGCCACATTCTGAGATAACCATCAGTGGTGATACTGTTTGTCATGTGATAAAGCAGCCAAGTGGTCTTGTACAATCAACCTGACTGGTGGCTGATCTCAATCCAAAACAGGCTCCCTTTCTTAGCTCTAAAAACCCACGGTCCCTTTGGTTGTTATGCTGACCCAGGCCACTGTACTCACTACTGACCCAGCCTATGAGACCATCACTTTTCTTATGTCCAGGAGTAGCCTTTTCCTCCCCCATTATGTTTTTTCTAATGGGACTTGCCATTTCACCACCAGTGCGTTGTACGTCAGCAAACGTCCTTGTCCATCACAATCATCGCAGTTTACCGTTCCCTGTCCAGAACAAGCTTGACACCTGTGAAGAATGGCAAAACAAGGCAATTTTCCATGGAGATGTATCAGTATGAAACCCAATATCCCTATGGATATAAATCCAGCCATTACTTGGCATAAAACCCACTGTCCTCCTTTTTGTAGGAATTAAAGCTTACTTTAGTATACACATTTTAAAATAATTTCTCTATCATTAGGCCCAAAAAAACCCCAATCCCTATATAGTTTTCTTCTTTGCCTGCTCTGTAAGGTTTTCTAATTTCCAGGTTCATACTTTAAGAAAAAGCCACTTAACTACCAGGGTTGGTCCCAGATGGCATTACTTTGATGTAAGAACATTATGACACATTTAATTTTGACTGGCGCTTTACTTCCTACACATCCATCATCCGCTCCTTGAGACACTAGAACAGTAGGTCCTCATGAATGGTTTAAGCTAAGTTGACCAGAGATTTAAATTGTTTTTTTGCTTAAGGTTCCTGAACCTGCAGCAGGGATCTGTTGAACCCGCTGTTGAATCTATTTTACTGCCCCTCCAAGAAGCGGGGGGGACGGGACTTGAGGAAAGCTGCCAAGCTACTCATGAAGGATCTTTCAATAGAAAAAGAATAGTTATTATTTTCTATTAAGTCTTATTTTTTATATTAATGCAAATTCTGCCCACGGGATCACCTCTCCCGATACACCCCTCAAAAAGTGTTACGCTCATCTAGTGACAACTTACTAGTGGCCCCTCGCCCGAAAAGTATTCAGCTGTCCTCAACTAGGGTCAGAGCTTTTTCAGCTCTGGCTCTGGCCTGGTGGAACAATCAAATGAAACCCAGGCCCTGTGGGACTTCGCTCAGTTCCGCAGGGCCTGCAAGACAGAGATGTTCCACAAGGCCTACGTATGAGGGCACCGTCGGCTCCATCTTAGCTGGCCTCCCCTGCCCCATCCTTATTCCTGCCTATTTCCACTTTTCATACCTGGTTGTTCCGCCACCAGTACTAGCATAAAAGGACTTTCCTGATTTTAGTCTGTTAATTTTTTAGGATCATACAACACGTTTTAATTACAGTGTTATCGTATTATTATGCTGTATTGTATTTTATTGTCATATCGCTGATCTTGTTGTTCTGGTTGTGAGCCGCCCGGAGCCTGACCTTGGTCAGGAAAGGGCGGGATAACAATCTAATAAATATATAAATAAATATAACCTGTACTCCACTATCTATCCATGGGCACAATATGTAGTGTGAGAAGCCAGCCTCAGATCATTCAGGAGATCCCAGCCTAATTCATGCAGCATTTAAATCTGCCCGAAAAACAGAAATGACTGCACAGCTGATATTTCTTTGTACATTGTCTTACGGGGTAGCATCTGATCCAGTTCCAGAACATTGGCTGCATGTGCCACCAGCGAACAGTCCTTTTCCTTTACACCAGCGGCATGGTTCCTATTGGGATTCAATTTTAAATGGGAAAAAATTAATACGCAGGGTTGGATCTGACTATTCTTTTTCTCGATTAACCCCTCATGAAGGCAGACCAACACTCTATTTTGCAAGACTTCAACACGGGTCGGAGGGATGAAGTAACAGGCTCCCCTATGAGTTACAGGGCTGTGATACTGGCTGGCGCTGAAACAACTCAAATGCAAGACACAGCTATGCATTCTTGATGGTGAATCCCAAGAGCTTAGATCTCATGTTCATAGGAAACAAAGAGTGGCTGTGATCGTTTGGACTCCTCTGCTCTCCTGGTGGATGTTCATGATGTCGGATGGACAAATTCAAGACACCACTGCTCCTTTGAATACAAAGGTTGGGACCAAAAAAACTGAGTGGGATTATTATCTGTAAACTAGATAATGCACTGCTGACTTGCATGATAAATGCAAAGGTCTTCCTCTTCCTGACAGGGCAATACACTCCTTTCACCTGCCTTGCAGAGGCAATGATAACCAGGACAGCTACCATCTAGGAAAGTTCATGTGGAGGAACACAATACAGGGCTGCAGTGGGTGCCTTAGTGAAAAGTGTCTGCATGAAGGAAGGCCATCCAGAGAAAGCACTTTTGTCATGAAGGTATTTGTAGACAGTAGCCTTGCACTGAAGCCCCAACATGCTTTCCAAGCTACTTGTAGTCTCTTCAGGCCTTGGGAACACATCTAGCTCTGCTTGTAAAAAACCCAGGTATATCCACCACAAACACAAAAGATGGTGTTTACTGACTCCTGCACCAGCTGCAGAATACAGTCCAGGTGGCCTTCTGGATCCATCAAACTGCTTACTCAAACCAAGAACGGTACTGTTCACCTGCACTTTGCGTGTTCATTGATTCTGCTCAGTTTTCCAGGAGTCAGCTGCAGCCATTCTACATCTGGCTGGATAATTTGAAGGTAATCCAAATTAGAGAATCAGGAATGGTTGCTGGAGTTGGATTCCCCACCCCTTTCCCTCATCCTCCTACCCTGCTTTTCCATGAAATTGCCCAAGTACCTACCTTCTACAGACAAGGAAAAATGACTCCAAGATATACTGTACCCAGTGGGGGCCATCACTGGATGGGGAGGGGGGACAGCAGAGGAAACTGAGATTTGTTGCCAAAATAGAGGGCCATTCCTTGCAGGGTGAATGGAAGAGCCCCATGGCAGAGAGAAAAGTTGAGCAACAGGAGTGCTCAGATCAGGACATTCTCTACCCACTGATGCACAGAGAAGGAGAAAGGCAGGAATGGGGGCGTCTGACCCTGTTGTGCAGAAGCCTGACACAGTGTATTCAGGCTACTACTCCAGACTCTTACGCTTCTTTCCACTGGCTACTGGGAGCTGGGTTGTTGCTTGCTTTTGTTAGTTGGAAGGGGTTCTAAGTCCCCAGCCATTAAAAGAAGGCTTAGTAAACAAGACCAAGAGGAATAGACCACTGATCAGAGATGTGTTCAGTTGGTCATAAGCACTACAAGTAAGACTTTCCTTGATCTTTTAGTATTACTAAATGGAAAGAGTGTGTGATATCTTATATTAAGATCCATTAACCTATGAGTTCAAATATATAAGGGTATAGCTCAGCCCTGACCTGGATGGCCCAGGCTAGCCTGATCTTGTCAGATCTCAGAAGCTAAGCAGGGTCGGCCCTGGTTACTACTTGGGTGGGGGACCACCAAGGAATACCAAAGTCACTATGAAGAGGAAGGCAATGGCAAACCATGTTCATTTGTCTCTTGGCTTGAAAACCCTACTGGGTCACCGTAAGTTGGCTGCAACTTGATGGGACTTTACACACACACACAGCTCAGCACATCATATCATTCTAACTGGAGTTCCCAATTATAGAAGAAAAAAGAGAATATAAACATTAGAAATGAAGTACCATTAAGGTCAATAAGTATTGACTTTCTAGTGTGTTTCTTTGGATCAAAACAATTATTGGAATGGGCTACCATGCAAAGAAAAAGATATCACAGGAAACCTTTTTTCCCATCCTCAAGATCTGTCTTTATTTCTTTATCTGATTAACTTCCTCAAGAATAAATTCTACAGTACATAGGACTGTTCACCTTATAGATCTAAATCAAAGGGGGAGGAGACTGCTTACCTTAGTACTTCCATCACATTGTTTGCAGAGTTTTTTACCTGAAGCCATGCACACTAAGCATTCCTTGAAAGCAGAAGAGAACAAGAGAGTTATGAAAGAGTTATTAACTTTTAATCAACAACTGTCTCCCAAGTACATATCATCATTGAATGGTCCCCCAAACCACAAGGCAAAAATTAGGACATAAAAATCCTGTACCCCATTCCATTTATCCTCACAACCTCATGGGTTACTTTAGGCTGACTTGAGAAGGACTGGCTCAAGGTTTCCTATTGAGTTTCATAGTGTGTGGCTTTATCCTCTCAGGCCTAGTTCAACCTTTCAACCACTATGTACGCAGGTGTGACCTTGCTCCTGCATCTCAACCACCTGAAGGCATCCTTCCCTCTCAAAAGGAAGTTTTGTTGGGTTTGTTTAGATATTTCTTTTCTAATTTTTGCTTGCCTTGGTTAGTTTAGACATGTTTTTCCTTTTTATCTTTGGTTGCCTTGGTAACTTTTGCATCATATTACTTTTAAAAACCTTTTTTGATAAATAATGTATAGTAAAGTCTTCTATATGATACTTTGTAACTTTTCTATGACTGAGGAACTGGGCACTGGATCAGATATATTATTTTCCAATGTTATGTTCAATGTGCTGTCATGGAATGTTAAGGGCCTGAGGGATTTCATTAAGCGTAAAAACTTGTGTAAGGATTGGGTTGGTGAGGTATGTTACAGATACATCTAATCTACCTAAAGGTGTTGCTGTATTGATACACAAGTGTTTCTTTTCAGGTTCAGCAAGTAATTACAGATCCAAATGGTCGCTGGTTCTATTATTGTTATGATTAATATGTATGGTCCAGAAACATGGACTCTCCAGACATGTTTCATTAATGTTTCAGCCACAAATTTTACATGTGACTATCATTAGTCCTTTGGTTTCCAGACTGGGTTAGACCGCCTGTTCGATGGCATTTTAATGTTTCTCTTCTTAATGATGTGACTTTTAAAAATCAGATGATGGCTGAATTATCACAGTATTTTAATATTAATCAAGGAAAAGCTAGTACTCGTGCTATTGAATAGGATGCTTGTAAAGTTTCTATTGGAGGAAGAATCACTGCATATGCTTCTCATATGAAGAAGCTTTGAAAAATGAAAGAAGCAACTTTGAAAGATAAACTGAAATATCTATTAAGTCAATTTGCTGTATCTCCCACACCATATTTTTATTGAGAACTGCAAAAAGTTAAATATGAATTAAATAATGTACTATCAGCGACAGCAGAATATACTTTAACTTGTCTGAGCCAGTCGTATTGGGAAAGTGATGAGAGACCAGGTAAAATTTTAGCATATTGTTTAAGACAGCAAAGAATAATAACCATATTCCTTTAATCAAAGATGAGAAGAATGCAATATACACCGCCTCTACTGAAATAATTCACAGTTTTATAAATTTTATTCTGAATTGTATACTAAATGGGGGGGAAATTCACAAAACAGATTTGGAAACTTTTTTCTCTCAAATAAAGTCAAAGAAAAGTAAAAGGATATATGCAGTAGATACCAAAATAAAAAGTATATGTGCAGTAGATACACATATAGCTTCTATAGTTTTTATAGTTTCTATAAAAGGTGTCAAAATATCTAAAAATAAGTCCCTATGCAATTATTATAACCTCTTAACTTTATTTAGTTGCTGGATTTTGAGTTTTCCCTCTTTTTTGTTTTTTTCCCTTGTTTTTCTGAAAGAAATATTTTTTTTAAGGATAAAAAGCCTCAGCCTCTATGCCCTATTGTTAGACTTCCAGAGAAATTGGTTGGCCAGTGTGTGAAACAGGATGCTGTACTAGATGGACCACTGGTCTCATCCAGCAGGGCTCCTCTTATGTTCTTATCCTTGTTCAGGCTAAAACAATGGCTGTACTTCTGCATCTTACCGGCAGTGTTACAAATAAGACCACTGTTCTGCAGCAACCTGATTAAGAATGGGATTGGGGCACAGGGGCAGAAGGGGTTAGCCTCCCTCCCACATATACAGTTTCATCCATCAAAACTGACCTGTCCATGCTATTAAACAGCACTGGTTGGGGTGCAGGGGGGAGAGGAGAAGGCAGGCAAAAAATGTGCCTGACTTTTTCTTCCAGAGCCATCTTCTCTTCACAAGACATTATCACAGCAGTTTCTTTTTTTTTTTTTTAATTAGCCAGTTAGAACCTATCAAAGTTCTGCCAGTATCTTGTCTGCTTTGGTCTTTATGCATACATTCACTCTATACCTTGACTAAAGATGTGTTAGCCATCATGATTTCTTTGGTGTTGTTTTCAAACATCTTAGGAACAGCCACTGGAACATTCCAAGGTAAGACAAATGTGGTATCCACACAGGGACCTTCAATTTTCCCTGTAGCAGAAAAAAAAGTTGTGTTGGGCTATTTTCAGATACCTGCACTTATGTCATGCTATCATCTTGCTGGTCTAAGAATCGTCATCAAATGGCAACAGATATTAAACTCTCTGCACATAGCACAAAGCAGGGCTTCACCACCAAAAAAGGTGGTGTAGTCCCAAAGCCATTCAAGGGGGCGTTTCCAGGGCCAAAGGGCTGTGGAGGCTGCGTAAAGGCCCAGCAGCTCCACCCCCGGGAATGCCTTGAGAACACTTTCTGGCACCCAGATGCTGGCATGTTTGCCTCTGCGCCAGCATAGAGGCCACCTTATTCAGTGATAAGGTGGCACCTACACCAGCTACTAAGGAGCTTTGGGCCCCCTTCAGGAATGGGCTGCCCATGTCGTATTAGCAGCATGTTTAATTTTCCCTGACAGCTGTTTAAAACGGAAATATTATCTATTTCACATATGTCATCCAATCTTCACTACTGGGTGAATGCTGAAGGGTGGTCATTTTAAAAAAAACATCTTGAGAAGAACTTCGTTCACTGCAGTGTTTGTCAGAATAGCCAACTTATTCTCAACTCCAGACTAGATAAACCCTGGACTATATAACCCAGGGTTGAAAATGGAGTATGAGTTCCATAAAGATTCTGGTTGATGTTATACTAGCATTCAGTGCTTAGTGATCAATACATGCAAAATGTTCAGCTGGAACTCCATAACACTTTCTCTGTGCCTGTCCATTTCTGGCCAAATTTACTACTTGAGAATGGAATAACTGGAGCTTGGTGTTCTGGAGAAATTATTCCCAGACAAATGTCTCAGCAGCAATTTACATTAAAAAGTACAAATTCTTATGTAGCCTAAGTAGCTGTTACCTGTAGAAGGTTTAGTTTTCCATTCAAAAGACCTAGATTCAGTGAAGGTCTCCAAGCGATACTAGGAAAGAAAACAGCAGTAAATTCAGGAACATTTCAGGGAGTCTATGCACGGTCGTTTTATTCTCCTTTAATCCCTGTTTTAGCCAGGATCGAACGCACATTAGGCGAAACGCATGCGTTCGATCCAGGCTGAATCCTGGCTGAAACAGGGATTAAAGGAGGATACAGCAACCATGCGTTTTTGCCCTATGAAAGTGCTGGCAAAAAAAAAAATCTCTATTGCACTATCTCACTTCTCATGAAGTGAAGAGTAGTTGATCATGCCACAGGATAGATGGAACACAAAGTTAATGTCAAAAAAACATAAAGTATACCACATGTAATAATTCAAAACTAAAAGACAGTTTTAGCAATAGACAAATATTTGATGTGCAATATTTGTGCTATTATACAAATGATTTAAACTACTGAAAAATAAATTCATAATGTTGGATCCTGTGATCCACCCACACAAAGCAGTGATGGCTGGCAATCTTCCTGTTTTCAAACCTCTTTGCCCTATTGGGGAAACTTTTGTGTACTGATGTGCTACATGCAAGGTTCTCCAGTGGGCCAAACGGCAGCTCCCCAAGTCATTTCCGGTTGGGAGGAGGAAAGCTTAAGTCTCTCTGCCTCACAGCCCCAATCTGAACAGGACCTACACATGCCTGGGGATTCGGTTTTGAACATGAAGACCTCAGTACATTTCAGGTTGCCAGATTGGGCTGAACAATACATGGGCCCTAATGGGAGTGTTGTTTCCCTCCCTCCCCCCACCCCAATTTAGTGTGGTACGTGGGAGGAAAAATCAGAACCAAAAACGAGCAGAGCAAGAGCAAAAGAAGAACAGAAAGAAGCCAAGAAGAGTACAGTGAACAAAATCTGCAAGTATTAAAGTTAGCATTTCCACAGTGGTTGACATTATCTCAGGGGTCTTTACCACAAGCCTGTGCAATCAGCAAATAGGCTTCTATTGTAGATCAGCAGGAGGCCCATAGTGAGAGGTAGAAGCTTACTTAAGGTTTGCGCTATGCTTACTTAAGGTTTGCCCTAAGCTTGGACCCAGTGAAGCATTTCCATGAACAGAAGGGGAATGATTGTCAATGATACCTCCATGTCACTGCAGACCTCTAACTGCCCTCCTCATGCTGTTCCGGTGGGGGGGGGGTGTCCACAACCCCAGAAGTAACATGAGGGAGATATTTTGGTCCACAGAAGGAGCAGGAAGCAAGTAAGTCCCTTCTCTTAGCGGTAATTGTCACATTCCCACCCTGGGTCTGTGTGTTCTCACATGCATGTTGAATGTTTGATTGCGTGTCAAAAGGGTGTTTTCTCCTGCCAACACTCCAAGTTATAAAACCCAGCCTCTCAGTAAGCCAGTGTCTCGGGGAACTCTAAGCACGTGCAAAGGGCAGAGCTTCCTACTGCCTTAACTCCCCCTGTGACTGTGTGTCCTTTAGAGCAGTGCTCCCCAACCTTTTTATCGCCACGGACCGGTAAATGTTTGATAATTTTTCCGTGGCCCGCTTGTTTTGATTTAATAATTTTAATTTAATTGTATTTAAACATGCCTTCAAAATAAAATACAGCTACACCAAAAAATGAATATAAAGTGATTTATTTTATTTAACTCACTAGAATGCCAAATCAATGAGAACCCTGAGCTTGTTTCTTTGCAACGAGATGGTTCCATCTGGGGGTAATAGGAGACAATGACAACTGTGAAATATATATATAAATCACAAAAGATGACTGTGCCCCCTTTCAATACAGAGATGCCAGCGTTCCCCTTTCAATACAGAGATGCCAGCGTTCCCCTTTCAATACAGAGATGCCAGCGTTCCCCTTTCAATACAGAGATGCCAGCGTTCCCCTTTCAATACAGAGATGCCAGCGTTCCCCTTTCAATACAGAGATGCCAGCGTTCCCCTTTCAATACAGAGATGCCAGCGTTCCCCTTTCAATACAGAGATGCCAGCGTTCCCCTTTCAATACAGAGATGCCAGCGTTCCCCTTTCAATACAGAGATGCCAGCGTTCCCCTTTCAATACAGAGATGCCAGCGTTCCCCCCTTTCAATGCAGAGATGCCAGCGTTCCCCCCTTTCAATGCAGAGATGCCAGCATTCCCTTTCAATACAGAGATCATCGCGCCCCTTTCAATGCAGAGATGCCAGCATTCCCCCTTTCAATGCAGAGATGCCAGCGTGCCCCTTTTAATACAGAGATGCCTCGGCCAATGGCGTGAGGTTTGCCTTTCGGCCAATCAGGAAGCGGGAGGACCCGCTCCCTGATTGGCCAGGAGAAGCATCAGTGTAACAATAGCGAATTTTCATTTGCTATTGTCACACAATGGGCGGGCTTGGGAGGGCGCAATGCTCTGCGCCTCGACCGCCCGCCACAGTGAAATGATTTGAAGTTCCTCGGGCGGCCCAGTGCCGATTGATCCACGGACTGGCACCGGTCCGCGGCCCGGGGTTTGGGGAACACTGCTTTAGAGTGTAGAATGGTCTTAGCATGTGGGTGAGATTTCCTGGCATACTCTGCTTTATGTTCTTTATGTTTAAGAAGCTGTATTACAAGAGATTAAACTGGAGCACAGATGGGAAATAGCCCCCATAGTAAGAGATAAAAATCTAAGGAAATAAACGTAAAAACCCTGTGTCTAACATAATTGCATCATGCTAGTTACCTTCAGAAATGAAATGTGGTGTTAGAGGGGAGAGTTGCAGATACCCTTGACCGCCAAAAAAACACACAAATCAGTGGGTTTTAGATCAAATCAAGCCTGAACTGACCCTAGAAGCTAAAATGACTAAACTGAGGCTGTCGTACTTTGGACATATTATGAGAAGACAAGAGTCACTGGAAAAGACAATCATGCTAGGAAAAGTTGAAGGCAGCAGGAAAAGAGGAAGACCCAACAAGAGATGGATTGGCTCTATAAAGGAAGCCACCACCTTCAATTAGCAAGATCTGAGCAAGGCTATTAAGGACACTTTGGAGGACATTGATTCATAGGGTTGCCATGAGTCGGAAACGATTTGACAGCACTTAACACACACACAGTTACCTTCAGATGGAACAACCACATTTCCCCCCTCCATCCCAGCATCAAGGATGGGTTTCCACATATTAGAGCAGAACTGACCTTTCCATCTCTGCTCTCTTCTCATAGCACATCACAACTCTCAAGTTTCTCACTTTGCTCCCCCTCTTCTCTTCTCAAACAAAGGAAGGGCTCACCTTTTAACCTTTCTGCCTGCTGAGGTAAAAACTCACCCCTCCCAAACAAGAGCCAGATGTCTCCCTCGCGTGGGCTCTCCTTTTGCAATGCCACAAGGGTCTTCCTGGCACACAGCATCAGAGTGTTATGATGCTCGTCCATCACCCTCTCTTTGGCAGGTGTGCCAAACAAGGGCTCTCAGGCTGAGCCACTTTCCTGTTTCTCATGCCTTCTCCTCCCTTGGGAAAACAAACAGTTTGCCATAGGCTCAAGAACCCCCGACCATAACAGCCCTAGGACTTCCACCATGGCATTCTCATTTTACAACTCCCCTTTTAGCCTCCGTCATGACACATCAGACTAAAAAAGCCAGCACTGAGAGACAACTCATTCATTGCCGTTAAATGTAGCTAGCCAGTGCATAGTAACTTAGGGGGTGAGAGGAGAATGAACTACTTACGCGATAAGCATTGAGTGCCTGTAGATCTTTGAACACCATCTCTTTGGCAGGGTCGCTGCTGTAGCAGCATTTACCTGAGGCATATTCACGTAAAGCTTCCTGGGCTTCACCTTCTGAAATAGTAGGAATGCTGTGGAAAAGGACAGGTGAGAAAGAGGATAAGCATACAAAGGAGCACATAACTCTACTCTGAACCCTACAACAAGGGCCAAATCACACTAGTAGAAGAAGAAGAAGAGTTGGGTTTTATATCCTGCTTTTTTTCTACCTTTAAGGAGTCTCAAAGTGGCTTACAATTGCCTTCCCATCCTCTCCCCACAACAGACACCTTGTGAGGTTGGTGGGGCTGAGAGAGTTCGGAGTGAACTGTTGATTAGCCCAAGGTCACTCAGCAGGCTTCATGTGGAGGAGTGGGGAATCGAACCCGGTTCTCCAGATTAGAGTCTGCCGCTCTTAACCACTACACCACGCTGGCTTACTTCCACTTTGCATGATGAAAATGTGTTGGGCATTACATAGGATGAGCTACTCTCCTGGTGAACTGATTCTGGACATGTCTGTGCAATCTGTGGGTCACTCGACATCCCTGCTACCATTGTGCAACCTAATTTCAGTCACTCTGTGATCACATGGTATATAATCCTTCAGCCATTCCACTAAAAGTACAACCAACTCAGGCAGACTGCTGCTATTCAATGTGCTCTTAAAATAGGCCTGAGCCCTGTGCTGGGAGCAGAGTGGATAGATTCTCTGCCATTGCGCCTTACAATCTTAGAGAAAGGATACAAAATGAAGAAAAGATAGGGAGGGGAAAATCAGTAGTGCCAGGTACCAATTCCTACATGAATGGTTATATTTTGATTAAATGGAATGGCCACAGCTGCCAGGGGAAGAGCCAGGGGCAGATTGTCCGAGCCAGGGCAGCAGAGAGGGCTTTGCTACCCTACATCTCCCTCTGCAGCCAAGCCCAATAGCTCTAGATCAGTGGTTCCCAACCTTTTTTGACCAGGGACCACTAGGACTTTTTTGTTCGGTGCAGGGACCCCAAGGTTCAAAATAAAAATTCCAAGAATTTGAAAATAAACTTTAATCATAACTGTTAGTTAAACATTAAACTTAGAATAATATTTGAATATATATATTTTATAATAGAGAACTTTTAATTGAAAATATTAATTTATTATGGGTTTATAACTTTGTTTCACGGACCTTAATTTAGTTCTCGCGGACCCCTGGGGGTCCATGGACCCCTGGTTGGGAACCAGTGCTCTAGATGGAGACGGTTTGGGAAATGGCCACAGCATCACCAATGCGGAGAACCTGTCTCATACATTGGAGAGCAGCTAACGTGTTCAATCGATGCTATCGCCACACCAAGTTTAATCAAGTGAACTAGCTCCAAAGTGGAGCTTTGTTTAAACAGACCGACCTTGTGACATCCACTCTTCATGCTCTATGGCTTGCTCAGCCCAACTGTGGTCTTCCTCCTTCTTTTTCATAGCCACCTGCCAGTTCCAGCCCATCCTCTCTGCCCCCACAAAAAGACTAGCACCCAAGACCCAAATAGGCAGCTGTTCACCCATTCCACACGTAGGTGTAAATTGTGGGAGGAAAGGTACCGGCTGGATATTAGGTTTTTTTTTTTTTAATAGTAAGAGCTGTTGACAGTGGAATCAGCTACCTAGGGAGGTGGTGAGCTCCCCCTCACTGGCAGTCTTTAAGCAGAGGCTGGACAAGCACTTGTCGGGGATGCTCTAGGCTGATCCTGCATTGAGCAGGGGGTTGGACTAGATGGCCTATATGGCCCCTTCCAACTCTATGATTCTAGGATTCTACATCTACATGTAGTCCTAGGAATCCTTCAGGTTTGCCTACTTGTAAGTCATCCCATTATCTTTCCTTGAACTTCAGAGATGTGTGCACCTTCCCACTCCCCAAGAGATTTTACTGGGAAGGCAGTGTCTGTTCCCATGGCAACAGAAGGAAGAAAGTTACTCCTACACCATTCTGTCCCATTAGCTGAAGAATGGAAACCCATCACAACAAGCCATTATCAGTGGCACTCATTCCTTTCCACTGCTGCACGGTGTGAAAGGTTTAACACTACTACAGTGCTTACTGTACCTTCTAGGACTACATCTTACCACAACATCTGGCTTCTGTTTCTTTAAGAAATTTATATCCCACCTTTCTACCAAAACCAATCAGCTGCTTGCAAAAGCAATTCATACAGTGAAATTTAAATAATTAAACCACAACATTAAAAGCAGATAAATGCTCTAGCAGCCGCCAACAAAGTATTGTAAAATGGTTTCAAAAGAATTCAAATAAGCTGATCGAAAACATTTAAGGGAGCAAAAACTGACATAAGCAGCAGCACGAGATAGAATGTGATATTCCCAGCATACAAAAACATACTAGGAGCACTATAACATCTTTTGAAATCGCCACAATATGGGAAGAGCTTAAAACAGAAAAAGGGGAAGAGAATGGTTCATTTGAAAATCAATCCAATGACACATTCAAAAGGACCCCCAAACTGTACCTGTTGTTTCAGGGAGTGTATAGTCCTGCTTGGAATGTGGAATGGTATGGCCAGCTCAAACCTATCAGATCTCAGAAGCTACGCAAGGCTGGTACTTGGATGGGAGACCAGCAAACAAGACTTTGCAGAGAAAAGCAATGACAAACCACCTCCGCTTCTCGCTTGCTTTGAAATCCCCCTGCTGGGGTCACCATATGTCAGATGTGACTTGACAGCAGATACATATAGTCCTGTTCAAAACAGGCTATAGATTGGGAATAAAGCCAGTGAAGGAATACAATATGTCTGTCTTGTCTGAGCTATGTTTGAATTCATTCTTTCATGCCTTGCTTTTCATGATTTCTCTTTACCAAAGTCTTTAGTTCTTCTTCCCCAGAAAGTGGCCATACTACAGATTGCATGACACAAACACAAACCCAAGATGGACCACACCCAGAACATTTACAGGAACAGGGTCCATCTTACTTCCAGATTCTCTGCACTGGCTGATCTCCATGATCTGAAACTGCAAAAGGTGGAGGGGGGAGATATTCACTTCCTGCAAACAAACATAGGGGTAAAAAATTCATATTAGGAACATCAGTTGTAAGCATTCTGTAAACAGAGAAGTCACATTCTTGAAAGCCCTCCAACAACAAAAGCAATCCTACACAGGTTGCTTCTACATGGTTGTTTTGCTCCATGCTGGGGTTTTTTCTTGATGTCAGCTGTTTTCAAATGAGCTTTTTGCTCATTTTTCAGATCTGAACCACAACAGATTATTGTAAAGGTTTCATACACTTTTATTGCCCCCCTCCCCCGCTTCCTTTCTGCAATTCCCCTGTGTTTTTTCAAACCACCTCTGATTAGATATTTCCTCCTGGGGCACAACTGAATCACTCTAGCCTTTCATATGAAATGTAAAAAGGTGTCCCCCCACATTTTTGCCACCATCTGCTGTGGCAATTCCTATTCCTGTTTTTAAAAAAGCTTACTTAATATCAACCTATAATTATAACTATGCTAATATTTGCCTTTGTTTAATCATTTAGGTCACATTTATTCTTTAAACCAGGGGTGGGGAACCTTTTTTTCTGCCAAGGGCCATTTGGATATTTATAACATCATTCGCGGGCCATACAAAATGATCAACTTAAAAATTAGCCAACCAAGCCCCAAGCGCCACACGCCGGAGTTACTCCTGCTCTGAATGGTCAGGGTCATATTCTACAGGCGGCTCCTGCTACCTCCGCCTGTAGGGATGAACTGAGGACACACTGGCTAAGAACTCGCCCCCCACATACATTCTGGCCCTGCCCCCTTTAACTCCTCCATTGTCACCACTTCCGTCCCCAGCCCTCTTGTAGTATAGAAAGAATACATTTCTCCACAGCCCAAGTGGGAAAGGGTTAATACAGTTTCTTGAGCGGTCCTAGTAGCTCCATAGCTAATGACTCTTCTGAAAGGGGGGGAAAGATTCCTTTTCTCAGTAAAACAAACTCACATCCGCCTCGAATAGAGACTATTCCTGTCCGCGGGAGGGGGCGGATCACCAGTCTTAGATCCTTCTGAGCTAGAGATCTGCTAGGACCCACAAAGGGCCAGACCAAATGATGTTGCGGGCCTTAAATGGCCCCCGGGCCTGACGATCCCCACCCCTGCTCTAAAAGTTAATGCATATTTCTGAATGGTGTACAAGGTTTCTTTTGTGGAGATTGCCTTCTGCAGTAATAACACGCCATTTTGACATGCAATGACAGCCCGCCAGAGAAGCCAATGCAGTGAAGCTAACCAACAGGGGACATTTCTCCAGATCTCCTTTTGGGCCAACCAATCAGAATGGGTTCCTCTGGTGATGCAAGGAACGTTCTTGAATTTGAGCTGTCATCAAACAATGGGGATTTCGTGGATGTGGTAACCCCAGAGTAAGGAACGCTGTGCGAAAGCTCCATTGCCACCGTGCTTCAGCAGGAACCGCAGCAGCAATAGAGGCACATTGCAAGAGGTGCATCGCAATACCATCATTGTGGGAAAGGCACCATTGTCCTCCATTCAGCCACTTTACAGGGTTTCCCTTGCTTTTCTGTTTCCCAATGCTTTGGTACACTTTCCTGAAAGACTCCAGTCCAAGTGGCTTTGCACACTGCAGGAATGGGAAGACCCTGATTTTTGATCCTCCTGCCCACACAGGCATCATTTTGCTACTATCTTCCCTTCACAGCTGCCATCTCCCCCAACCACCAGAAGGCTTTTTGCAAGTTTGATTTTAATTGATAGTTATTATATTGCAATGTAGCAACTACTGGCTTTTTTT
The DNA here is from genome assembly GCF_029931775.1 of Euleptes europaea. NCBI lineage: Eukaryota > Metazoa > Chordata > Lepidosauria > Squamata > Sphaerodactylidae > Euleptes > Euleptes europaea. The sequence continues at coordinate 51,185,894 of NC_079312.1, forward strand.
TTTAAGCTAGCAACAAACCCTTCTCATGGCAGAGCAGTGGGGGAGAAGTGGCAAGGAAAGTACATAGAATCCTCCAGTGTGGATGCGCCACTGCTGCTGCAAATGTCTTTGCATGCACAGCCACAATTGCATAATGTGAGTATCACCACTATGTGGAGGCAATCACAGGGCAACTGATCTGTATTATACATTCTGCTTTACAGAAAAATTGCAAAGGAAATGTCATTGAATTGTTGGTTTTGTAAATGGGATGGAACACCCTTATATACTATGCAGAATTCTTTGGAGGAAGGAGGGCAGAAAAATGGAATAAACAAACATGAATTAGTTACCAGAACGCTTCCATCAGTTTTTTATAGTAAAATTTCAACCTATCTTTTAATGCGTCATGAGTTACGTAGTAGGAAATCTAACCTGCTTTAGTGAGTGTGAATGATAATGACTTTGGATAAATGAATCCAACTGGATACACAACTCGAAGAACAACTTAGGGACTTGGAATACAAGACATTTTTATGTGACAAGAGGGATTATGACAACAGCCAAGTGTGTAATTGGCTAGACGGTAAATTTACATGCAAGACTACACATAAAGTCTCCTCTGTGGACAATTCTGACTCTACAACAAAGGCTTCAACCTCCCTCTCCTCGAAAAACATCTGTGATGAGGAGGAAGATACAATTGAAGATAACTCATGGTTCTTTTTTGGGAACTGTGGCCTCACCTCCTGTCACGGGGAGCATTTTTGTCTACCAGAAGCAAACAACCTCCTTGGGGAGAAAAGACAACACAAACCAAACCAAAAAAAGGAGCCTTTGATTTACAACCTACCTGATAGGGCTTTCACAGAGCTGGAAGAATGCGTTCTAGATTAATGAACGCAAATGTTTGGTCTTGTATATGCCGTTTCTTACAAGCCACTACAATTAATTGTACTGAAAACAACCCATAGATTTAACAGGGAAACTTCAAGCGGGATAAGCTGTTGAAGCTGTACTTAATTTTGCATGAATTTCCTTTCAGTATATTTATCACTTCCAACGTTTATAGTAATTATTGTCAATGACGATAATGTTTTCATACCAGATGTCCCTTGCGTTGGCATTGTGCTGAAAGTTCCAAAATTCTGGTGAGAGGATTCTCTGGTAGGAGAAAGTGAAGGGGAGGGGGAAGGTAAGTATCTTGCCAGATGGACACAAATACATAAATAAGCTGAAATACATGGAACAGCAATAAGTAAGGGGAGATATGATGCATTTAGTGAATATGGCCATAGAGGGAAGTTGCACATAAAGTCCCATCACCAAGTATATATCTGATATAGTTAGCTCAACATATTTAGTGTCGAGGTTAATTTATGTTTATGGGGCTGGTTTTATGCTATTGGAACTGTTTTAGTGTTATTTTATGGTCTTTTTTATTGTACTTATATGATCATGCTGTATGGCAGGGAGGGAGGGATATAAGATTTAAGGAATAAATAAAGTACAGCATTCTCTTTGCAGTGGCCAGCCTGCTGCCTCTAGGAAGCCCACGAGTAGGATGACCGCAACAGCATCCTCCTGCTCACACTTCCCAGCAACTGATATAAGATGGCATACTGACTCTGGTACTAGTGGGAGTAGATATCCATCGTGACTAGTAACCATTGTGACTCATCGCCACTGATAGCCTCATTCTCCATTCACAGAGGTTTCACATGGTTTAAAGAGCCAGACACTTAACACTAAAGAATATGTGATCACTTAAACTTTAAATGCAGCCAAGCCTGGATTCGAACAATAACTCTTTTCCTATTACACACTGATTCGGTTCAGACACCTTATGGTGGACAAACACAGTGAACCAGATTTCATGAACATGTTTCGGCTGCCTTTCCCATCCATTTGCCAAGAATCAGCCTTTTTACATGTGGACTTACTGGGACTGGGATGAAAGTAGCCAATGATTGTGTTTAACTCTTTTAAAGTTGTTGATTACATAAATATTGCATATGAGGTTGGTTCTGCTTGGGAAACAGTGATTTGAATGCACTATGGCTGAACTAGTGGTTCTCAGAGACACAACACAAGAAATAGCTGGAAGGTTGGATTGGCCTTATCTGAGTAGCTATTGTAGAATCATAAAGTTGGAAGGGACCACCAGGGTCATCCAGTCCAATCCCCTGCTCAATGCAGGAAATTCCAAACTACCCCCCCACACACACACACACACCCAGTGACCCCTATTCCATGCTCAAATGGCCAAGGCGCCCTCCCTCTCAGGATCTGCCTACGGTCATAGAATCTGCATTGCTGACAGATGACCATCTAGCATCTGCTTAAAAACCTCCAGGGAAGGGCAGCTTACCACCTCCCGAGGAAGCCTGTTCTACTGAGGAACCACTCTACCTGTTAGAAAATTCTTCCTAATGTCTAGACGGAAACTCCTTTGATTTAATTTCAACCCGTTGGTTCTGGTCCGACCTTCTGGAGCAACAGAAAACAACTCAGCACCTTCCTCTATATGACAGCCCTTCAAATACTTGAAGATGGTTATCGTATCACCTCTCAGTCTTCTCCTCTTCAGGCTAAACATACCCAGCTCCTTCAACTGTTCCTCATGGGACTTGGACTCCAGACCCCTCATCATCTTTGTTGCCCTCCTCTGGACACGTTCCAGCTTGTCTACGTCTTTCTTAAATTGTAGTGCCCAAAACTGAACACAATACTCTAGGTGAGGTCTAACCAGAGCAGAGTAAAGTGATCTGGACACTATACTTCTGTTGATACAGCCCAAGATTGCATTTGCCTTTTTAGCTACCGCATCACACTGTCTCTAACATCCCAATAAAAGACCACTCCAAGCATACAAAAGAACTCCCATGTGAAGTACTGCAGCTACCCTGCATCTTGCTTAAGTCAGTATCACCATACTTGGCCATGCACACATAGTGATAAGCAGGGTTGCCAGGTCCCTCTCCACCACCTGCAGGAGTTTTGGGGGCAGAGCCTAAGGAGGGTGGGGTTTGGGGAGGGACTTCAGTGCCATAGAGTCCAATTGGCAAAGAGGCCATTTTCTCCAGGAGAACAGATCTCTATCAGCTGGGGATTAGTTGTAATAGCAGGAGATCTCCAGCTACTACCTGGAGGCTGGCAACCCTAGCGATTGGGCCAAATTATGCAGGGTGCTGGAGTTCTGCAAATTAGGACTCCAGGTGGCGCCTGGAGATCTCCTGGAATTTCAACTGATCTCCAGAGTAGAGAGATCAATTCCCTTGGAATTGGCTGGTGGGAAGGTGGGCTCTATGGAATTCAAGCCTGTTGAAGTCCCTCCCGTCCCCAAACCCCACCCTTCCCAGACTCTTCCCCTAAATCCCCGGGAATTTCCCAGTCCAGAGCTGGCAACCATAGTTCCAGGGGCACACTGGCTTTTAAAAATAGCCAAAGAGGGAGGGTGATAAGGACTGAAGGTCTGGCTCTAAGAAAGAGAGGTATAAGTCTTCATCCCTGTTCCCAATTTTCTAAGAAGTCCTTCCTGGGGTAGCTTTAAGTCCCAACACAGGACATTTTTTTTAAAAAAAAAAAGGATGTGCACACTATGGATTTGCCTGGGTTGCTTAAACATGGGAAAAATTTTGCTTCTGCATGTCATTGTCCTGCAACATTTTGCTTCTGCATGTCATTGTCCTGGATTTGCCTGGGTTGCTTAAACATGGGAAACATTTTGCTTCTGCATGTCATTGTCCTGCAGTCGTCCTGGCCATTTATACATGGGAGGTTTTGCCTTGGATTTGCTGCTCTGTAGATGCACATTTCCCCCATCCGAATTCTCAGAACTCAAAAAATAAACCCCCATGCAGAGTTTTGAGAATTCAGATGGGGGAAATGTGCATATTAGAAAGTGGCAAATCCAAGGCATAAATGGCCCCTGTGTTTTTCCCTATCTAGCTATGTCTTTTCTCAAACCAGATTCTGCACCTCCCTTCCTCCCCGGAGCGGGGGGGGGGGAGCGGGGGTTTCAAGTCTTGGCCGTTTGCTACTAGCCTACCCAAAGAGGGCGCAAATCGCTGGCCCATTTCCGAGGCCATTTTTGGGCATTAGCAGCGCCTTGCAGGCTGAATCGCCCCGCAGATGTTGTGTTTTTCGTTTGGCACGCTGAGCCGTCATTCCGCAAGTGGCTGCCAAGCCGGCGCAGCCCTGCTTCGCATCACAAAAGAGCCCCCTTCGGAGTCTGCCGCGAAGATTCTCCCTCAAGGAGCCATGCAAGACAACGGAGGCGCGTTAGCCATGCACATGCTAACGGCTATGCAAACAGGAACAAAAGAGCAGGCGAGTGGGGGGGGGGAGTGGAACTCCTCCTTTTGCGTCGGGACCGTGAAAAGGCAGCGTTAAAGTCGCCTTTTTTTAAAAAAAAAGAGCTTTTACCGAGCATCAAGCCATGGGCCATTTATGCATGGGAGGTTTTGCCTCGGGTTTGCCACTCTACAAATCTACAGTGGGTTTGCCACCCTGCGCAAATCTACACTCCGCAGTGTAGAGTGGGTTTGCCACTCTACAGATGCCCCCATCTCAGTTCTCGAAACTCTGCACGGGGGGCTGATGGTTGAGCTTGGGGGATCCGGATGGGGGAAAACGGGCATCAAAAGAAGCAGCAGCCCCAACCCCCGCTTCTGATGCGAGGGCGTCGGGAGACACGAGCACAGAGCTCGTCTCGGGGGGAAATAAGGCTTGGGGGCGAGTTCCTCCTCAAACGCACCCCCCAGGCCGGCGCTCCGTGGGCAAATGCAGTTTGTGCCCCCCCCCCCCACGCCAGTCTCACCTGAACGCGGTGCTCCTCTCTGCCATGAAAGGGAGAGCAACTTCAGCCGCGAAGCTTGCTGCCGCCCCGTCCCCAGCCCCGCTTCTGATCGCTCAGCCACACGCGCTCCCCACACGTGCTTCCCGGGAACTCTCCGCCCAGAACTTCCCGGAATATTATGCAACGGGACGCCTAACCACGGGGGAAGGTTTGGGGGCCGCGTTGCTGGTGCCTCTCGCCGCCCTTCGGCCGCATCTTGCCGACCCCGATTTCAGTTGACTAAGCGAAGGTTAAGGTTGCCAACCTCCAGGTAATGGTCTAGAGAAACAGCCCGTGGCTCAAGATAGTCCCCGCTGAAATAAGAGCGTGTCGCATCACACACAAAAATATTTCGAAATCAATATATTCACAACAACATTCAAAGCTGAAAGCCTCTTGCACGGGATGCCACATGTTTTATTTCAGTTTTGAATGTTGTTGTGAATATATTGATTTTGAAATCTTTTTGTGGGTGTGATGTGACATGCTCTTGTTTCAGCGGTGAATATCTTGAGCCACGTGCTGATTCTCTATACAGTTGCCGCTATTTCAGCACAGGTTCTTTTCCTTCTTCGTTAAACCTCCAGGTAATCGCAGAAAATCTAATGCTATTACCACGGATCTCACATTGGGCTGTTTACTTTTTCCGCGGTGACTTGGAGAAGGAACTGCCGGACGGCGTGGAAAGGAGGAATCCTAATGGTCAGCAGAGAGCAGCTGACTTGCAGAAACATTGCAACCCGACAAGGAGGTTCACAGCACTGGAAAGATGCCTTTCGTGGGACGGACGTTTGGGAATTCTTGTGGACAGTAATTCAGTTCTGTCTTTGTGGAACGGACACGTGTGAGATTTCAGTGCCGTCTTGTTTTTTGTACAAGATTGTTTATGATTTGTAGACTGTGTTGTGATTACATTGCTAACTGGTACTGTTATAAATGAAAGCATAAGAAAAGTATAAAAATAGCAAAAGAATTATAAGTGGCAGCGTGTTGAGAGATTTATTCTTGAACAGGAGATTAACCGACCTCCAGGTAATAGCAGAAAATCTAATACTGTTACAACTGATCTCCAGCGGATAGAGATCAGTGCCCCTGGAGGAAAGGGCCGCTTTGGCAATTGGACCGTATGGCATTGAAGTCCCTCCCCAAACCCCGCCCTCCTCAGGCTCCGCCCCAAAAACCTCCCACCGATGGCGAAGAGGGACCTGACAATCCTAGCTAAAATTTACACACTTCCCCTTAGGGTTGCCAACCTCCAGGTAGTAGCTGGAGATCCCCTGCTATTACAACTGGTCTCCAGCCGATAGAGATCAGTTCACCAGGAGAAAATGGCCACTTTGGCAATTGGACTCTATGGCATTGAAGTCCCTCCCCAAACCCCGCCCTCCTCAGGCTCTGCCCCCAAAACCTCCCGCCGGTCACAAAGAGGGACCTGGCAACACTATTTCCCCAGCACAAGTAGGGTTGCCAGTTCCAGGTTGGGAAATTCCTGGAGATATTATGGGGGGGAGACTTAGGAGGGTGGAGTTTGGGGAGGGACTTCAGTGGGGTACAATGGCATAGAATCCTCCTTCAAAAGCTGATCTCTGTCGCCTGGAGATCAGTTGTAATCCCAGGAGATCTCCAGCCACCACCTGGAAGCTGGCAACTCTAGACAAGTAATTGGAATGAATGCATATTCTTCCACTGTACATCCCCACCTTTCTTCCCTCCTTTATGGTAAATATTACTTTGTAAGATACTTGGCACTGGAAGTGGGACTCTTGACATTTCCAACTATATGATGACAAGCAGGAGACCGGCATGCGGGGGGGGGGGAATCTCATTTTCTCCTCCCCCTTTTCTTCCCCTGAAAGGCCCTAAACTAAAGCTTCTTGCTTCCTGCTGACTTTTCCTCCCACCAACCAACCTACCTTTACCTGCCTCCTTGTCTTCACCTTTCCTGCCCTGGCAGCATCTCCTTGGGAAAACTCTGCATGGTTCTGGCCACCAGGCTGGGACAGGCTCAGATGCGCAGTGAGTGGACCAAGGCCACCCAGCAAACTTCCATGGCAGAGTTGGAGTTCGAACCAAAGTCTCCTAGATTGCAGTCTGAAACTCTAACCGCTACAATCACACTGGCTTTCATGGGGTGGCTGCTGTTGAACATTAGCAAGCACCAGGGCCTGGCTGATTCATGGAAACCTCAGGGCATCAAGTTGCTGTTGCAGAATCTGGCCCAATGACTCCTTTAAAGGCCAGCACAGCCTTAGAAAGGGCCCTGCCTTTAACTGAGAGCAACCGAGGCTTGAAGTGAGATTGCCAACCTGCATGTGAGACCTGGAATTCTCCCAGAATTACAGCTGATCTACAGACTACATAGATTAGTAACCCTGGAAGAAGTGACAGCTTTGGTGCCAGCGTGAGCCCCTGGACCTGAGCTACGCTCCGTGCCCCCATCATAAGCGGCTAGGGTTGCCAACCTCGAGGTACTAGCTGGAGATCTCCTGCTATTACAACTGATCTCCAGGCGATCAGTGCACCTGGAGAAAATGGCCGCTTTGGCAATTAGACTCTATGGCATTGAAGTCCCCCCCCAAACCCCGCCCAAACAAATGCAATTGTTAAAAAAGAAAGCCCGCATAGAGCTTCATGGTTCGTCTTTAACCGACTATGCTCACAACAACATTATACCTAAGGGTCTTCATATACAAAAAGGTCCTGCCCTATTCTTTGACAGTGTTGCTTTTAAAGAGAAATGGGCTGCAGTTCTCAACCGATGTTCTATGGACCTTAAGCTCCTGGTCATTGAGCAAGCTATAATCAAACTTGACACGCTTACCAAAGAAATTGACGTGGTTAAAACTGAAATCAAAAAAGATTTTTCAGAATTGGAATACAAGACCCAGATTGACAACATTGAAAAAGATCTCAATTCTTATATAGCCAACATCAAAACGTGCAAAATGCGTAAATATAATAGAGACAGAGATGACTATCAGAAGAATAGGGTTTACAACTGGGAATGGAAAGATTACACCACCACAAATAGAAATAGGAGTAGGAGGAACTTTAACTCTCGATCAGAAGCCACAGGATCCGACCATGAAAGTATTGATTGCTACGGTTCCAGCTTTTCCTCCAGGTCCTACCAGCTTCGGTCCCAAGGACGTGGTACAAATTTTCCCCATGGTGTACGTCCGCGGACCAATCGAGGAAAGAAACAATAGTGAATCTATCTTCTAGAAGCCTATTGGAGGAAGAAACTGAGGTGCTAAATTTAGGGCTTGGCTTTGTTCCCGTTGCACCCTATTCTGCTTTTCAAACAAGACTTGAATTATTTAAATTGTTTCGTGCTATAAAACTTAAAGATTTTTTTCAGGATACATCCACCAGCCTTGAGAGCACTTGCTCCTTTAAAGCAAAATCTACTTTCAATCCTAATTCCAACAACCATCTGATTCACACGTTTCAATCGTTAGTCATACAGGACGTGGAAAAAATTGAAAAACACAAATGGCAACAAGATTCCAATATTACAGTTGCACAGAGACAAATTCTTAACAACTTATCTAATGATCCTGATATCTCCATTCGTCCTGCAGATAAAGGAGGGGCGATAGTGGTTTTAAGCACTGAAGCATATAGAGCTGAAAATATGAGACAGCTCTCGGGAGTTTTTTTCTACCAGCGTTTTTTTTACGTCAGTTTTTACCGGCAACTACCCAATAATCCATCTTTAAAAGTTTCCAATCTGATACGCACAGTAGTATAAGAAGGTCTCTCACTTGAATATATTGACAAAACAACAGCTGATTTTTTGCTAGTGTCCTATCCTAGAGTACCAGTTTTCTATACGTTGCCCCAAATCCATAAAAATCAGACACACCCTCCTGGGGGCCCCATTGTGTCCTCTAGAGGGTTTTTAATTGAACCACTTACTAAATTTCTTGATTTTTTTCTACAGCCTTTGGTGTCTACTACTCCATCTTTCATACTGGATTCAACATGTTGAAAAATTTAGCATGCCTCCACATGCAGTTTTGGCTTCTCTTGATGTTACAGCTCTATACACTAATGTATGCTTCGAAGAGGCCAGAAGCATTATAGCTGATCGTTCAGATACCCGCAGCAATCCATCACCACCTACGCATTTTCTATTAGAAATAGCAGATCTCATTTTTGAGAACAATTTCGGTTTGAATCTGATTTTTTTCTTCAAATTAAAGGAGTGGCTATGGGGGCTGCTTGTGCCCCCTCTATAGCGAACCTATATATGATTCATTTTGAGAACCTACACATTTACCACAATAACCCTTTTCTGTCCAATGTTTTGTTTTTCAAATGTTTTGTTGATGATCTTTTGTTCATTTTTTATTCTGAAGATTCCTTTAACAAGTTTACATCATGGATCAATACCCAGAATGTACATCTTCAGTTTACAGGCAACTGTCATCCCAATAATCTTGCATTTTTGGATCTGGATATTTTTGTGCAGCAGAATCGCATGCTAGGTGTAAGACCATACATGAAACCATTAGCAAAAGATACAGGATTACATTACCTATCCAATCATCCTAGGCCTTTGAAGGATAGTTTGCCATTTAGCCAGATGCTCAGATTAAAAAGAAATGCCACCTGCGAAAATGATTTTCGTTCTGCTGCCTCGCGATTAGGAGCAACTCTGGCAAAAACAGGATATCCTGAAAGAATACTCTCAGAGGCATATCATCGTGTATCCAGCAAGGAGAGACATTCACTTTTTCAAAAGAAACAACAAGCAACTTCATCAAAACTGTGTTGTTCATTAACTTACAGTCGTCATTCCAACGTGATTCAACAATGCATAAGGAAACACTGGCACATCCTCAACTCCATTCCAGGATGCAAGGATTTTCCTTTGTTTGGCTTGCGTCACACAAGCTCTTTAAGGGACAAGCTTGTGCATTCTGGCTTATTAAAACCTCTGAGCAGAGGTTCTGTGGTAGGTCACTTTAAATGCAAAGGCTGTTCAGTTTGTCCCTTAAGCCTCCCTGTTAAAGAATTCAGATCAGCTTCCTCAGATTTTCGGTTCACTACAACATTTTTCTAATTGTGGCACCAGCAGAGTGATTTACGCAGTAACCTGCAGTTCTCTTTTGTACATAGGCAGCACCATGAGACAGGTGCATCTCCGTATTGGAGAACACCAATCACGCATACGTGTGCGTAATCTTGAGGCACCACTCACTAGCCACTTCCTAGAAAAAAAGCACAGTGAGAATGATTTGAAATTCTTTGTTTTATGGGTATATAAGGACCATCCACACAATGCCAATGATGTCCAAAAGGTGCTTTTGCAACATGAGAAGCGTTTCATCTTTCTCTTTAATTCCCTTGCCCCTCATGGACTTAACAATGAGTTTGATTTATCTTGCTTTTTATGAATGGCCCTTTAAGAAATAATTGCCCCTTTAAGAAATGAAAATGAGGCTGTGTAAGAAAACTCTCTCAATTACACTCCACCTCATTACAAGATCAAACCAGAATGAGTTAGCAGCCCTGTTTGGGAGCAGAGAAATTTGAAGCTGTAAGCTACATTGCATATTCAAAGGTAACATGACATTTTATGTCTGTATATAACTTTTAGCAATCCATAAGAAATTTCTACAGTTAATTTTGCATTTTACAATCAGGCTGAAGAAGTCACTTTTGGTGACAAAAGCGCTGCTGTATATCCAGAAAGGCTTTTCCTCCGAGTTACCTGACTGCACCCAGCCAAGAGCCAAGCTGACTTTATTGAACATTGTTCCTTATCATGAGCATTTTGAAATTATTGTGACTCTTCGCTGTTGCGTTTGTTTGCTTGCGCCATCTTCACTTGTCTTGTACTTGTTGCTTGTTTTGGCCCATTTTTGTATACAACATTGTCATTGTCAGTCACTTTTTCACTGCTTCACTGTGTTCTGTTACATCGTTTAAATGATTGTTTGATGTTTTATTTCAATATATCACAGTTTGCAGAGCCAACTACTGTTTATTTTTGCAGCTTAACTGTACCGTTTGAGTGAGTAGTTCATACCACAACCTCGAGGTACTAGCTGGAGATCTCCTGCTATTACAACTGATCTCCAGGCGATCAGTGCACCTGGAGAAAATGGCCGCTTTGGCAATTGGACTCCATGGCATTGAAGTCCCCTCCCCAAACCCCGCCCTCCTCAGGCTCTGCCCCAAAAACGTCCCGCCGGTGGCGAAGAGGGACTTGGCAACCCCCATAAGCGGCCCTGTGGTAGCGTAGATAGCACTTTAGATAACGTAAGTGGCATCTAGGCTGGCACAGGGGTCACACCGGCTCCTCAGCCAGTTTGCCCCCACCCCCTCAGGACTGGCCTGTAAATGTTTGCAAGAAATTTGGGTGTTTAGTGAGTTTGCTGACTGTTTTATTTTGGGGTGTTGTGAATTTGCTGATGTTCCTTTATTGTATTGTTTAGTTATTCTCATGTGGATCCTAGGAAAACTTTTGACTTCCATCCTGTGTCTTGTTGCCAGCTGTGGCTGATTATCGCATAGCAGGGCTCAGACTGGTCCTTGTTTTAGTTCCAGTGAAGCTTGAACTATTTTGGTACTGCATACTGTGGCAATGATGATATGGGATGATTTGAGTATTCAGTTCAGTGGGTGGAGAGGCTGGCAAAATTCTCACATCTACCCTTCCTAAAGTCTGAAACTCCTGTCATGCCATTTTGTGCCCTAGGAAGCGTTTTAATACGTATGAGAGAATTTCCCATGGGTAGATTTCCCTCTCTGATCAGACATAACATGGGATTGTGGGACAAGGGGATTGTCCCCGAGGTTATGGTTTAAGGTTCTCCTTTTTGGTTCTTTTTCACAAAAATGGGAGATTGTGCATCTATTCCCTTTGATCCCCAAATCAGTTTCTTTTTAATAAAGAAAGGGAAAAGGGGAAGGGGGGAGGCAAGCCGGTAAGAATTGATATTAGATTGGTATCGAAACAAACTTGTAATAGTATAAGGAAATGTGCATGTCAATAATACCCAAACAGTGTGTTGTGAAAAATAAATCAAACTAAAATAAAAACTACCCCTCCACACACAAACACAAACCCACACACACACATGCACAGACACAGGAAGCTGTCTGCTACATCCTTCTGCACAGAGTTTTTGCTGCAGCTTAGTATATTAACTATATCGCCCCCCTCTCCCAGCATACACCCAGTATTCATTTTAGGACTTTGCTCTTCCAATGTTTTTCTAGGTTTTTTTCCAGACCACCTTTGTTCTGATGTTTCCAGAAGGAGTGCACGTGAAGCAGATTTTGTGGACTTTGTAATGTGCTTTTTTAGGTGCTGCCCTCATCCAAACATTTCCCCACCCCTCTTCCTAACTATTTACTTATTTTTCTAACCTGGCACTGTTTTTCCAGGCAGCATTCTGCATTTTTTTTAAAAGCCTTCACTTATGTTGATGTATTGCTATAACAAATAACCATACATCGCGGGGGGGGGGGGGAGTCTTTTATTTGTTGATTTCATTTCAGTCAGACTCAGCAACTACAGCCATAAGAACTGTTCTTTGCAGATGTTCTGTGGAATCCTAAACAGAATTATACTCTTTTAAGCCCATTGACTTCAGTGGATTTAGAATGGTGTGACTCTGTTTAGGATTGCACTGTGACAGTGCTAGACTGGGTGTACAGTAAGGGGTAGATGTAAATGACCATTTATGTCTTGATGAAGCTCACAGTACCATAGTTTACCTAAAGATAGAAATACTCTTTGCCGCATGGCTGGATGCTACAGATGACCACCTCTGCCCACAGTTACAGTAGCCATATGATAGATTTCTGGAAGGACATGGTACATACAATCACTCTCCTGAATGCACCGTAAGGAAGAGCATGCAACACATCAGAGTCAGCATTGTGACTAGTCCAGTGTAGCAGAATGGGCAAGCAGCCACGCACTCTGCTTTACCTAGGTAGTGGATCCACGTAGGCACTCCACAGATCCCTACCCTACCACCTGTCGTGATCCTCCCCCATCTGCCCTCCTAAACTACAAACCTGGGAAATAAGTATTTGTTGCAAGGAGACTGAAACCCACTTTTCAAGAAACCGTTGTCCCCCACACATGCTTTTACCTAGGGTAAATTGCTGCCACCATCTAGGCTGGCTCCCCCCCACCACAACTTCCCTCTCAGAGTTTTCAAGGCAAGAGATGTTCAGAGGTGGTTTGCCATTTCCTGTACCTGTCCTGCATAGTGTCCCTGGTATTCCTTGGGTGGTCTCCCATCTAAATACTGACCAGGGTTGACCCTCCTTAGTTTCCAAGGTCTGATGAGATCAGCCTAGTTTGAGCTATCCAGGTTAGGGCCCTGTTGTCATAAACCTACCACTCGATTTCCTTTTCTTTTGCCTCCATTCCATCCAGGAGTTTCCTTTAAACTGTGCTCTGAGTAATCTGGCAGCTTTAGTCAAGCTTATTGCAAAATTCAAGTTTAAAGACAATCCACTTCCTGATTTTTTCCTGGTAATAGGCATGAGAGGCTAAGAAGATAATCTTATCGAGTTTCTTTAGAAAGAAATTAGTTGGTAAGAAAAACAGACACAATATCAAAGATCACTATTAAAATCAGTTTTAGCATCCTAAACAGGTGGATTAGTTTAAACATTAAAATACACACTACATACATATTTCTACATACTCCTTTGCCATCTAGATTAATTGCATCTTCTATCTCTAATGTTCTTCCTGCTGAGGATTTTTTTTTTGATCCAGTGATTCCCCCCACCCCTTCTTAAAAGAAAACAATTAGAAGTTCAGCCATGGATCTCATCTGCTTTTTTGGACCTTAAATTAAACATACCATGGACTTCCTGTTCAGTTTCACAGAGGAGTTGGCACCTGTTTAATTGAACACATGAAGCTGACTTATACTGAATCAGACCGTTGGTCCATCAAAGTCAGTATTGTCTACTCAGACCAGCAGCGCCTCTCCAGGGTCTCAGGCAGGGGTCTTTCAAATCACCTACTTGCCTGGTTCCTTTAAATGGAGATGCCGGGGATTGAACCTGGGAACTTCTGCATATCAAACAGATGCTCTACCACTGAGCCACAGCCCCTCCCTGGGCTTCTCTGGGCTTGTACTTTGGCCTTAGCCTGCAGATCTGATAACTACAATCACAAACATTAGTTTGTCATTCTCAGTATTCCTCATACAGAAATATTGTACAAGCATGTTTATGTATTTATCCGATTTTCCATACAGAAAGTTAAAGGGTGTGGGAGTATATGAAGTAATGAGTAGAATCACAGAATGCAATTGTGTTTGCATTTACATGGTGCTTTCAATGTCAGTCTGAAGGAATGCAGTAGTGTGGATTTTTTTATCCACACTCTGGGGCCAGGTTCAGAATTAAATACATGGATACATATTATTATGAATTAAAAATGTAAACACAGATTCTGCTGACTTCTCACCCTTTGAACACCTCCTCCAATAGCTGGCTGCAGGATGAGCCTGGCGGCAAACTAAAATAAAGCAAAGGGGCCTCGAACATAAGAACAAAAAATGAGAACTGCTGGATCAGATCACTGGTTCATCTAGCCTAGCATACTGTATTACAAAGTGGTCAACATTGGAATAGCTCGGACAGCACAGATAGCCCATAGGTGCATTGGTCCAAGTCCATTTTGAATCTTCTAAAATCTTTCACACCCTACTGACCTATAGCCTGTCACTTGTTTTCCGAGATAAATAATCACAGATATTTAAATATCTTTTACAAATGCAATTCCTGGAATTCTACAATCAAGCTAGGAAGGACTATCTGGTTGTCTCATTGATATCATCAGCATATCTTTGTCACCCTACCCCAGGTGTACTTTTCATGCATATTCTAGTGACCCTCATTTGATAGGACAAGCACATATGCATGTGATAGCTAGGGTTGCCAGGTCCCTCTTCGCCGTTGGTGAAGAGGTTTTGGGAGCGGAGCCTGAGGAGGGTGGGATTTGGGGGACGGAAGGACTTCAATGCCATAGAGTCCAGTTGACAAAGTGGCCATTTTCTCTGGGTGAACTGATCTCTATTGGCTGGAGATCAGTTGTAATAGCAGGAGATCTCCAGCTGGTATCTGGAGGTTGGCAACCCTAATGATAGCCCATATTTCCAGTTGACACCAATAGGATCTCAGATCCGGAACCACATCAATGAGGATCCAGCTCAGTCCACCATAGTTGGTCTACAAAATTCTGGACTAATGCCGGAAGAAACCCCAGTATTGGACCTAAAGGGATCCAGCTAAATTCAGCTGCATTAAAATGTCCTCAAGCCCTTTGTTTCTGATAGATGGATTCCATCCAAAACGATCTCCCAATCACGGCAAACACTGTCTGCAACAATGGACCTTGAGAGAGGCAGAGTATGGTATCTCTTCCCCCATTTTGCTTTCCTTCCTCAATTTAAACTTTCATATCCTGTTTTCCACTCTCCTCTTAGCTCTCTCACTTCCCATTTTAAATTGGTTCATCAATCTAAAGCCAGCTCCTTCCCATTGCATACAGTCCCTTCCTATTATCCTAAGCTCTGTCCTTGTCTATCCTACCATATGTTCTGGTCCCATTTTGGGCAGCTCATCACATGTCTCTTCTCTCAAGGTTGGTAAACTCTGGACTAGCCAAGCAGGAAGAACACAATTTGCTCCTAAAGACAATTTGCTCCTAACTTTAATTGGGAACAACTTAAATTAACACAACTACACACTAGAATTGGATAAAACTAATTGCTTTATTTGTTTTCAATATTTGGATTCTATAAAGGAAGCCACAGCCTTCAGTTTGCAGACCTGAGCAAGGGTGTTATGGTTAGGACATTTTGGACGTATTAATTCGTAGGGTAGCAATAAACCAGAAGCAACTTCATGGCACTTAACACCCACATACACGTCATGTTAGGACAATAAGTTAGAACATAAGAAAGGCCATGCTGGATCAGACCAAGGTCCATCAAGTCCAGCAGTCTGTTCACACAGTGGCCAACCAGGTGCCTCTAGGAAGCCCACAAACAAGACTACTGTAGCAGCATTGTCCTGCCTTTGTTCCAAAGCACCTAATATAATAGGCATGCTCCTCTGATCCTGGAGAGGATAGGTATGCAGCATGACTAGTATCCATTTTGACTAGTAGCCAGGAATAGCCCTCTCCTCCAAGAACATGTCCACTCCCCTCTTAAAGCCTTCCAAGTTGGCAGCCATCCTGGGGCAGGGAATTTAACTAGTTGCTGGTTAAGTGCTTTGTTCTTTGCCCTTCTCTTATTACCCTTATTGCTATATCCAAACGTGGGGATTGTGTATGTAACAGACAAAAAAAAATCCCAGTTAGTCCCAGATTTTGTGTGTGGGTTGTACATATGTAGTGGATGCTCTGGAGTGTCAGGCTCCACAAGGGGATTGATTTGGGTAACACATCTGGGAGACCAAGGTTCAAATCCCCAATGTGCCAGGGAAACATGCTGGTAACCTTGGTCCGGTCAAACACTCTCCACCTAACCTACCTCACAGGCTTGTTGTGACGATATAGAGGAGAGGAGAACGATGTAAGCTCCTTTGGGTCCTCACTGGGGAGAAACGAAGCCTCTGATAACCAGCACTGGCAGCACTGATGATAATTTTCAGCATTAAAACAACAAAGAATTACAGGAATTTACAATGAAATTAAAAGTATTTGTGGAGAAAAAATTACTGTGAAAATCACAATATGTTATTGATAATGTGAGATGGTGAACCAGCATATTCAACCCATACAAATTAAGATTATGTACTCTAGGTTTAGACAAGCTTCTTTACTGAGAGAGTTTACAAAGGTCCAAACATATACATATATAGCTGCTGAATCTTCCAGATGCCTTCTCTACTGATTAGGTGAAGGAGGAATTCTGGAAGCTTTGGAGATCCTTGTTGTACTTTAAAGATGGTGGTCAATACAAAATTTCATTAGACAAATCCCATTTTTTATACCTTGATACGTAGAGTCTGCTCCTGCTTGCACTAATTTATCTTCCAGCGATAATAACCACCATTTAGAAGAAAGAAATAATCAACTTTTTAACTTTCAGAAGTCCCTTTGAAAATGGAAAGTTTCAGGAACTAGTTTCCTTTTGTTACCATGACCTTACCAGTTAATTGGAGCCCGTCTGTTTTTTTCCAGAGAACTACTTTCTCAGTATTGCAGGCGAGTACTGACAGACTGTACCATCATAAGGGGAAAAAATATTTCATGAGGTGGATCCTTTTGCTATGATAGGAATGAGGCCTGGTTTCATTTCCTGCAAGTAGATTGGCAACATGACTATGCCTGCTTGACTCAAAAAGAAGCCTTTGGGCAGAATATTAAAAGAAAGTTTAATCTTGAATTCTATAAGCAACCATTGGTTACAACACAGTTAAAAAGCAAAAGTCTACAGCATCTGACCAAACGAAAAATCAAAGGGAAATAAACACACACAGCGGTAGAAATTGACTTATTTCTAATGAGCTTTCTAAGTAGCTCTGTAGGTAGGGTTGCCAGGTCCCTCTTCACCACAAGCAGTAGGTTTTTGGGGTGCAGTCTGAGGAGGGCAGGGTTTGGGGAGGGACTTCAATGCCATAGAGTCCAATAGGCAAAGCAGCCATTGTCTCCACGTGAACTGATCTCCACCAGCTGGAGATCAGTTGTAATAGCGGGAGATCGCCAGCTACTCCCTGGAGGTTGGCAACCCTATCTGTTTTTACACAAGACGTTGAAATGGTTGTGTCTCCTCCATTTGTTGCTTCAGGATAAAATAGATTTTAAAAACTCAGTTTAAGAATGATCATAGATTTTAGCAGAGTGGCTTTTATAAATTGCTTCTAAACACAGAAGAAGAGAAAAAATAGTATGTACATATGTAGTTGCTGCCAAAAATCTTTCCTTGAGTGGATTCCTGACTGATGGTTTAGCACCACCAAGTGGCAAAAAAGAGCAGATGTCTGAAAATATAACTCTGATTACATGTTATCATTTAAATAGGAGCTCGATGACGTCTCAGTGTGTGATAAAATACCATTTTATAGCTAGTTGTTTGAGCGTCATTATTATTCTCATTATGACTGGCTAAATATAATCTGTCATTATTTGCTTTTATAGAATACACAGCTAGAAAATCAGCTGCTCTCTCTAAACAAATAAGCCACCTGTGGTTAATTGTTCCTTTAAATATATTGCTGACTTGAAGAAGGATGCCAAAATTTGGGACATTTTATGAGACAGGCTAAGATTCTACCAACGTGTACTGACTGCATTCTTTGTAACAATGCAGATGTATAGCGAAAAGTATAAAATTAGAATATTAGTATAAAGACATTTACGTGAAACTATTTCCCTTCTCAACAACCTTGCGAAGAAAAGTCAAGCTGAGAAAGATTGAGGGGCCCAAGGTCACCCCATGACTGGCATGGCCAAGTTGGCCCCTGCGATCCAACATTCCAACCACTACAACCAGTTTTCTAAAGGTGAGTTTTGCTGTATGTGGGGAAATGGGGCTTGCAAGCCTTTGTTTCCGCCCCCATGAGAGTGGGAAATCCACTGAGCAATCCTGGGTCCTGAGCAATCCTGGGTCCTCCGCCCACTCCCAAACTCTATACTCTCTCTCTCTGGATAACTTCCACCACCAGCAGCTCGTATATTTCTATGGCCTGATCCACCTTGGGGATAGGGTTGCCAGCTCGGGGTTGGGAAATACCTGGTGATTTTGGGGGTGGAGTCTGAGGAGGGGAGGGTTTGGAGAGGGGAGGGACTTCAATGCCATGGAGTCCAATTGCTAAAGTGGCCATTTTATCCAGGGGAACTGATTTCTATTGCCTGGAGATCAATGGTAATAGTGGGAGATCTCCACCCACCACCTGGAGGTTGGAAACCCTACTTGGGGAGCAGCACTAAGATACTCTATATTGCTTGGCTACTTACAGGCTCCAATTTTTTCCTGCATCTCCCTCGGCTTGCCATAGCTAATGCAGGTACTAAGCACATTCACTTGAACTTGCACACTCAGGGGCTGAATGGGCCAACCACTGCCCCCTCCTTGTTAAGAGTCACTGAATAGGCCTTAACATGGTCACAAAGATCAGACCTGAAGTGTTAAAATTATAACAAGTTTAATAAGAAAGTAAAAAGTGCACCTGTTGCTAGGCAACACAACAGAATGAGCACATACACAGAAGTGGATGATAAAACTGCAATCCTCTGACCTTATTTTTATATACCCTGATGGAAAATTGGGATACAGTTTTGTTAATTAAAGTTGCAAAGCATTTATAAGTCACCCATTGCTAGGGCTGCCAACCTCCAGGTGGTGGCTGGAGATCTCCTGCTATTACAACTGATCTCCAGGTGATAGAGATCAATTCTCCTGGAGAAAATGGCCACTTTGGCCATTGGACACTATGTCATTGAAGTCCCTCCCCTCTCTAAACCCCACCCTCCTCAGGCTCCACCCCCCAAATCTCCAGGTATTTCCCAACCAGGAGCTGGAAACCCTATCCATTGCCTTAGTTCTATGGTTAGGGATCTTCATAATCTCTGAGTTTATACGGGTTTTAAGCCCAGTTATGAGAAATCTTGATACTCGTTTTGGGATGTGCAGATTCAGGAGTTTCACCACATCTTATAGTAGGCTTACACACACATCTCAGACCGTTTTTTCCAGTTGGGAAGCAATGTAGATAACATTGTTGAGAAAACGGCTCGTAATTTGTGATCAACAAATGAAAGAGATCCGCTAGTTGTGTAATCAACCCAAAAATCTTATTTCCTTTTCTGCAGTGTGCAATATATTTTTCCCCATTTCCCTTACTGTAATAAATGACCTATCACTGCCATCAGTTGCTGTAAGGGTGGGGAAACTTTGCAAACCTTTTCTGCTGCTAATGTCAGCGTTGATGTCAGATTCTTTTGCAGCCCAGTTCTGTGAGCTCCCACACTTGGACAATAGCTCTTAAGAAGAAATCAGTGCTCGCAGTGACTTCGCAATAGCTCTAGGTTTATCATCCCATGCAGTACAGAAAAAGACAGCAGTCGTGCCAGCTGCTGCAACTTGCCTTTGTCAAAGTCCAATTATGTCGTTCACGTGGGAGGTTCTGCTGGTTGGACATTGTCTTGGCTTGATGTAGCGTTGTATACCCAGTGGGAGCCACAGCATTGACTACAGTTATATTAAAAACAGGGGTAACCATTTTCAGCCCAATGAAACAGGACTGGCCAGTTTTTCCAACAACAACCCCATGAGACAGGCCCGGCTGCATGTTTGTGATGGGCCCAAGGTCACCCAGCGAGCTTCCATGGTAGGAAATGGGATTCGGATCCAGGTCAACGGGGGTCCTAAGTCTGCCACTTTGTCTACTACCCCGCACTGGCCCCACCATGCCAGCTGGCCGCCAGCTTCTGTTTGAGATATACTGATGTAACTCCAAGATAGGGGGTTACCGCATTATGTATTCCCAGTGATGTATTAAGAGTTTGAAAATGTTATAAAAAACATCGCTTTAAAAGGGTTTTTGGATGCCACTGCTAAAAAATGGTTGGAAGATGTCTTCACAGCTAAAGGGGCCAAACAAAGTGCGAACAGTATTTTTTATAACAGTTTCAAACTCTTAATACATCGCTGGGAATACATAATGCGGTAACCCCCATACTCTAGCATAATGCTTAGTGGGCTTTCTAAACATTTTCTGCTCAGAAATGTACTGCGTATATGTCTGCATGTTCCCCTTATCACTACTTCTACAGCATCTGGTCCCTTTGACAATTCACATGCTTAATTTTCTGCAGGCGTGATTAATTGTTATCTAAATTTTCTACTCACAGGATGTCATAAAACATTTTCTCTGTGCAGGTTGTCAGAATGATCCAGATTTAATCCTGTACCCAAACAACCTCTGGGATCTTTTAGAAGCTAGATATTGTCTGCAGGTTATGTATGGGGTTTACAGTTGTCTTGGTTTAGATTTAATTATGGAGGCAGGTGCTCTTATTTGCCAGACAATGCGAATTTTTCAAACAAAAGTTCAACTGTTTCAGCTCACACCATGCCCCACAATGCGTGAAGGTTTAACAGCCCTGAGAAAATTAAACCCAGAATCCAAATTAATTTATATTTTAAATTTAATCTCATATCTTAATTACTTCCAAGTGATATTGAAACAAGGTTTATTTCGAAGAAATTGAAAAGACATGGTGGCCTCTGTGAAATTTAGAGCCCATTCCTGAAGGGGGGGCGAAGCTCCTTAGGAGCTGGCATGACCCTGTGCCAGAATAGGTGCCACCTTATCCCAGAATAAGGTGCAACCTACGCTGGCATGGGGGTAAGTACGACAGCATCTAGGTGCTGCCATCCCCTGACCCCAGTGCAACCACTCTAGCAGGGCTTTCCTGGAATGGAAAACCCACACTGACGTGGGGGGGAGAGGTGTTCCTGGGGGTGGATCTGCCTTTACGCAGCTTCCACAGCCCTTTTACCTTTTTTGGTGGCCCAGCCTAGCTGCTCGCTACGGGGCATTTCTCCCTTTTTAAAATTTAAAACCTTTTAAAAAGTTTTGTTTTGCCTCTGCAGTGGCTGGGAAGCCTCGGCGGCAGAGGCGTGGCTGTGCCGCTCCCTTCCAGGAATGGGCTGCCCGTACATCTTTCTGAACATCTGGATATAGAAAAGTTTTCTCACAATTTATTTGAGGGTAAAAAAAAAAACCAGGATTAGTCAGAGTGATGGGGGCTGCTTGTTAGGCAACCCGAATTTCCCTGGAAACGACACAAAGTAGCACAACAGTTTTTTTCTCCTCCTCCTAAACCATCATAATTATTTGATCCTGTCTATACATTTTTATACCTCCCTTTCTCCAGTGACCTTGGGCCAATATACGTAGTCTTCCCTTTCTCTGTTTTATCCTCACCACACCCCTGCAAGGTAGTTTAGACTGAGAACAAATGACTGGACCAAGGTCATCCCGCCAGCTCCAGGGGGGTTTGAACATAAATCTCTTTGACACACTAATCACCACCCAACGCTGGCCTTGTTTGAAACTTTTCACATAGTGCAGGCACCAAAAGCGGGATGAAGGAAGGGTGTTTGGGGTATTATTTATTGTGTCAATTTGGGTCCTGGTGTTATTTTTCTACCATTTGTGAACTGTGTGTTTTTCACCCCAAACAAAGACCAGCTATATAAAAATGTGATAAATGTCTCAAAAGGGCATTCTCATGGGAGACAACCTCACCTTTGAAGTATGATTAAGGCTTTCGTAACTGGGATCCTGTTCGTTGGGCCGCATTTTCGCTCTCCGTTCATCCGAGGCAATCTAATTTGTGAACTGCTAACTCTGGGGTTTTGGCTGCCACAACTTTCGGATGTCAGTTACACATTTAATAGGCACTGAAGTGCTCTGGGGTTCTTCCAGGCTGTGAGCAGTCTCACACGTTCGATTGCTCATTCTGTGGCGGGTTCCCTTGAGTAAAAGCAACACACAAATAAGAGTCTCAACGCAGCATACGAACCAGCTCCCAATGACAACTATTTATCACTCCTTTCCTTCTAAACTGCAGTTACACCAAAAGTTACCAGATCCTTGATTGCCTTAAAATTTTGTTTCCCTTTAGTTTAGCCATTCAGCATCTCAGTTAATGACAAGTAAATCTGGCTCGGGGAACAAAGACGTGAGGAATGGACCTTCTGTTTGTGCCAAGAATCCTATAAACTGCTAAAAGAAACACCCTCAATACCCAAATGTAATCCCCCAAAGCAGCTAATCTTCTTTGTAAGAAGGCATTTATTAGAACTGTTATCCTAACTGGCCACTCTTACAAATGACTGGAGGCCAAAAAAATGTAAGCAAAGTGTCAATAGTGAATAGAATGAGCAATTTGTGGTGCATTTATGGCATTGTGATTGTTTGTACTTGTATGCTGCTTTGCACAAGACTCTGGAGAGGTGGCATATAAATTCCCTCAATAATAAATATACATATGTCTGTTAGTCATGTCCATCCCACTGATTCAGTGAGGTGAAGCAATTGCTTGTTTTGGAGATACAAATTTGCAAGGACCAAGATTTTCAGCTCCCTCAGCACATGCCCTTTTGTTTTGGAACTTGGGGTTGGTTTTTTATTTGTTTGTTTCCTGACCAGTGGTCACAATGCAGCACAAAGTCCATGCAGAACATTACCTGACATGGGGAGCAAGGGCAAGATTGATCTTTCCAGCGTGGTATAGTGGTTGTCAGGAGCCAGGAGTCGTGCGGTCCAGGCAGGTTCTTGACATGAGTTAGGCCCGTTTCTGTTCAAGAGGATCTTTCGATTTTGTTTCCCTGAGCTGTTCAAACTATCCCCACTCCCTGACTTCCCCCCCCCCTGCTCTGACCTTGAGTCACAAGCAGGCAACTTCAGTATTATGGCTTGCTCACTCCCTGCTTGCCACCAGGCACTGTTATCTCCCAATTCCCAGGCCTGCTTGATCTTGCACCTGGGGTTGCTTTGTGCTTAAAGTTATGCTTTGTAGACTGGATGGTCATTAGCAGCTTTGAACCTGTGGATTGCTTATGCTGTACCTGCGGCTCCTGAATAAACGTTTACCTGCTTTAGACCTGCCTGTCTGAGCGAGTGACTTTTTGGGATTGCAGAGGTTGGCTGGAGAACCTCACAGTGGTTAAGAGTGGTGGTTTGGAGCAGTGGACTCTAATCTGAAGAACCGGGTTTGATTCCCCACTCCTCCACATGAGCGGAGGAGGCTAATCCGGTGAACTGGATTTGTTTCCCCACTCCTACACACAAAGCCAGCTGGATGACCTTGGCCAAGTTACATCTCTGTTAGAGCTCTCTCAACCTCACCTACCTCACAGGGTGTCTGTTGTGAGGAGGGGAAGTGAAGGTGATTGTAAGCCGGTTTGAGTCTCCCTTAAGTAGTAGAGAAAGTCAGCATATTGAAACCAACTCCTCCTCCTCCTTTTCTTCTTCTTTTTCTTCTTCGTTGATTTCCTTTTCCATTAGGTTTTCCAGGTTACCCATCATGGTGGGTAACCTCCCATCCTCCACCAGCTCTCTCCTGCTGTTACCCTCACATCAGAAGAAAATGAGGGGGGGCATTGTGGATTGCATTGTACCACTTCTGGATGCCACAGCCTTTGTTGCTCTAAGAAGTTCTCCATTCTCTATGGTTTTTACCACAGAGATAGGGGAATTTCCGAGAGCATTGTGCTGTGTACTCCTATGTCCCACATGGCCCTGCAAACCTACTTTCCATTCATCAGAAAGACAGAGACAGACAGACAGACAGACAGACTGACTGGGGAGAGCTGAATTCAAGTCCCCATTTAGCCATGAAGCTCACCTGGACTACTTGATTAGTCTCAATATAACCTACCTTAAAGGGTTGTTGTCAGGAAATATGGAGGAGGGGAGAACTGCATACATTTCCTTCAGCTTCTTGGAGAAGGAAAAGGAGTAAAACAAGATAGATATACCTATGTCGAATAGACACATCCAGCAGTCATTCAGCCTTTTCAGCCTTCTTAACCACTATAAATTCCACTCTATTGTGAAACTGCAGAATACAAAACAGACATGTGCAACGAAAGATCCATAATGAATTTGTTGAATGTTGGCATGCATCCAAAAATTCTGCATAAAATGTAATTCCACACGAACAGCATTCTGAATAGGCTTATTCAGTACGATGCAAACAACCACTAGCTGTTACATTATATCGGCAAGTAACTCATTTCCCCCTTTTGCTTGTGGAAATTAATACAGAAGCAAAGGTTTTTTGGGAGGGGGATTAAAATCTGTGATTTTTACAAAACCCATAGAATTGTCAAGGTTCATAAACTGGATTCAGTTTCAGCTGTGAGGTTGATTAAAATCTTTGCTTTCGCTCAGTTGTCGCGTACAATTTTTAAATAAATGTTTCTCTGCTCCAGTACCAGTTATTCTCCAATAAAAAGACAGCTACATAGTTACAGAATCTGTTTGAAGAAAGAGAAACTTTGACTTGACCTATAAGAACAATGAAGGAGGAGGAGGAGGAGAAGAAGGAGAAGAAGGAGAAGAGTTGGTTTTTATCTGCCGAGTTTCTCTACCACTTAAGGAAGAATCAAACCGGATTACGATCACCTTCCCTTCACCATATTTTGGAGATATGCTGGCATAAGAACTATTTATGCCAGCGCAAGCTCCCAGCACTGCAGCAGCTGCACATCAGTGCAACACAGGCACAGGGCTCTAACCTGGCATGGTGGTGGGCAGTTCTGGGGACATGGCCGGAGTCAGTTGGCTCCCTGAGCCCTTTCAGCCCGGGAATGCCCCCCGACAAAGGCACAAAGTTACGCCAAGGAAAAACATGCCATAGCCCATAGGCTCCCAATAAAGTGAAAAATCAAGTGCCCCCCCACCGCCATAGCCACACCCATGAGGCCCCAAGCAGCTCAGCCAGGACCTAAAGGGGTGGCCACACACTGACAGGGAAGCAGGGTACTTTTCCCGAAACCACCTTACCCCTTTCCCTTTGCTCATGGCTGGGAGCTGCCCTGTAATGGCACCTCCCACAACCAGGTCTGGCAGCCAACGGGGCCAGCAGCAGCAGCCCTAGATGCCCCCCAACTGCCACCTCCATACACCAGGGTGTGTGGTGCGTGGGGACTGGGCCAGAACAGCTGCTGGGGGAGGGGGCACAAGCAGTCGGTTCTGCACTGGACTGGCAGCTCAGGCAGTTGCCGGACACCCCTTCGGACAGAGCACAAGTGGTGTTGGAGCCCCACCGTGCTGACTGGAGTGGGTAACCACACCATCCCTGGACTCATTCTCCTGCAGGAGTGGACTCCCATGGAGCAGATACCAAGGAGGACCCCCTGTGCTATTGGTATGGAACGGAAGCTCCAGACAATTGAGAGCTTTTTGGATGGCACAAGCCTTTTGCCAGGGGGATGGCTCCTGCAGCAGAGTCACACCTCAAGGGATGCTGAATAGACTTTTTGGAGAGCCCTGAGGGACCTGTCAGTGCCCACAAAGTAGCTCTTGGCCCCTTGTGGCAGATGCACTTGTCTGTGTTTTACGAGGCCCCGACTTACTGCAGAGCCCGAGGTTGCCGGGTTGCGTCGGGAAGGGCGCGGACAAGCTGCGGGTGGTGCAGCATGGGCGGCAGTAGAGAGGGAGTCCCAGGGGCTGCCGGCCGGGCTTCCCATGTCTGCTCAGGGCGGCGGCGGTGCGGCAATGGTGGCGTCTTTCCCAACGCCAGCTGGGGTGCCGCGTGACTGCCCGTTGGGACTGGGAGCCAGTTTGAATGAGCCAATGGGCTCGAGGCTCCCAGGGGGCAGGCCCTCCTGAAGTTGGACCTGGGGGTGTTTTCACTCAGGTCCAACTTCTTGGCATAAAAGGAGGGTTCACTGGCAGGCAGCTCAGATTGCTCCCATTTGTTCCAGTTTCAAGATGCCAACAGGAGCTTCGGCTGGAGCTGAAATCACGCCCCCCCACCACCTGGTTCTCCGGCAAAGCAGCTGAAATCACTAGCTGGGTGCCGGAGAGAAGGGAAGCATTGGGGGAGGAAGCGGCTTCCGCGTTCCCCTGGGTGGCAAGGAGCCAGCTGAGAGGCGGCAGCCTGTGAGGCGTTCAAAGGGGAGGACGACCCGGCAGGGAAGGAGCGGTGAAGACCAATGTTCCAGCAGTAGCAGCAGTTCCAGTGGTAGCAGTAGCTCCAGTGAGTCTGGATCAAGAAGAAGGATTAAACAGCGGCGCAAGTCAGGCAGCAAGAAGAGGGGTCAGCGCAATAAGAAAGGGAAGAAGTCTGACAAGAGAGCAAGCCGCGGGGAATCATCTGGAGAGTCTTCTTCAGGGGGTGAGTCTGATGATGCTCCGGAAGGTTATTGGCGAACATATGCTGATTTGCCCGGCCTACCAGCCTGGGCTTGGTGCAGGAGGTTGGAGGAGGGCTCAGATACTGAATTTGGGGTCACAGCCATTTGTAGGGCTGTTGGGGAAAAAATTGGTAAAATTCGGATTCGGCAAAATTTGGCCCGTTTTTATTCGGGAAATGCCAAAGTCCAAACTCCCCCACTTCGGGTCCGTGCAATTCGGCATGAGGTCCGGAGTTCAGGGAAAAATTCGGCTGAATAAAGCCATTAAAATCACAACCGCATCTTTCTGCGGCTCCGGGGGGGCATTTTTGGGGGTAGAGGTCCCAAACTTTCAGCGTAGCTTCAAAGGCCCCTTGCAATAACCCCCAAGTTTTGTAAAGATTGGATCAGCGGGGGCTGAGATATGGGCCCCGAAAGGGGTTCCCCCTCCTTAATGTAGCAGAGCTTGGCCCACTCAAAGCTCCCAGCCCCAACAAACAGCTGAGCTGCGGGGAACAAGGGCGGGGGAGGTGTGAAGAAGTTTGCAAAGCAACACCTGATGCCTGGGAGTTTGCAAACCATGGAAAGGGACAGAAGAAGTTTGCAAACCATGCAAAGCAACACAACCATGCAAAGCAACACGTTTTCAACCATGCAAAGCAACACCTGATGCCTGGGAGTTTGCAAACCATGGAAAGGGACAGAGGCATGCTAGCTAAGCATCAGGAGCAGGAGCGGGTGGAATTTCCCCTTTTGCATCGGACTCGAGACCAGGAAAATGCATTCTTTAAGTCACAATTTGAAAACAATTTTTGAGCAAGCATCAAAATAGACCTAACCGATCTTATGAATGAGGGAAAACCTGAGGACACACAACTGAAGCCCCCCCCCTCAAACCAGGGAGAGAGAGACTCGAGTGGGCACACACACACCCAGACAGAACTGGCGAAAGCCCCCTTTGGCTTCCCCCCCACCCACAGAAACTGCTCCCTCCCCACACACACACAGACTCTGCTTCCCCCCCACACTCACACACAGAGGAGAAAAATTATAGACTAAAGCCCCAAAGGGATCTTACTGTGGATGTCTTCTGTTACATCAGGAGGGACTGGGAGGACTGGATAATCCAATACGATTCCATTTAAGCACAAGAGGTTTTGCCTTGGATTTGCCGCTCTCGAGATGCACACAGGATTGGCTGATCCCATTCATCCCAATAGGGAAAAGGGGGGACCCCATATCTCGGGACCCCCTGACAATGTTTACAAAACTTGGGGGGTCTCACAAGAAGGGTCCTTTGAAGCTCTGCTGAAAGTTTGGGGTCTCTACCCCCAAAAATGCACCCCCTTCAGCCACAGAAAGGAGCAAATGTGCACAAGCACCCACACACACACACAGGGATTTCTCTCTCACACACAAACAGATACTCTCTCTTTCTTTTCCTGGGCCACGCAGCAGCTGGGCTCATGCACTCAGTCGCTCAAACTGATTGGCCAGAAGAAGACCCAGCGTGGCCACCGATTGGCTGCAAGAGAATGCTGCTTACTAACTGACGGTTATGCTGCTGCGCCGAACCCCGAATTTGCTGAATTTATTCACTGAACACCCCGAATTCACTGAATTCGGCTCCCCGTTTTCCCGCCTTTTTTGAGTTCGGTTCCATCCGAACTAAAGACCGCCGAATCAAGGGAAATTCGGCTGTTTTTCGGTTCGGGACAAACCGAATCAACAGCCCTAGCCATTTGGGAATCAGGAGGTAAGGGGAAGAGGTCTAAAATTGAATCCACTTATAAGGAAAAGGAGAACCCCTCGGGTTGCATCTTCCCCGCAAGATTCAGGAGAAGATATTCGAGGGATGTTATGTAGATGTCTTCGCCCTCATCAAGCCCGACTCTGTTAAAGGAAGGGGTGCCAGCTCAGCCAGTAAGGACCTGAAGGCTGAGTCTGGTGAGAATTCTCTTAGAAAATGGCAGAAGGGTTTTAGGGTGTATGCAGGTGTCATGACCATGGCATATCCAAAGCGGGGGTGGCACCTGTGGAATTAGGCCTCTTATGTTGAAAGGGCGGCTGAATTAGTGGGTGAGGCTGCGGCCCTTGAGTATGACGAGGAATTTCGAAAGAGGGCCTCGTATAATGCTAAGACGCATTGGGACCTGGTGAACCATGATATATTTGGAGCATGGTTGTTAACCCGCACATCAGGGGCAAGGTGGGTGCTGCAAAGTCTGGTAAATGGGGCGCTAGGAGGGAGGCACCTAAGAAGGTCTGTTGGGAGTTTAATAAAGGTTTGTGTGGTCGGGCCAAGTGCAAGTATGATCATGTATGTGAGCTTTGTGTGGGCCAACATTCAAAGGCATCTTGTCCCAGGTCTTAAGGTGGCTCGCAGCCCTTTCGTGGGGGCCGGCCCTCTGCAAAGAGGGAAGGGGGGGCCGGCAGAGCCTCGGGAGATGGTAAATTATGAGCCCCTTTTGGGGGGCCTGGCAAAAACTCCCATCAAGTTACAGGCCCTGCAGAGGTGGGTGGATAGGTACCCATATAGGGAGGCTGCCAAATATTTATGGGAAGGGTTTACACAAGCGTTCAGGATACCTTTCGTGGGGCAGAGAGTGGCTATGGATGTGATCAATTTGAAATCAGCCCGGGAAATGCCATTGGTGGTGGACAATAAGGTCAAAAAGGAATGTGCTGCAGGTCGTGTGGCTGGCCCCTTCCTGGCACCTCTGCTGCCCAACCTTAGAGTGTCCCCACTGGGGGTTGTTCCAAAGAAGTCCCCAGGTGAATTCTGGAGGTCTGGCGTGCATTTCTTAGCAAATATAATGGGGTTTCTTTATGGCAGACACCCCTTGAAGTGTGTGTGTGGGGGGGTTCTGCAGGTCCAGTCTGATGCAGTTGGGGGTGTGGGTTTCGGGGTTTATTATAACGGACACTGGTGTGCCCAACCCTGGCCCAAGCATTGGTCACTGTCTGGAATTGCATGGGATCTGACCTTCCTGGAGTTGTTCCCTATTCTGGTGGCGGTGGCCATTTGGCGCTCTGAGTTCTGTAATAAAAAGGTGCTGTTCTGGTGCGATAATCTGGCTGCGGTGCAGGTGCTCAACAAACAATTGTCAAAATCACCACAGGTGATGCACCTAATACGTAAGTTTGTGCTGACCTGCTTGGAGGTTAATATCACCTTCGGGGCCAAGCATGTGGCAGGAGTTCAAAACGACTTAGCAAATGATTTATCCCGCCTCCAGGAGGAGAGGTTCCGCAAGCTGGCCCCAGGGGCAAATCAGCGTCCGGACCCCTTCCCAGAGGAACTCTGGGCCATTGGCTACAAACCATAATGGAAGGGGTTTTCCAGTCTGTAGCTCCATCCACGCTAAGGTCGTATACCTCTGCGGCCTTGGCCTTTTTGTCATTCGCAGCCGGGTCCTCCGGGCCTTCCACATGGCCGACATCGGAGGAGATGGTGCTGAAGTACCTGGTCAGTCTCAGGGATCGGGGGGCGGTGCCCAGAAGTATAAGTTGCCACATGGTGGCTATTACCTTTTTTAGTAGAGCTTATGGGCATCCTGACCCTTGCGCCTCCTTTGTGGCCAAGAAAGCCGTTAAAGGTTGGCATCGCATTTCCCCTCAGCAACCTGATTCTCGCCGGCCTATCACACCCCTCCTGCTATCTAAAATAATCAGCTCCCTTCGGGTAGTCTGCCTGTCTCGTTATGAGGCATTCTTGTTTGAGGAAGCGTTTGTGGTGGCTTTCTTTGGGGCACTCCGGGTGGGGGAACTGGTGGTTAGTTGAAAGGGGGATATTTCCGGCTGGGCTTTGGGTTTTTCAGATGTGCGCTTCAAGGACGGGGAGGTGCATCTCTGCATAAGGCAGTCCAAGACTGACCAGTGGGGTCGGGGGGCAGTGGTCAGGCTGGGCTCGGCACCTACTAAAACACTGTGTCCAGTGAGTTCATTGTCAGCCTTCATGGTGGTGTGTCCAATGGGGGGGACCATTGTTGGTGCACGCAAACGGGTCCCCTTTGACCAGGTACCAGTTTGTCAGCGTGCTGCGTTTAGCCCTGGCCAAGATCAGGCTCCCCACCGGGAAGTTCAGCACGCACTCATTCAGGATAGGTGCAGCTACAACTGTGGCACGCGAGGGGCTGTCTGAACCAGCTATAAAAGCCATTGGCAGATGGCGTTCGGGCGCTTACAAAGTGTACATCAGGCCGTAAGGTTGGGGGGTAGTGCTAACTGTTTGTGCTTAAGTTGCAGCCTTTCTTCAAGTTACAGAACAGAGCCTTGAAGTTTGGATATGTGGCCACAGCATCGTCCATTGGGTGGTGCAGTACGCTGAATCTTCAGGATGGGGCCGGCACTTGGGGTTGGATGGCGCGGTCCGTGTGTCATGGTTGGGATGTCAGGGCATGAGGTGGGGAGAATTGGTTCCTACGCTTCAGAGGAGAGCAGCAGTTGGCGGGCCCCCGGATGTGCTGGTCATACAACTGGGTGAGAATGACCTGGCGAATATGCGCAGTATCGACCTACGAGCAGCGGCAGCTGATGACCTGTGGAACCTGGCGGCTGAATGGTGCAACACTGGCCTCCTGGGGTCTGACCTGCTGGAAAGACGGTCCTGATGAGGTGCAGTGGATCCGGAGAGAGTGGACAGAGCCAGGCAAAGAGTAACATCAGCCATGGGGAACATGGTCCGCGATTTAGGTGGTAGGGTGATACAGCACACGGACATTATACACTGGATCAGTGCCTTGTTTCGTTCTGATGGGGTCCACCTGTCTTCTTGGGGCATGGACATTTGGTTGCACAGCATCCGCCATGGCATACGGTCTTGGTTGCAGTGCTAGGCGTTGGCAGGAGTCGGTCGGGGTCTGGGGACACCGACCGGCTCTGGTGGCGGTTTGGTATCGGGGCAGGATCCAGTTTTGGGGGGGAAAGCGGCCTGCATGCCCCATTTCCCCACTTGGAGGATCCCAGTATGGGATTTTGGGGGAGGCCGGAAGGGGACATTCCAAGATGGAGGGTTGCCAGGGACGGGCCTCACTCGAGGCTGTCAGGGTGGCATACCTTGCCATGGGCTGTCAGGTCGGCCTCCCTTCAAGTGGCAGGAAACCACACAGCTGGCTGCCACCCTCGTGTGTCCCTGAACTGCCATCTCTTGCTGTCCCAGCAGGGCTGCTGGGTGCTGTACATCAGCCTGCAGGGTGGCAGGTCGATGGTAGGATACGCCCCCATGCCATGCCAATGCCTTGCTGCTGCATTCAATAAAGTTGTGCCATTTCATCCAAACTAGTCTCTGTGTGTTATTTTCTTATGTTTTGGGTTGCATATTACATTGTGTGTTAATGTGGGTCATGTGCCCGGCTGGGGAGCACCCTGCACAGCTAAGCACTAAGCCAGCAAACTATTCTGCAGGTGGAGAGGCAACAGGGAGAGCTCTGGCTTCAACTGCTGACCCTGCTTGCCCTCCCTGGCCACAGAACAAGCCTGCCCTTGGAAGGCATCCATAGTATGCAGCTGAATGCCCCCCTTGGTCCTCCACCCCATTTGGAAGCCACCTTGGGAAAGATACGCCCATTTCCCCAGAGATGACACAGAGGTAGAGTTTAATTCTCTCCGCTCCATTGACCCAACAGCCCTCCAATAAAGTGTCTGCACTGTGTCTTTGTGTGTGTGCATCAGGAGGGTCATTGGAAGATGGATGGGGAGGCGTATTTGCACGGCAGATGCTGCAGTGTGCCCACGGAGTAAATAGAGTAAATGGAGGTCATCTTGCTAAGGATGGTGACACACATCTGCGTGTCATAAATGCCATTGATGCAGATGGTAGGCCAGGCTCCAGCAGCCTCAGAGCTAGGAGGATTGCACCAAGGAGAGACCATCCATCTGTACAGATGTGTGGGTCCATCCACGTCCCAACTTGATTGAACATTCAGTTTCCCCCTAAGTGCCTCTGTGCTTTCAGAAGCATGGCTGTATAATGTTGAAGGTCTGTTTGTTGAAGACCTCAGTTGAAGGTCTGTTTTCCCATTGCAAAAAAAAAAATCATCATCATAAGGTCATAAATGTCTATCTATGAATGCTGAAGGCCCTGACCTGGATGGCCCAGGCTAGCCTGGTCTTGTCAGATCTCAGAAGCTAAGCAGGGTCAGCCCTGGTTAGTATTTGGATGGGAGACCACCAAGGAATACCGAGGTTGCTGTGCAGAGGAAGGCACTGGCAAACCACCTCTGTTAGTCTCTTGCCATGAAAACCCCAAAAAGGGGTCGCCATAAGTCGGCTGCGACTTGACGGCACTTTACACACACACACACACACACACACACACACACACACACACACACACACATGAATACTGAAAGCATGTTTGAAGTTTCAAAATCTCATCCAGGCTTCCTCTTATCAAGTCTCTATTCACAAAATGGTACAAATTGTGATTTAATCTAGTTTTGTAAAAAAAAAAAAAAAATGATATTCCAAAATCCAGTGTGGTAAGAGTTTTTATAATGCAAGAGAGGAACAATTGGGATAAAATTATCTTTATCTGGTTTTCAATAAGTTGAATGCAACCGTACCTACATTTCTAAGGACTGCTTTGAAATAAGTACAAGCAACAAGACTGGGACTTCCTTCAATTATATCTTTCCTTGCCTGAACTTGCATTTACAGGAACAAGCTTGTGATAAAAATCAAGAATCCTAACACAAGAGAGTATTGCTTTCAGGGGTTCTTAATAATTCTTTAGAAATTTGTTCTGCTGTTTTGCGATAATCCCCCCCCCCCCGCCCTCAGGAGCTATTTATGGGCTCTGCCCTTGCCTTCAAATAACCTAATTTTCTTTCATTTCACATACATGGCTGTACTCTGATCTCTGCATCAGATGGTTTTCTTTGCTGTAGATAAATGAAAACTTCAAAGAATGAAGCTCTTATTTATTTGTTCAAAATTATATCCCACCCCAACACATGGGCTCATGGTAACAAATAAAACAAAGCTCAGTCTGATTAAAATAAAATATTTTATTTTATTTTAGTCCACAATAGCCATGCAGATTAGCTTTGGATTTCACACATTAACAGATCACTTCAGGGTACAATGGTTCCATATTAACATGCCACACCCTCATTAGCACATTATCTTGATACTTACAGGACAATGATTAGCACATTACCTTTGATACTTTTTGCAGGACAATGATTCAGCTCAAACCCAACCCCTTTCTGACTATATATTACTCTTCCTACACACTTGACACTGAGAGACACTGTCCTTCAGTGTTACTCCTCTGAAGATGCCTGCCACAGCTGCTGGCGAAATGTCAGGAAAGAAAATACCAAGACCACGGTCACACAGCCCGAATAACCTACAAGAACCAAAAATAAAATATTGATTGTGAAATAAATCCCTGTTAAAGCAAGCATGTAAAATCCAAATTATTTCATTTACTTTCTGACTCATTTCATTTATACCTTCCCTTTCTTCCCTATAGAGATCAAAGGTGGACCATTTTGTTCTCCTCAACTCCATTCTGTCCTCACAACACATCTATGAGGTATATCATAGGTAGTTGTGTTTGTCTGTAGCAGTAGAAAAATGCAAGAGTCCAGTAGCACCTTAAAGACTAACAAAATTTCTGGCAGGGTATGAGCTTTCGTGAACCACAGCTCACTTGTTCAGATACAGCTAGAATGTGAGTCCATCTATCCTTAAGTAGAGAAGGGTGAATTAGACACTCAATGGCAATGTAAATGTCAAAAGCAAGTAAGTGATATTAGCAGGCATGGTTGGATTAGGTGAGATATGCAGAGGGGTAGTAGGTGTGGATAAATTAGCGTTGGTAATGAGACAGGAATCTCAGATCTCTATTCAATCCAGGAGAATGCATAGTCTTTTTTTTTTTAATAAGTTTTTATTTATATATTGGGAGGGTACAGGGAAAAAAAGGGAAAGGTAAAACGTTATATATATAAAAACAATATAGTATTAAGTAGTAAGCTCAGTTAAATACAACAAAAAAATTTAGTCAGTTGTGATACATTGTGATACATTCTTTGAATAAAAATGATTGTAAAATATCATTCAGTTAATCTACTTGTGAAGAATGCATAGTCTTGAATCTCATTATTAGTTGTAATTCAGCACACTCTCTTTCTATGAGAACAAAAACAAAAAAATGGAGCTATTTGAAAGGAACCGGGGGCGGGGAGAATGCCAAGCCTCATTTTTAAAAAGCCTTTCTTCTGCTCAGAAAGAACTCCAGAGAAGCAGGAAGCATTTGAATCCCCGCCTCTTGACATGCTACTTTGCAGTGCTGTCTGTGAGAGAAACCAAGGTTCTGTATCCCGCACTTTGCCTTACGTGTGGGGATTTCACCCAGGCTGAGCTATGGAGATATGGAAGAATTGGGTTAGTGGAGGAACGGGAAGTCCCGGGGTTTGTGAGGTCTGGCAGCGAGGTCATCTCTAATGGAAGGAAAACTCATGCATAACTCCAAGGAACAACTGAGACAGACAGGGAGCGAATGTGAGTGAAAGTACCCATGCATAAATAACCATTATCTCCTATCTCGGGGGCGGGGGAAGCAATGGACCAACTAACAATTAGAACATAAGAGGGGAAGGGTTAAGGATGAAATCAAACAAGACCTGAAAAGGGAAATAAGGGAGAAACAAAAAAGGAAAAGGGGAAAGGGAAGGAAGGAAGGAAGGAAGGAAGGAAGGAAGGAAGGAAGGAAGGAAGGAAGGAAGGAAGGAAGGAAGGAAGGAAGGAAGGAAGGAAGGAAGGAAGGATGGCATTCCGATTACACCATTGCTGTCCTCAACCATCAGCCTAGACTGGATATGGCACTCCTGTTACTCTATAGAAATCATTCCTAACTAGTCTGTATTATCCACAGTGGAACATCCAATAGCAAATGATTGCTATAGTGTGATGACAGCACATTATTTAGCAATGTGTGGCTGTAGCCCTGGGTGTTGTTTTGCTAATACAGGAATACCAAGCTACAGGTACTGCCCGTGTGTGGTTTTTGTCATTAATATTCTCCTAGTGTGAAAAAGGTCTAGGTCTTCTGAACCATTCATAAAGTTCCTGAAGTAGGAAAAAAACTATATCAGGAGAGCAAACAGAATGCAACAAGAGAACAATGAAAGATCTTCACACAAAAGAAATAGACCTGGTGAACAGAGACCAAAAGCAGATCAATAAAGATGTTGTAAAGGGAAGTGCTACTTCTATAGTATATTGATAGAATAGTGCTTATGTTGTCATAGCTGAGGGTTAATAGAAGAATAGGAAAGAAAGAAATCTCCCTGGAATTCAGTGTAAATATATGCCCGAATACATTGGAGGGATACCGAGTTTCTCTATATTCCAGAGAGATAGTTGTGTTAGATTGCTGCCCCCACAAATAGTCAATTAGGGATTTATTCATTGCTAATAACCTTTATGCCAGTGTGGTGTGATCGTTAAGAGCAGTGTACTCTAATCCGAAGAACCGGGTTTGATTCCCCACTCCTCCACATGAAGCCTGCTGGGTAACCTTGGGCTAGTCACAGTTCTATCAGAACTCTTTCAGCCCCACCTACCTCACAAGGTGTCTGTTGTGGAGAGAGGAAGGGAAGGAGACTGTAAGCTGGTTTGAGACTCCTTAAAGGTAGAGAAAATCGTGATATAAAACCAAACCTTCTTCTATGGTATTTAATGTTTTTATTATGTTTTATTTTGTAAGTCACCTTGAGCTGATTCTCTGGAGAGGCAGTGTAGTTTAATTAAATAATAATAAACTAAAAAGTCTTGTAGCACTTCAAAGACTAACAAATCAATTGATTCATAAGCTTTCGTGTACTAGAGCTGACTGAGCTGTTGAAGTTAAACGTATGCTTCAATAAATCTGTTGATCATCAAGGTGCTATAGGACCTATTTGTGGCAACGGACTACAGATATATGTAATCATATTAGGTGTATAGATATATTTTGGAGATACGGTAGATCATGATAGGTAGCCATGTTAGTCTATCTGTAGCAGTAGAAAAGAGCAAGAGCCCAGTAGCACCTTAAAGACTAACAACATTTCTAGCAGGGTATGGGCTTTCGATTGTATATGTATTATATAATATATACCATATATTATGGTGTTGGATATGGGTATGCGAGGTGCAGAAGACAGATTACACCACAGGAACATTTTGATGATGTTGTTCCCTCTTATTCAGTGTTCTGCTTTACTTAACAAAGCACAGTATTTAGGGTCAGAGCAAAGACCTCGGAAAGAGAAGTAAATGCAGAGCACAACAGTTCAGCCTGTAAAACCAAGAAGCCACCTAAAACCCTCTTCTCCTTTTTCACCATTTTAACAGACACTGTTCCCATTTGTCTCCTTAAAATATGACATAGAAACTTCTGGTGTATTCAAAGTGTTAAGGGTTCTGTCTATACCACTAGGAGCATGTACAGCATAATTTAGACACTAGGCCCCTTTCACATTACCGTTCGTATCTGGTAGTTACCCGTTGTTGGGCCGATTCCAAGTAAAGCGACATTGGGATGGAGGTTTCATACAGCATATTTAAATCCGTTAACAATAGGGTTGCCAGGTCCCTCTTTGCCATCAGCGGGAGGTTTTTGGGTTAGGGTTTGGGGAGGGAAGGGACTTCAATGCCATAGAGTCCAGTTGCCCAAGCGGCCATTTTCCCCAGGTGAACTGATCTCTATCGGCTGGAGATCAGTTGTAATAGCAGGAGATCGCCAGCTAGTACCTGGAGGTTGGCAACCCAAGTTAACGAGCCGAGTCTGAAGTGCTCTGACCATTTCAAACTGCATCTAGGGTTGCCAACCTGCAGGTGGTGGCTGGAGATCTCTCACTATTACCTGGAGAAAATGGCTGCTTTAGAAGGTGGATTCTATGGCATTATGCTCCATTGAATTCCCTCCCCAAACCCCACCCTCCTCAGACTCCACCCCAAAATCTCCAGGTATTTCCCAAGCCGGAGCTGGCAACCCTAACAGCCTTGTTTCTCTCCCCACCCACCTTTTTCACAGCACATTCTATTTTGGCTTTTTAAAAAAATTTCAACTTTTGCAGAAAAGAACGTGCCACGAAAGAGGTATGTGGGGGGTGGGGAGGCAACGGCACTTTCAGAAGCCCCGCAGACATTTCAAACAGCACACTACAGTGACTCGGAAGCACAAAGAAAACCTGAAATCAGAAGAAAGGAGTTTTTTTAAAAAACGACCCAGCCCTGCTTTGCGAATGGAACACAAGTGGCTTTGTATGAAATGATTTTTTAAAAAATCAGCAGCTTGGAGCCAAAACGGCTGTGTCTGAAATTACAGGAAAAAATCCATTCACAACTGGCTGCTAAAAAGGATTATAAAGGCTGTTTGAAAGGTACCTATGTCAAAGAAAACACATGCAGGTAGAATCCCACATTTCTAGTTTAGCCTTGCTTCCACATACATGAAAGGGAGCGGCACCTGACATGTGCAATCCTAAGCAAACCTTCTAAGCCCACTGATTTCAATGGACTTTGAAGACTGCAACCCTGTTTAGGATTGCACTAAGCGTAAGTTCACTCATACCAGCAGAGTGTTAGGCACAATGAGAAATGAGGATCAAGAATGAGTTTGGAATCACGATCTGAGAAGCAATTTAAGGTTTTCAGACCAACAGCATTACATTATTTTATTTTTCTGCTGAACAGCAAGAGGGAGCGTGTCACTTAAAAACAGAACGAGGAAGAGATAGGGTTGCCAGGTCCCTCTTCGCCACCGGCGGGAGGTTTCAGGGGCAGAGCCTGAGGAGGGTGGGGTTTGGGGAGGGGAGGGACTTCAATGCCATAAAGTCCAATGGCCAAAGTGGCCATTTTCTCCAGGTGAAGTGATCTCTATCGACTGGCTATCAGTTATAATAGCAGGAGATCACCAGCTACTACCTGGAGGATGGCAACCCTAGGAAGAGACCGAGGCCTGCACTTTGGCCAGAATAAGGCCATTGGAAATGGCCTGTAGCCTAATGCCTAGTCATGACTAGGAGCCTGGAAATTCAGCCCACAACCATGTTAAACGGAACCCTTCTGATTTACACCAGTTATAATCTAAGTTACTAAAATTATCTGGGCTATAATGTACCTGCAAGTCAGCGTTCCAGCCATCGGCACCTCAGTGCTCTATATAAAGAGGCAATAAAACCAACAGAGCAACTCTGAAGTCCAGGACCATTTCTAGGCTAAGCGATTCCCTAGATGACTGCAGCCCAAGGAAAGAGCATTGCCTGAACTAATTCCCAGGAGGATCTTTGGAAACTCTTTTTCTTTAACCTTGAGTTATAGAACACCAGCTATTTCTTTGGTGTAACTCTTTCCTGATGGTACTCCAAAAATAGTTCAGATCTGATATATAACTGTTCAGGCTTCGGTCACAAATCTATTTATTTACAATGCATTGTTTAATGTTTTATATTTTTATAATTTTAATTACACCAAACAGAAATATAAATATAACAATATATATAAAGCCAATGTATACATTCAGGAAAAAATGTGGTATGAGCCTCTACTGACTCAGCATGCAGTTAGGGGACTGACTGTATGGTTGAATGATCCTTCAGATTGATCGTGGTGTCCTTCTGAAGTGCCTTTTGGGATTGGGACTAGGAAGCACGATTTTGTGGTAGTTTGGGGCCTTCCTTAAAGATAGGTTTCAGAGAAGGTTGCCAGGTCCCTCTTCACCACCGGCGGGAGGCTTTTGGGGCAGAGCCTGAGAAGGGCAAGGTTTGGGGAGGGGAGGGACTTCAGTGCCATAGAGTCCAGTTGCCAAAGCAGCCATTTTCTCCAGGTGAACTGATCTCTATCAGCTGGAGATCAGTTGTAATAGCAGGAGATTACCAGCTAGTACCTCCAAGTACCAGCTAGTACTTGGAGGTTGGCAACCCTAGGTATTTCCCAAACTTGAGTTGGCAACCCTAGCAAGAACTCATGCATCTTCTACAATAATTTGAACTATGAGTAGTTACCAAAACAAATGTTTTAAATTATTCTGCTTTGTGCAATTTAATCTTGAATAGATCTATGAATGGGCCTTTGCATCTTGTTATGAATCCTTCTACTCCTTCATGAATCCTTGAATTCGCTGGATGGTAGTTCTCCTCATCCTAGAGCAGCTGAGTAATCTCGTAGTGCCAAAGGAGATCAGTGCTTCAAAAACTTTGCTCTCTCCGTTGTACCTATCTTTACTTCATTGGGTTTCAAAGACAGCCTCCCCCTGAAAACAAATAGAATATGCCAAGCTTTTCATAGTGCTACCCTTCCTTTCAAGTGCAATCTCCAAACATATCAGTACCATTGAAACCATGTATTATCAAGGCATCATCTTAGCAGGCCTCTCTTATGATTACATTTCATCCTAGATGTGCCACTTTGAAGCTGCCTCCTGAATGCATTTTCTGCACAAAAGAAAAATAATTAATTCTGCCTTCAGTGGCTTTTTCCTATAGAGAATCTGCAATGTAAGTCTGATCCTATTTTTTTGCTCATTCTCTATGTTTTTCCATCCATCCAGAATGCCAGCAGTCTCACCGCCCGAAAGCTGAAGCAGACAACTCAAGCAATATAAACAATTTAAAGACCAGCATACAACAATCATGGAATAAAACTGCACATTTAAAAGAACAATCAACAGAAAGTTTGTGTAAGCAAAATGTCAGTGATCTGGACCTTCCTTTGTGCTTTCTAGTGAAGGTTGGGTTGTCAGGTCCCTCTTCTCCACCAGTGGAAGGTTTTGGGGGCGGAGCTTGAAGATGGTGAGGTTTGGGCAGGGGAGGGACTTCAATGCCGCATCCAATTGCCAAAGCAGCCATTTTCTCCAGGTGAACTGATCTCTATCGGCTGGAGATCAGTTGTAATAGCAGGAGATCTCCAGCTAGTACCTGGAGGTTGGCAACCCTAAGTGAAGGTCCTCTAGACTTCACTGTGGACATTGTTATGAAGAAAAGCAGAATCAGACAGTTCTCTAACCAGTGAACCACAATATCTCATTTTATTAAAATCCCAGAATATATTTAAGATAGAAAAGCATGGAAAAGAGCATGTTCCCAGATAGTCGGAACCGAAATTTTACATAAGATGAGGAAAATGCATTAGTTTGGGTGGAATTAAACTAGTTTATGTGCAAATATGCTGATGTACAGAGCCTGTGGATTAAGCTTTACAGATACCCATGAGATCATTTGGTACAGCGGGATTAGTTGTACAGAAGCTTTGATGTATATCCCAGAGGTACATCTACTTACTTCACTATTTCTGTTATGGTGATTATACTTTAGGGTAGCATCATTTGAGTGAAAAAGAAACTTTAGGAGGATTTTGAAAGGAAACATCGATTTTAAGATTTTCTTTAAGAATAGCTTCAAATAAATGTCTATGGGTAGAGCTGAATTTCTATTTTTATTTCCCCCCCAATATAATATAATTCATCAAAAAAAATCTCCCCAAAATGTGAAAATATGTTTCTGCTTAAACCTGTATTAGGTTTACATCAGAGTCCATATCTGGCCTTTAAAAAAAAAAAGAGTCCAGGCTTTTTCAATCTTAATATCAGAAAGTGTACACAGCTTGGCTAGCAATATTTAAAACTGGATTCTGTTTCTGTAGGATTTTGAATATGTATCCCCCCCCCCAATGTCTAGTTTGATTTCCAATCCAAATTGGGCTTGTTGTGAGGATAAAATGAGGAGAGAAGAATAATGTAAGCCACCTTGGAACTTCGTTGGGGAGAAAGCAGGGTATAAGTGAAGTAAATAAATAAATGCATAACCATGGATGGAAAATGCCTTCCACCTTGAGAT
This sequence comes from Euleptes europaea, assembly GCF_029931775.1. Lineage (NCBI taxonomy): Eukaryota > Metazoa > Chordata > Lepidosauria > Squamata > Sphaerodactylidae > Euleptes > Euleptes europaea. The sequence goes on from NC_079312.1 coordinate 51,227,410, forward strand.
ACCAGGCTAAGACAGTAAATGATCAAAAATTTTCAAGTTGCATGGCATACAGTTACTTTATAAAGAAAAAGTACCCACTTGCCCCAGACTTCCCCTTTAATCCCCATTTTTAGTACCCTACATATTCAGTATGCAGAAAGTGTTCTTTGCAGAGTATTTGCTGTAGCCCTAGAGAAAAGATCCTAATAAGCATGAAGATATTTGGCACATTCTTTGGCACAGAGCATTACATGAGACACTCGTGGTGTTTCGATAACTCTGTTCCTTTAATCCAGGCTAAAGACTTCTGTAATCCATTCCAGGACTAGGTCTGGGTAGGGTTGCCAACCTCCAGGTACTAGCTGGAGATCTCCCACCATTGCAGCTGATCTCCAGCTGATAGAGATCAGTTCACCTGGAGAAAATGGCTACGTTGGCAATTGGACTCTATGGCATTAAAATCCCTCCCCAAATCCTGCCCTTCTCAGGCTCTGCCCCAAAAACTGAATAAGGCAAATAAGGACCTGGCAACCCTAGGTGTGGGCAAGAACAGGGAGAAAGGAAGTAGTCACTTCAGCTCCAGACAAAAGAAAGAGCTGGATTTATTAAACTGTGCTCCTGCTTGAAACTGTGCTGCCTCCTCATTTTGATGCCGAACATTAAGGACACTGCAGCACTAGCTTTAGGGTTGCCAACCTCAAGGTGGTGGCTGCAGATCTCCTGTTATTACAAATGATATCCAGGTGACAGACATCAGTTCCCCTGGAAAAAATGGCTGCTTTTGGAAAGTGGACTCTATGGCGTTATATACCACTGAAGTCCCTCCCCTCCCCAAGCCCCGCCCTCCCCAGGCTTCACCCACAAAATCTCCAGGTAATTCCCAACCCAGAGCTGGCAACCCTAATTATCTTCAGTGGTACCACTGCATGAGTAAAATGGATGGGAACAGATCCTACACTGAGTTTGGTTTAACAAAGTAGTTGGAGGAGATGAGGAAAATTGATATACATGTCTTTCCTTCCTTTCCACTAGTGGGCAGCTGTGCTTCATTTTCTCCGATTCAGGATAAGAAGTGGTCCTTTGAACAGTTTAGCACAGATTTGGGAGCAATAAATGCTAAAGGCCTTAGAAGGGTATAGCTTTGTTTAGGATTTCTCTGTACATAACGAAGGTGCATGTTCGTTTGTTTTTTTAAAATCAGAAAAGAAAAAGTATGGATAGAACCAAAAGCCCATCTTAGACCAAGGTTACTTTGCACATATTTCTTTAGATGTACCTCTGAATTATTTTAGGTATGCTTTGTGTGTTGCTTTTTCTTGCCCTCTAGCACGAACTATCACTTCCACAATGCAGGAGACACAAAAAGAAATCATCAGTGATCCAGGAAACAATTTTCTTATTCCATCAACAGATCATACAGCTTTGCATGGCAAGAAGACTTTAGCTTCTTCCCTTTACTCCAGGGATGGGGAACCTCAGGCCCGGGGGCCGTATGCGGCCCCCTAGGACATTTTCCGTGGCCCTCGGGAGCTCCAGGGGTTTGTGTGGGGGGAGGCGTGGAGGCTGGGGCCTGGTCGTGTGGGGCTGGCATGCGCGGGTGTGTGTGTGGGGGGGAAGGCTTTTCTTTCTTTTCTTTTCTTCCTCTTTTTCTGTCACTCTCCTTTCTCTCCCCTCTCTCCCTCTTTTTCTGTCTCTTTGTCTGTCTCCCTCCGTACTTTTCTTTCTTTCTCCCCCTCCCTCCATTTCTTTCTCCCTTTCTCTCTCTTTCTCCCTCACTCCCTTTTTCTTTCTCTGTTTTCCTTCCTTCCTTGTGGATCGACTGCAGGCTGCGCCCCCCTGGAGCCTCGTTTGCTCGGGCCCACCGCTGGCTGCCCTCCCGCCTCTTCACATAAGTTACAACCTTATAATGATCCTCAGTTCCTTGACGGTGTACATACGTATGTTAGTGTTGTCAAGTCACAACCGATTTATGGTGACCCCAGCAAGGGGCTTTCAAGGCAAGTGAGAAGCAGAGCTGGTTTGCCATTGCCTTCCTCTGCAGAGTCTTCCTTGGTGGTCTCCCTTCCAAGTACCTGCTTAGCTTATTTTTGAAAACTTTCTGGTGGCTAAATCTTGAAACATTTATATAATTTGTTGTAAGCTTGTTTATCACTGTTCTGTGAAGCTAACAGTCTTCATTTATTATTAAGCTACACTGTGAATCTAACAGGTTTTTTTCCTTGGTTGTGCCTTTTTTCACATATTGCATATCATTTGCAGATCTACTTTGTATATAATTTTTTGTATATGATTATTAATATACACATTAATAGTTTTAGTGTCTAGTGTGTCCAGGGTGGCAATTTGTATACTGTTTGGAATATTGTATATGACAACTAATATACTATTTAAATTGGTGTGATTAATATTACGCAGGGTGGCTTCCTTGACCTTTGATTTTTCATTTTCTGATTATTTTACTGCACCAATAGTTACCAGCTGATTTTTATTCTAGCCCTTTCTATCCCTGATTTCATGGAGCCTACGTGCTGCTAATTATCTTAGTCTTCTACTTGATTCAGCACAGGTAATCTCTTACCCTAGTAACCTCCAGGTGGTAACTGGAGACCTGGCAACCCTAGCCTCCCCCCCACCGGGAGTTCTACATCTGGTTATGCCCCCCGAATGATGTTATAAATGTGCATATGGCCCTTGGCAGGAAAAAGGTTCCCCACCCCTGCTTTACTCCATTCAGTTTTCCAATTCTCTTTAACTCATCCGCTCCAGCAGTTCATTAGAAGAGAATTGCTTTCCATAAAAACCTACTTTTTAGCAGCACAGCCCTTCCCATGGATATTGAGAAACTGGAAAAACTATACCGTTTATTGGTTAGCCAAGGCAAGTGCCTGACACCCAAAAGAATCCACAACAGTTGCAAAGTTTCAAAGCACAGTTTAGGCAATTATAGAAATTCTGACATAGAATAGTGACATAGAGAGCAGTATATTTACATATAACCAATAACTATTAATCAAGATAGGCATATCCAGTGGAGGTTTTTAAGCAGAGGCTGGCTGGCCATCTGTCAGCAATGCTGATTCTATGACCTTAGGCAGATCATGAGAGGGTGAGGGCATCTTGGCCATCTTCTGGGCATGAAGTATAGGTCACTGGGGGTGTGGGGGGAGGTAGTTGTGATTTTCCTGCATTGTGCAGGGGGTTGGACTAGATGACCCTGGTGGTACCAACTCTATGATTCATTTGAGAATAGACCCAGGAAGCAGCAGCAGGGTTCTTTTTAGACTGGACCCATAAACTAGATGCAAGCATGTTCCAAAGATACCATCATTGGTTTGAAGTTAGCAGAGTTGTCAAATCCTGTTCAGCAGGAAGGTCTCATGGACATGTGTGAGTTTGTGCTGTACTAAATGGTTAGATACAGCTGCTGACACTCTTAATCATAGAATAGAATCATAGAGTTGGAAGGGACCACCAGGGTCATCTAGTCCAACCCCCTGCCCAATGCCGGCAATTAACAACTATCTCCCATCCACATCCCCAGTGACCCCAACCCTCCCCCCCCACCATGCAGGATCCCACAATCAAAGCACTCCCAACAGATGGCCATCCAGCCTCTGCTTAAAGACCTCCAAAGACAGGGACTCCACCACCCTCCGAGGCAGTGCATTCCACCATCGAACAGCCCTCGCCATCAGGAAGTTCTTCCTAATGTTTAGGTGGAATCACTTTTCTCTTAGTTTAAATCCATTAATTTGATGTAGTCTTCAGCCATGAATATCTTCCAACCACTTCTCTTCTACGGAAGGCTGTCCTAGAAGAAAACAGATTAAATGGTTTCTGCACAAAACTTATTTATGTCCTCTTGGTTCTGGAAGGCTTTCAGTGTTGTCAATCACACTGCCACAATTAGTGCTGTTACTTTTCCCCCTTTCTACATACAAAAGCTTTTTGCTTAACATCTGGCCAGAATGTTGAGACGGTGCTGTGGAAACCAATTAGGATTAGGACTCAATACCTTGGTAAGATGGAAAATGACCTAGATTTGGCCCATTTAGGGTTTAGATCCCAAATACTGTTTATAGAGAAAATTCAAGAAACTGAGTATTTTGCTTATGGGTCCCAGTGAGTCTTCAGTGCTGCTTTTGGAAAACTATATTTGATTCCTGATCAATAATGCAGAACCAGCCATATTTGAGAGAAGAAGCGTAGTTACCTAATGAGAGCAATAGAAACTCCCACTTTTAAAATCAACGTTCTTCACTTTATTTACAAGTAAGGCTTACATCAGCAGATCAGCCTTGAGAAGGAAGGTGTTAAGACTAGAACTAAATACTAATCATCTGTGGCTGTGGCATGCTAAATGCTAATTATTCTATTTTGGCCAACTGGTAAGGAAAATAGATAATACGGTCTTCATGCTAGTTAACAAGAAGCCTGAAAACGAGCATTTGTAACATCTGGGGCTTTATCTTCAAAGAGCCTCCAGGCACCCCCCCCCCCCCAGCTCAACCAACCAAGACATGCTTTGCATTTCGGAGATGCTATTTACTAGTTTGAAAGCATGCTTGATGCTGACACATTCCTTCCCAGGAGACACCTGGTGCTGTGGGAAACGAACTGGCAAAATGCTGAGAGCCATCGGGCCAGAGAGCTGATAAATTAAATCCTTGAGGTTAATTAAATCCACCAAGATAGGTTTGTTATAAGCGTGCTATGCCCTGGTTTAATTATTACAGTTGCAAAAATCCAGATGCTAAAGTATTATTATGGCCTAGTCCTTGTTACAGTAGAAAAAGCTGTGTCTGAGTTGTAGGGTTGCCTGCTTCTAGCTGGGAAATACATGGAGATTTTGGGAGTAGAGCTAGAGGAGGGTGGGGTTTTGAGAGGGGAGGGGCTTCAATGCCATAGAGTCCAATTGCCAAAGCGGTCATTTTCTCCAGTGGAACTGATCTCTGCCACCTGAAGATCAGTTGTAATAGCAGGAGATCTCCAGCTACCACCTGGAGGTTGGCAACCCTATTGTGATGCTGTAGATTACAAGTTGGGGTAGTGCCTCATATGATAGAGTACTCCTCTACTCACCAAAATTCTGTGTTTGCTTGTCAAGGAGAGCCATTCAAGCCTAGACTTCTCCTCAGCCATGCAAGTATGCGATTGTGGGTGGTCGGAGGAACATTTAATAATGTTCGTATATTTGCTTTTTCTTAGGTTTTTCACCTGTAGAGAGAACTAGGTCTCAGTTACATTTCTCTGTAAGGACATAAGAAAAGCCATGCTGGATCAGACCAAGGCCCACCCAGTCCAGCAGTCTCTTCACCCAGTGGCCAACCAGGTGCCTCTAGGAAGCCCACAAACAAGACAACAGCAGCAGCATTATCCTGCCTGTGTTCCACAGCACCTAATACAATAGGTGTGCTCCTCTGATACTGGAGAGAATAGGTATGCGTCATTACCGATATTCATTTTGACTAGTAGCCACGGATAGTCCTATCCTTCATGAACATTTCCACTCCCCTCTTAAAGCCTTTCAAGTTTCTCTGTATTTCTTTTCCAATGGCTTTCTAATTGTTAGCAATTCCCTAATATCTTGTAGATAGAACCTATCTTTCTAACTAATACCTTAATGTTGAAGGAATGCCTTCTACCTCTGTGAATGTATTTGTAGAAGCCCATTGGTTGGAAGGACTTAAGAACATAAAAGAGTCCTACTGGATCAGACCTATGGTCCATGTAGTCCAGCATCACATAGTTGCCATGGAGGGACAACAGACTGGATGTTGGGGCCAGAACTTTCCCCTGACTATCTGAAGGACTTTCTGAAGAGAACAGATTATTTCCTTGGTCTTAACATCTGTATTTTCAGAATAACTTGGTGGTAGGAAGGGAAAAGGGACTCTAGGGCTGCAGATTTTGCCATGAACCTGTTAGGCTGTTGCATTCACTATGTTCAAAGGTGCCAGTCAGATGTGAGCCAGTCACCCAGCCAGTTCGTGCCAAACATCTGCAAACAAGTGCCAAGCAGTATAGCCATTTGCGTCAGGCTTTAGCAAAACTGCTCATTATGAGCATTACTGGAGTCTACTTAGACAAACACCAGAGTAGGATTTTATTAAAACGAAACTGATTTATACGATTTGTGACTGATTTAATTGTCTATGTAAATAATTGCCTGCTGAGCAGAGCAATTACGCAGAAAGGATGGGGAGTTGTAGAACTTGGTTGAACTGTTTGAGAACGTGCGTGGACTAAAAGCCAATTGTACTGTAATGCAGGGTGCTGAACAGTCATGAAAGGACCAACCAACAGTCGAGCCACTCCTTGAAAAATTAGCTCCCTATACTACACACTGCAGGCAAATAGGACGTGAGCCTCACTGTTGGGTGTTCAAACATCCCTGAAGGGCTCTTTAAATGTTTCTTTACTCTTTAGCCAGCACGCAGTCGAGTGTAGGAACCCTGGGTGAATGTAGTTTCAGAGTACCTGTCATGACTAATGTCAGACATCCCAAACTATATTATATGAAACCTTTGTGAGGGTGTAAATCAGCATAATAGTGCATTTGCACACCTGAGATTCTGAACACCAGTCCCCAGCATTTCACCCTAACACCCTGTATCAGGGCTGTCAAACTCAATTGTTGCAAGGGCCGGATGTGACATAAATGTCACTTGATTGGGCGGGGCCATGCCTCGCCAACTCAGAGTGAGAATGGTGGGGAGGGGTGGCTGCCTTGGCGGGTTCGTGGGCCGGATCCTCCGCCAGGCCTTATGTTTGACACCCCTGCCCTATATCTTTTAACAGTTAGTTCACAAGGTTACCAACCTGTTGTTGGTGGTGCTGTTGTTATATGGATTTCTATTGATGACAGAAACAATACTTTTCAAAAATGACTTACCTGGCTGCCATATAGATTTAAAATATATAATGTTTAAAGGCTTTGAGAAAAGACCGAATGCAACAGTTGCTGCTCCTGTCCCCTTTCACTTTTTGGTGGTCTCCTCCACCCTACTCCTCCATGTTCTGTGGCCAGCAGGACTCTCATTTTACCTTTTGGTGGAGTCTGATCTGGAGAACCGGGTTTGATTCCCCACTCCTCCACATGAGCGGCGGAGGCTAATCTGGTGAACTGGATTTGCTTCCCCACTCCTACATATGAAGCCAGCTGGGTGACCTGGGGCTAGTCACGTTGTCTCAGCCCCACCTACCTCACCGGGTGTCTGTTGTGGGGAGGGGAAGGGAAGGCGATTGTAAGCCGGTTTAATTCTTCCTTAAGTGGTAGAGAAAGATGGCATATAAAAACCAACTCTTCTTCTTCTTCTTACAGTAGTCACAGAAGGAGCAGGAAGACTTGCTTCAGAAATGAAATCAAGAAGAGCCATAAAAAAATCTGCAAAGGCTTGATTCGGTGCACGTTTGGTGCATTATTTTTCCCATTTACTGTACATTTTACATTTACATTTGTTTTACATTTTGTATGTGACGCATTTGTCCCCCCCTCCCTGTTGACATCTATTTTTTTTTATTTTCCGTGTTTTTCTCTTAAAACAAGAACATAAAATTTTATTTACATAGAAGATTTTTTGTAGCACTTGAATAGGTTACACAGAAGTGAAGTTCTATACACATCATATTTATCAAAGCTATCTACAATAAAGTAATATCCATCTTAAATAAAGCTTTTTGAAAGTAATCATCAAGTGATTTATACTCAGATTTAATTCTGCAGTCACTTGAACCAAGTCCAATCTTCCCCTACAATCAATCCAGCAAGGCCTATGTATCATAAGAATTCTTCAAATATGAAAAAGTTGCATTGATATGTAAAGAAGCCCTCCAGACATTCATATTAGTAATTGATGGAGTTACTCTTGCAAGTCACGGTTAATTCTCCTGAATCACTAGGATAGTATTTTCATTTTGATGCAGGTCTATAAAAGACATCTGTGGATCTGTGCTTTAGCTCAACCTTTTCAGTGCATTTTCTTGAGTAAGTAAGCTTATGTAAGGTTAGCTCTTCTACAATATTCTCTGAAAAAAGGCTTAAAAGAAAGGTTTCTGAATCCAGTCCTACTGAGTTGATTACAGTACAATGCGACACTATGGAGCCAGCCCTGCAGTTTTCATAACCATTTCAGCCATTGTTGGGATTCTCCTTCCAAACAAGATCGTAATCTCCATGCAAGTAGCATTAGTCATTAATTTGTAAATGTGTGTCCCACTTTAGGCTAGTTTAAAAATACAAAAATGAAAACTTGCTGAAATGTTGATTGAAAATAAGCAACTGAAACACAACTAAAACTTGATGTGAAAGATCTATTATCACAACTAAAACTTTATGTGAAAGATCTATTATCAGGCTCCTCAACATCTTTAATTTTCTTTAAAATAGTCACAGGAAGGGTATAATGCCTCATCCCCACCATTCACAATAAAAACCAGTCCTACCAAGTAGTGATTAGCCAGGTAAAGGGAAAAGACAAACGACCCTTCTCTCCCCACCCCCCATGAATACCTATATCAGATGGTTCTGCTGCACATGTGATTTGGCATGAAAAACAACCAATACCAGCTGGTTAGTGCTACACTACCTCTCAAATAGGACATGTTCTTCTCCTTTCTTTGAGTATGTGTGACTTCATTGACCTCTGACTTTACTGTCCTGTGTTTGTAAAAGCATAGCAAGCGAGCCCTACATTATTTATTGGCTTGGATCCCATGGTCAATTACTGCCAATGAAAGGGATTGCCATCCTTGGAAAGGACTTCCTCCCTTCCCCCTCCCATTGCATCCAAAATCATCCCCAAAATGCTGCTCCCGAGGGACCTGGTTCACCATGAAGTGGGCAGTTGAGAGACAGCATGGTGTAGTTGTTAACAGCAGTGGACTCTAATCTGAAGAACCAGGTTCGATTTCCCACTCCTCCACATGAAGCCTGCTGGGTGACCTTGGGTCAGTCACAATTCTCTCCGAGCTCTCTCGGCCCCACCTACCTCACAAGGTGTTTGTTGTGGGGAGAGGAAGGGATTGTGATTGTAAGCTGGTTTGAGACTCTTTAAGGTAGAGAAAAGTGGGGTATAAAAACCTACTCTTCTTCTTCAGTTGGAGTTCTACACTGGGAGAAGGAAATCAACAACTCCCTCCTTCCCTTTGCAGAAGAGGGATCCAAGCCCTCTTGTGAATTATTCTTTAGACTACAACAGCGGTCCTGTTATCCTGTCTCTCAGTTAAATAACGAATATCCTGCACATTTACATACACACAATTTAATATATTGTGTATATAATATATATGTATGTATGTATACATGTATTTACATCCAAACACCGTTTTCCACTGCTTTACGCCCTAAAACACACGCGTACTGAAGCCAGTCCACCCAGCTCATTGTGACACACTTCACGGAGACCTCGGTTGTCCTTCTTCATGCTGTGGATGGCTGTGTGAAGCTTCTCTGACTGGAGCTTTTGAGACTCAGGACAAACGTGGAGGAGTTGCTTTTCTTGCTGACGCTGAGGTCACACCCTTGCCGTGCTTTTAAATAGCGGGAGGAGCAGCAGACGAATCGGTACAGGAGGTCATGGAAAAGATGACCCGTGAAAAGCATGTAGATCCAAGGGTTGCAACAGCTGTTCAAACTCGCCAGGAGCGTGGTGATTATGAATGGCAGTGCTGTTCAAGAAAACACAGAAGAAGGAAGTAAGTAACATGCAGTTCTGTGAATTTTCAGTAAAGCAGAAACCACCAATGCACCCAAGGTCATGGAAGTCAGGGGGAAATGGGCGGATCTTGTTTAACAAATCACAACTACTACCAGAGTTACCAGTTCTGGGTTGGGAAATACTTAGAGATTTTGGGGGTGGAGCCTGGGGAGGGCAGAGTTTGGGGGAGGGGCCGGACCTCAGCAGGGTATAATGCCATACTGTCCACCTTCCAAACCAGCCATTTTTTTCCAGGGGAACTGATCTTGGTTATCTGAAATAGCAGATCTCCAGGTGCCACCTGGAGGTTGGCAACCCTAACACTTACTGACAATATGGTGCAGGCAATGGCAACAGAGAGATGGATGGACTGAAACAGCCTAGGTAGGTACTAGGTGTGTGGCCAGAACATAGTATATGTTAGTAATTCCAGCAGGGTAGCTATGTTATCCTGCTGCCGCAGAAATAAACAGAAGTCTTGTGACACCCCAAAGACTAAAAATATTTTATTCCAGCACAAACGTTTGGACTATAGCCCAGTTCTACAAAAGCTTATGGTGGAATAAAATGTTGTTAATCTTTCAAGTGTTCCAAGATTCTTGTTTATTTTTGTAGCATATGGTGGTAGAAGGGTGTCATTAGGTGGCCCGCAAATTCTGTCATTGCTTTAAAGGTAGCATTATTGTCAAACATTTAATCGGTATACGTATACCAAAACTGGCGATGTCATTTGGTTTTACTGCCTCAAATTCTGTTCCAAAATGTCTTGGGCTTTCCCTGGGGGGGTACAGTGCCCCCTGATCATATGGAGAGGGCTAAAGGCGAGAGTTTTGTTTCCTGATGGACAACTTAGAAAAAGGTTACACAGAAGCGAGAAAACCCACAGTGTGTTCAAGTGTGAGGAAATAATATTTTTGCAGGCTTTTTTTAAAAATAGATTTTGTTTACATCTATTGAATTTACCAGCTTCTTTATTCATTCAAAAATAAATTGTTGGTAATTCTCAGTGTGCCTAATCCAGTTTCACTGTTCAGAGAAAACTGGCAGACTACCCCATATCATTTTTAAGCACGGATTTCCAGATGTTCCACTCACCACACAAAATCAATTCTTTCCAGATATTAAGACTGTAGAAGTCATCCTCATCAGACCAGTAGAGAAACCTGGTTTAGACAGTCAGACTTTCCCACAACTTTGAAAGCTTTCCATCCACAGCTCCCAAACTTTCACTTACTGGTCCTTTTTTCCTCCCCAAATTTGCCAACTATCTCCTATTGCTTCTATCATTGTTTTGAGTGTTGTACACACACACAAATATTGCCAGTAGGGTTGCCAGGTCCCTCTTTGCCACTGGCAGGAGGTTTTTGGGGTAGAGCCTGAGGAGGGTGGGGTTTGGGGAGAGAAGGGACTTCAATGCCATAGAGTCCATTGGCCAAAGTGGCCGTTTTCTTTAGGGGAACTGATCCCTATCAGCTGGAGATCCATTGTAATAGCAGGAAAAGGGCCATGGCTCAGTGGTAGAGCATCTGCTTGGGATGCAGAAGGTCCCAGGTTCAATCCCCAGCATCTCCAGTTAAAGGGACTAGGCAAGTAGGTGATGTGAAAGACCTCTGCCTGATACCCTGGAGAGCTGCTGCCAGTCTGAGTAGACAAACCTGACTTCGATGGACCCAGGGTCTGATTCAGTATAAGGCAGCTTCATGTGTTCATGTGTGAGATCTCCAGCTGCTACCTGGCGGTTGGCAACCCTAGTTACCAGACCCGCTCTTTCATCTGCGCACTCCTTATTCCCAGCCTCAATGTACATACTGCATGTGTAACACTGTGAGCAAGTCCCAGCCCTCATGAAGCAAGCACAGAGTATGGAGAGCCACTGCCAGGTTCTGTGGCTCAAGATAAATCTTGCAGCAACGATTTTGCAGCAGCACAGCAATGATCTTGCAAAGCAATGACAGCTCTCGAAAAAGAAGCCTTTTGGTGAGAGAAAGCCGGGAAGTATGCCAACACGACAACAGGAATCAATCTAGTGTTGCCAGGTTCCCCTGGACACAGGTGGGGGATGGGGGCAGGGTTGCCAGATCCAGGTTGGGAAACTCCTAAAGATTTGGGGATGGGGTTTGGGGAGGACAGGGTCCTCAGTGGGGTACAGTGCCATCGTTCATCCTCCAAATTAGCCATTTTCTCCAGGGGAACTTATCTCTGTAGTCTGGAGATGAGCTGTAATTCCAGGGGATCCCCAGGTCCTACCTGGAGGCTGGCATCCCTAAATCAAGCCACACCAGGCTAGAAAACAAATGTGCTGCACCCCTGTATTGTTCTTCCCATGGTATGCAATCTCTGACCACTATTGCTATTCGAGCATTAAGTGCATGTGTTTGTGGTAGGGTTGCCAGCTCCAGGTTGAGAAATACCTTAAGATTTGGGGGTGGAGCCTGAGGAGGGCAGGGTTTGGGGAGGAAAGGGACTTCAATAGGGTATAATGTCGTAGAGTCCACCTTCCAAAGCTGCCATTTTCTCCAGGTGAATGGAACTCTGTCGCCTGGAGATCAGTTGTAATCCTAGGAGATCTCCAGCCACCATCTGGAGGTTGGCAACCCTATTTTGCAGGGGTATGGTACCATGTACATTCATAAATTTCAAGATGGTAGCAGCAGAAGTGGGAGTGTTAACAGCAGAGAGTGAGCAACAATATTAGATACGGCAGGCCCATTTGATGGGACAATAGGGGGCAGCAAAGAGCGACAAAGGCAACATTAAATGGTACAGGATGCAGCAATTCTCTCCAGCTTGGTCCCCCAACTATAGACCCCAAACCAGATTCTGCATGCCAGTCCCCTTGCACAGTATTAAAGAGTAAATGCCTAATAAATGTAATGATTATGATGGTATTAAAGAGTATCATATAAGTAGGATTAAAAGCTCTGGGTTGGGAAATACCTGGAGATTTTGGGGATGGAGCCTGAGGAGGGCAGGGTTTGGGGTAGGAGGGACTTCAATGGGGTATAATGCCTTAGAGTCCATCTTCCAAAGTGACCATTTTCTCTAGGGGAACTAATTTCTGTTGCCCTGGCGATCAGTTGTAATCCCTGGAGACCCCCCAGCCACCACCTGGAGGTTGGCAACCCTGCATGTAGGAATTATGGTTCATTCTTTTCTGTGCAATAAAAGTGTCAAATCACTAATGGGCGATAATGGGTTGCCAGGTTGCCACTGTGTGACGTTCAAGGGAACAGAGATCCTTTCAACTGCTGTAGTTGCACGCCAGGGAGAAAAACAAAAAATCTAGATGACACGTTCAATGCATTAACTACTGTTAAAATTACCAGTCATTTTGCCTGTTTAATGTTAGGGTGTTCTTTTGTGAGGACTTCTTTTGTCCACCCATGGCTTAATCGGAGACATTTATACTAAAACAGAAAGTTCTTGTGAATTCTCTTTCAGATGGCATAGAATATTACAAAACGCCCCTCCCGACTTGCCCCTATCCATTTATAGTCACCCAACTCCTAAAAAAATAACAGTTTCATAATAACAAATAACTTGCAACAAAACATTACTTATTTGAATTGTAACGTAATCCTTCCTAGTCTTCAAAAATGAATAGGCTGGTGACCTCAGTCATCCCTTCACAAACCTCAGCAGTCACAATAGCTGACTGTAAATGTTCAAAATATAAAGAAGTAGAGGAAAATTGAGATGAATCAGGTACCAGTGGGGAGTCTAACTTTGCCTCTGCCCCATGATGGGATGAGGTTCAAGGCTGCTTGGTGGAGCCAGGATGGACATCTAAATGGGTGAGGGAGCAGCAGCAGGGGTGCCCCTATTTTGTGCGGCCACACACCTCCTTCCCAGCCTGAATCGCAAGTGAAAGCTGTGGACCACTCCACTTCTTTGCTGTTGCTATGCACGAAATGCAATGGTCTCGTTTCCAGTTTAGCCACACTCAGTTTAGCTTGTGGTCCATTTGCTCTGCACTATGCAACAATGCAAAATAGTTTTAGGCCCTCTCATCCCAAAAAGTAGGGTTGCCAGGTGCCCGGTGGTGGCGGGCCAACCCCTGCCAATCCACCCCCCTGCCCGCCAACCAGCTGAGGGTTGAAAGCATAATCAAAGCAAAGCCCTGAAGTAGTCAGCGGGGTAACTGCAAGGAAACAGCCATGCATAAATGGCCTATGTGCCCACTTCTGTTACTATTTTGACCAATCATTTCTTGTTTGTTTGCTTAAAGCACATTATAATTTGCCATGGACTTCAGGTTTTTTTAAAAAAAAAATCTTCTGGGACTCAGTTGACAAGACGGAGAAAACACAGAAGCAGGACAAACTTAGGATGATGTCATGTGAATGCTCCCCCCAACATTTGTGTGGAAACTTATTTAGATTATACGGTTATGGGTACAAGACAGATTTCAAGATGCCCAGAGGATCCTGGGATGAAGACGCAAAAAGAGAGTCTCTCCCTTTGAAAATATAAACGCTGGCAGTTCATCCCTTAAGAGAATTTCCATTATTGCCAGATAGGGATAATTTGGTCACACATTTTTTATTACACTTACACTAATTGATAATGTTCAATATGTTTGTCACATAACTCAGCAATATATTGTAATATCCTGACAAATACAGCTTCATATCCTGTTATCTATTGACAAAGCTTTACAGATGTTTTATAGTAAATTTCGTAGAATTGGGACAGGAGAAGCATAATATAATACAAGCAGGGCACCCACAAAGACTTGTGATCTCATTATCCTCTCCCCCATTTCATTTTCCTCTTTCCCTTCCCTGAAAGCCTCCATAGCCTCACCCCTTTTCCTGATTCTTTCTCTCCTTCCCACCCACCAGTCAACCTACGTTTATTTGCCCTCCTATCTTCACCTTGCCCTCCTGCCCACCTCCCTGGCAGTCTCTTCACTAGGGTTGTCAACCTCCGGGTGGTGGCTGGAGATCTCCCGCTATTACAACTGATCTCCAGGTGACAGAGATCAGTTCTTCTGGAGAAAATGGCCTCTTTGGCAATTGGACTCTATGGCATTGAAGTCCCTCCCCGCCCTAAACCCCACCCTCCTCAGGCTCCACCCCCAAAAAACCTCCTGTCGGTGGCGAAGAGGGGAAGAAAAAAGGAGGGGAACAAAACCCAACCTAAAAACAAAAGCTGGGTACCCAAGGTTGGGCGAAAGGGAAATATATATAAGTCTATGTATAAATACTGAAAGTATCATTTATTAGAAGTGCTATATAAAATTTAAAATTATTTAAAAGCATTAAAATAGCACAATGACATTTCCTGAGGTTGATAACTATAACCACATACCAAATGCGTTTCGGCCTATGGGGCCTTCATCAGTGGTTAATTAAAACCCTTTGTAAACCTGCACACATTTACAGAAATACATTAGTGAATACAAATACAAACAGTTCAAACCCAACCAGGCATGTGTATATGTTGTAAATTCTATTCTCAATTACTCAAACATCTGGTATAATAGGTTCTTGTTGTAATACTGGTTAGTATAAGTCTCTCAAATACTATGTGTGCAGGTATCAACCTAGTAAAGCAGTCATATACTCTGTCCCGAATACTCTTTACAACTCTACATGCCAAAGGAAACATTCTTTTCATAGGGATGACCTTTGCATCATGTAGTTTTTTTCAAATATGTTTGAGTTCAATGCCAATGTTTGAGTCCAATTGCTTAAGTGGCCATTTTCTCCAGGTGAACTGATCTCTAGCAGCTGGAGATCAGTTGTAATAGCAGGAGATCTCCAACTAGTCTCTGGAGGCTGGCAACCCTTCTGATCCAGCAGTGCTCTTCTTATGTTCTTATGTTAAGACAAGAAAGTCTAAAAGCCATATGGTGTACAGTTGAACTAGGACCTGGGAGACTCATGTTCAAACCTTTATGAAGCTCATTGAGTAGGATTTCCAACAGGCCTCAAGAAAAATGTCCTGTCCCTTTTAATAGAGGCTTAATGGAATGTTGATAACCAGGAGACGCTAGATACCTCCATGCCACAAAAAGTTTCCTCTGCCCATTTCCTCACATTAAGGAATTAATTCAAGGAACAGGACATTTTTCTTGAGGCCTGAAGCAACCATACATGACATTCAGCATAATTAACCTCACAAGATTGTTGAGAGGAGAACAACGTGCACTGTTCTGAACTCCTTGGAGCAAGGGTGGGATAAAAAAAATATATATATAAATGTATCTTGTTGAGAAACCCTAGGTCCTTCCAAAGATGGAAGTTTAGTCAATGATTTGAAGTATATTTGCAAGGGCCAGCAAAGGATAGGACCACCCTTTTGTTACCTAGGGTTGCCAAGCTCCAGGTGGTAGCTGGAGATCTTCCACTATTACAACTGATCTCCAGGTGACAAGTCCCTCCCCTCCCCAAATCCCACCCTCCTCAGGCTCCACTCCCCAAAGTCTCCAGGTAACTCCCAACCCTGAGCTGGCAACCCTAACATTACCTCAGTTTCCTGTAGTACTTATAAGTAGTACTTATTTCCAAACAGACCTGCTTAGGATTGCTCTTTAAACGCCACAGCGGAAGAGCCCGGTTACCCCGTTCTTTTCAGGACAAGATGTGCCATCTTTTAAAAGGCTAACACAGGAACAAGCAGTTGCCTTGACGTGCTGCTGTGAGCCATCAACTGGTGTGCAATTAAGCAAAGTCGATGCATATGTGAACTAGCCAATTGTAGGTATATAGAGGGAGGTTCTAAAACAGCAGGCTGCCATGCTAAACCCATCTCCATAATACTCATTAATTAATTGTGTGTGTGTGTGTTAAGTGCCGTCAAGTTGCTTCCAACTCATGGCGACCCTATGAATCGGTGTCCTCTAAAATGTCCTGTCTTTGACAGCCTTGCTCAGATCTTGCAAACTGAGGGCTGTGGCTTCCTTTATTGAGTCAATCCATCTCTTGTTGGGTCTTCCTCTTTTCCTGCTGCCCTCAACTTTTCCTAGCATCACTGTCTTTTCTAGAGACTCTTGTCTTCTCATAATGTGACCAAAATACGATAGCCTCAGCTTAGCCATTTGAGCTTCTAGGATCAGTTCAGACTTGATTTGATCTATAACCCACTGATTTGGGGTTTTTTGGCAGTCTACGGTATCCGTAACACTCTCCTCCAACACCATATTTCAAAGGAATCTATTTTCTTCCTATCCGCTTTCTTCAATGTCCAGCTTTCACACCCACACATAGCAATAGAGAATATGATGGCATGAATTAACTTAATCTTGGTGGCCAATGACACATCCTTACACTTCAGAATCTTTTCTAGCTCCTTCATGGCTGCCCTTCCCAGTCTCAATCTCCTTCTGATTTCTTGGCTGCAGTCTCCCTTTTGGTTGATGACGGGCATCTTAATTAATTAATTAATGAAGATGTCATCAATACTTTCGCACAACTTGGTGTGTACACTTGACAATGTCCTTGGACATCAGAGCTTGGGAATAACTATTCCAAAACAGTTTTTTGTCTATTTCCCCCCATAAACTAATGTAGGATACATCTACCGGTAGTTCTCAATCTGTCACCTGCATTTGTCAGTGTGAAGGCCACCCGCAAGATTAGAGAGAGTTTCATTTACTTGTCCTCTGTCCTTATCCACTATGGGAATAGCTGGTAAGCAAAATATCCAAAGACATATTTGGATTGGCAACTGTCTTACACATTTTTTGGCTCATAAAGGACCATATTGGAGGTGATGTTATCTCATACACTTATTAGCCCTCATGAAAGATAACAGAGCAAAGCAACATTGTTCTGATGTGTTGCTCTGATATATATACCTAAAATGTTTTCAGATCTTTTTTTTCCAAATGAGCTTCTTCCTCATCTTTCATTTTGCTGTTACGACTGCTGAGAGATACAATACCATCTCTTCACTCCCCTTTCCTACCTACTTTTTTTTCCCCCTCAGTGTCCTTTTTTATTTTTTGTCTTCTTTTCTGGACAAAGTGACTTTTCATTAGAGGGTAAGGATGTGAAGGTTTTCGAATTTCACAAGGCTCTTCCTCAAAAAGTCCTTGTCTTTCTGGACAATTAGCAGTGCAGCCACATAATCATTTCAGATAATTGTCACAAAAATCCTCTAACCTTTCCTGGGATGTTCAAGTGAAAGAAACATTTCTTGCTGTACATGTAGCAAGCAAGAATTTTTTGAGCTCCTGAAAATAGGTATTGGTAGTGATTTATCTAACAGATGTTTATCTTGCTCTTCCTCTGAAGAGCTCAAAGTTACGTACACGTTTCTCCCTCTCCATTTTATCTCCACTGCAACCATGTGACAGAGACAGAGTGACTGGCCTGAAGTCATCCAGAGAGCTTCATGGCACAGTAGGGTTTCAGTTTAGATCTCCTAGTACAACACTTTAACACTTTAACTGACCTGCAGGAGATAAGGTACAATTTACCTATATGTTTACATTTAACATAGAAAAGAATGGTAAGCAATATGCTTCCAAATAATGGGAACCAATAATTATATAAAATGGCAAAGAGTCACTGATTTGGATGGGCCTAAATATGTACAAATATGCTGATATTAGGGTTGCCAACCTCCAGGTATTAGCTGGAGATATCCTGCTATTATAACTGATCTCCAGCTGATAGAAATCAGTTCATCTGGAGAAAATGGCCGCTTTGGCAATTTGACTCTTTGGCATAGAAGTCCCTCCCCTCCCCAAGCCCTGCTCTTCTTAGGCTCCATCCCAAAAACCTCCTGCCGGTGGTAGAGAGGGATCTTGCAACCCTAGCTGATATATTTATTTTATGTACATATTTATACCCCACTTTTATCCTCAATGGAGACCCAAACCAGCTTACAACATCTTCCCTCCTCCATTTTATCTTCACAACAACACTATGAGGTAGTTTAAGATTAGAGAGTTACTGGCCCAGAGTCATCCTGAGGGCTTCCATGGCAGAGCTGGAATTCAAACGTGGGTCTCCCAGATCCTAATCGTACTCTCTAACCACTACACCCCAAACTTAAGACTGAATCATCACATGTCCATCAGTAGAATTACCCAACCATGACATGCATTTGCCCAGTGTGGCCAAGATGATATGCTGATTAGAGCAGGTGTCTGTCCCACCAACTGAACCACTTTCAGCAGCAAGTGAAAGATTAAAAAAGACAAAGGAAGATGTATGAATGGATCTTTGACACATTTTTAATTGTTAAATAGGACCTGTAGGAACCCCCAATTTTCTTAACTCCTACCAGCATCCACCACAATCTGTACGTCCCCTCACCCAACAAGGTAAACAGAAGTTCTGAGGGAAACACTGTGCTCAGGGAAACATTGTACACGGTTAGAAGAGTTAAATCCCTTCCCCTCCTTCTTCTGTGGCAACAACCTAAGTTGAGGGCTCCACGGCTGCTGATGGAAAGGGACATCAAGTTACAGCCAACGGATGGCGACTTTATAGTTTTCAAGTCAAGAGACATTCAGAGGTGGTTTGCCATTGCGTGCCCCTGGGTAGCAATCCTGGACTTCCTTGGTGGCCTCTATTTATATCATCACATTTATATCTTACCGTGACTTATTCCACCACATTTATATTGTGTCTTATGGCATTTATGGGATGGTGTACATAGGGCTATCTCATTTGTATCCTGGTAGCAATGCTGTGAGGTAGGCTCTGCTGAGAAACAGTGACTTGCCCAAGACCTCTCCCCAGTGAGCGTAGGGTTGCCAGGTCTCTCTTCACCACCGGTGGGAGGTTTTAGGAGCAGAGCCTGAGGAGGGCAGGGTTTGGGGAGGGACTTCAGTGTCATAGAGTTCAATTGGCAAAGTGGCCATTTTCTCCAGGTGAACTGATCTCAATCTGCTGGAGATCAGTTGTAATAGCGGAAGATCTCCAGCTAGTGCCTGGAGGTTGGCAACCCTAAGTGGGCCTCACTGCTGAGTAGACTTGAACCTAGGTTTCAGACACCCAAAACCATGAACCATTGGAGTGCGTGGATTATTAGAACCAAACTAGACATGGCGTAAGAGTCATTGTTCGCTCTCCCCTCCGCAAAACATGCTAGTGGGATAATTTTGAACTGAAAAATGGTAGGATAAGAAAGTGTTAAACATCCCCTCACTGTGCAATTCCTCTGCTTTAACTCACAGACTCCTGAGTAGGAAGGAAGGAAGGAAGGAAGGAAGGAAGGAAGGAAGGAAGGAAGGAAGGAAGGAAGGAAGGAAGGAAGGAAGGAAGGAAGGAAGGAAGGAAGGAAGGAAGGAATTGGAGCAGAGATGTATACAGCTGCCAATCATGACCAGCTTGGACCTACATAGTAAGGCACAGTGATTCCAGGCATATGGCTCTTATATTTGAAGCTATAACAGAAGTTACTAAGCTTATAAAATAGGGCAGGAAGGAGCATGGTTGATCCTTCTAGTCTAGAAATTACCAATCTGTGGCCCAGAACCAGTTCTTTAAAAAAATAGCATGTGGTTCCAAATTTTGATCAGTGTTAAATATTTTGCCCGTTTTTTTCCATTTGCAAGGAAGATAAATGTATGAGAGGTAGACACAGGGCATTTATATCTACAGATAGATTTATGTTACATTTTAATGTTGTTCCTTTGGGGGGTATTTGTATATAATGCTGTAGACATGCCACACTACATCTTTTTCCCCAGCTCTGAAGTCCTTAAGTACCACTAGGCTGATTACAAATCCTGGCTTCCCATGAAGGATTTCAGACTATTCAGCACAACATATTTCTGGTCTCCAGACTGCAGAGTCCATGAGAATACAGAGAGGAAAGAGAGGTGGCTGGGTGTGCAAGTTATGATATGGAAGTTCTCTTTGGGGCATTTGATCTGTGATGGTTCAATCGCACATGAAAGTAGGGTTACCAGGTCCTTCTTTGCTAGGGTTGCAAACCACTAGGTGGTGGCTGGAGATCTCCCACCATTACAACTGATCTCCAGGCGACCGAGATCAGTTCCCCTGGAGAAAATGGCCGCTTTGGCAATTGGACCCTATGGCATCAACATCGTGCTGGGGACGCTTTAGCTCTCTCCCCAAAACATTTACGGTTGCCAGTGCTTCTGCATCGTGGATTGCTCCCTCCCCCTTCTGCTGGCCTTCTTCTGCCCACTGACAAGCTGATGGTTGCCAGGCAGCCACAGGAATTGGTGGGCAAGTGCCCTCCAATACTGGGCATTTGGGACCCCTATATGCAACCCCATGAGGGATTAACTGTTAACTAATGAGCTGGCATTTGTGAACCCCACAGATCCAAGCTGTTGCTCTGCAGGGCTGATTTTGCTTGCTGAAGTCTGCATGCTATATGCCAAAGGCTGAAGAGGTTAGAAAGGTCCTCAACTACTTAGGTTTCAAACTAGTGCTTCGCAATGCAAACACTGTCTCTTTCCTTGCTTCTCTCATTTGGAACTGGGAACTGAAGACACTGCTGGGGTGAGATGCACCTGACCACTTAACTGTGTGCCATTGACTTTTTCAGAGGGACAAGTTTGAAACAAGTCTTCTCCATGATGTGCAACGTAAAAGCTAGAACTAAAAGAATCCAATCACATTCCCTTTGCAAGTTATGCTCAACATATGTCTGCTAAGTAGGGTTACCAGCTCCGGGTTGGGAAATACCTGGAGATTTTGGGGGTGGAATTTGAGGAGGGCAGAGTTTGGGGAAGGGAAGGACCTCAATGCAGTGTAATGCCATAGGGTCCGCCTTCCAAAGCAGCAATTTTCTCCAGGGGAATTGACCTATATCACCTGGAGATCAGTTGTAATAGTGGGAGATCTCCAGCCACCACCTGGAGGTTGGCAGCCCTACCACCAGGAGAGAACTTATTATGAGCAAGTTGGAAACAGCTTACAAGCAGATGAGAACTGGAACAACAGCAACTACACTTTTTTTTCCCTAAAGAAAGCCATTGCTATACATTTGTCTTTACTTAAGACCCATGTGGCAACCCCCAGTCTCTGACCTGGAAAGCAGTTCCTCATTAGCCTTTTAATCAGCTCTGAACTCTCTAGTAAGGCTGTCAACCTCCAGGTACTCAGCAAACTAGAAACAGCACTTCACAAGCTAGACACAATAATTATAAAGTAGTGGTATTTAATAACATATCCACCACTGATAGTATATAGGCAAAAACATGTGTTGTTAATTATTGCCTTAAAAGTAACACCAAAGAGAGGACTATGTCTTGTTACAAACAAATAACAGTATTATAGGTAAGTCCATGAAAGGGGGTGCCAACCTCCCTTTCTTCCACAGATATGCTTCTTGAGAGTAGCAATTCAGTAGTGCAGTTGTTCTCAACAGAAGCCCGGTGATCTTTCTGTTTCAGCGATTAATGCCTTCTTCAGGGAATCAACCATTAAAGAGACAGTTACATTTTGCATTACAGAAAAACTGAATTCAATTAAAGAGAAGCTGTTACATATATTATGTTACAAATAGCATGCTAAATCCTTATATGTGACTGCACCATTTAAAATTAAGGGCAGTATCTTTGGTAAATTGCCAACGCAGAGAATGTTAATAACAGCCAGCGTGTGAATATGATGCTCTATCTTCTCTCTATTTTCTCCCTTGTTTAAACCAATTGCTAGCATATTTATATTAATTATTATTTGTTAATTAGTATTACATACTAATTTATGATATAGTGGTCCCTGAAGAAGGCATTAATCGCTGAAACAGAAAGATCACCGGGCTTCTGTTGAGAACAATTGCACTACTGAATTGCTACTCTCAAGAAGCATATCTGTGGAAGAAAGGGAGGTTGGCACCCCCTTTCATGGACTTACCTATAATACTGTTATTTGTTTGTAACAAGGCATAGTCCTCTCTTTGGTGTTACTTTTAAGGCAATAATTAACAACACATGTTTTTGCCTATATACTATCAGTGGTGGATATGTTATTAAATACCACTACTTTATAATTATTGTGTCTAGCTTGTGAAGTGCTGTTTCTAGTTTGCTGAGTATCCTACAGCACGCTAACCTTTGTTTACCAAACCTCCAGGTACTAGCTGGAGATCTCCTGCCATTACAACTGATCACCAGCCGATAGAGATCAGCTCACCTGGAGAAAAGGGCCGCTTTGGCAATCGGGCTCTATGGCATTGAAGTCCCTCCCCACTCCAAACCCCGCTCTCCTCAGCCTCCGCCCCAAAAATCTCCAGGTATTTCTAAACCCGGGGCTGGCAACCCTACTCACCAGTCACTGCTGACAATCTGACCACCTATTCACAAAACATCTCTGGCTCCTTCACTGAGTCCCAACATTAAGAAACTGAACAATATCATTACTTGGTTAAGTATACCTTCACAGTTGACCCAGAGTGACTTTGCTGAAGCTATATATGCAAGAACATAAGGCTGGACCCTGCAGATCTGTTCCATGAGTGGTGGTGCTTTCCTCTGGCACCAGGAGACTTCCTCTGACACAAGAGGCTCACAGAAATTACCACCATAAGAGAAACAGATCTCTAATATTCTAGAGGCCTACATGTGCATTTTCTTTACTCCTTACTTACTTCCCTCTCACACCACACCATTTCTGAAGTTTCCAAGTGTCACATTCTACAGACAAGACAGTACGAGGAAAAGGCACCAGATAATCTGACCAAGGTCAAATAAATAATGCTCAAGATGTCAAAATCCACAACTCTTCTTTCTCCCACCCTATTGCGCTAGCAAGTGATCATCTGCTCTCACCACTTAAATAGTATCAGAGGGTAGCCGTGTTGGTCATCAGTAGAACTTTGTTCGTCCCTAAGGTGCTACTGGACTCGAATCTCACTGCACCACTTCAACAACGCTTCCTATATTTTTTGAATTTTTTAAAAATATTGAAATATCTATTACATCTTTATATTGCTGTTATCTCTTATACTGCAGATCGACTGCAGTAGAAATACATCCATATCTGAAGGACATTTTTGTGTGGCAATTCTCTGCAGTGATGGCATGAAGTTGGTATAGACATAGGAAAGGGGGCTTACTGTACCTTCTTTTGGTGCATTCTCGTCCCATGCTATCCACATCTGCACAATGAAAAAAGGAGTCCAGCACATAATGAAAGCCAAGACAATGATGAAGGTCATTTTCACAGTCCGGATCTTGGCTTTGGAAATGAGCTTCACACTGCTGACCCTGGAGAGGGTGCCCCTGTGAGAATGGCCAGTGGTCCGGTTCATGTTGGTCTCATGGATCGTTTTCAGCTTCACGTTCTGCCAGATTTTGAAGCTGATCAAGCCATAGCAGACACTCAGCATGAGCACGGGGATGATGTACACAGTCAAGGTTATCCAGGTAATGTAGGCTTTCGAACCCCAGGGCTGGATGAACTTTGCCCAGCAATCAATCTCCCCATTGCCCACATCCCTCATGGAAAAGATCTGGAGCTGCGGGATGCTGAACAGAAGACACACCATCCAAGTGAGGAGGACGGACAACCGGTCGGACCTCCTGTGTAAAGATCTCAAGGGCTGACAGATCGCCAAGCACCGATCCAGGGACATCAACAAGAGCATGTAAGTCGAAGCAAACATGCCCACCACCTGCAGGTACTTGATCAGCCGGCACAGGTAATCTGGCCCGTAGAACCGGAAAGTGATGTCCCAAATGAGCTGAGGCAAGACCTGGAAAATGGCCACCGCCAGGTCAGCGATGCTCAGGTGCTTCATGAAGAAATACATGCGGGAGTGTTTGTGACGGGTCGTGCGGATGGCCAGCAGCACGCACAGGTTCCCAGTAAGGGCAAGGAAGAAGATGAGGCAGAGCACAGCCACCTCCACCTTGGCAACTTCCTCGTTCCTGATCTGTTTGGTCCTGTTTGTCTGACATGTCTGATTCTCCAAGGTGGAGTTGCTCAGGGAGCAGTTATAATAAGAGTACAGTTCATTGCCCAAGAAGCATGGAGAATCCATTGCAGACTCCTTTCCATCCAGGGCCTTTGGTTAGGTGGATCAGAGACGGGGGGCCTCCTTCGGTGCAGTGCAGTCCTCTTTAGAGCCTCTCTCCTCTGGGGACCAGGGCTTTCAGTTCTTCGTTCCTTTCTCTGTAATGCCCTCCAATCCCATTTGGGGTTTTTGCCTCATATACTTTTTAATCCAGTCCACACACCGTGGGGTTTGTGTCCTTCACTGGTTTTTTTTTCACATGGACGGATGGCGGAGTTTTCAGCTTCCCCTTTTCTTCTGCAGACTCAGCTGTCCTGATGAAGGTCGGATGCAGGAAAGGTCTGAGCCTCCAGCTCCATGCTGCTATCTGCCCGACAACTTGAGGTCTCCCTCCTGGGCTTCTAGTCCAATCACAGAAAAACAAAGCAAGGAGTTTTACCCAAAAAACCACGCTACTGTTCAACCCGATCATCCCCCCAAACGCTTCTCAAAATAGTACTTTCTTACTAGGCGCTCATTCACCCAGGAGGGTTTCATTCATTTCCACGCATTGTTACACTTGACTTTAAAGCGATGCTGAAACATTGCTCATTGGCTCTCCGAGTCCCCGCGAAGCTGCAGTGTTTATTCTAGCATCTTCATATTTTAAAAGGGGGAAAAATCACTGCATGCAGATAAAGAGGATAAGGACCCTGCCACCTGTCCCCCAAACAGACATCAACCACACACACACAAACACACGGTACACATCTTTGCTTTCCCAGTTGCAAAGGAATTCTTTCCTCTAACCTTTAACACATACCTTTCTTTGAAAAACTCCTTGGATTCTCTCTTCCAGCTTCAGTGGAACCTGGACGGCTAATCTTGCCCAAGGGAGATGACCCCAGAATTTCAGGTGAGTTTTTGGTCCCTGTGATACATCTAGCTGCTCCACAAGTTTGCGCGCAAATGAATCCAGGAGGACAGAGAGGAGGGAAGGGGAGGAGGAGCAGAGGCTGCCGTCACGCTTTCAGAGTCATTCATGAGCAAAATGTATTGCTCCCTCTGTACAGGGCCGGGTTTAGTCTTATCCATTAGGTGGCGCAATTGGCCGCCTCTTCGTTCTCCAGCCAAGTAAACTAGCCAGAAGATTGGCAGACTGAACTGAGATCTCCCTTAACTAGAACTTCGCTGTATGCAATACTTCTAGTTATGAAGAGTGAAGCTCAGCAATCTCTTAAAATATGTGGCAAATATTCATGGGGAATCCAAAAACCTGTGAAATTTGTTTCCTGAGTCCAAAATTAGGGTTTTACTTGATTTAATCATACCAATCAGAAAGTGGCTGTCAATCAGCCTGCTTTTGAATTTGAAAGGAGATTTAAACACATGTTGTGATAGAGCTTGGTGGGGTCAGCTATTCAAAAGAAGGAAATCTAGATTAGGCGAACCTAATGAGGCTAAATTACTCTCTCGATCCCAGGCATTGTGTGGAAAAATGAGTGAAGTTATATAAGGATTCCCAACTACCACTTCCCAAAGAAGATGAGTCTTCTCACAATAATAGAATTTACACTTGACATTTTTCAAGGTACTTTGGGGGGTTTCCTTGAGCTGCTTCGCACATTATCTTTTTATATTGTCAAACCTGCCTTGAGGGAGGAAAGGCAGCATGGTATAGCCCAATCTCCTCACATCTCAGAAGCTAAGCAGGGTCAGCTCTGGTTAGTATTTGGATGGGAGACCACCAAGGAATACCAGGGTTGCTGTGCAAAGGAAGGCAATAGCAAACCACCTCTGTTAGTCTCTTGCCTTGAAAACCTCATAATGGATGGCCATAAATCGGTTGCAACTTGACAGCACTTTACACAAACAACCCACCTTGAATCTCAGGGGGTAGTATAAATAAAATAAATTAATTATTTCTCTTGTGCAAAGTATGGGAAAATACCTTCTCCTTGAAGGACATCACAGTAAAGTGGTTCTGAATGACACTTTTCCTGGAATTGTGCTAGAGATCATGGAAATTTTAAAAAATAATTTCAAATCTAATATTTCAGACTAGCAATGTTACTGGCTTTCATGAACATACGCTTTAGATTAGGAAATTTCTGACATGGTTTCTCATTGTTTGGAATGATTTTTTTTTTCTGGATGAACCATTTTTTCCCCCTAGACTTTACTAACAAAAAATTGATAGAAATATTACCACTAAAATGGATGACTACTTTTGTTTTTCTATCCGTGGAGTATAATGGCCAAAAAAATGCCATCAAAGAAACAGGAGAATCTGGAACACCAGCAATAGGGCTGCGAGCTTGGAGTTGGGAAATGCCTGGAGAGGGCAGGGTTTGGTGAGGAGAGGGACTTCAGTGGGGTATAATGCCATATAGCCCACCCTCCAAAGCTGCCATTTTCTCCAGGGGAACTGCTCTCTGTCACCTGGAGATCAATTGCAATCCCAGCCACCACCTGGAGGTTGGCAACCCTACCCAACAATGAAATATGGGAGAAAATGAAAAGGCTCACAGTGACAGCATGAACATGAAAAGGGACAAAGCAAAGGTGTATCCACAGCTAACTAAACCTGAAGACAGCGCTTGTTTAAACAGTTATCACACCTATCAACTGCATTGTTTTCCTGCACCTTTCCTCCTCCTCCTTCTCCTTTTAATCTTCACAACCACCCTGTGAGGAAAGTTAGGTTGAGAGCGAGCGAGCGAGCGAAAGAGCCATGATCACCTAGTGAACACCAGAACTGTGTTATGATTTGAGCCTGGATCTTCCAAGTCCAACACTATCAACAGTACATCCCACAGCACCAAATCTCCAAAAGAGATTTGTCAAAGCTAAAACGACTAAACTGAGGCTATCGTATTGTGGTCACATTATGAGAAGACAAGAGTTGCTGGAAAAGACAATCATGCTGGGAAAGGCTGAGGGCACCAGGAAAAGAGGAAGACCCAACAAGAGATGGATTGACTCAATAAAGGAAGCCACGGCCCTTAATTTGCAAGACCTGAGCAAGGCTGTCAAAGACGGGGTCATTTTGGAGGACTTTGATTCATAGGGTCGCCATGAGTTGGAAGCGATTTGACAACACTTAACACACACAAGCACAGAGATCATCATACACAGTTTGGGGTAGAGGGTGCTTATGAGAGGCAATCTCTCAGCAAAATTCAGGCACGTTTAGAGATGCTGTGTTTTGCATCCTTTTTGGTTCTCACTCTAATTTGCTTGAAGCCATTCAGTGTGTGCTCTCAAGGTAATTCTATACTAAATGCATCTGAGCAACCCTGGGTATTCCCCACCCCTTAATTATTTAATTCCATCAGGAATTTTACTCCATCCGAACAGAAGGCATAAATGGTGCATTCCATGCCTTTCATCCTATTTCTTTCATTAACTAGTTCTCTTTTACCCCTGCCCTCCGCCCACTGTCCTCATAGTTTGAAAAAGTGAGAGGCATATGGATCCTCTTTGAAGTGAATAGATTAGATGTTGATTTCTCATAGTAACAATTTAGTTGTGTGGTAAACGCTTTGAGGGAGAACCCCATCTGTTAGCCTGGGCTGGAGCTGCAGTTTAATTACTCTCCTTTTGAGTCGACAATCAGACTACATAAAAGAATGTCAAGCGCTAATGAAAAGCGGCTTTCCCATTTGCAGTATTTAGCGACGAGGGGGAGGCAAGGGTCGGATCCTGCTCCCAGGAACTGATGTTTAGAAGAGCAGAAAGGCTGCTTGCAGACTTCCCTGGCTTTTTGGCAAAGAGGGCTGGCAACTTCCAAAAGACTGTTGAAGTCTGCCCTCAAAAATGAAAATGTTCTAGCCCAAGCTTCTGCCTTGAATAAATGGTGCAAGCAAATTTTTGCCTTCTCTCGTCTTGGCAAAGAGGAATTGGAACGCATAACACATCCTGGGCTGTTCAAGAGTGTGTGATGGAAAGTGAGTTACGACCATGCAAGGAAACTAATAACTATGACCAGGGAAATGGAATCATTCATTAGCTGAAATTTGCATCTTTTTAGTTGTTTAAGCTTTTATTTATGCATAGTTGTTTCTTTGATACCTTGTAAGCTGACCACGTTCTGTTGATGTTTGAGCCAAGCTGTTCAGCAAATTCTATCTATACATATTGTATGATCATGAGGGCTAGAGACTAGATCTTAAAAAAAATCTTTATCTAGGTAGCAACCTCATTCTATGACTTGGAACAATATCATATGGACATTGTAGAGCCATAAATCACTTCTACAAAACCAGCCAAATTATATGTTTGCTCACACTACCATGTTTTGAAAGCAATGTATGCATTTTTCCCCAAAAAGGAAAGAATGTATTTCCCAGCATGTTATTGCCTTGGTTCGTGTTGGCTGAGTTTAGATAGAACACCGAAGCATGTATTATTTTAATGATGGTTAGCTTTTAAAACGGACTTCAACTCACAGATGACCAAATTCTGATCTGCTTCGACAAATGCTAGTTTCATTGTTTCATTTTCTGCTGCCTCTCCTATAGATAGTAGAAAAGAGCAGGAGTCCAGCAGCACCTTAAAGACTAACAAAATTTCTGGCAGGCTATGAATACCCTGCCAGAAATTTTGTTAGTCTTTAAGGTGCTACTGGACTCTTGCTCTTTTCTACTGCTGGCTACAGACTAACACGGCTACCCATCGTGATCTATCCCCTATAGAGAATCAGCTTGTATCCCAGCCTGTACTGCAGAGATGGTAATGCTAGAGGACACATCAAGAATAATTCAAGATGTCCTCATCTGTAACTCACCTGACATCATAGCCGAGACCCACTTCAAGCTTTGTCTCGGTTTCTAATTAACTATAGTTTGAATTATCACATTAACCACAATTAGTTTAATTTAAATATGGTTTTGGTTGACATCAGAAACTAGGGTTGCCAACAGCTGCTAGAATGACCTTTGCCAGACAATGGAAACAAAAAACGACTCCAAAGAGAGAGGAATGGTTGGTTAAAGTTAAAGAAACATATATTTTAATAAAGTTAACAACACATCAAAATATGGTGATAAGCCTAGATGAGCTATGGTTATGAGCTGTAAATAAAATGAAAAATCTTATAATCAAGGGTGAGAAAGGACAATGTCAATGTCAATTTCAATACCTTTATTGGCATACCATTGAGCAGAAAGGACAATGTGCTGCGATGATAGTCTAGCTATTTTACAGAGGACTAAACCGTGTTTTTGGTGTGATAGTATGAACGAGGACATTGGAATAACTGGTATCTGTTAAATTTTTAAGTTTACATATATATATTGTATTTTAAACTATGAAGATTGTTGTATGTTTTTTTGTTGAGGTTCATTTTATTGAATAAATTGATTTTTAAAAAAAGAAAGAAAAAGAAAGAAAGAAACTAGGGTTGCCAGGTCTCGTGATACTGTGGAAGACCTGCTGCCAGCAACCAGTGCTTTGCGTTGCTGCTTAGTTGGGCTGTGGGATTTTTTTTTAAATCACCACTAGTACGACAATGTGACATTACTACAGGGGAAAACCTTGGCATGCCATCATGCCACTCTAGGAATCACCAGACACACTGTGGTTTGACCATAGAGTTTCCACCCATTCTTAGAGCCTTGTGACATCACTTCTGCATCCTCCCCAGAAGTGACATCTCTTCCCACTGCATGACCGGAAGTGACATCACCACATCATGGACGGAATAGAGTATTCCGTCTCACTAGTATCTATGAATGGGCTTTCTGGAGGGACAGCTGGCAAAAATGCTTCAATATAACCCAATCAGAAGTCAGGAGATATGTTTGAAGAACTGCACACCATGGCTATGATCTGGAGAACTACACACATAGCTGGTTATGCTATACAGGCTTTCCCTAACCAACAAGGGAAGACTGATGCCTTCTGAGCAGCCCCCCCCCCCCAAAAAAAAACACAACAACATCAGAACAGTGTGAAAGCTTTGCAGTTTTCTGGAACACTTTTGTTCAGTACAAAAAAAGCAAATAAAAGGAAGAGAGAAAAGAAGAGATAAAAGAAGTAATCCAGGGCATGGTGGCAAAGATCCAAGTCCACAGTTGTAATCTTAGAATGGAATAATGGATGGGCTGTAGGCTAAGATGGACTAGACTGCACTAGGTCAGTTACTGGAGTCAGTGGCCCTCAAAGCATTACTCCAGTTTTAATAGCTCTTGAGGTCCACTTCCGAGTGCTAGTTTTAACATATAAAATTCTGTGGTTTCAGACCAGGGTACTTAAAGGATGACTTCCTCCCATATTGTGCTGCCTGGATATCATCACAGGATTTCTTCCATGTCAGCTCACTTGTCCCCCAGCCTGTGGAAGATTAAGGTAAATGTATTAGGGCGAATATTTTGTTGAGCATTTACATTTATCTGGTGATTTGCACATAGGGTTGCCAACCTCCAGGTACTAGCTGGAGATCTCCTGCTATTACATCTGATCTCCTGCTGATAGAGATCAGTTCCCCTGGAGAAAATGATCTGTTTGGCAATTGGACTCTATGGCATTGAAGTCCCTCCCCTCCTCAAACCCCACCCTCCTCAGGCTCCACCCCAAAAACCTCCCACCAGTAGCGAAGAGGGACCTGGCAACCCTATTTGCACACACTGTCATTGCTGTTTGCTGCTGACTGTGTGATTGATGATGTTTTACTGTTTCATTTTCTTGTAAGCCACATCAAACACACTGAGAGGTGGGATGTAAATATCTTAGATAAAGTTGCAGAAAAAACAGAGGGGAGAAAGGAACCTCAGTAATAATAAACTGTGTAAAGAGAAGCAGGATCATAAAAATAGTCAGTAAAATGAATGTAGTGTGTAGCTGTATATGTACATTTACAGGAACATCCAAAACTATGGATGAACTTTAATCAATACTACAGGGGAAATCTAACTAAATACACAAAATCACAAAGTAAACATAGGAAGCAAATATATAATATGGTCATTTTAAAAGATTCTTAATATGTCTAATAAATGCAAATGGTCCTTCAAAGCAGTTAATGCTTAATTATTGCAAAATACATGGAAAGCTCCCAACAGAGACAACACTTTTAAAAAAATGCTTGGAAAACAATTGGCTGAACTGAAACTCTTTCATAAGGGCATGTCAGTATCAAAAACAATCCCATTTGAGCAGAACTTCAAAGTATTCCAAATCAATTCTGGTAAACATTTTTTTCCCTTCACAATCCCATGCTCGTTCTTAAATCAAACTGGGACAAGTTAACCTGTGACAGCATTACTTCAATAGAAACATCTAACAAAACTCTCCCATGCTCACAACCTCCTGAATTCTAAGAGCTCCTTCCTCCTTGAAGTATTAACATCAAATGGTTGATGGCAGTGAAAGCCATGGTTTACCATCCTTCTGGCTCTGATCCTTTGGAAATGTACATACCATTGGACCAAAAAAAAGCTACTTTCTAGCAAGACAGATCTTAACAAGGCATCTGAGTGTATTAAAAATAGATGCTCTTGAACCATCTATCCAGTGTGGTGTAGTGGTTAAGAGCAATGGGGTCTAATCTGGAGAACTGGGTTGGTTTCTCCACTCCTCCACATGAAGCCTGCTGGGTGACCTTGGGCCAGTCACAGTTTTCTCAGAACTCTCTCAGCCCCACCTACCTCACAAGGTGTCTATTGTGGGGAGAAGAAGGGAAGGTGATTGTAAGCCACTTTGAGACTCCTTAAAGGTACAGAAAAGCAGGGTTTAAGAACCAACTCCTCCTCCTCCTCTTACCTATATCCAACCCAGGTTCTGCTATGTGAAATCTCATTGATCTGACATAAACTTCTTCATTGTCCCCAAGAACAATGGATGCTTTGGGGCCCATAAAGGAACAGTCACAACATGAAGCTCTCCTGGACCAGATTGAGTGTCTTGTGTGATCCTGGTCACTTGTATGAAAAAAGTTATATAAACCTGCTCCACCTCTGGCTTGCAGGCTTTTGCTGCAGCTGCTGGCCCATCCACCCTATCGGAATAATATGAAATTATCTAGTTGCCTTTTGTGAACCAAGTAAGGATTTGGTTATTTCCTTCAGATTCATTTAGAAGGAGGTTTGTTTTCACTTGCTCCATATTGTTAGTAGGCTCTATAATAAATGGTTTCTCTAGGGGACGTGCCACCACTTAAGGGTTATTTTTCTTTGCTCCCCAGTACCCTCGAGTGTACTTTAGGAATTCTCTCTGTGGTGTTTTAAACTGATGTCACCAAGCTGTAGATGTCAGGACTGTTTCCTCACTGTATAAATTTCAAAGTAAACTAAGCAAAGAAAACACAATCGAAAGGGTGGGGGGGACACATCCCTAACTCCGAACAATAACTGCTGTCACCTAAGATTTCTATATTATGGTTTGCATTCACAGAGGCTTTTTGTTGATGGAACAATTTTGCAAAATGGGCTACAGTGGGCGGGAGGAGGTAAGATAGTCATGCTTTGGAATGAAAAACCTTCCGTCAGTGGAAACGCCAAGGTGGATCCACACCTCTGGATCCTTAGACACTGCTAGCCCTTTTCAGACATTGCATCTACCTGTACCAGGAACCCAGCAATAAGGTACGTCAGGAGCATGTGGGTGCTGTATTATGGAAACAGGGCAACACATGTATTGATGTGAACGTAAAGCTTTGGCATGCGTGAATGACAACCCTGAAAAATCCAGTGGTCAATTTCTGTGAACTGAAGCTGTACATGGGAAGGACATTCATATGGCTCAACAATTGCACGTATTGGGTAGGGTTATGTTTGGTTGGTCGGCTGCTGGTATGTGTGGCTCTAACATCTAAAAAGGACATCTATCACTGATACATTACAATCTGATCCTAAGGAAAGTTACTCCAGTCTAAGCCCATTGAAATGAATGGGCTTAGACTCTCCTTTCTTTTAAAGACTTTACCAGGTTTTGTTGTGTTTTTCAAATGCCTTTATTTTAGTGTCCCTATTTCAATTAACTCCCCTGAGTAAGGGGGAAATTTTAAGCAAGTTTACTCAGACTCCTACTCAGGTCTAATGAATGGACCGTACTCCCAGGGAAGTATTCGTAGGATTGCACTGTTACTTACTAGCCCTCTACGCATGACTGTATACCAATAGTCCAGAATACAAATGGGGAAATGTGTGTATAAATGCTACTTTTGTGTGTGTGTGTGTGTGTGCCTTCTTGCATGTAGAAAGCTGATACAAGGTTAGAACTAAGACAGTGCTTTTCCCTTGGTAGGCTAGTTTTTTTACGCTAAGGTGATTTTCTCAATGTGCAAGTCCACAGCTGCATTCCCGAAAGGTACAGCTCCAATAGGCCTGCATATCACATGGTTACTTTGAATGGTAACCAGAAAAAAATGCACATAAAAAACGCCCACATGAAAACTGCGCAAAGAAGAAAAAAACCCACTGTCATAAATGGTGTGCAAGGAAAATGCCCACACGGAAGAATGTCCATATGGAAAAATGCCCGCACAGATAATTGCCCACACAGAAAAATACTCATAGTAATTTCCATGTACAGCTGAAGATATCTGCGCAACTTCAATATTTATAATCATAGATAACCCAAATTCTTCAAATACTTAATATTTATTTATTACATTATTAAAAAAATAAAACCATATCATTACTTGTACTAGTATTAATATTAACAATTATATAATAATAATAAAAATTACCCTTAATGAGAGAGGAGCTCTGCAGAGAAGAGAGACAAATGAACTACACCAAACAACAACTGACAATGACTGTTTCTTTATCACATCTCTTCTTGGGGATCTTCTCACTGGAAGACACCACAATATATAGTTTCTTGTAATAGATGTAATTTTAGAAAAAAGATGTAAATGTTATATATGTGAGTATTTTTCCATGTGGGCATTTTTCTTGTGCGCACTTATGACAGTTTTTTTTTTCTGTGTGCAATTTTCATGTGGACTTTTTCATGTGTGTTTTTCCCCCATAGAACCACTTTGAACATATAGATTATCTTTAAGCATGGAGATTTCTTCTTCAGATGAAATACACAGGAGAATCCCACACAAAGGAGTTCCATTTGCACATCACCACTGCCGCACTTCCATCAGTTCGCAGCTTTGTCTGAAACCTGATGTGACTCTGGGTGTTTTCATTCATACTGAATAATGCACTTTCAATCCACTTTCAATGCACTTTAATGATTGTTTGCAAGTGGGTTTTGTCCATTTCACACAGTAAAATCCAGCTGCGAAGTGCATTGAAAGTGGCTTGAAAGTTAATTACTCGGCATGTGTGAAAGTACCCTCTGTCCTTTTCACAGGTCTTCCAATCATCTTCTCCAAAGTGTTGCCATTCACTGATCCAAATCTCTCTGCTTTACTGACATTTGTTCGATTGTTCCCTCATTTATTTAGGGTAGATATATTTTGTATTTTATGTATCTGGTAAAAAAAAAAAATCCTTCTGGACAGAGGATCCAAACTAAATAGAATTAGGATTGTTTTAATTGATTGGCATAATGCACTTTGTACTGTGTGTATTGAATTTTTTCCCCTAGGCACCAAATTTGGGATGCATACAGGATACAAACACTGTATGAGCAAACCCTGACTATACATTTTGTTTCCATCGCTGGTATCTCATGATTAATGGTTTGCACGACCTATTTGCAAATGACACCATCCCTTGATTCTCAATGTCGACATGCATAAGTTAAAACCCAGTAAGTCTCTTTGACCTTGCCTGGCTGCCCTCTGCTGCGGATTCTGTATTGCTTCCTTCACGCCCAAAGTATATTACTCTGCAGCGCACATTTAGGAGACTTGGATGCGATTACTCCAGGGATCCCTTCTAGCCCTCTGATGCTATGATTAGCAACGCTCTAGTTTATTGCACTGCATTGTTGTGTGAAGTGAATGACTTGCCTCTCAGTCACTAGGTTGTCATCGGTGGAGGTATAGCACTCAAGGTGAAAAGACAGCAAGTCGCCTCTGCTTTTCCCCCAAGACAGCTTTGCTGCGGTGTTAGCTCTCTCTCTCTCTCTCTCTCTCTCTCTCTCTCTCTCTCTCTCTCTCTCTCTCTCTCTCTCTCTCTCTCTCTCTCTCTCTCTCTCTCTCTCTCTCTCTCTCTCTCACACACACACACACACACACACACACACACACACACACACACACACACACTTGCTTTCCACTTAAAGGGAAAAAAGCAGGATTCCCCCCTCCCCCTTGTGGGAAGAGAAGGCTTGAGGGAGCAGGAGGCATAGCCTTGCCAGTTTGATCAAATGCCACTCACCAGATGAAGCAGTGGAATTGGGCTTGATTACGCATGCAGGGCACAGCCCTGCTCTGCCGTTTGCCGAGAGTGCTCTGCTTTTCCAACAGAAAGTGTCTGCCTTTCACGCCGCCGTGCCACAAAGTTTGCTGCTCGGGAGGAGCAAAACTGTATTTTGTAACAGAACATCCCCGAGCCAAAGAGTTCAAGATGGATTTCAGCCATAGAAGTCCTAGATCAAGGCATCCAGAGTAATGGCTTTTAATCCAGGATTAAATGAGAGGTCATCTGTGGCTTGTAACTCGAAGAGGCAACGTGTCAACTTCCATCTTTAGTGTCTGCAAAATCTTGCAGGGTTGTGCCCTACCCAAACTGAGATGGAGGAGGTCTTGGATCTAAGCAATCGCACTTCCCAGAGTCCTGCAGGCAAACTCCCAAAGGTCTTTCTTTCAGGTGAAGCTTTTTGCTATGATAAATAATCTTTCATGTTGCTCCATCAATGTACAGGTGTCTCCTGCAAAGTAGCATAAGCAAAACAGGCAGATCCTTGCTCCTAGAAAATAACAATGTAAAATTTGTTAGTGGTAATGTTTCCAGCTGCCCTGATCTGGATGACCCAGGCTAGCTCAATCTAGATTTCCAAAGCTAAGTAGGGCTGGCTTTGGTTAGTCATTGGATGGGAGCCCACCAAGGAAGTCCAGATTCGCTATGCAGAGGCAGGCAATTGCAAAACCACCTCTGAACGTCTCTTGTCTTGAAAACCCTATCGGGTAGCCATAAATCAGCTGTGACTTGATGGAACTTTCCATCACCAATTTTGCCAACTGGCTAGGAAAAGAAATGTCCTATCACATTAAGAGAGATACGCAGAAATGAGCAGCCAAAGCATTTTGTGGTATGGAGCTAAATAACATCACTGATAATCGCTGCCAATCAGACTGCTATTAAAGGGACAGCTAGAGGAACCAGTTGGCAACCCTAATCAGTGGTGGGAACAGACAAATAAAGGGAAGGTATTGGAAAATGTAGTCCTGCTGGACTTAAGGAGTTAAAATAAAACACTACACAGGAATGGTGGGTTTAAAGGGTGGAGTCAGGAGCTGTTCGTCCATCAGTAAGGTTAGGGAACTGTGCTTCTGTATTTGTTTATATGTGTAATATTTGGAATGGAGGCTCATGAATCCCACACTGAGGGGAGCTTTTTGGCCTTTCACACACCAGGCCAAAAAATAGTGCCCTGACTGTAAGGGCCGAAAAGATGTGACACTGGAAGATTTTTTTATTGGATCATTTCCCGGAGTCTAATAGCTGCCACACATTTGGGGCAGGCGGGAAAGGGGTTTAACCTTTCCATCTCAGTACAGGTTTGCTCATCCAAATCAATCCCTTGCCCTTCCTCTCATAGCGTGTTGTAGAAAGGATAAAAGTGAACAAAGTGAAAATGCCTGCTCTGCTCTCCGCCCTTTCTACTGCTAATAACAATGTGTGTGTGTGGGGGGGGGGGAATAGCTGTTTTGACTAGCAAAACCATGCAGGGATGGAAGGGTTACCTCCTTTTTTCCCCAGTGCAAAGTCCCTGATCTGAATTGGGGATCCATGTATCAGTCATTAGGCTCCTTAAAATGCTGAGAAGATCTAGCATGTTTTGGCCCTAAATGTCGAAGACATGCATAAATTTAGTAAGTGTGACTCCTTTGCACTTGCTTTTTCAGTCACGGCATTACGGGATGAAGCAGCTGTGAATTTTTTATCCTAAAAGAGTTCACAGTCTGATATCCCAACCCTATAAATATGCATAGTAATAATGATAAATAGAGTAGGATAGTGCTAAACCATTTTGCTGGTTCACTTGTGAGGTCACCACATAAGACCACTTAAGTAGACGTTCTTACCATACAGGGAATCAGTTGCCTCTTGCAAGTTTTACCAGATATTACCATGCCTTTCCTTCCCTTTCGATGTGGGTGGAATTTTCAGTCAACTATTTTTATTAATTATTATTTTTTCTCCAGCCCATTCTTCAAGGAAGTCAAGGCAGTGTACACAGTTTTTCCCTCCGCCATTTTATTCTCTCAGCAACCCACTGGGTACTTTAGGCTGAGAAAGAATGACGGGCCAAAGGTCGCCCACTGATTTTTATTCCAAGCAAGGTTTGAACTTGGGTTTCCCCAAGCCTAGTACTACTCTCTGTTCCCTACACTATACTACACTGGTTTGCTGAAACATTTTAAAATAACAAACACTTGTGAAGGGTTTTTGTGTACCCAGTTGTAATCACATTATTAAAAGTTACTATAAAATATTAGGTTTATCGAGCTCCCTCCTTTTATTTTGGTTTTATCTGTTTTTGTTTTTGTTTTTTTTTCTTTTATTGTAAGCTGCCTTGAACCATGAGGAAAGGCAGGGTATAAATATTTTCATAAATAAATAAGTAAATTGTTTTCTGATAGTCATGTCACTCCTCATCCTGACTACACCCCAATTTAATGTGACATCACCAGTCTCCGTTTTGTAATGAAAGGTACTAGTGGTGTGTTGGCACCATTAGTAGCTTGAGAGTGCAATGCAATGGTGCAACTCATCCTATTTCCTTAAGTGCTTACCAAAACGCTTCCCTTAAGGTTCACCAAGGTTTGCTGGGTTATAAAAGTCTTTGATACTGACAGGGGAACAGAACATGAGACGAACGAGAGGGAAGAGGACCTTGAATGACTGCTGCCTTTTCACAGCCCATGAATAAACATGGCCTTGGGAAACCTATGTATGATAGACTTCCAGAAATTGGGACAGTCTCTTATTTAAACAATCTGGATGTCTCATAAGTCATTCTGTTAGGAGGAAACCGCAGAAGCGCATACCAAAACAAGCTTTACATTACTCGGTTCATTTCTTCTTCTTTGGCTCTGCACTTGTTTATTTCAATAAATTGTTGAGTTATAGAGTGCTCTTTCCCCTGAGATTTCCAGCAGGGTACACAAAAGGGGTGAAAATATTTCAAGAGTACAGATAGCTTTGGTGTGAAAAACACTAAAATATTGCAAGAATGCACATACCCTGTGAGTACAGACTACTTGTTCCTATAAACACGATGTACACAGATTTGTCAACCACCTGGCAGATTTTGGAATGGCTGCCAGGATTTCCAGGATTAAGATGGGAAGCCACTGAACTACAATACTTGACACCAGTTGGAAGAAGTTTTGTGTTCCGCCAGCAATATGAGACCAGAGTCTGGCTGCAAATGCACCTGTGAGAATAAAACCGTTGGGAACCGGAATATTCAAGTTTCTTGCCACTCTTCCATTTACGATCCACTTAACTTTACTCCAGGGACCACAAGTGTTGGTTTTAATTAATGACAGTGACAGCTGAAAAAGAACAGAGTATTTCAAAGCCATTAACTGGACAAATGTTCAGTGTTACCTGCAGACAGACAAATGTTGACGTGCCGATTGCTGAGACAACAGGTTAAGTCCTTGAAGTGCATGCACACTATTAAAGACATATTCTATCAATCTAATCCACAATCAGTTGACTAGTTAGAGTTTGATGATGGAAGAAACCAAACCTGGGAAGCATATTAAGTAAACCAGATGATGAGTCTCTTCAGCAAATGCTTTATAAAAGATTCCACAAAGGGCAGAGGTGAATAAACAAAACAAAACAAATCCACAAATCCTGATTTATTTATTTTTGCTGCAGTCCACAAACTCCTTAGGTCTGAGCAATCTCACTAAAATGTAGATTATAAGTGTTGAATTGCAGATCCAGACCATCTAACCCAGCATTCTCTTTCCACCAAACTGGTGCCCCTAGTAATTTTGATAGGCATAAGAGCTCATCTATTCCTTGGCTCTATCATTAACCAAAAGGGAGACTGCAGCCAAGAAATCAGAAGGAGATTGAGACTGGGAAGGGCAGCCATGAAGGAGCTAGAAAAGATACTGAAGTGTAAGGATGTGTCACTGGCCACCAAGATTAAGTTAATCCATGCCATCATATTCCCTATTACTATGTATGGGTGTGAAAGCTGGACATTGAAGAAAGCTGATAGGAAGAAAGTAGATTCCTTTGAAATGTGGTGTTGGAGAAGAGTGTTACGGATTCCGTGGACTGCCAAAAAAACAAATCAGTGGGTTATAGACCAAATCAGGCCTGAACTGACCTTAGAAGCTAAAATGACTAAACTGAGGCTATCGTATTTTGGTCACATTATGAGAAGACAAGAGTCACTGGAAAAGACAACCATGCTGGGAAAAGTTGAGGGCAGCAGGAAAAGTGGAAGACTCAACAAGAGATGGATTGACTCTATAAAGGAAGCCACAGCCCTCAATTTGCAAGATCTGAGCAAGGCTGTTAAAGATAGGACCATAAGTCGCCATAAGTCAGAAGTGACTTGATGGCATTTAACACACACATGTGAGACATGTAATGCAAGTCAGGTTGGGAGTCCACCTACCTGGCTCTCGGGGCCAAACCAGATGTGCTTGTTTGTAAAGAGTTGAGTTCTCCACAGCCACACATCAACTGTGAGTAATGGCTTGTTGTTGTTGTTTCGTGTGTGTGTGTGTGTTTTAAGGACAACCAGTGTGGGCTCAGAATGCCACCATGGGGGAAGGAAGAGCTTCTGCCTCTCCTCTTCTGAG
Organism: Euleptes europaea; assembly: GCF_029931775.1. Lineage (NCBI taxonomy): Eukaryota > Metazoa > Chordata > Lepidosauria > Squamata > Sphaerodactylidae > Euleptes > Euleptes europaea. Next base: position 51,267,874 of record NC_079312.1, read on the forward strand.
CCTTTTTCCTGTACCGAAACAATGCTTGGGGGAGTTATTTCCCCCTTTTTGCTGTTCCATGTGGAGCATTCTGTGAACATGGAACAGCAATAACAGGAACATAACTCCCCAGTGCTGTTTCAGTATGGGAAAACAGCTTGGGGAAGAGGCAGGAGATCTTCCTCCCCCCATGCTGATGTTCCAAGCCCAAACAGGCTGTCCTTTATTTTTTAAAAGCCATTCCTCAGTGTGGCTGCAGGGAACCCGAGCTGGGTCCAGGGACCCCAGCCCCAACTCTTTAGAGACAAGCATTTCTAATTTGGCTCTCAGTCATGTGTACCATCAAGGGACACATGTTAGAAAAGGAGGATTCACCGTGGAATTCTCTACAGATCTGCCAGATCTGACTCAGATCAGAATGATGGTGGTAGGGAAAATAAGGGTAACCTTTTCCCTTCTACCATTTTGCTGATCTAAATCTCTGTCACTAACCTGCCTTATATATTGTCCTTAGCTTTCGCAGGGGACTGATCTCAGTGCATTCCTAAACAGTTACACCTTTTTAGCTCCATTAGCAAACCACTTGTGCTTCTCACTTGCCTTGAAAGCCCTTGCTGGGGTCACCATAAGTCAGTTCTGACTTGACCGCACTTACAAGCATGAGATTGATTGGGATGGCTTTAGAAGGCTGATCTGATGGAGAAGCTGTCCTGAATTTCTTTTCCTTGGGTTTATTGTAATGTTTTAATCCATAATTATATTATCTGGTTGTGTTTTAGTGTAAAGCACCCTGAACTCAGGAAAGTTGATGTCTACATTTGTTGAACAGCTTGAAAATATCCAGATTCGTGGTATCCAGTCTCAAATCTGATGTTTTTGACTTCACACCCTTGGGAATGTGATCAAAAAAAAAAAAAAAAAACAAGGTTGGGAGGCTATACCCCACTGAGAGTTTTCATCTGTAGCTTAAATTGTGGAGCTCCCTGCCCCAGGATGTGGTGATGGCTGCCAACTTGGAAGGCTTTAAGAGGGGAGTGGACATGTTCATGGAGGCTATCCATGGCTACTAGTCAACATGAATACTAGTCATGATGCATTCCTGTTCTTTCCAGTATCAGAGGAGCATGCCTATTATAATAGTTGCTGTGGAACACAGGTATGATGCTGCTGCAGTCGTCTTGTTTGTGGGCTTCCTAGAGGCACCTGGTTGGCCACTGTGTGAACAGACTGATGGGCCTTGGTCTGTTCCAGTGTGGCTTTTCTTATATTTTCAAATATTCTTGCTGCAGGATAAGTTTCACAAGGTAAGCCATTTGGCTCTCTCTGAGAATCACTGTGCAATCCTATGCAGGCTCCCTGTTAACAATGCCACCGTAAGCAGAGTTACACCATTCAAAGTCCAGTGATTTCAATGGACTTAGAAGGGTGTAAATGCTTAGTATGGCACAACGAGTGACTTTGCTGCCTGTTGCTGTAAATATGCGCCTACTATGTTATTTCTTTAAGAGCTCTGTGGCGCAGAGTGGTAAGCTGCAGTACTGCAGTCCAAGCTCTGCTCACGACCTGAGTTCGATCCCAAGGGAAGTTTGTTTCAGTAGCCGGCTCAAGGTTGACTCAGCCTTCCATCCTTCCGAGGTCAGTCAAATGAGTACCCAGCTTGCTGGGGGTAAAGGGAAGACGACTGGGGGAGGCACTGGCAAACCACCCCGTAAATAAAGTCTGCCTAGTAAACGTCGGGATGTGACATCACCCCATGGGTCAGGAATGACCCGGTGCTTGCACAGGGGACCTTTACCTTTTTTATGTTATTTCTGCATCATTTAACATATTGTGTTTAAATGTTTATGCTTTGTTTCAGGTTTGTTTCAGCACTGTTTCCGATTTCTGCGTGTTTTCAGATTTCTCCAGTCCAAACCCTATTGCACTGTTTATTGGATGGTCCATCCTTTTGATTATATTTGATTTACACTGTGTAATCCACTTTGAGTCTCTGTGAGAAAGGTGGACTATAAATAACATAAATAATGCCAGGAAAAAAAGACAGGATATATGAACTTGCCTTATATAGTTTGATATTATCTCTTCTGATTGGCAGCAGCTCTCCATTGCCTCAAATATAGGGATTTCTCCCACGATGCCTGCAATATGATACCCGTTAACTGGAGTTACTGACACTTGCATAGAACTGAATTGTTCCAAGAGGCATTTTCATTAAGGGAATAAATTTGTGGTTTTAATCTCTCTGGAAAAAAAACTTAGGCAGTTTTATTGCATTGTTTATGGTAATGTGATAATACTTAGTTACATTTCTTATGGTATATATTTTACTTTTTTGCATTGATTTTAATTTTGCAATCTACCTTCAGGTTCAGCAAGAGACTATAAATGAAGTAAGTAAGTAAATGAATGAATAAATAAATAAATATGTGCTTTCACAAAGCATGTGCTCTATTGCTGAGCTATGGTCTCAGTTATCTAAAGGCCTTGGATGCAGGCTACCTGGCATCCTTTCATTTCTATCCTACCTGGTATCCACACTAGTGGGGAAACATGGCTTAGAAATACATAACTAAACTAATTGGAAGTGCCAGGTATTGAACTTGAGATGGGGTTCAGCAGAGCAGCCTAAGGATGCCAGGACTCGGAGCCAACTTAGGTTTGTGAGGGATGCAACCTCCATTTTCAGAGGCCAAATATCTCTGATGTCCTGAAGAAGTGACAGCTAGGGTTGCCAGTTGTGGGTTGGCAAACACATGGAGATATGAGGATGGAGCCTGAGTGTGGTGGGGTTTTAGGAGGAGAGGGGCCTCAGCAGAGTATAACACCATTCAGTCTACCCTCCAAAGCATCCATTTTCTCCAGGGGAACTGATCTGCGTAGTCTGGAGATCAGTGACAATTCCTGGAAACCTCCAGGCCCCACCTGAATTTGGCAAGCCTAGCAACAACAGGAAAGGTTTTGGCATCTGAGATCCTATGCTCCTGCTTGTGGGCTTTCCAGGGCATCTAGTTGGCCACTGTACACAAAAGGATGTTGGACCAGATGGACTGATCCAGCAGGGTTGGTCTATGTTCTCAGGTTCACTGTGTGTAACAAAAATAGGGTTGCCAGGTCCCTCTTCACCAATGGTGGAAGGTTTTCGGGGCAGAGCCTGAGGAGGGTGAGGTTTGGGGAGGGGAGGTACTTCAATGTCATAGAGTCCAATTGCCAAAGCGGCCATTTTCTCCAGGTGAATTGATCTCTATTAGCTGGAGATCAGTTGTAATAGCAGGAGATCTCCAGCTAGTACCTGGAGGTTGGCAACCCTAAATAAAAATAAATGTGTCATTTCCTAGGTGAAAAGCCAAGACTTTGGTACTGATAAGGTTGCCATTCAGCTTTCTGGAAGTTCTTATCAGAAATTTTCCTGATTGTTCTTTGATAGTCTATTTAAAGATATAACAACTCTGGCTTGCAAAACAAGAGACAACAAAACTAATTTGTATTTGATGAGTCATTCTGTAGCTGCAAACAGTGAAGCGAACCAAGTGTTTCAGTGGCACGAGAGCTCTGTTTATTCTATCAGCTCTGTTCAAGCCTTGGCTAGCCGCTTTAAGGCCTGGAAGCTGTAATGCTTGTTGCCACTCTGAATCTCTGATCAGACAGTTTTGTCAAACTTCTGAAACAGATTGTGGCCAAGGGAAAAGCTGTTCACTGAGAATGACAACTCTGACCTACAACCAGCTATAAAAGCAAACAGCCTGAAAGCTTTAATAGATTAATGTCGGTGATTAATTCATTAAGGCATTAGTCCTTCCTTGCAGATGTGTGTGTTGTGTGTTAAGTGCCGTCAAGTCGCTTCCGACTCATGGCAACCCTATGAATCAATGTCCTCCAAAATGTCCCTGTCTTTGACAGCCTTGCTCAGGTCTTGCAAATTGAGGGCTGTGGCTTCCTTTATTGAGTCAATCCATCTCTTGTTGGGTCTTCCTCTTTTCCTGCTGCCCTCAACTTTTCCTAGCATGACTGTCTTTTCCAGTGACTCTTGTGTTCTCATGATGTGACCAAAATACGATAGCCTTATTCTCCTGCCTATCCACCTCCATGTCCCTTAGTGCCATTAGGTAGCTCGAATGCTCGGTGTGCCAAATCACTCTTCTGGAAAGAATTCTTACTCACCCCAGGCAAGTGAGTAGCAGTGAAGCTGTTTTAATTTCAAGACTTCTGAAAGCCTTTCAATTAATTAGTCACTGTAGGGAGCCACAACATAAGTGGCTGGAGCAGACAGCATGTTTTGTGTTTCAAATCCACCGGGAAGAACATTTTTCTTTTCCAGACGCTATCAACTGAGCTCAAAGGACTCTTTCTACCCTGCAGTTGGTAGGGGGCATTTCAAACACAGAGAATGAACACATTAATGTTGTCATAAGTATTAACATTTTGGCAAAAATAATTTAACTAATTCCCACAGTATTTCAGCAGCAATGTTGTGATTTCCCTGGATCTGCCCTGATGTAGGTTCTGATCCCTCTCCACTCCCAGGGATTCAGTTTGAAGTTCATCAGTCCAAGTCTGCAAACTCTGAAGAGTGCCAGGAGTAGAGAGAAAGGGTCCTCTCCATCACCAGCCCTGCTCTCACTAACTTTAAAGTAATATTAACTTATTCCCAATGTTTTCAGAGGCTATGGAGCATGGTTCTAAGCATCACAGGAGCAGATTTTTAAGTCATGCAGACCATGGACAAAGAGGAAAAACACTGAAGTTTCATAGTACTGAAGAAGTTCATTTCTACAGATGTTAAACATTTCCCCCAGTGTCCCTCGTCTCCAGATGTACTGGGGAATCATGGCCACTGGAATTAATTTGCCAGGATCCCTAAACTGCAGTGCTGTCAAAGTGCACTCTCATGGCTTCTTTGTGTTCTATCCAGCACTGACACTGGAGATATTTTTTTCTAAGGTCTCTGGGTGCACATTTTCTAGCTCTCCAGCTGAGATTCTCTAATGCAATATTAATATCAAATCACTTTTGAGAAGCCCAAAAATAGCATGAGAGAGTCTGAATGAGAGATGCACTTCTCTGGAGATCTTTTAATCCTGCAAATGTACCTCCAGGACCTTAGGGACGTTTTCACCAATGACCATGCTTGATCGGTGCCAGAGATCCTTAGAGAAGCTGTGCAGGGCATTTTCAGCAATCCCTAAACCTTGGGATAGTGGAGGTATGCTCTGATGGTGCAATAATTCCCTGTGTATGATTGCATGTGAAGTATGATGTACCCAAAGAGTGGGGGGGACTTGCAAAAGAAGAAAACGCCACTGCTTGACTCCACGCAGGTGAGTTTCAGAACTGGAGAGGGGAATGGAGAAAACTGTAAGGTGGAAGGAAGAAGAGAAGGGGTCTCCTATAGCTTGCATTGGAAACTGTTAGGGAAATAAACAGAGGTGTGAGCCAGGTAGAGTGTGGAAAGTAGGATGGGAGGTCTTTGAGTGCAAGCTCTTTAGTGGGAGAACTCTGAGGTCATTTTTTCATGGAGGTTTGGCGAGGTTTCACTTTTGTTTGGCCCCGCTGCTAATTTTTTATTTTTCATGAACGCTTCGAATTTTAGCAGAAAAATCGCGTCAACCCCACGTCTTCTCAGACCTCTGTTGGTCCGTTCTTTGTAGTTGCTACGTGGTTTTTGGCTCCATGAAAAACGTTCCTGGGTTCGGACCAATTGTCCCCGCCCATGTCAGCTAATTTCTCCTCCCCTGTGAACGGCGATTGGCTGGGAGAGTTTCAAGCCCGGGGGACAGCCTCCCTCCAAGGCAGGACAGATCGGCATGCTGTGAAGTGAAGAGAGAGTGTTTGGCCATTTATGCATGGAAGGTTTTGCCTTGGGTTTGCCACTCTTTAGATGCACATTTCCCCATCCAAATTTTCAAAACTTTGTTTTGGGGGCTTATTGTTGAGTTTTGAAAATTCGGATGGGGAAAATGTGCATCCTGAGAGCAGTAAATCCAAAGCAAAGCTCCCTCCCATCACCCTTCTGAAGAGGGGCGGCCGGTCTGCTTTGGGTCTACCGGGGCGAAACAGCCACAGCCCAGCTGCCAGGAGGTCCCGCTGCCAAGGTTAGGGCAGGGAGTGCCCGGCTTCCCCTCCCTGTTTGTGGTGCCCCCTCCATTGTTTTCCATCCTATGCATGCTTTCCCTGCCGGTGCAATCCTGTGTGTGTGTGTTGGGGGGGGCATCCTGAGAGCGGCAAATCCAAGGCAAAACTCCCGTCACCCTTCTGAAGAGGGGCAGCCAGTCTGCTCTGGGTCTCCCTCCTCTATCTGGATGGAAGTTCCTGGCAATGGATGGCCGGAGCTCTACGGGGGGGGGGCACAATGATGACCATCTGTCAAAGTCTGGGAAAGGGGGCGTGGCCAAGTACGGGGGGAACGGGGAGCATGGTAAATAGAAAAGTTATATAAGGAAACCAGAGGGACTGGTGCTTTTTTTTGCACTGGGTCCATGTCCACAGAGGTGAATCGCACAAGGTCATCCGCTGGGCAGAGTTGGGGCGGAGTTGGGGGCGGGCATAAACCATGAGCTTTTCAGAAGGGGACAGACCAAACCATTGTAGAATACTGCATGCTTTGTTCCCATGAAAAAACAAAACTACTTCTGGATTGACGGGGATATGAAAAAATAAATTTAAATCGTGCCCATGAAAAATGAATTTAAATTGCTTTTTTTTTTTTTTTGCTCCGTGGCAAGAGAGCATCAAAATCATCCATGAAAAGTGGGCCTGATAGAATAGAAGTTACCTCTATTGTACTGGGGATATGTGTTAGTTAATATAGCAGAGTTGCACAGTCATAGAAGCGTCATATTTCATGCAGTAACTAAACTCCAAAGAAGTATATTGCAAAAGGTAAAAGTTACATTTATTGAAGTAGATTCAATTCACATCCATATTACAGTTGAAAATCAAAATATTCAAAAATTTAAAGCTCTTTAGGTTTTAAAGTATTCAGACTTTTCCGTTCCTTTTGGAAGGTTTAAAAAGTATTGCTTCGGGCATCTGCGAATCCCTCATCATTTCCTTTTAGTATGAAAGAAGAAAATTCAGTTTGATTTTTTCCTTTTCCCGAGAAGGAGAAGAAGAAGAAGAGTTGGTTTTTATACCCCGATTTTCTCTACCTTTAAGGAGTCTCAAACCGACTTACAATCGTCTTCCCTTCCTCTCCCCACAACAGACACCTTGTGAGGTAGGTGGGACTAAGAGAGTCTGGAGAGAACTGTGACTAGCCCAGGGTCACCCATCAGGCTTCATGTGGAGGAGTGAGGAAACCAACCCAGTTCTCCAGATTAGAGTCCACCGCTCTTAACCACTACACCACGCAGGCTCTACAACATCCATGCACAAATCCTGTATGGAATATTTTATTCTATTGGCCGAATGTAACAAAGAGAAAGAGAGAATTCACCCAACTTTCCTGAAAGATAGAGACATGTAAAGATGGTCTCCACTTTCTGAATGCTTTATTGGTACAAATTAGTGAGTATATAGAAGAGAAATTAACATATATACATCTACATGATGGCAGAAAGTGCCATGAATTCGCACACGACTTATGGTGACCCTGTAGCATTTTCAAGGCAAAAGACATTCAGAGGTGGTTTGCCATTGCCTGCCTCTGAGTTGCAAGTCCCCCGGACTTCCTTGGTAGTCTCTCATCTGCTAACCAGGGTCAGCCCTACTTAGCTTCTGAGACTGGATGAAATCAGGCTAGCCTTTAAAATCACTTTCCCTCTCCTTTGAAAAGATTATTCCCCATGGCAGTTTCCAAAACAAGAGAAACTCAATAAAATAACAAATAAATATCACTTTTATTAAAGTTGACGCAGCTAGTAAAACAGAACAGCCGGTCATAAAAATGGCAGACATACTAAAAGGAAGTGGCACTGCCAACTTAATTAAAGCCTTGGGCAAATAATATTGTTTTGACCTGGCACCCTCAGTTTGAAGAACAGAGCCAGACAAACCTCTATGGATACTACTGCAGAAAATACTTTCTCTCAACCTTCCTTCAGAAGTCAGGGCACTTTGAGAAGGGACTCTGAAGATTATTTTAAAGATCAGATGGTTTCAAACAGGAGCTTCAAGTCTTGTATTTCATGTGAACCAAGCCACAGAATCTGGTGGTGAAGCACCCACTGTGGTCCTCCCCACCACCAGGGGATGTTCTGCTACCACTCTCTGCCATGCCTTCTGGGATTTAAACAATCCCTTTCCTGGGATTTCTGTAACATGGGTGTTTGAAAACTGCAAGCACAGTCCCTTGAAGCCCCATTAATTTCAGTGGGAAGGATTTAAGCATACACTTAATGAACTCATCAACATAAATGGGAGAAAAAACATTCATAACTTTCGCTGGATCAAGCCTTGGGTTTGGAACCGAGCAGACTTTTCATATTTTTGTAATGAGTACAACTATAACAACATGTGAACTAGTCAGCCATCATCCTCTGTCAGTTTATTTGCATGCTTGAAGTTTATTGACTATAAGAAGTTTCACATAAAGAAACAACAAACAGCCTGACTAATTAAAGCTGAGACTAATTTTGTAACAGTAAATGAAGGAATTATTGACCGTATAATTACAGTTGGCAGTTGTTTGCAGGATCTTACATAAACTGACCATATATCCCATCATACATGCAATCTGTTATATGCGCATATCCCTAAAGTTAATACAAACGCTGCGTACCAAACTCATGAAGGATCATGCTGTTTAGTCTACGGCTGGACGAGACTAAATTGTCAGTTCCCTTATTCTCCAGAAACTGCACTCCATGGAGATCAGTGAGCCACAGTGGGAGGGGCAGGGAAGCAGGAAAGTTCAATTCCACTGAAGGAAAATGTAGATACATAAACCTACCATATTCGGAAAGGACCTGCCCATGTTCTTCTGGTTTGATTGATTCTCTAGCACACACGCTCCTGGAATGTTGTTTTTATGAGGATCTAAGATCAAGATATATTATTCCTCTTCTAACAGATCGGGCTAGTAACTCTGTGTCTGAACTAACACCCTATTTATTAAGTGACAGTGATCCTAGGGTTACATTGGCAGCGGCAAAATTTATCTCAGTCCTTATATCCCTTAAACAATGGATTTAGAATTATGCTGCTCGAGATTTATGAATCAAGGAGCTTCTAAGGGAGAGAGGAAAGGAAGGGAAATGTAATCTGTATCCAACCCTATATACAAACAAACAAAAACTCTAATGCCAACAGGGGTGCAAATCTTTGTTCAGGGCTGAGTACCACCCTCTTGTGTTGCTGCACATGTATGGAATGCATACCCATATGAAAGGAAAAAGAAGTCTCATTAAGGTCATGTCTGACTTAATTCCTAATGATGGATATTTACAGTACAATCTAAGCGGAGTTATACCTTTCTAAGTCTATTGAAGTCAATGGGCTTAGAAGGGAATAACTGTGTAGGTTCACAAAGTTGCTGATGCAGACCACACACTAAACTTAGACATTCAGATGCATACATGGAGGAGAGGGCTATCCATGGCTACTAGTCAAAATGGATACTAGTAATAATGCATACTTATTCTCTCCAGGATCAGAGGAGCATGCCTGTTATCTTAGGTGCTGTGGAACACAGGCAAGATAATGCTGCTGCAGTCATCTTGTTTGTAGGCTTCCTAGAGGCGCCTGGTTGGCCACTGTATGAACAGAATGCTGGTCTTGATGGGCCGTGGTCTGATCCAGCATGCCTTTTCTTATGTTCTTACATAAGCTTGATAGAGAACAACAATATTTTGGGGGGTTTGAGCTTTCAAGAGTCAGGGAGCTTTGACCCTAGAAAGCTGATACCCCAAATATCTTGTTGGTCTCCAAGGTGGGACTCGACTCTAGCTGTTCTAACTGCAGACCACCATGGCTACATTCTGAAACTATAAGCATAGTGTCTATATTCACAGCCTCCTGGAGGGGATGTGATCAGTTTGTAGAGCATCTACTTGGCATAAAAAAGGTCCAAGGTTCAATCCCTGGCATCTCCAGTTAAAGGGACTAGTCATGTAGGTGATGTGAAAGACCCCTGCCTGAGACCCTGGAGAGCCGCTGCCGGTCTGAGTAGAAAATACTGACCTTGATGAACCAAGGGTCTGATTCAATATAAGGCAGCTGCATGTGTGATTAACTTCCAAAATGCAATAGTGGGGTACCAGTGAACAGAACTCTTCAAATGATAAACCCTTGAGGCTGGAGCACATCCTGAATCCCATTTCTTCCTCTTAAACTTGCAGCTAGCATAGAGGTATTGACATCTTTATAGGTCTATTGCTTTTTCCAAGATCTGCGATCTTCTCAGCACCACCATACCTCAAAAATCTGAATAGGAATATTATAGCCATACATCTCCGTATGTGGACTGTAATTCAACCATAAAGCAGTGGACTTTCACGCATACATAAATCTCCTATATTTAGGCTGACCTTTCTCCCTTCATTCCTTTGATTATTTTTAGGAAGTAGTATCATTCTCACAACAGTACAGTTAGCCTTACAAGGCCTAATCTGCTCAGACACAAATCTTGAAAATATTGAATGCTTTTCACAGAGGCACATGATAAGAATGCCCCAAGCAATTTAGAATGAGTTTGGTACTCCTAGCCCTCGGCACATTACTTGTGAACATTGTTTTCCTTGGCAAATTGCTGTAACTGTGACACTGTAAGCAGAGTCACACCCTTCTAAGTCCATTGAAGTAAACGGGCTTACATGGGTGTAACTTTGTTAAGGACTGCACTGTACAACTCCTTTAATATGCAAGCCACTAATCAAAATCTGAGATTCATCAGGCATTGGTTCCCTGGTTATAAGACAATGGAGTGGGTGAGCCTGCTTTCTCCCCTCTGAAACAAAAGTGAAAAAGATAAAATTGGACTAAAAACACAAATGTGAATGCTGCAGGATATCTTTCAGAAAAAAACAGCAAAGAAAATAATGTTTAATATTTTCCCTCCAACACTAAATTTAATTGAGATTCGACTTTCATCATCAAATTAGAATTCTGTAGTAAGAGGAAGAAAATGTATTCATTTCCAAACTAGTAAAATGATTTTTTTCAGTACACTTAAGGACTTGTATGAGTATAGTGAAACATTAGCACATATATGTCTGAGTTAACAAAAAATAATGTTACATTTGATTAGGAGTAGTCTGTTTGGGTTATTTGTTTACTACTATTCTATACCATCTTTCCTTCAGGGAGCTCAAGATAACATACATAGGTATTTTGTCCCTTTAAGGTGAAGGGTCTTCCCAGAGCCTAATTTTCAACTCATGAAGCTGTCATATCCTGAATCAGACTATTGGTCCATCATGTTCAGTTTTGTCTACTCAGACCAGCAGAGGTTCTCAGGTGGAGATCTTTCACAACCCCTACTTCCTGATCTTTTGGTCCTACCCAGTCCTCATCAGAGCGTCACCCTTTAACTGTTAGGAAAGCTAAGTGTTTGGGAAAGGGTCAATCCATCTATTGCTGTTAGATAATGATCGGGTTCAGTTCCTAGGCATCTCAGGCTCTAGGCAATAAAACACCACATCGTCATGGTTCTAGCAGGGGAGAGCAGCTATCGTATACCCTTGACCGAAGAACAGTACACTCTGTCTATCTGGGATGGTCGTCCTCTTCCACCGAGCGCACAGCTTTGGGAGGGACACACATGGAGCGGTAAGGAAGGTAGGGGACACCCGCCTAGCCACCCAGATCAGCCGAATCAACCCTGGCGATCAATGGGGTGACAGATGTCGCAGCCAGATCGCCCTCACATCCCACTGTTATGGTTGCACAGCAACCACAAAGAGGCTCATTCATTCTCCAGACATAACAAAATGGTTGACTGGCATGCCAGGCTGGAAGGTTGCAGAGTTAATATTATCAACTCAACTTAATAGAAAAAAATCACAACTTTATGGATAAATGATGCTGGCCTTTGTTCTATTCAGCCTATTCTATTAAAGATTAGGCAACAAGATATAACCATATGGTACTTCATTCTTATTACCCATATGCAGGGGGGAGACATCAAAGACTTCCAGTTACCTGTGATTCAGGAAAAAAAGCCCTTTTCAGTAAGCCTCGAACAGTTTTATGACGAGCCTTGTATTTCCTCTAGCCTTGACATTTCGATGAGGTCACAAACTTGGACATCTTCTTCTATTTTTATTACAAGTTGAAACATATACTTCAGGGAAAAAAATAAAAAGCTCAATAACTATATGGAACCACGTTTAATTCCAGTGTAATTTACTGCTGGAGCTAAGATGGATGTTTTTCCAACAACCATATTGGATCCTAACTTTATAGTCCCTGAGATACAAGCCCCTTGGCAAAGCTACTGCTTTGAGCAAAGGCCATTGACTTTCTGATGGAGCCTTAATCATGTGCACGTGCTTCTTCATATGTATAGAACTGGTAGTAGTGTTTTTAAGTCTAAATGTTTTATCTGGCTGGCTTTTCATGGGAAAAGTCTCTTTTTTAAAATCCGAGTCAATTCCCAGCACTTGGCTCCCATCGTTCACTTGCCTTGCAGTAAACAAATGGAGGGTATGTGTGTATATTGGTATCTAGAACACAAATAACTCTTCTGGACTAGACCAAAGGTTCATCTAGTCCCAAATCTTGTTTCCAAAGGAGACCAATCAGAATGCTTCTAAGCAGGTCATGAAAGCAATCGCTTTCCCTATGTTTTCCCTTAGAAACTGGTATTTAAAGGTGTATAAATTTTCCACATACCCAGCTTTTCTAGTAAACTAAACTCAAAGGATGCCAGTTACATGTGCCAGCTACAGTATTCAGCTTGCTTTGGTCTGGCTGTTCCCTCATTAAAGGTGTCTCACTTGGCATCGACAAGGGCCCATGGTTTCTCTGTGGTAGCTTCCACTTTATGGAATGGGCTCTCCGGAGAGGTGGAAACATTAAGGAGTCACTGTAAGCCAGTTTTATTAGGTCTGGGGGGTTGGGTCTTGTTGTTTGAAGTTTTAATTATGTATTGGAAGCCATCTTAAGCCATGGGAAAAGGCATGATCTAAATGTTTTAATTAATTGACAGAACAGCAATATTTACCACCTTGTGCTGCAGCAAGTGCCAAGCAATGCACTCAGCAGCCGTGATGGCAGCTGTGCTGTCAACTCAAGGTGACCACACAAGAGGAGGACCACATACATAGCCCTCAACTCTTTGGAGAAATGGTGGCATAAAGATAGAGAAAGAGTGAGCGACAGAGAGAAGGAGATGGACAGATAGGTTCCATGTTTAGGTGATTTTACTCTTTGCTGTAAGAAACTACCACTATGTTTGCACAGCACTTTAAGATGACGTGTTTGTGTGTGTGTGTGTGTGTGTGTGTGTGTGTGTGTGTGTGTAATGTGCGGTCAAGTCGCAGCCTACTTATGGCAACCCCTTTTTGGGGTTTTCATGGCAAGAGAGTAATGGAAGTGCTTTGCCAGTGCCTTCCTCTGCACAGCAACCCTGGTATTGCTTGGTGGTCTCCCATCCAAATACTAACTAAGGCTCATCCTGCTTAGCTTCAAGATCTGACGAGATCAGGCTGTGCCAGGCTGCCTTCCCTCCAGAAGACTTATATCAGTATGAAAAACTAGAGGCTGTTTCATATGTTTGTTTGTTTGTTTGTTTTACAACATTTATATCCTGCCATTTTGCCCTCACATGGGTCATCAAGGCAGCTAACAAAATATACATAGCAAAATCACATTTTAAAACCATAAAAAAAACCAAACAACAGCAATGACACATCATTAAAACATCTGAAACCAAAACTAAAAAATATACAAAGACATAACATAAAACACACCAGACAGATGATTTGCTGACTAAGAACAGGTAGGCAAAATGTGTTGAAGATTGAGCCCGATCACCTCTTCCCAGGGAATCCGTTTGCCACACACCTTCCTCTGCAGAAATTTCATGTGTTTGTGCATACCCCCAAATGCATGTGTGTCCTCTTCTAGAATATATTCCCCAATGAAAGAACTCCACTTGCCTCTAAGACTTCACTAAACCCAACCATACAATAAAAATAATTACACAACTGGACAAAAAAGGAACTTTGCCCCTCCCTACAGCTTATGGAACATAATGATGGCGGGGATACACCATTGACTAATATTAATGGCAGTTTGGGGATGATTTGTGTTCCATCTCACCACTAAATGTTTCCATCACACCAGCTATGCCAATCATATGAGCCATGCTTAAGTGTAGCAGCTAGGATTGTGCAAAAAAACTGCATAGTCATCAAAGTTTGGTGAACTTTGGGACAGGGGATCCAATTTTATTGGTGTGCAAAGGGGTCACCCCCATCCTCCAGGCATTTGCAAGCTGAGCTGTCCATCGGTTTCAGATTCAGAAATTCTGCGTTGCCGAGGACAGATGGAAAGAACCAATTGCCAGGCTGATGCCTCAAAGTCTGGGGGCTGCCTTTGTATCTGGGGTGCATAGCAACGAGGAGAAATTTATAATGATAAAATCAATGCCCATGCCATTTATATTTTCCATTTATAAAGCTCTTGTCCCAAATGCCAAAAAGACTAATGGAACTTAGGGAAGCATAAAGTATGGTTGGGAAGTTTCTGGATACCTAATCAAAATTTAAGAATAGGTAAACTCTTCTGGATTATAGCCATTACACTGTATATAGTGTATTTCACACACACACACACACACACACACACCACAATTTGGGGTCGTTTACTAAAAATGACCTCTGAGAGTGGTTCTATTGGTACTCATCCTGGATCATCACATTAAAGTCCTTCATAACCATTGGGTTAACCATCGTGATTTTTGTTTTGGAAAAACACACTGTTAAAACATTTGTTTTGGAAAATAAGCACATTAAAAAAGAATCTTTGGGGCTTTAATATCTATGGAAGGGTCAGAGGGCAATGGCTCGCATGAGCGGATGGCAGAACTTGACAAAATTTCTCACAGAACTGATCTCACAAAATGGCAGCTTTGATATTGCAAATCCTTATGTGGCATGAGAATGTTCCACCCAAAGCTCTGGCAAAAAACTCAGGATTCTGAAATCCACCACGTATTCACAAGCACAGTGATTATGCGCACATGAAGCAAACATGTTTGTACTTTTGGCATGATGCATGTTAGTGTCAGCACGGTACTTGCAAATGGAAAGATGAGCATGGGACTCAATGAATACATGTTGTCCCTTTTCTTTATGAGTCAAGTTGCAGCTGTCTTATGGCTACCTTGTAGGGTTTTCAAGGCAAGAGACATTCAGAGGCTGTAGCAACCCTGGACTTCCATGGAGGTCCCTTATCCAAGTACTAACCAGAACCCACCCTGCTTAGCTTCCGAGATCTGATGAGATTGAGCTACCCTGGGCCCTCCAGGTCAGGGCATAACTGAAGTTTATAATCCTATTTAATTGTTTCTAATAGTTCCTTCAAGTGAGGGGGCACAGCAAGGCACCTAAGAGCCTCATACAGTGCAATCCTTCAGCCTCAAGCAGTGTAATCTAAACTGAGTCATACCCTTCTAAACCCATTGACTAAGATTGCCTGTAAATCACATTAGGTAAGACTCTCTCAATATCAGTCTTCCCATGCTAGCCTAATACAGAGATGTTGTAGGGATCACTGTCACAATGTATGTGAAGCAATTTAAAGATTGCTATATAAATGTTAAATACCGGGTATTACTATTCTTTAGTGAGTAGGAACAGTGAGATGGCCAGAGGTGTAGATACACCTCAGGAATAATCACTGGAGAGCCAGTGTGGTGTAGTGGTTAGAAGCGGCTGGTTCTAATGTGGAGAACCAGGTTTGATTCCCCACTCCTCCACTTAGTGGCAGACTCTAATTTGGAGAACCAAGTTGGTTTCTCCACTCCTGCCCATGAAGCCAGCTGAGTGACCCTGGGCTAGTCACCATTCTCTTAGAGCTCTCTCAGCCCCACCTACCTCACAATGTGTCTGTTTTGGGGAGAGGAAGGGAAGGAGATTGTAAGCCAGTTTGATTCTCCTTAAGAAAGGTAGAGAAAGCCAGCATATAAAAAACAACTCTTCTTCTTCATCATGTGGTGTATAAAACAGGCATTCTCTAAATGGGTGACATGAGGGTCAGATGTTCATTCTTCCTGCCCAGCTTCAGTGCAAGGCGAGGGCAGGGAGACTTCCACCAGCTCACTTAGAAAATTCGGCTCCCACACATATATGCAAAGGACTTCTCAAAAAGGTCGGCTTTTTATATATCAAAGAAAAATGTCACAACCTTCAATGTTTCATCTTGGATTATTCTGATCCTGTTATGGTTGAAAGTGTTTCCTTCTAAAGTCTGAAATGTCAGATGCTTCTCCACTCTTCCTTTACATGCCACTGGAACCTTTTAAATACTGACCAACAGAGCTTCCTTGTACATAATGTGGTAAAATGCAGGTTGATATCTATAAACTTCCGTATTCTGCTGTTGAATCAGTACCTAAGAGATGCATTTTTCTAAGCACCGTGTGATGATTTGCCCACGTATTTACCATTAAAGTTAATGGGCATCATGTGGAACAAAATCCATTACTGCAGTTTACAATACACCCATGGATTACATGGCTGACTTGATACTTGACAAAGAATGGACACTTAAGGAACTGTCCTACTTAGACAGCTGAGGGGTATATAGTGGGTTTTATTGTTTGGCTATGACTGGGGAGATGCAGGTTTAAATTCCCCATTGTGTCATGAAGTTCACTCAGTTGCCGCAGACCAATCTTTCAGTTTAACTTTCCTAATAGGATTATTGTGAGGATGAAATTTAAATGAGAAAACCATAGACAAGTTATTTCAGGCAGAAGGTTTCATCTGGTATCAATGACCAAATTTCCCATACACTCAACTTACTCCCGATTTTCTCCAGTTAGAGCACAAGCTGCTGATCTGACTCGGCTGCATCCCTTCCACACATTAACAGCCCCTCCACGTCTTGTGCCTCATGGAGTCAGTGGCATCGGTTTATTTCTTCTGCTCACTACAAAAATAATGAGGATTTTCCACAGTAGGCATGTGTTGTCATCGGTGGCTTCATGCCATTTTCTGCCCTTAATTTTTTTTATTGCATGCTGACACAATCCCTCTTGCTTACATGTAGTGAAGTCATTTGGGCTTTCCCACCAAGTGGTGGGCAGTCTGGGGGTGATATTTAAATTTTAAATCTTCTGCTCACAATCTTCCACTGCCATTTTGATCCCTTTTGAGACTGGGGAATCGTTGACATCATTCCTTGTGAATTTGGGAAGGGCTGTGGTGCAGAAGTCAGAAGTGAGGGAGCCAGCAGAAGCCAGGAGACTGGGTGGGGGAATAAGTACTTAATAAGTAAGGTTGCCAGGTCCCTCATCACAACTGGCAGGAGGGTGGGGTTTGGGGAGGGGAGGGACTTCAGTGCCATAGAGTCCAGTTGCCAAAGTGGCCATTTTCTCCAGGGGAACTGATCTCTATCGGATGGAAATCAGTTGTAATAGCGGGAGATCTCCAGCTAGTACCTGGAGGTTGGCAACACTGAGGAAGCAGAGGGTGTGCATGGGAAGTTCCAAGGAAGTGCCAGTCAATTGATGGGCCAAGTTGTAGGAGATGGAGTAGGAGAGAGAGGAAGAGGGAGGGAAGATGAGCAAGAGCATCAAATATACTTTGCCTGATCTGTAGGCTCCAAAGTGGCAGAGGCATGTGTTCAGGAGGAAACCCTAATATAAAATGCTGGCCAGAACCTGGGATATTTATCCTGGCTTAATTGCCTTTTGAGGGTCTTGTGATAGTTGTACTGGCTCAAACATGATTTCACTAGTAACTGCTTTGGGGGTTTATGCTGATTTTGACAAAAAAAAAAAAGGTCTTATATTTTAAAATTATCCTAGGAAGGAGGCTGGATTGTTCTCTCTGATAGGATTATATTATTTTGAAGATCTGATAAGTATATTTGAGTGTCAAATGATGGCCTTACAAGCATTGATCTTTAAATCTTGGTTGATCATTGGAATCAAGAGACAAGCTCTGCAGCACAGGGCAGGGCTTCCTTCATTCCTATGGGAACCAGATTACCTCATTCTGGGTAGGCAATGGCATTTTATTTCATTTACTTTGCTCTATTGCTAGATCATCATTAATGTAGGATGGACCCTGCCTGGCCCTTGAAATCATAGCGCTGTATCTATGGGGTTCTTGGGGATAACAGTATAGGCAGTCAAGTTGGAGCAGATGAGATTGAATCCAGACATTTCCGTAGTCACATGGAGCTCCAACCAAGCAGAAGCAATTTTTCATAGCTATCCCTGTGCTTCAGCAAGGTGCGAGTGATCCCTCATAAAGCCTCCATCGAATTGCTATGGATTGCTCATATGTAGAGTGCTTTGTCCATAATAAATCTGGTACTTTCGGGACAGAGTTCTCCAGCAATGAACCATACAAAGAAGCTGTGTGAGGAAAGGTGAACAATGGGTTCAAAACTCATAACAAGTTAAACTTTGCCTTGCTTTTTGAGCGCACAAAGCCAGCGCCATCTCCAATTTCCAAACAACATGTTTGAAAAGAGGGAAAAGATATTCTGGAGGCAGCAAAGAGCAAAAGCAAGTGTGCCCTTTAAAAGGACAATTCAGGGGGGGAAAGCTGTTTTGTTCAAATATTGTACATAGCGATGTTATTTCGTTTCTTATAACTGCCCTACCAAGCAAAATTGCTCTGCAGAGCAGAGTTTTGTTTTTTTTCCAAATACTGAAAACAGTGTCCTGAAGAAGCCAGCATCTTCTTGGAAGATGATCACAGGTTCTTCAATAGAAAAAACTAATAATAATGGAGGACACCAAAATAATAGGGAAACTAATAATGGAGGACACCAAAAATCCTCAAAACCTTCTTGTATAGGGCTCCAGGTTTGATTCTCCTTAAAAGGTAGATAAAGTCGGCATATAAAAACCAACTTTGGGTGGCCATGGGCTACTCACAGCTCTCTTAGAGTTCTCTCAGCCCCACCTAGAATCATCTCTATTCTGTCTTATTTTAGAACACCTCACACCTATGAATGTGAGATACTACACTCTGGGGCACCCTGGGAAGTGTATTTAATGTTAGGCACTCTGAGGACTACAATTTCCAGAGTGCATTAGGGCCTGGTATCTCTGAGCCAGCGTGGTGTAGTGGTTAAGAGCAGTGGACTCTAATCTGGAGAACCGGGTTTGATTCCCCACTCCTCCACATGAGCTGCAGACTCTAATCTGGTGAAACTGGTTTGTTTCCCCACTCCTCCACATGAAGCCAGCTGGGTGATCTTGGGCTAGTCACAGTTCTCTCATAACTCTCCCAGCCTCACCTACCCCACAGGGTGTCAGTTGTGGGGAGAGGAAGGAAGGAGATTGTAAAATGGTTTGATTCGCCTTAAAAGGTAGAGTAATTCGGCATATAAAAACCAACTCCTCTTCTTCTGTGATTTGGAATGTTCTATACATATAATGGGAGTTAGACTAGGGTGAAGAAAGTTAATCATAGGTTTTTATTCAAAATGGCTCAGCTGAATAATCTAAGATTTGCAAAACAACAAACAAAACAGAAGTACATCTGATTACAGGTCCATGGAAAGTAAAGATAACTTCAGGGATAAACTAGACAAGAGTAGGTACATCCAATCCAGCTGGAACACACAGAAATGAAATGAATCCAGTGGTTAGAGGGTTGGACTAGGATCTAGGAGACCCAGGTACAAATCCCCACTCTGCTCTGGAAGGTTTCTGGGTCACACACAGTCAGCCTAACCTACCTCGCAGGGTTGTTGTGAGGATAAAATGGATAAGAGAACGATGTAAGCTGCTTTGTGTTCCCGTAGAGGAGAAAGGCCAGTTACATTACACATGAAGCAAGTTAGTAAATAATAACCAGAAAGAGATCTGATCATAGAACACAAACACAGAACTGACTGGAATGCAAGGTTTCTTATAAACCAGTCAGTTATTCATGACAGTCATAGAAGAGCAATATAAAATATTCAGTTTCTTATAAGGAATATGCTACATCTAATAGCAGGTAACAAGTGCTTATGCAGGGGGAAGGCTGAAATTAAATTGCAAAATAGTGAAAAGCCATCACAGAATAAAGCAAACTAAGTTATTTTTTTATTATTATTATTCTGATGGATTGTTTTAAGGCTTATTCTCTGAGAATACATTAGGGCAGTGCTGAGTTTGGACTCCACCAACTTACCTTTATCTTTCCTCAGGGTGTTTCCACTAGGCTAACCTCTCTTCTCCCTACAGGTATTTACACCTTGTATTGGTTCACGTGCAGCAACATGCCAGCATACGTAGCCTGACCCTATCACAGCCACTTCCCTCAAACAGACAAAAGGATACCAGGCCAATAAGAGCCTGAAAAACTCTTATCTGTCCTGTAATGAGACTAATCTTCTGTCACACTTCCGTCAGGTGCAACCAAAGGAAAGCGTAAGGTTTCACAGGAAAACAGGAGGAAAGACAGGGCTCGTCTGAACATTTATCAGGGAGCGAAGTGGTGCAGCGTCGCGTCGCCGGAGACCTTATCACTCAAGGTGATGAGAGAGGAAGGCAGGAAGAAGGAAATTTAATAGTGCGAGAACATTGAGATGACTGACCTACTTTTGAATCAAGTGCTTTAAAACAGTCTCACGGTCTGGGGAGAGGCGAGAGGAACCATATGCCATCGCAAGAAGTACTGTGATTGGACAAGAGTAGCTAAAATTCCAAAGCACCACATGTTCTTGTATCCAAAAGGGCTCTGCTGTGTAATTTACTTTATTAATGAAATGCCACA
Source organism: Euleptes europaea (assembly GCF_029931775.1). Lineage (NCBI taxonomy): Eukaryota > Metazoa > Chordata > Lepidosauria > Squamata > Sphaerodactylidae > Euleptes > Euleptes europaea. Next base: position 51,288,684 of record NC_079312.1, read on the forward strand.
CTGTGAGAATGAAGTAAATGTTAATCAGAACAGATGTTGGCTGTTTATCTTTCTTCTCCAGGTTCCGGGAAGCCCTGTGAAGAATCCCTAAGCCATCTGAAATGAAAACTAATATGTCGGGCCCTCCTTTACTCTTACCCAGCCGTTTGGAGATTATCTTTCTACCTGTGAGGCATAACGGCTTCTTCTGGATTGTCTCTCAAGTACACAAAATGTCACGTTCATGACAGTTGAAGAAGCCGTTTCTGTTCTGGGCAAGCAAATAAGCCCCACTTAATGTAAGCACACTTCAACTTTGTTGTTCTAGTATGGTCTCTGTTGTTACTGGTGTCAGATGAAATTAATCCATAGTCCCAACGACACAGTTGGTAGAAAGAAGCTTTATTCTAGAGTGAGAGTGCAGTAGTGGCGGAAATCCTACTTGGTGAAACTATCTTTGGTGCCCACAGAGAAGCCATTATAGCATCTGAACCTAGAAACTTTGAGGGAGGGGAAAACCCCTCCATTATCATTTATTTGTTTGTTTTATTGGTTTTATAACCCGCCTGCCCTGGCATACACCAACTCAGAGCGGCGCACAGAATAATAAATATACAATATACAATAAAAATAAAAGGCTGAAGTTAGGAGTAAATCCATTGAACTCAAGTGGTACTTACTTGCTGAGGGTGAAGAGATTAGATGGATTTAAAACAAGATTAGGCAAATCCATGGAGGATAGGTCCAGCAATGGCTATCGGCCATGATGAGATAATGGAACCTTTGGCATGGATCCTAAGCTTTTGCACAATTCTGCTGTGGTAGAGGTTTTCTGCTATGGAGTGCATTCCTCCAGCATGAGGTGCTTTCTACCATACAAACCCAGTATGACTCTGAATACTAGTTGGTCAAAGGCAACAGCATGGATATACTTTGGCATCCAAGCCAGGGTCATCTCAACATTTTTCAGGGTCAGTCTTCCAGAGGCATCTGGATGGCCACCATGAGAAACAGGACATTTGACTAGGAGGACCATTGGTCTGACTCAGAAGGCTCCTCTTGTGCTCCTATTACAGCAAGGATCCACATGCTAGTTTAAAGGGGGCTCTAACGCAGAAGTGGATAAGCCTATACAAAAATTCTCCACCTATACAAATTTTAGAAATAAACAGTTGGGTGGCTGTCCCCTCCTCCCCAGAGGAGGGCTGTCCCCTCCTCCCCATGTATGCTATGGTTATTGATTAGTCTATTAAAATCCAAAGACTGGTGTAAAAGAGAGGACCCACTGATTTTCAGCATGGCTAGGATTATAGACCATATAATCCACCACATCTAGAGTTCTCCTCCCTTCAGATAGGAACAATTCTTTATCTAGCAAATGGGAGGTTGTACAATAATGAAGAATGAACAAGAGAAACGACTCCTTCCCTAATTCAATTTGTCTTCAATCACAACCCATCAGCTTCCTTGAGTAAATCATCAAATTTCATGCTCAGATACAAATAAATTGTGATGGACTGGTGGTAAATATCCAAAACAACTATGATAGAAACATTTATGATTTGCAGGTAAACTTCAAGGTCAGCTAGGTAGCCTTGGCAAATACTCAAATTTCACAATAAATTTTTCCAGGCACTTGAAACATGTCAAACTATGAAACATGTCACAAAATTTTAACATGAAAGGATAAAAACCACCTGACTTTAATAACACCTTTGCACATTTCATTTTGGATTATTGGGATCCTCAGGAAATCCTTTCCACCTAAATACAGAGAAAGGGATTGGGTGGTAGCACCTACCTATGTTTGGCAGGGTACGTGATTATTTCACTGATTGAAATCTTAGCTAGCTTTCACAGTAAGTTTTTAGGTTGCCGAGAGCTGTGTCTGGAACCACAATACAACAATATCTTATGTGGGAAACATAAGGGGGTTTAAGCACTGGGAAAAAATTACCAAAGATGCTATTTCAGAAAGAATCCAGCAACTCACAGATGTTGCTTGATACTTGAAATCATTAAATCCTTGTTTTGACAAGTCAGTGTTTTTTGAGAAGGATTTGTTATCCAGTGAATTTTTTAAAGATAGCAGACTGGCAGCAATTTTGACAATTTCCCTTCCTCTTTCATCCTGGCAAGAAAATAAATCTCTACTGAGATCTTTCTGTATACTAAGGCTACCTTCTCCTTTAACTGTGTTTAGAATACTAGACTTGTGTGATTTCTTTGTTTTTATTTTGGTTTTGTTTCATACATTGTATTTCATTACAACTGTGTTCGTTTTGTTATTACATTTGTCTTCATTTCTGTAACAGGAATACCCCCTTCCTTTATCTCTCTCCCATCACTCTTTGTGCATGTACTGTAATAGAGGTGGTCACAATTGTGTCGGGCACTAGGAGTGAAATGGTGGCAGCAATGAGTGGCCAGCCAATCCAGCCAGCCAGCAATCTGACGGTTGGGTGAATCATCTCTATTCAGTCTTATTTTGGAGCACCTCACACCTATGAATGTGAGATACTACACTTTGGGGCACCCTGGGGAGTGTAGTGAATGTTAGGCACGCTTGAGGACTACAATTCCCAGAGTGCATTAGGGCCTGGTATCTCAGAACCAGTGTGGTGTAGTGGTTAAGAGCAGTGGACTCTAATCTGGAGAACTGGGTTTGATTCCCCACTCCTCCACATGAGCAGCAGACTCTAATCTGAACTGCGTTGGTTTCTCCACTCGTATGCATGAAGCCATCCGGGTGACCTTGGGCTAGTCACAGCTCTTTCATAACTCTCCCAGCCTCACCTACCTGACAAAGTGTCTGTTGTGGGGAAAGGAAGGGAAGGAGATTGTAGACAGTTTGATTCTCCTTAAAAGGTAGATTAAGTTGTCATATAAAAACCAACTCTTCTTCTCCTTCTCCTTCTTCAAGGGAAACAAAGATTCCATTCTAACCTCCTGTCTGATTATTTTCTGTCTCTCTGGCCAGCCGTCTAGCTGACCACTTCTGTCAAGAGTGTTGCTGCAGCAGCAGGTGGAGAAAAGGAAATGAGTGAAGAGAGGTGAGGAGGAGGAAGGCCAAGCAGAGGAGTCTCCCTCTCTGTGATCTGCATGCATTCCCTGAACTGGATTGCCAGGTTCCATGGCAGTGAGTGAATAGATGGCATTTGGTCATTCATTGCTTTCAAATGTTTTTTCATTAGGCTTTTTTCATTCCTTTGGAAATGAATGCACAGCCTATAAAATATAGCATGTATAGTATCCTTGCCCAGGGTGGGTGAGCTCCGATTTAGTCTGGGATGCTGAGAGCTTGGACGGCAGTCATCAATCAAACTTACCTTGATAAAACTCCTGGTTTTAAGCCAATGAGTCCGTCACTGAATTGCTTCAGTGGTGTTGTTCAATATTCCATTCACAGGCCGCTTTGAGAGCTTGGTGCCCTGCACTCTAACCACTTGTGCTCCAGGGTCATGTCCTGGTCATGCTTTGTTAAACAAATTACATCTGTATCTCTTGTACTGCAATTTGTGGCCACTTTTGCTCTTCTGCAGTCCGCCAACTAAATCTTCTCTATCGCCAGAAAAGAAGGCACATATTCCCAGGGCTATGGTCAGCAGAGCTGTAAACTCAGGGGCACAAAGCTGAGGGGGGCAGAAAAAATATATAAAATATACATCTACTATTCCAAGCCATCATGCCATTAGGAAAAGGGCACACTTCTATAAAGTCAAATTGAACCAATCAAGCAAGGAAGGCTTGTCTAAGCAAAAGAGGCAGCGCTCCACCAAGCTCAGCTCCTTGCTGAGGAAAGTAAAACAAAGGCCTTACAGAGCTTAGGTGTGTGAAAAGAGAATTTGGGGAGTGGGTTTTTTGTCAAGACAAACAATAAGACAAACAAGTGTCAAGACAAACAATAAGCGTTTCCTTATATCCACACCAGGAAACCCTCCAGAGAAGCCGTTGGGCCTTTGGACCACCAAGGGATGAATTGGTTACCAAAGGAAATTGGATGGTGGCAGAGAAGCTCAATGAATTCTTTGCATCTGTGTTCACTGTGGGAAATGTGGGGAGATGTACCTAGGCCAGAGTCACAGTTTTCAAGAAGGGAGTCTGAAGAAATGAGTCAAATTGAAGTGATGAGAGATGAAGTTCCCCTACTGGGGAAATTACAAACCAATATGTCTCCAAGTCCTGAGGGCGCACTCCTGAGAATTCTTAGGGAAGTCAAACGTGAGATTATTGATCTACTAACCCATCTATGTAACTTATTACTAAAATCAACCACTGTACCAGGATATTGGAGAGCAGTAAATGTTAGAATATTTTTTTTAAAAAAAGAGATCCATAAGGGGAACCAGGAAATTACAGGCCAGTTAGCCTAACTTCTGTCCCAGGCAAATTAGTACAAACTGTAATCAAACATAAAATTATAAGGCACACAGAGGAAGCCTGCTGAGGGAAAATCAGTATGGCTTCTGCAAAGGGACGTCATGGCTCACCAACCTTTTGGAGTTCTTTGAGAAAGTGAAACCATTGTAGACAACAGTGACCTGGTAAACATTATAGACTTGGACGTCCAAAGACTTATTACAAGGCACCTCACCAAAGACTCCTGAGTAAACTAAGCAGCCATGGGATGAAAGAACAGGTCCTTTTATGGATTAAAATTTGGATAATTTATTTATTTTGGTTTATTTATTTTGGACGGGATTAATAAAAGGAATTGCATGGCTTTGACTTTTGAGGTTTTTAAAAAATACAAAATCTAAATTTCTCTTATGCACACTCTGAACTACGAACTCTTTCCCTTGCATTCCTTTTGTTTCTTGGGGCAGGGGCTTGACTTTTAAAGATGGCAGCTTCTTTAAACAAATATAAAAGCAGGCAATGCGTATGCAAACACACACAATCTACAGAGGATTTTTTTTTAGAAGAAGCGCTGGTTTTTATACCCTGCTTTTCTCTACCTTAAGGAGTCTCAAAGCAGCTTACAATCACCTTCCCTTCCCCTTCCTGCAATAGATATAGGGTTGCCAACTGCCAGGTAGTTCTCCTGCTAATTCAACTGATCTCCAGCCGATAAGAGATCAGATCACCTGGAGAAAAATGGCCGCTTTGGCAATTGAACTCTATGGCATTGAAGTCCCTCCCCTCCCCAAGCCCCACCCTCTTCAGGCTCCGCCCCCAAAATCTCTCATTGGTTGCGAAGAGGGACCTGGCAACCCTAAATAGATACCTTGTGAGGTAGGTGTGAAGCAGGTTGTGCTGTTCAGATGATAGGCTCTTAGAATGTTTCACTTACTGAGAAGTGAAGGTATCTTATTCAGCCAATCATCGAGTAAGCAGGACTCAACAACTTTTACTTACTTTTAAAAAGCAAGTCTTTTTATTGAAATACTTCTAGTAAAATATGTATAAATGCAGATTATCAAGTCTTTAACACTTCTATAAAAACTCTTGTCAAAGTACAATGTATGTATTACAATGTATGCAGTGAAAGAAAGCAAGTCTTACATACTATTCAGTTTCAAAATCCAACTTATAAAATATAACAGTCAAATTATTCTGATTCAGTTCAAAGTATCTAATTCACAAAGTCTAGAGTAAAGTATTTAAGCCATACATACCAGTCAGCCTTTTCTGAGCGCCTTTGGGAAGGTTCTAAATCTCTGGGCTAACTGTAGCTATATTTATACTGTTTCTAGACTCATTAAGAGTAAAGAGAGATTCTTTTTTCCCCACTGTTAGACAACTTTTTCATCCAACAGGAGGAATACTTTTTTCACTTTACATTCCCTCTATAAATATCATGAGCAGTGCAGTAATGTTTTAGTAGCAGCTGCTCATCTCCCCATGTCCATATATGGGTTTCCTTTCCTTTCAGTCTAGTTTGCTTAAAGTATAAACAATCATTTCTGAGTTTCAGGATCACATTATATACTTAATTTTATACCATCTTTTTCGTTAGTACAATACGCATTAAATGAGACTACTTAGAAATCTGTAGCACAATATTTAACTGTATAACTCATAAAACACAATTACTGCTTACATTGTCACTTTGTGACCATCTGTCAGTAGCACATAGCCTTTTGCCAGATTACAGAAAGCAAGAAAGCATATTATGTTTATCTTTGATAGCACTGCAGGAATCTTTAAGCTATTACTGCACTGAGAAGGGAAAAACTGTTCTGCCTTGGAGATTTCAGCTGACAGCTTACATTTAACATTTTCTAGCAGATAGAGAATTCTGTCTGCCTGTTCTAAGAACATTCACATTACACAGGCTTTTCATTTCACAAACCTCTGCAGCTTTATAGTTCAGTTTGCAAGCTTTACATATGGAATTTATATGGAATTAATTCTGCACATGTACACAAAATACCATAATTATGTCAGAGACCGTGACAGGTGGGGCTGAGAGAGTTCTGAGAGAACTGTGACTAGCCCAAGGTCATGTGTAGGAGTGGGGAAACAAAACTGATTCACCAGATTAGAGTCCACTGCTCTTGACCACTATGCCATGCTGACTCTTTTATTAAGGAAATCATATTTCCTTGGTTGGAATATTGCCAGAAGGTGTACGACCCTTGCAGTGCATTCCTGTACAGAGTTCCTCCAGTATAAGTCCACTATACTTAATAGACTAGAGCAATTCTGCATAGGATTGCACAGTCAGAAAGAGTTCCCTGGCCCTGGACTCTTTTAGACTTGTCAAGCCCATCATATGCGTATTTACTTGGAAGCAAACTGAGTTTAGTATTTTTGTTCTCAAGTAAGCATGCATAGAACTGCAGTCGGCAGCTTTTGATGAACTAAGCTTATTGCGATTACGTGTATGGAATAATACATTGAGTTATTACTATTCTTGTTATTTACCAAAATAACTACTATGAAGTATAGGGGGGTATAATTTTATATTCTTGTCTGGGGTGCAAAATTAGCTAGATAAGGTCCTGCCTCAGATGATTGCTACTCGAAAGGAAGATGCGAGCCTGCACCCCTCTGAATGACAGAAGTAAGTTACAAATTAAGAAGTTCTCCCCTCTTCTCTCCTCCTCAATGCAAGGAAATTGCAAGGCAGGTGTTTATTTTATTTTGCTGAAGCTCTTCGCTGTGTACCTCTATGATATTACAGTCACGCTTTACTTCAAGTGCTAGGATTCATTTTGTTCCCAAAGCTAAAAACAAATGCCACAGTGATTTGCTGACATTTAACATTTATTGCTAAAAATTATAATGCAGGCGATGTTTAATGGCTTACAGACTAGTTTTCCAGTGGAAAATAATAAATCAGTGATATATATCCCGAATTTATTTATACTTAGCAATATTATATCAGTGTCATAGTGTGGGAATATTGTGTCTGGCTGCTTGCTACTGTTCAACAGCAGCCACCCCATGAAAGCCAGTGTGGTGTAGTGGTTAGAGCTTCAGACTAGAGTCTGCGTGAATCAGGTTCAATTCCTCATCTTGCTGTGGAAGCTTACTGGGTGATTTTGGATCAGTCACATAACTTTCGGCCTAACCTACCTCACAGGATTGTTATTAGGGTTTCCAGCTCTGGATTGGGAAATACCTGGAGAGAAAATGAAGCGCAGCTGCCCACTAGTGGAAAGGAAGGAAAGACATGTATATCAGTTCTCCTCACCTCCTCCAACTACTTTGTTAAGGCAGATGTAGGATCTGTTCCCATCCATATTACCCATACAGTGGTAACAGTGAAGATAGTTAGGGTTGCCAGCTCTGGGCTGGGAACTACCTGGAGATTTGGGGGGTGGAATCTGGGGAGGGCAGTGATCTCTAGGTGATCTCTGTCACCTGCAGATAGGGGTGCCAGGTCCCTCTTCGCCACTGGTGGGAGGTGTTTGGGGCGGAGCTTGAAGAGGGCAGGGTTTGGGGAGGGGAGGGACTTCAATGCCATACAGTCCAATTGTCAAAGTGGCCATTTTCTCCAGGCGGACTGATCTCCAGTGGCTGGAGATCAGTTGTAATAGCAGGAGATCTCCAGCTAGTACATGGAGGTTGGCAACCCTAATTGTTATGCAGAGAAAAAGGAGGAAAGTACTACTGATGTAAGCAGTTTTGGTTCCCGCTGTGGAGGAAGGCTGTAGTTTTCCAAAGTAGAGGCTGCAGGGGGAGAGGAGATGGAAAAGTTAAGATAGAGGGGAGGGGTAGATAAATGTAGGTTGGCTGTTGGGTGGGAAGGAAAGAGGGTAGCCAACTCCAGGTTGAGGAATTCATGGAGATTTGAGGGGTGGAGCCTGGAAAGGGTGGGGTTTGAGGAAGGGAAAGACAATTTGAAGGGTATAATGCCATAGGTTTCACCCTCCAAAGCAACCATTTCCTCCAGTGGAACTATGGTTGCCAACCTCCAGGTGAGGGCTGGAGTTCACCCAGAATTACAACTGATTTCCATAGGACATAGATCAGTTCCCCTGGAGAAATTGGCTGCTTTACACGGTGGAGTCTATGGCATTATACCCTGCTGAGGTCGCTTCCTTCCCCAAACCTCACCCTCCCAAGGCTCCACCCCCCAATCTCCCGGTATTTCCCAATCTGGGACTGACAACCCTAAGGGAAACTGATCTCTGTAATTGGGAGATCCGTTGTGATTCCCGGAGAGCTGCTGCCACCACTGCTGCTCTGGAGGAGGGGGAGGAAACCACTGGGAGGCTGGGAAGGTAATGGGGGTAGAAACAGAGAGTGATGGGGTGGGGCAGCAGAAAAAGAGAGAAAGAGTGACAGGGAGCGGAAAGAGAGAGAAAGTGACAGGCATGGAGAAGAGCAAGAGTAGGAAAAGGAGTGGCAGGAGGGAGAAAGAGTGAGAGACTGAGTCCTTTTATGCATGGTGGTTTCCCTCGCAGTCACCCCTCTGATGACTTCGGGTCTATGATTTGATTATGCATGCCGTTTCCGAACATCAGAGGTCGCCTCGCTCTCCCCCTGCATTTCCATGCAGTTTGCCCACATTTTCAGAGACCTGTTTTATCTCTGAAAATGGCGACCACTGACTGTCAGAAACATCATATGCACAATCAAAACAAAGACCCGATGTCATCGAAGGGATGTCCACAAGGGAAACAGCCATGCGTAGAAGGCCTGAGAGAAGTAGGGGGAGAGCGGAGGAAGCAAAGGTGGGGGGATGGGATAGATGCTCCTGCAAATTTAGTGCTGGTCCCTACTGGTTGATTCTAATGCCTGTAAACACACACCTAGACCAAACAAAATCTTGCCTATAGAAGTTTACTTTCCAAAGATGTGTTCTGCTTTAGAAGTACAAGCATAACCTACAGACCTAGTCTCTGGAACTAGATTTTGATTTTCAACGTGGGCACAGAAAGAACATTCATATTTATTTCCTGTAGCACACTGGCAGGCTGTTAAAATGTGGGTGTAATTTGTACCTGCGCAAAGAAAGGTCAGAACAACCCACTAACCCACTGCAACTAACAACATGATCTACAGCACTGTTAACTATGATGCAGACTTCCCTTGGGAGGAGAAGTCAGTTATCAGGCAGGGCATGGATTCCACCTCTGACCTCTCCACTTCATTGGTCCAGATCAGGAGGCACAACTCCCTCAGCCCTTCTAAATCAGTGGGCCTCCTCCTTCTGCTGGGGGGGTCAATGGAGAAACCCTTTTTGTCCAAGCTTCTTGTCCTTCAAATCTTTTAAACAAACTTCATACCAAATGCAGATACTTTGTTGGATCTTGTTCTTCCCTCGCTTCTTGTCCCTGAGGTATGGTCTGATAAAATACTGGATTAGCAGAGTGCTCAGGGCACATGGCACAGCAGAATTTATCTGGTGTGTGTGCTGCTGATAAACAAGGTTGCACACAGAGTCCTTTTTATCTTTGCAAATGCAAGTGAGTCCTTTATTGTAAGGAACTCCATTCTAAACTGGGTAGAGTAGAAGAGCGGAAGGAGAAGCTGTCTGAATACACAACTATGGCTAAAAAGACCAACTTAGTGAATAAAGATCAATACTATGAGCTGTTTTTTGTAATTTGTATTATCCATATTACTCTTCAGTGGTTTTCATTTTGACTAATGGAAGTTCATCCTGGATGGCCCAGGCCCACCTGATCTTGTCTGATCTCAGGGTAGGTCCTGCTTAGTCTTGGATGGGAGACCACCAAGGAAGTCCAGGGTTGCTACACAGAGGCAAGCAATGGCAAACTACCTCTGTTCATCTCTTGCCTTGAAACTCCTATGGGGTCGCCATAAGTTGGCTGTGACTTGACAGCATTTTCCACAAACAATGGAAGTTCACAATGACAATGGTTGCTAACCAATGATCTGCTGTATTTGTAAGTTGGCCCTATGTCATAGCGAGCTGCATTGCAAAAATCACTAAATGAAAGAAGTCCCAAATGCTAATAATAACTGATGTTAGCAGGACAGGCACACTAATAGTTTACTTCAGCTTATTTCCCTGAAGTATTATAGAACTAGAAGCTAGGATCACAATCCTTTCTCTCTGTTGGTTTGCTGCCAATCACATTCTGGAAGCTTGAGGTAGATAGCAAGAAATTTAGGACTGTCAACTCTGATCAAAAGGTCTTTCAGTTGAATAATCACCAGCATTTCAATCAATTTGTCAGTCAGCTACATTTGAAATAAATTTGCATACCACTGAACCTCAGTACTTTTGCAAATTGCAATACAATTTCCATATACACCAATTTCTTTTTGAGAAATTGGAGGAGATATGAAAAGTTACATTTTAATAAACCAACAGTGCAATCATAATGGGGGATGTGCTCAGGAAGCTGACTGATATTTATGCTGGCGTATCTCCCAGATACATTGGCGTAAGGGCCAGTTACGCTGGTACAGGCCCCCAGCGCCGTGCTGCTGCTTTTGGGTGCTGTAGCAATAGCCGCTCCTCAGCACAACAGAGGCATAGATACCTGTGCTGTAGGGTTGCCCAGCTCCAGGTACTATCTGGAGATCTGCTATTACAACTGATCTCCAGCTGATAAAGATCAGTTCACCTGGAGAAAATGGCCCCTTTGGCAATTGGACTCTATGGCACTAAAGTCCCTCCCCTGCCCAAACCCCACCCTCCTCAGGCTCCATCCCAAAAATCTCCAGGTATTTCCCAACTCGGAGCTGGCAACTCTACTCTGCTGGCTTGGTTGTAGGTGGGCCTGGGGACGTGAAAAACCAGCCCCCCCCCACTGGTGCAGATGTACCCATAAGGCTCAGAGCTGTTCAGGATGCTGACTATGAAGTGACCAATCACCTCCCCCATTGGGGTCAAGCCCTCTCCCCAGCAACCAATTGCAGCACCCCCCAACCCAACAAAAAACCCAGCTATGATGATGTTCAACTCATGCGCTCCCTACCATGCATACTTAAAACAAGCGGCAAGGCACTTTGGTGGTGGGAAAAATGCAGAAAGGGCACTTAGCACTACTTGATGAGCACTTTGCAAATTCACCCAAAGGGGAGAGCAAAGTCCATTCTCTGTGGCTGACCTCTACCATTTCAGAACCCGAACAGGTACTCCATTTCTGGAGGCAGGACCCAAAGGCGCAGCCATGCACTGACAGGTAAGCAGGGGCCTGTTCCACTTGCTTGTGGCAGGGAGCCACCCCAGTGACAACATCTCCCACACTGAGCCCAGCAGTGTTGCAGTTGAGAAGGAGCAGCACCATGACCCCTGTGTGCAAGGGTTATGGATGCGTGGGGAGTGCTCTGGGGGAAGGGACCCAGGTTTTTGGCTCTGCACTGAGCTGTAAGCTCATTCTTTTGGTGGGCACCCCACCCCCACCTCATCTGTGACTCCCCTCGAGGGCTGCCTGATGACTAGGGTTGTTCATATCGATATACCTTAACTAAAAATAAACCCAAAATTAGCCATTTCGGCAATATTCGGATTTTGGGTCGACCAAATACCAAAACCTTAGAATCTGCTCGAAGCCAAATAGACAATTACCGAAAAAGCCAAAATTTTGGGTTCAGCTTTGCTCAGATGAATATCTCTGTGCTTTTCCCATTTTTCTATCTTTTGGCTGGTTTTGCTAGGGCCCCATAGTTGGGGGCCTTTTGAGGTAGGGGTTGTATAATTGGAGCCAACTTGGTCTGACCAACCATCACCAACATCATGAGTGGATTAATATGGATCAAGCATAAGGGTTATTTAAAAGATGGGGCTCACCAAGTCCAGTCTGGAGGTATATACCCTCCAACTAAAAAGAACCGGCTTCAACAGATGATCACACCACCAGGCTTCCAAAGGAGACTTCCTCGCTGGCGAGGATGAGCAGTCTCCTTCAGAACAGCCCCCATGGTCGAGATATCACCACCATCCCCTGAAAACCTGCTCTCAAATCAAAGGTCACCCTGAGAAGAGGCTTTGTTTCCCGCACCGTGACCATCTCTTGAAATCAGATTTTTGGTTATTAAAAGAAATGTTTCCTGTGCCTTATTTTTCTTGCATTTAAGCCGTTTCCCTCAGTTTGGAAACTAATTTGCATGGACATCATGCTATGTGCCCCAGATACAAAGGGAGTCCCCAGACTTTGAGTCGCCAGCCTGCCAATTGGCTCTTTCCACCAGTTCTCAGCAATGCTGAATTCTGAACCTGAAAACTGATGGAAAGCTCAGCTCACAAATGCCTGGAGGATGGGAGCGACCCCTTTGCTGGCCCATAAAATTGCACCTCCTGTCCCAAAGTTCACCAAATTGTGACCATCTAAGGGGAGTCCCTTGCAGTTATGCTGCAAACTTGGTGACTCTACCTACAGGAGCTTCAAAAAAATCCCCAAAGACTATAATGGGCAAAATATTGTCGAAGGCTTTCACGGTCAGAGTTCATTGGTTCTTGTAGGTTATCCGGGCTGTGTGACCGTGGTCTTGGTATTTTCTTTCCTGACGTTTCGCCAGTAGCTGTGGCAGGCATTTAAGAATGAATAAGGCTTGGTTTCCTGTCCTGAAAACCTCCAGACTAACAAAGACTACAGTCCACAATAGCCATGCGGATTAGCTTTGGATTTCACACATTAACAGATCACTTCAGGATACAATAGTTCCATATTAACATACTACACCCTCATTAGCACATTATCTTGATACTTACAGGACAATGATTAGCACATTACCTTTGATACTTTTTGCAGGACAATGATTCAGCTCAAACCCAACCCCTTTCTGACTATATATTACTCCTACACACTTGACACTGAGAGACACTGTCCTTCAGTGTTACTCCTCTGAAGATGCCTGCCACAGCTGCTGGCGAAACGTCAGGAAAGAAAATACCAAGACCACAGTCACACAGCCCCAATAACCTACAAGTAGGGCTGTCAATTCGGTTCGGTCCGAACTGAAAATCAACCGAATTTCCCCTGATTCGGTGATTTTCAGTTCGGACAGATCCGAACTCAAATCTGGGGGGGGGGGCGAATTCAGCGATTTCGGGAGTTCGCGAATAAATTCGGCCAATTCGGCCCCCCCTTCAGGGGAGCCCGCTGAAAGGCGCGGGCTGCCCTTTAAACTGATCTGCGCCTCCCAGCTGGGAGGCTCAGATGAGTTTAAATGACAGTCCGCCTCCCTTCAGCGGGCTCCCCTGAAGGGAGGCGGGCTGTCATTTAAACTCATCTGTGCCTCCCGGCCGGGAGGCGCAGATGAGTTTAAATGACAGCCCGCCCCCCTTCAGGAAAGCCCGCTGAAGGGAGGCGGGCTGTCATTTAAACTGATCTGCGCCTCCCAGCCGGGAGGCACAGATGAGTTTAAATGACAGCCCGCCCCCCTTCAGGAAAGCCCGCTGAAGGGGGGCGGGCTGTCATTTAAACTCATCTGCGCCTCCCGCCCTCTTGATGACATGTCCAAGAGGGAGGTTGGCTTGCTGGCAGTGGGTGGTTGTGCAGTTGCGACCCAAAAAGGTGCCACAATATTAGGTGCCACAACATTCAAGGGACTCACCTCATGGGTAACCGATGCCATTGCATGGCATGTATCCTGCCTCATTCATCAAGCTCCTGATATAGATATTGCAAATGTCCATATAAGACTGCCAGCCCAAAAGGGTGCCTTTCTGACGATCCTGATAGCAATCATGGAAAAGTTCTTAGAAGATCCATCTCACCCTCAGAAATGGAGGCAGGTTGGTCCATTCAGATACAGAGTCTTACAACAGACTTTGAGCGTCTTCTACAATGAACATGCTATGTTCCTGACTCTCCATGGCAACTACTGAAAAAGACTGTTGCAAGGGGTTCCTAGGACCATGTGTGTGAAACATTCTGAACACCTACAGTGCTACAAAAATACTAAGTGTTATTATTAGTGGCAATACATATACGCACAGAGGCAGGCACTTAAAAGCTGCATAGCGATTCTGCTCCCACAGCCCATCAGCCCTTCAAATTAATCTACAACAGGGAGCCAGGTCATTTCTCCGGTGCTCTACGATGAGAGAACATCTAACATATTCTGAATGACTGTGGCATTTGAAAGAAACCACGCAAGTAAGATGGGACACACTCCATACTGAAGCATTTTCATAAAATTATATGGCACCAGGCTGAGACCTGCTCTACAGCATACTTACCACAATCCAAACCTGAGTAGGCTCAATTATATATCATTTCTAGGGTGTAGGTCTGTGCATTCTGTGCATTCTGTGCATATGTGACCTTCAAATTTCATGCTGGCTTCAAAGAGTTATGGGGAAAAACTGACTGAAGGCAAGGAAACTAATGTGTTTAATTAGAAATATTTCTTATTTTCATGGTAGAATGTATGAGCATAATTAATTACATACACCTTGCATGTCTAATGACATAAGAACATAAAAACATAAGAAAGGCCATGCTGGATCACACCAAGGTCCATCAAGTCCAGCAGTCTGTTCACACAGTGGCCAACCAGGTGCCTCTAGGAAGCCCACAAACAAGACAACTGCCACAGCATTATCCTGCCTGTGTTCCAAAGTACCTAATATAACAGGAATGCTCTTCTGATCCTGGAGAGAATAGGTATGCATCATGACTAGTATCTATTTTTACCATGATTAGCCCTCTCCTCCATGAACATGTCCACTCCCCTCTTAAAGCCTTCTACGTTGGCAGCCATCACCACATCCTGGGGCAGGGAGTTCCACAATTAAACTATGCGTTGTGTGAAGAAATATTTCCTTTTATCTGTTTTGAATCTCTCACCCTCCAGCTTCAGCAGATGACCCCGCATTCTAGTATTATGAGAGAGGTAGAAAAGCTTCTCCCTGTCCACTCTCTCCATCCCATGCATAATTTTATAGACCTCTATCATATCTCCCCTTAACAGCCTTCTTTCCAAGCTAAACAGTCCTAAGCTCTTTAACCGCTCCTCATAGGGCAGTTGTTCAAGTTGACTCTAGGTGCAGATGAGAGATGGGTACATATCAAGTAACAACATATTCCGATTACGTTATAGTAAAATGAGAGCGGGTGAGCCATTACTGCAGGGACTTTGTTATTATTAGCACACAGAGAGAAATCTGATCCGATAGTGACAGGTTGAATTTCAAAATGCTCTGTGCAGATATTTCATCACATCACATTGACAGGGACCATCAGTTTCCCAGAATCCTCGAAGTATAAAGTTCATCTCTCAGCGAAGGGTTGTCTCCACAAAGGGTCCAGCAGGCCTGATCAAAGGGGTCTTCTAACCCAGGGGTCCTCAAAGTGGTGACCATGGGCACCATGATGCCCACCAAAACTTTTCCTGGCACTCACCAAGTGCTTTTAGAAAGTGGGTAGGGCTGGGTTGGGTTTTTGCCCAGCAGGTCTTCTGATTGGCCCACAGCTGGGCCCAAAGCAGCTCCTGGTCTCCATCACCACGGCAAATGGGCCTCCAGCAGCTCCCGGGCTCCATCGCAGCCACCAGGGTCCAGGGCTCGCCCCTCTACAACTTCTTAACGGTAAGTGCATTGCCTGGGCAAGAGCAGAGAACACTTTATTTAATTCACCCCCCCAATGATTTTAAAAAAAAGTTTTCAGATTTTTTTCCCCTAGATCTGGTTGGTCCACTAATTGTGCAGAAAAAACTGTTTTGGAAAAGTGTGGCCCAAATCTGTAGATTTAGGTATCCGCAGATGAGGCCCTCATTTGTGAAACAGATATATAAATAGGACAAGGAAGCAAGTTGTGTCTGTCTTCTGCACCATTGTTGGGTCCATGCCTAATATGGGAAATCAAGGTAATTTCTTGACATCCACACAGAAGGGGGTGGTCCATTGCTAATACATCGACTGACACCCCCTTACTAGATTCCAGTTTTTTGCAGTGATTCAGGCTGCTCTGTCCTCTGTGGGTCTTCAGCCATCTGCCCTTGGGAGACATTCCTTCAGGACTGGTGCTGCTATTGCAGCTTTATTTTTATTTATTCATACTTATATTTATAGTCCTCTCTTCCCCTGATAGCTGGGCTCAGGGAGGGTAACACCAATTTAAAATACACCAAATAAATACATGGGTTAAAACTAAATTAAAACAATACAATGGATGGCGCTAAAAAAGCAGCAGTGTGCAGGCTTTAATCGTGCTCTTGGCCTAAATGCAGCTGCCAGTTCAGGCACTGGGAGCAAATGCACACTGGCTAACCAGGCTGGACTGGAGTCAGCCAAAAAGACAGAGTGATCTAATAGCACATAGTGTGGGAGGGGGAGCTGCATGTTGGGGTGTTTGAGTAGCTCTAGGGTACAAATACTGGGGAGGTGATGGTCCCGTGCATTCAAGTCCTGTGTGTAGCTTCATGTGGTGGTTTATCTTTAATTCTCTTTCTCTAGATACATCTGCTAAAAGGAAGTAAGTTCGGACTTGTGAGCACAGTGTTATGCACTGGGTAGAAAATCAGACAGTAAAGTCTGGATGGGGATCCTAGCTCGGGCTGAGAGAAGCACTCGACAGCACATGGCCGAACCAAAGGGGCATATGCTGGGGAAACCTGATACTGGCTTTTGCTGAGGCTGTTGTACACTGTCTACCCAGTTGTTATAGTCATTCAGCTGGGCAAGAATGACTTGGGGGAAAGGTGTGCCACCTTCAGTGTTCAGCCCAAGCCGACCTGGAGCAATGCCTGCAGCGGTCCCCAGAAAAATAACTGCTGCAGAAGAGGAACTGGCAGGGTGCGCTGGATTCCAGGAAAATTGATGGTGCATGGAGGGAATTCAACAAGGGACTCCAAGCCTTTGTTTTAGCCCATGGTGGACTAACAGAACATCCAGGCATCTCCCACAAACAAGGTAGTCTCCCCAGACTGGATGGAGTACAGATCTCCACACAGGGCAATGTCATGTGGCTCAGTAACATCAGAACTGCAGCGATGTGCCTATTATAGCTTTCTTTCATTTGGCGATGACATGAGCCAAGCTACATGATACGCCTAACACGTTCAATTAAGTAAATCAGAACAGTGCTGTCCTTTGTGAAAGGATGGAACAACGTTTCCATCGTAACACCAAAAGCAATTAGAACAGATGGCATTCAACGGTTCCACTTGCACAATATCCCGGGGATGGGTCACAGCCATTTTTAATGAATATCATAACCGAGAGCCTGCAGTCTAAGTTTGGCCTTTCCTGTGCAAAACAGTAGAAATGTGAAGGCCTGGGAGAAAAACCAGGAAAAAACCCCCTGGAAAAATCCCGTTTCCCTCCATTTTTGCCGAGGAACCCCTCCCAATTTTCCATTGGAAAACTTGGGAAATGTTGATGAGTACTCGAAAACAAATCCTATGACATAGATTTTCCCCTTTTGGAATAAGTGAAATGTACTAAGATAGCATAGTTTGCTACTCTCTTTTGTATTGGGTATATTTGCATTTCCGCTTGTAGAAAACTGAGCCATTTCTACTTTTAAATTCCATAAATATGCCAATTAATATTATTTTATGTGCTAATGAAGTTATAAGTGATGCATTTTATGTTGCGAAAGCAGCAAGGTGGTTTAGGTTTGATAGGAAATTAAGGCCTGCAAATTTCAATCTCCCCCCCCCAAATTTACATTTTTTATGAAAACTGAATTATTTATCTCAATGGCTTCAAAATTCCCAGAAAATTTTCAGCAATTGTACACAGATGTATTTACCATCTCTGTTCAGTGTGTGGAAAACTGAAAGCTTTGTGGATTTGATTTGCATATTTTGGAGCTGTTCTCTCTGTGAATATATTCAGTTCTCTGACTTGCTGGAGATGGTAAATAGGGATGTCTCAACGGAAAGAGACCTGCCAGTTCACCAGGAAGAGCCATCCACACAGGCAGTCACACCTTGGATCTTGATTGGAGGCTTCATCCCAGCTGAGCCCCAAGCAACAGGCTTGTGATGGCTGCTGATACTTTTTCCTTTTTTGTTGGAGGAGCTTGGCAGTTGCCGAACAGTCATTGGCTAACATAAATATGCTCTTCCACACGGATCTGCTCATTTCTGTATATAGAATTGTGATTTCTGCAACCACCATTTCTTGCCCTGTTCCATTTCATAATGTAGACAGAACAATCATAAAGATTTTAAGAAATATTATCAGGTCTCCATCTCCCTATGAAGCCTCTTCTATAGATGATAAACATAGAGTGTCCCTTTGGTATCCATTCCAACCAGTATGCATTTTTATCAACATTTTATCATCTCATTGCTTATGAAAATATTCCTTATCATCTTACTTGTGTATTCCTTATTATCTTTGCTATTTTCTGCTGGACCTGTTTCGAAGGTTTTATTGTCTTGCCAGTTAAATTAAAGATATCTTTGCTACTGATCACAGCAAGATGCTCTGAATTTTATCCCCATAACAAATTGTATTTTAAAATCTCCTTGACTGGAAATCAAAGAGGAAAGCTTCTCATTGCTTAAACAGACTATTTTATTTAGAACTTGGTTTCCAGATAGTTGTTATCTGGAAACTAAGTGTGACAATTGAAAGCGTGAAATTATGATTTTGTCCAAGAATAGGGTATGCTCTAAAATAACCTATTCTTTTCATTTCTGGTTTTTTTTAATCCACAGAGGAACGAAAATAAGCTGCGAGCACTTATATTTTTTGTAATAGAGGATTCTAAACTCACATACTCTGTGGAACCATGGTTGTATGATGCTAAAGGAACTCAGAAGGTGCTGGGAAAGACCGTTCTCTGCCTGAGACCCTGGAAAGCTGCTGCGAGTCAGTGGCAGCATTACTGAGTAAGCTGGACCAATAATCTGATTTGGTATAAAGCAGCTTTGATTGTAAAGAACTCCCAAATTCAAGCTGGAGGGACCAGTTATAGCTCAGTGATAGAACGCATGCTTTGCATTGCAGGTGATCTCCCATTGTTCCCTTGTCTTTTCGCTAAAATAAGCTTGGGTGTCGGAGACAGACCTTCTCTGCCTGAGACATTGGAGAGCTGATACCAGTCGGAGACAACAATACTTAGATGGACCAACAGTTTAACTCCATAGAAACCAGCATCATAAGTACACATCCAGCTAGCCCACCTATAATTATATAACATTTTATTTTTGCAAAATGCTTTTACAGTGTTTACGTTAGGTCTCACAAAAATCTCGGAGGTTAGTCGCCCATTTTGCAGATGATGACCTTTTCTGTGTTTTTGTACCCCCTCTGTTTGTCTCTTGCCTTGAAAATGCTCCAGGGTCGCCATATGTAAGCTGCAAGTTGATGGCATTTTCCACCACTAACTAAGATAGTGGCATGGATCCACCAGAGGATATCAGCGAATAAAAGAGGGGTGATTTTTGTTGATTCCTTCCTCCCGCTGCAGACCTCTTGCTCCCTCATCATGTTGTTCCTTAGGGTCTCCTGTCTCCCAGGAGCAGCATTTCAAGGGACATTTTGGGCTCCAGCACGAAGAAGGAAGGCAAAGAAGTCATGCTCTGCTGACTGAAATCCCTTCCATCTTCAGAACTCCTATAGGCAATGACTCGCCCAAGGCCACATGGCAAAGGGGGGATTTAGGCCCCCTTTAACTCAGTTGCCATCATTACAGCTTCTCTCTAAAGTTCAGCATTCTGACCGAACTTGGGGTCGTGCTGCAAGTTAATATTTTATGAAGTTTTACTGGCAGCGCTGCAAATCCACTGGTGATGGAATGATGAAACGATGGAGCGGAGGAAGGAGTGACCTACATGACTCTAGTTCTTTTACTTAAAATACAATCCTTATCAAAAATTCAGGAGCCCAGATAATTATGCTCTGCAGCACCTACCAAGCTTTAGATTTATGAAGTCTATTTTGAGAGGCCTATTTTAAAAGCTCCACGTGTACATTTTAGAGTTTCCAAATATAGACTTGATTTTTCAGACTCGTGGGAGCCATCGTTTCACGGTAATGGATCTGCAAGTGTTATTTCTTTGTTCTGTTTTCATCAGGGAGGAGAGACAGCTTTGAAAGTGCCATTTTTCAATCTCATACATTTTTCTTTATCTTCAAAGTGCTCAGTTATTACAGGATAGCTTTCTTATTCTAAGCATCGTTGCTTTAGATGATATGAACCTATTCATTACCTACAACCCTGATTTCCTCATTTTCTGCATTTGAAGGTTTAGCCTTGTTCCCTGAGAACAAAGAATGTTAAACCATTTTAAGTCAACAAAGAGGGAAGGCTATTTACTTTGATCCTGCACTGTCGTCTGAGTTCTACTGACTTTGCTCAGTACACCAAGAAAGCTAGTAGGATTTAATATATAGGCAGAGTTGTAACAGGTAGACCTGAATTAAAATCCCACTTTTGACATGTATGCCATGGTGTGGCCTTGGGAAAGCATCACCTATCTATCTTTGGTTCCCTATAAGTAAAACGGCTGTCATTTAAAATATTTGAGAAGTAAACACTTACACCATGGTGTGGCCTTGGGAAAGCATCACCTATCTATCTCTGGTTCCCTATAAGTAAAACGGCTGTCATTTAAAATATTTGAGAAGTAAACACTTAGAGAGGGGCTGTGGCTCAGTGATCGAGCAACTGCTTGGCATGCAGAAGGTCCCAGGTTAAATCCCTGGCATCTCCAGTAAAAGGGACTAGACAGGTAGGTGATGTGAAAGACCCCTGCCTGAGACCCTAAATAGCCGCTGCCAGTTTGAGTAGACAATACTGACTTTGATGGACCAAGGGTCTGATTCAGTATATGGCAGCTTCATATGTTCACTTACTGAAATACAAGTACTGTACAACTAGTAACTTGTAGTAGGTACACTATACAACATAACCAAAACAGAATCCCAAAAGAGGAGTTATAAGAAGTTGTAGTGGTAAAATTGGTGTTTTAAAAGGTGTGGTGGCCTTTGACAGAGCATCTTATTTAGGCTGCAACCTAATTTACCATAAAACAGGTCCCATTGGACTCGGTGGGATTTACTTCTCAGTAAATAGGAATACAACAAATAGGAATAGAATAGTTATGGTGCCAATCATTTTTGTAAGCAAGAGACAATGGCTTGGAACTGCCAGTGGAAAGAGCTGGCAGTCCAAGATCTTCCCCACCTTCCCTCCCCTCTGGATCCCCTTCCGACCCTAGGAAAGTTTATTGCTGGGCTTGAGGGATTTGCATGTACTGACAGCTGTGCTGTCTGGGCGGCAGTAATGTGGAGGGGGAATGAAAAATCTTTTCCTTCCTGTATCTTCATGCTTCTTGCAGCTGGCTGACCTATGTAGCTATTAGTGTCTGCAAGCCCATCAAGCCTGGCCATCAAATTGTCCAGGGTCAAACAAGGTTCCCGGGTGGTGGGGGTGAGGAAGCTTCATTATCCTTGCATCTACGCAACATGGGATCCAATCCTTTAAGAAGTATACTAGGAATGTGCCAGATAAAACAGAACACTTAAATCTCCTTTGGATCTCCTCTATATATCAAAATGTCCCACAGACTCAGCATTCCTGAAATATCTAACCCGATGTAGTTCGGTGACATCTGTGAGCTGCTGCATATCCATATCAGGACCTTTATCAAGAATAGACAAAATGTTCCTTTTAGTACTGAATTAACTGGCAATAAACTACTGAGACCAACAAAGAGCCGGTTTTAAAGAGAAAAACAAGAAAAAGAACTGAGCAAAGAGGTATAATATTTTGCAAGGAAGATATAAAACCTGTTTGGTAAGTACAATTTACAGAACTATATGTGATCATAATGAGACTCCAGATTATGTGCTCATTTCAAATTTTCCTCACATGTACAAAAAAACTTCCCAATGCGGCAATGTACCACTGAAAGACATGTCTAAAGAGGCAGCCGAATCCCAGTCAAAGCCTGAAAACTGAATTGGGTGTATGGCAGCGGGAAAAGTAAATCCCAGTGATATCACCAAAGCAGGATTGGATTTTTAAAGTTTAATTTCTGCAACTGTCGCAAACTCAGCTGCTCAGAACATGAAGTAAGTCTCCTGAGATCAGGAGCTGTCAAACTCATGTACTACTTTTTGTATTGGTAGCGTTATTATTGGTACTGGTTTTTCCCACTGCTCTACAGCCAGTTTAGACTTGGGACATGGACTGGGAATCAGCTGCCTCCCTTAGCAATTCATGTATTTCTATAGAGTGTTGCCATATTGGGGAACCTTTTGTATAAACCTGAGGAAAATTGATCTGGAATCTCATTTAAAAAATATATATTTATGTATTCATTCCCCGCTGTTGTCAGCATGGAGACCCAAAACAGATTACAACATCATTCTCTCCTACTCCATTTTTATCCTCACAACAACCTTGTGAGATGGGTTAGGCTGAGAGTTTCTAGTCCAAGCTCAGCCTGCAAGCTTCCATGGCAGAATGGGGATTCTCCCAGATCCTAATCCAACACTTTGACCATTACACCACGGTGTTTTGACATCAATCTCTGTATAATACTCACTCATCAGATTTTGTTAAAAAAAAAAAGATTGAGAACCATTATCCTAAGGGATCTTGGTTCTCTCTTTTTTAAAAAAAATTCTCTCTTTTTTTAAGTAGTTTTTTTTATTTTTAACATAACAGAAAGCAAAATACACAACATACATACCTAATACAAAACTAAAACAAGACCTTAATCAACCCTTATTCAGAGCGGGTCTATAACCCTCCTATCACCTATTAAACTAAAAAAGAAAAAAAACTATTTGTACATGTAAGTATAAAATATGAACAAACCGTATAGAGAAGGAGAAAGACTAAATTTCTACTTAAACCTACAGAATATAAAAATTACATTGCCTATTGTACTTCAATACCACATGTATATAATTTGCCTTTTACTAAAAAACTTACCTAACCTGATTATAATATATATATATTGTTTTTATATATCATACCGTATATACCTGTGTATAAACCGACCCGCGTGTAAGCCGAGGTGCCTAATTTCTCCCCCAAAATGGGGACAAATTAGGCACCCGTGTATAAGCCGAGGGTCGGCTTATAACCCCTCCCCCCCGCAGACTTACCTTCTGGGCTCCTGGCAGCGGGAAGCGGCGGATCCAGCGGGGGCGGCCTTCCTGCAGCTGCAGGAGCCCCCCCCCCCCAGGCCGCTCCTGGCAGCGGGAAGTGGTGCGGCCCAGCGGGGGCGGCGGAGCAGCCTCCCCGTGGCGGCAGGGAGGCTCTGGAGGCCACTCCCGGCCGAGAAAAGGCGGCGGGGGCGGCGGAGCGCCCTCCCTGCAGCGGCAGGGGGGCTCTGGAGGCCGCTCCCGGCCGAGAAAAGCCGAGGCCGGCTTTTTCAGCCCTTTTTTTGGGCTGAAAAACTTGGCTTATACGCGAGTATATATGGTATATATTGTATAAACATTTAATATCAAACTGTCACAATTCATCTGATCATTTTGCTTTATAGTTCCTGTATAAAACTGAAATATAATCATAATACATTTTCCAGTTCTTTGAAAACTCTTCTCTTGGTCTTTTATTCTCAGTGTTTATCAGCTTGGCCATTGCTGCATATTCTGCTAGTTTCCCTATCCAATTGTCTATTGATGGAATGCTTTCTTGTTTCCAGTTGAAGGCAATCACCACTCTCGCTGCTGTAATCATACATCTAAACAATCCCTCCTTACATTTCTCAATGGCCGACGGTAAAATTCCTAATAACATTGTTTTGGAAAATAGTCGAAACTTGGTTTTTATTATTTTTTGCATTTCTTGGTGTATCTCCAGAATGTTATTTAATTTCTCAACATGCAATTTTGAAGCAAAAATGTGGTTTTATCGTGTATGTTTTCAATTGATAGCTGTCTCTGTGGCCCTTGTAAAGATAGAAAGACAGGATACAAATTTTGTAGATAGATAAATAAAGGTAATTGAAAGAACACTGGCAGACCAACTTTAGGCCTTCTTGGATATCTCAGGTGTTCTGGAACTTTTTTCAGTCAGTCTTCAGGCCAGGCTACGAGACAGAGAGGGTGCTGGTGGCTTTAGCTGATGATTTCCATCTAAATGTAGACAAATACCATGTCTCTTTGTTGCTCCTACTGGATGTATCTTTTGCCTTTGATACAGCAGACCACACTATCTTGTTGAAATGTTTGGAGCCAGAAGTATGTATTGGGGAGGTGCTTTGGATTGGTTTAAATCAATCCTTTTGGATAGGACTCAAAGTGTTGCTACTCGAGACCAGTTATCATCAGTGTGAGATTTGTCCTGTGGGGTTCCACAAGCTACCTTATTCCTAGGGTGGCCAGCTCCATGTTAGGAAATGCCTGGAGATTTTGGTGGTGGAGCCTGAGGAGGGCAGGGTCTGAGGAGGGAAGGGACTTCAATGCTATAGAGTTTGCCTTCCAAAGCAGCCTTTTTCACCAGGTGAACTGATCTTTTGTCACCTGAAGATCAGTTGTGATAGCAGGAGATCTCCAGCCACCCCTTGGAGATTGGCAGCCCTACTTATTCCCCATACTATTCAATCACCATGTAAAGCCCTTAGGATAAATCATTCATCATTTTCTAACTGGAGGCCATGCTGATGACACCCAGCTCTATATATCCAAATATTGTGGGGATGCGGTAGAAGTCCTGGGCCACTGCCTGAATGTTGTAGTTAAGTGGCTGAGAGTGAACAAGTTGAAACTGAATCCTGACGAGATGGCCCTCAAAATCAACTCAGACATTCCAGTTAGTGCAGAAGGCTGCAGCTCAGTTATTATCAGAAACTGGAGGCCAAACTAGACATGACAGCATCGTCATGTCTGCCACAGGGATGCTGCTGCCATTTTAAATTGATTTTAAAATGCTACGAGGGCCTGATACTGATTGGGCACACTGTGCAGCAAGCTGAGGGGCGTTTGCTCCCTCCACACCATTTCAAGTGCCAAAACAGCTGAGAGGGGACCATTTTGGCACTAGACAAGGTGCGAGAGGGAAACAAAATCACTGCACTGTGGGTCCAATCACTTTAAAATGGCGGCCGCATCCTCACAGCAGACCCAAGGATGCTGTCACATCTAGTTTGGCCCTGAGTGGTGCATGCATTTTTCCCAACTCTGCAGTCACTCCATTGACTATCCATGAGTTACTGGGCTCAATTCAAGGTACTGACCATCCCATACAAAGCCCTTCATGGTCTTGGACCCTCATGTCTACAGGACCACCTGTTCTCCTATGCCCCATCACAACTTTGTCCCTCTGAAAAGGACCTTCTACAGATGCTATCCTGCAAATGGTCAAGATAAGCCATTCTCCATATACATGCATTCTCTACAGTAGCCGCCAACCTATGACATGGCATTGCCTGATGAGGTCAGGGCAGCTCCCACACTTTAGGATTTCCACAATGTAAAACAAAACTGTCCAGGGGGAGAGGGGCATTTTTATAAAGGAATAGGCCTGTGTTATAACAGAATGATTCAGGAAGATGTTTTGATAGAGAGATCTATGGCATTATAGCCCACTGAGGTTCCTCCCCATCCCATATCCTTCCCTCTACAGGCTCCATCCCTAAATATCCAGGTATTTTCTAATCTGGAGTTGGCAATCTTATCCAATTCAGATAAATCCGTCACTTGTGAGACAGTAACATTTGTGGTTGCTGCAGGGGGGAAAAATCAGATAAAAGCTCATACAACTTGTTTGCCTTGCCAAAGAGACCATCTGGTATAAGATTATAAGGATGTTATTGTTGCAAATGTAAAAGCTTTTTTGCTAGCTTATTTCCACCTGTATCATAATATAGTAACTTGGTGTATTGCTTGTGGAGTGTAAATCCAATATGCTGAGCTACATAGATAAGATTTCTTTTTTTCTGTATGGAGCATATTGCTTTTGGTTTAAGCAAACAAATTAATGGAAAATGGAACTTCCGAGGACCTCAAGCAAAATGCTTTCTATTGGAGTCAGTTCAGTTATTCATCTGACAGTCACCAAATGTGAAAAAATGAGGTAAATAACCTGCCGGTATAAACCAGGCCTTGATGAGTGGCTGCTGAATGCGTCTCAGTTGAAAAGCATTGCACTGAGGTGACGCGATGGGATCGTTCATAATCCAACCACATAAGCGAGTCATCACTGCCGATTTCATATGTCAAGTGATCAGTAGGCACGTGTGAGCCAGCACACAGCATTGGCGAAGAAGGAAACCTTGGTTACAACCACTCAGCCGTTAAACTCACAGGGAGGCTTGTGTAAGACATATTATGCTCTATTTCATGTTACTACCCTGAAGGGAAGGTGCAATGCAATTGTTACACTCCCAAAAAGCAAGAGAAATTTCGAGTGAACATTTTGCTCTCTGCAACATACATACTTTGTGCTCACTACCATGCAGACAGGCACGTTCACAATTATCATCAACCCAAAGAGCTTACTAAATACTGTATGTCCTATGTGCCACCCTACCAAACACACACTGAAATAATATAACTATTAATATTAAATATACAACTATAGCCTTTTAATTTACCAAAGTGCATCTGTGCATGTAGTGGTTAGGGTTGCTGACTCTGGGTTCAGAAATACCTGGAGATTTGAAGGTGGAGCCTGGGAGGGTGGGGTTTAGGGATAGGAAGGACCTTAGTGTGGTATAACACCATACAGTCCACCTTCCAAAGCAGCCATTTTTTCCTGGAGAAGTGGAATAAATGTTTTAAATAAATAAATAAATAAGTGATTGTTGTAGTCTGGAGATCATTTGTAGTTCCAGGAGATCTCCAGCCCCCATCTGAAGGAGGGCAGAGTTTGAGAAGGGGAGGAGCTATAGCAGGAGGAAGACACAATAGAATCAAACCTCTTAAACTACCATGTCCTCCAGGGGAATTGATCTCCATAGTCTGGATATCAGTTGTAATTATGGAAGGGCTCTGGGCCCCACCTGGATGTTGTTAATCTATTAAGTGTCTATCCAAATGCCAACCTACAAGAAAAAGATACATTATTTATTATTTTAAAAGTCTTGACACTTTATAAGGTGGATGTTTAGCTGCCAGCCCAACCCTTTGGTTTGCTTTTCAATGTGATCCTTAGGGAAAAGGTAATTGGTGATCAGGAGGACTCTAATGTATTCATTTGTCAGAAGGTACAACCCTAGTTTATTTAATCAATTTTCTGAGGCATATACGTCCAGGCACTTTTAATACTACCTCTGTGGGCAATTTGACTAGGTTGATCAGGTCTCACGTTGCTTACATGTTTCATGTAAGCAAGATAGTTGTGCATGCCATAGGGCAGTGTTCGCTAAATTAATAATACATATAACTTCTGCTCGCTGCATCCAATAGGATGGCCTGACCTGATTATTTCTCTTTTCCACATTTCTTTATTACTAAAAATTGGTTCCTCATGAAATAAGTACTAGCTATTTCATGTAGCATTGTGAATGGCGGGTCAAACATCATGTTTCACTGTCCTTTGTTCTTCTGATTTGTCTAAACTTCCGGCCCGCGGAGTGTGCGGCTGTCCTCGACAAGAGCCAGGGCTTTTTTGGCTCCAGCCTGGTGGAACAGTCTCCCAAGTAACATCAGGGCCCTGCGGGATCTGAAGGAGTTCCGCAGGGCCTGTAAAACGGATCTGTTCTGCCAGGCCTACATCTGAGGGCAGCCGCAATTCATTCCTCATCTCCCCCCCAACTAGATTGGGGGTCCACTGTTCACCAGGCCTGTTTAGTGGCGGCAAGTAAAAGGAATGCCATTTTTTTACTGTAATATAATGAAATATGATTTTAAAGTATGTTTTAATTTGTTTTTACTATGTTTTAATTAATGTTTTATTATGTTGTTACCCGCTCTGAGCCCGGCTTGCCGGGAATGAGAGCGGGATATAATTGCAAGAAATAAATAAATGAAATAAATAAAATAAACACTGTACATACCCTGGTTATTTCCTCTCTTACCCCACCCCCCCCAAAAAAAACCCTCTTTATTACATTTAAACAAAAATCTGACAGTATTGCAATGCCATAGGGATAGCGTTGCTTCCAATACTCTTCAATTATATGGATAGCAAAGCAAACCTAGTGTTACCACTATGGGTGCACTGCTAACTATGTGAATGTTTGATAGTGATAGATGCTTTGAATGCTTGAACCTTTCCTCTTGCCACTAAAAAGCCACCACAAAAGAACACTCAAATGGTAAACTAAATGATAGAATTGTTTTCTTGTACCTTTTTTTTTTAGAAGTATGTGTTTGGATTTAGCATTATGCATCATTCGCATACTCTGAAATTGTACCATCTGTTTCATTCATGCCAAGCAAATGCACTTTCTAATTTTAGTTCACAAACCTCACATCACTAAAAACTAGTGGGAAAACATTTTGATCTTCCAGGCTATTCCATTGTCGCCCTAACAGTAGCAGTCCTCAAACACAGATGTTTCAAGGGGAGATTACAATGTGAGACTGATGAAGTTGAGTTTATTTAAAAATTCAAAAAAAAAAAAATGAACTCCCCAGGGCTGAATAAGGACATAAGATTGTTATCAGATGCTAATTTTCTGCCGCTAAACATTTCTCCTCTGCTCTAATCAAGCTCTGCTCTATTGGACCTTAGCATCATGACTCTTTTCTTTGCAACACCCCCCCCACCTTCTGTCTGGGATATATGGGGTTAAGGAATCTCCATTCCTACTTGTATCTGACAAAGGGAGCTTTGTACCTTATACTCCGAAAACACTGTTGGTCTCAATGGTGCCATTGGACTTGAATCTAGCACTTCTACTGCAGACCAACACAGCTACCCTCTGAACTAGGGTTGTGCCCCCCCAAAATTGATAAATTTCAGGTTTATTGGGTCTGATTTTTTGGTAAACCTGGAAAAAGCAGAATACCCATACCAGTAGAGGGGTATTCAGCTTTATTTCCAGGTTTACAGAAAAAAATCAATCCCATTTTAGTCTATGGGGATTGTTCCTGTGGGGACATTTTTGGAGGTAGAGTTCCAAAATTTTCAGGGTCACTTCAAGAAACTCTCCTTGCATGAACCCCAAAGTTTGGTGAAGATTGGGTCAAGGGTCCAATTTTATGGGGTCCTGAAGGGATCATCCCCCTTCCTCCATAGAAAAGCATGGTAAAGTTTACAATGCTTCTCTATGGAGGAGGGGGTTGACCCTTTTGACCTTTTGACCTCTGACCCAATCTTCATTAAAATTTGGGGTTCATGCAAGGAGAGTCCCTTGCAGCTATGCTGTAAATTTGGTGACTCTACCTCGAAAAATGCCCCCCGGAATAATTTTAAAAGTACTTACTTTTCATAGTCTGTAATGGCCACTTCCTCACCAAAGAATCATGGGAAAACTCAGTTTCCCATGAATGCTTGCAATGGGCCTGTATGAACCGCAAAGTTTGGTAAAGTTTGGGTCAGGGGATCCAATTTACCATGCTTTTCTATGGAGGAGGGGGCAACCTCTAAAGAACCCCATAAAACTGGACCCCCTGACCCAGTCTTGACCAAATATTGGAGTTCATGCAAGGAGAGTCCCTTCAAGCTACCCAGAAAATTTGGGAACTCTATCTTCAAAAATGCCCCCCGCAGAGCTCATTAAAAAAAATTCCCATAGGGAAAAGCCGAAGCTGGAAAATTGATTACGGTAGGTGATCGGCTATCTGGCTTCGGCTTTATTCCCAGTTTTAATATTCGGGTTAAATTACACCTGAAAGGCACTGAAAAGGCTTTTTGGGTTTATATTCCATTTGGGTTTATCGATAAGCACAGCCCTACTCTGAACCTATCTTCAAGGATATCATATCACTCAGTATGACCTAGAATCCCCGAAATAACATTTCTAAGGGGCTCAAATGCACATAAGAGGGTGCAGGAGTGCAGCCTAACAGTGCAATTCTATGCAGTTACTTCAGTCTAAGCTCATTGATCCCAGTGGGCTTAGACATGTGTTACTGTGCCTAGCATTGCACTGTAAATCACCAGAACTAACATTTCTTTAATAATCTGCCTGATTCTGTTTCCAGTCTTAAAAGCATCTATTCATAAACGGAATACATTTAGGCAACTGAAGAAACATGTTTGTTTCCTACTGGAAAGAGAACCAAATAGGCGCAAATTAAAAGTCAGGTCTGTTTCAAAACAATTTGTCTTTGTAAAGCCACAAAACAAAATTGAAATGACTGCCATCACTTTTCAAAACATGCACAGTATAAACAAAATCAGTATTCCTCCTCCATTCTGAGCTGGTTATGGATACGAAAATATTTGCTTTTTGTGACTAGGTTTAGATATTGAAAAGCAAACATTACATAAAGGCAGTGATCCTCAAGCCGTAGAACTACGTCATTGTGATCAGCTTCAAGGATTTTTTTCATCAATTTTTTTATCTACCCTTCTTTATACATCTATCTGGATGGTGAAAGCATCAGGGCAACAATGTGGCAAATGAAGTTCAGTGTAGGTAAGTGTGAGCTGTTGCACATGGGAATAAAAAAAATTCCTAGCTTTAACTAAGGCTGAGGACTTGGGAATGTTCAGTCTGGAAAAGAGGAGGTTGAGGGGGGACATGATCACTCTCTTTAAATATTTGAAAGGTTGTCACTCAGAGGAAGCCAGGGAGCTGTTCCTGTTGGCAGCAGAGGATAGGACTCGCAATAATGGGTTTATATTATGGGTGGAAAGGTACTGGCTGGATATCAGGGGGGAAATTTACAGTAAGAGTTGTTCGAAAGTGGAATCAACTGCCTCACTGGATGCTTTAGGCTGACCATGCATTGAGCAGGAGGTTGGACTAGATGGCCTATATAGCCCCTTCCAAATCTATGATTCTGTAATGGCTGCCTTTCAGTCTGAATTAGCAGCATCTATGTGCATGCACAGTTTCACAAAAACCCAATGCAAAAGACTTTGGCAGGTATTTGTGGCTTTTCATCATGAACCAATCAGACCAGGTGATCCACTTGCATTATTGTCAGTTTGACAATCATACTCATTTGTGGTAAAATTTGCAGCATCCGTAGCTACAACCATGATGACTAGAGGCTTCATCTAAATGACAGGGGTGACATTAGCTATGTCAGAGGTCCCGGACACATCTCACAGTCACTGTCCACTGGGGAGTCACCTTTTAGAACTATTTAAAAGTACTGGATCACTTGGTGTAGGGGGGAAAGGGGCTTCAGGCTTCCCTCCTGTACCCTTTTCACTAGTGGAAACAGCCACGGGGGGCTGTTTTCCCCTTTCTCAGGCTTCACATGACCTCAACCACATGATCCCAGGACGCATACAGGCTGAGGAAAAGACAACAGGGCCCCCATGGATGTTTTGCTGGAAAAAACAGCGCAGGAGTAAAGCCCCTCCTCCCATCTTGCAGTGATCAGAGCCACGCTGAGGGGTCTGGTGCTTTTTCAAGGTTTTCAAAGTTGAGTCTCCAGGGTACAGTTTGACAGTGAGAGGTGTCAGGATGGTTTAGTAGATGGACCTCTGGTCTGATCCAGCAAGACTCTTCTTATAATCCTTCCAAATATGTCTAAAGCCAGCTTTTTATCATTCCATGTCTCCAAATCTTGAGCTGCTAAATTTTTAAGATCTTTTGTGTGAAAACATTGTTGCGGCAATATCTGATCATGATTTTCTTTAATACTTCTGGAGCTGAAACAAATATAGTGCCAATTCCCTATAAGACTGAGAAAAAAACTCAGTGTTTCAAAGGATGCATTCAATTTAGTGGATACAATTTAATCAAATTCAAATCAAACATTCAGAAAATTTCTCTCCTTCCTGCGACAAACATGGGAATAACTGCAAACTGTTTGGCCATGGTGCATTATTTCTACTATTAGCGTTTTTTTATAGCCCTGATACTATCTCTGTCCCTGTCCTATGAATGCAGGCAATATTATTTGCCTATTATATTTCAGTTTTCATTTCCATTACTCTTGGCCCCCAGGCCATTCCACAACTAAATGTATTTCTGTGTGCATTACTTCAAATAATACAAAATGGCTACTGAAAATCAAGTGGGCATTCAAAAGCCTGGAAAAGGTAGATAAAGTCTTTGCATATTGCAGAAGTAAATGACCCAATGACTCTGTCACATCGTCTTAAACTCCATTTTCCTAGGCATTTTGTCTAAAGTGAGTTATACACAGTTACAATCTGTATCAAGAACAAATAAAAAATGAACACAGTCTCAGATATGGATACCTCCTACCAGGCAAACCATAATCAGTAACTTTCGTAGCCATTACCATTAATAACTGATGGAGATTTCAAAGTTCATAATGTTGATACACCATCTTTGAGTACTCTTCCCTAAGTGAAAGTGTGTGTGGAGGGGCAGTAAAATAGATCCTAAGAAGTCAGCGTTCTGGTTGAGAAAGTGCATTTTTACATTTTTATAGATCCTGCCCACATTGGAACCATTTTCCTTATCTCAAGGCTTCCTTCTACCAAAAGGGCTTTAAAAATGATAATAGCTATATTGCTATAGCATTATAATATTATAACTATTACAACAATGTGCTAGTTCCAAATAGTAAGCCTATATTCCTTTTTGTTGTGGAGATATAAGGCAAAGGTATGGGCTGTATGTTTTTCTTTACAAATCCACAACCAAAACGGCAAGAGGCTTACTTTTAAAACTGGGAACTAGTACATTGTTGTAATAGCTGGGAACTATTATGTGGTTATAATGGCTGTGGAAAGTGCTGTCATGTTGCAGACAACTTATGGCGACCTTGTAGGGTTTTCAAAGCAAGAGACATTTAGAGGTGGTTTGCCACTGTCTTCCTCTGCACAGCAACCCTGGTATTCCTTGGTGGTCTCCCATCCAAGTACTAACTAAGGCTAAGCCTGCTTAGTTTCCAAGATCTGACGAGATCAGGCTAGCCTGGGCTATCCAAGTCAGGGCACATTGTTACAATATATAATGTTGTAACACTATAGGGATATAGCGATTACTGTTGTTGTTTTTAAAGAGAGAAAAAAGCCCTCCAGTGGCAGGCGGGATAGCAGCAACAGAGAACTGAGGCAAGGAAAATGCAGGGGAAACATCCATGTGGATATTCCACTGTCACTGCAAATGCCTCTGCGTTCATAGCAGCCATGAAAGCTACACTGGGGATCATGTTCTTGTGAAAGCAGCCCAGTATTTGTTGAGGGAAACCAAGATTTGAGTGATTGTCTGTGAATTAAACCCTGGTTTTACAAACTAACTACAGTCACCATAAACCACCGATTCACCTTATGTCTGTACAAACCTCATGTTTCCATTTGTAAGTAAAAGCCAAAAAGAAATAAAAGGTCCTTAAAGACAAAACAGAGCAACACCAACCATATCTGGAATATGTGGTGCAAGATAATATAAAACCTTGCAATAATAGAATGCCCTGACTTTTATTCTCTCTTCCTTGTCTAATTATGGCCAGCATGAAATTTGCCTTTTTCACAGCAGCCGCACACTGGGTTGACATCTTTATCGAGCTATCCACTACCACCCCAAGATCCCTTTCTTGGTCTGTCGCTGCCAGCACCAATCCCATCAGTGTATATGTGAAGCTGGGATTTTTTGCCCCAATGTGCATCACTTTACACTTGCTCACATTGAATCTCATTTGCCATTTTAACGCCCATTCCTCCAGTTTGAAAGATCCTTTTGGAGCTCTTCAGAGCCCATGTTTGTTTTAACCACCCTAAATAATTTGGTGTCATCTGCAAACGTAACCACCTCGCTGTTCATCCCCAACTCCAGGGCATTGATGAACAGTTTGAAAAGCACCAGTTCCAACACAGATCCCTGAGGCACCCCACTGCTCACATCCCTCCATTGTGAGAACTGACCATTGATTCCTACTCTTTGCTTCCAATTTTTCAGCCAGCTCTTAATCCATAAAAGGACTTGTCCTCCTTTCCCATGACTATGAAGTTTGCTTAACAGTCTTTGGTGAGGGACTTTGTCAAAAGCCTTTTGGAAATCCAAACACACAATGTCCACAGGCACATTCCTGTCCACATGCTTACTGATGCTTTCAAAAAACTCTAAAAGGTTCTGAGAGAACTGTGACTGGCCCAAGGTCACCCTGCAGGCTTCATGTGGAAGAGTGGAGAATCAGTCCCAGTTCTTCAGATGAGAGTCCGCCGCTCTTAACTACTACACCACACTGGCTCTAATCCCCTCCATATCCCCTCAAAAGTAAACAGAAAAGATCTGGAGAAGTGGGACTTTTAAAAAATAAACTCGATAGTTTTCTACTAACCACAGGAAAAGATTTTGTCACTAATGAGTTCAATAGTTGCATTTACCATGTTTTAAGGTTTCAGTCATATGTGAGCCGATCAACCAGTTTGTTCAGTTCGTGTCAAACACTTGCAATTGCGGCCAATGGGTTAGCATCAGATTTTTTGCAAAACTACCAATGCACAAAGATGCTGCTGATTCAAACCTAGTGATTCGCATCAGTAGGAACTACTTAGACAAACACCAAAGGCTTGGATTGTATTAAAACACAAGACTGATTTATGACTGATTTATATTATTTGTGACTGATTTAATTGTCTATTTAAGCAACTGCCTGCTGAAAAGAGCAGTTACACAGCCAGGACAGGGCAAGCAGTATAACTCAATCAGGCGGAGCGAGAACGTGCATGTACGAAAAGCTAATTGCACGTACCACATGGTTAGAAAGGAATATAGTGGAGCCAGCTAGTGGGTTGCTGCAAAATGGAAGGCGAACCAATCACCGAAACATCAGCACCCTGTTCACAACCAGCAAACAAGAGGTGAGCCAAACTGCCCAGTGTTCAAACATCCCTAAAGATAATTGAGATGTTGTTAGGACAGATTTTTTTATTGCTTACTTTTATTAGTCAAGCAAAGTAAGGACTTTTTATTGAACTTGCCAGTTTGATATTTTGTTTGAAACCTTGGTTATATGTTTATTTGAAATAAAATAACTCTACTGAACAATGAGATATTGGAATTAAATTTAGCAAACATGTTTGTGATACAGATCTCTTTCATGTTTAAGTAACAGCTCCACAACTGCATTTGTTTTTGAGGGGTGGGGCTGAAAATACAAACTATTGTGTAATGTAATATTTGTCTTGAAGGCTGAGATTTCTGAGATTTCAGAATGAAAGTAGTTGTGTATGTTCAAGAGTTACTTCTATATTTCTTGTTCAAATTCACACACACACCCCATTCTGAAGAGGGCCACGAAAGTTCACATATACAGAAATGCAACACATTTTTGAAGACTGAGACAGTGAATCATAGTATGGAAGAAATGATATTCAAGATGTGAATGAAATTAATGAAGAAGGTGTGTCTATCTTGCATCTTGATTAATTTTTTTTCCTAAATATACACCCTTGCATATCATTTGTCTTGTCTCTGAGATAGAAAACAGGATGACTGACAGGCAGTGAGTGGGATACAAAGAGCCGCATGCAGAGCTCCCCTCAAAGAAAAAATCTGTACATCTTCTTTCATAGTGCAATGCAACACAGTCCTAGACCCATAGGATCTACAGAAATTGGTCTTTATGCTAAGATATTATAGTTATAGGGTATCCTCTGAAAGCAACTTTAAAAGAGGCCACACATATTTCAATAAGGCTAGTAAACATTCCCAGGGTCTTCTGCACATCTCTAAAACTTCACCAGAATAAAAATTCAAGATGGATATCAACATTTCCCTCAGACCATAAACCTGAGCAATTTTGAACGAAATTAAAGGAGCAATTTTGACAGCCCTAAGCAGAGTTACCCCCTTCCAAGTCTATTGAAGTGAATGGGCTTAGAAAGATATAACTTTGCATTGGATTGCACTGTAAGAAAACTTTTGTTTCAATAGAATAGAGAAATTTACATTATTCCCAAAGGTCTGAAAAGGATTTCAAGGAATATGCCAAAAGAAAAAGACACTAAGGGACTACTCAAGAACAAAGAGATATCATTTCCAAAAACTGGAAGCCAGTGTGGATGTAAAACAGAGAAGAAAACAATTTTGCTTTGTTTTTAATGGACATTTTGGGGTAAATTGAAATATATGAAATACTTATTTTCCTGTCAAGCCTAAATTTATGCTTTTGTTTTAAGAACAGCAAATGTATTATGTATAACTTGGCACATAATATTGTACAGTTTAGTATATGTAAGTAATTTAAAAGTATAAATACTTTAGATTTATTCAAACAATTACAAGTATACCCTGCATAAGAGATGGAACAGCAAGTAGGAGAAAAAAAACAAGAACTGAAAATGGAAACTAACAACAATGTAGCAAACAAAAGGAAATTTTTTTAGTTGTACAATCTTCTCTCCATACAGATCATATTATCCAGGAAAAACAACTCCTATTTGGAATGATAAAGACTCCTGTAACTACAACTGGAATTAAATAGTTGTTTTTTTAAGATAGCAGAAGTGTTTTGACAGACCTATTGTTTCTCATAGTGTGTACACATTCCTTTATCCCATTGTCTTCCATAGCTGTTCCATCGCTTTGAGAGTGGAAGGAAGGGTGCTAACACAATATTTTAAAAACTTACCTTAAAACCCATCTCACTCATCATTTCAAAAAAGAAAACATTTCACAAAATATTTCCAATAATTCTAGTGAACTTTTCAAGAACAAAGAACAAGCAATGGTTTTAACTCAGTTTTCTTGAATTTATTTTTCTTAGATTTTACCCCCCCTCTCTCATGGGGGAGGGACTGTGGCTCAGTGGTAGAGCATCTGCTTGGCATGCAGAAGGTCCCAGGTTCAATCCCTGGCATCTCCAGGTAAAGGGACTGGGCAAGTAGGTGATGTGAAAGACTTCTGCCAGAGACCCTGGAGAGCCGCTGCCGGTCTGAGTAGACAATACTGACTTTGATGGACCAAGGGTCTGATTCAGTATAAGGCAGCTTCATGTGTCCATGTGTCTACTAAGGGATGGTTTTAGATGTTTGATAAAACAAAAATTACACTAGATCTTAGCCAAAAGACTAAGAAGCAATAAAATAAACATAAAACAACAGACATAAAAAAAATATTTAAACAATGTAAAACACCCAGCTTGCTGGGGGTAAAGGGAAGATAACTGGGGAAGGCACTGGCAAACCACCCTGTAAACAAAGTCTGCCTAGTAAACGTCGGGATGTGACGTCACCCCATGGATCAGGAATGATCCGGTGCTTGCACGGGGACCTTTACCTTTTAAAACACCTTATGGTACCATCAGCAGGATATTCCTCCTTTGCACATGCTCAAGGTGCCCCAGAATTCCCTAGAATCAGCCTGTCTTGCAGCCTTGCCAGAAATGCAGGAGTGTAGTGGCAAGCTTGACATCTTCCAGGGGCACAGGGCAGCCACTGGAAAAGCTTGAGCCTGGATTGTTGCTGAACATGCTTTAGAAAGGAGGGTACTAACAATAGACTTTGCTGGAAAAAACAAGGTGCCCTCTCAATGGTTTGTCTTTGGGGAGGGACCATGGCTCAGTGGTAGAGCCTCTGCTTGGCATGCAGAAGGTCCCAGGTTCAATCCCCGGCATCTAAAGTTAAAGGGACTAGGCAAGTAGATTATGTGAAAGACCTCTGTCGGAGAGCCGCTGCTGGTCTGAGTAGGCAATACTGACTTTGATGGACCAAGGGTCTGGTTCAGTATTAGGCAGCTTCATGTGTTCAATGTGTCCCATGAGACGGGTGTTTGGCAGGAGCTTCATAGGGACCCTTGGCCCAACCTGGTAATTATGAAAGACCCTATTGGGAAAAAAATAACCTTGTAGATGAAAAATGAATTTCGACAGTCCTCACTGCAACGCACATTGATTTATGTCTGCATATAATACACTGTTTTCCCTGTCACTGTTCTATTACATCAAGTAATTACATCATTATCTTAATGTTCCAATTATAGAATTAAGCCAGTTGCCGAACTGAATTATGTGCATCCGAGTAGCATTCTCTTGATTACAAATGTTACGGAGTGGGCACTTTGTTTTATCTTTGGATGTCAGTTTATGTCAAGGCCTGCCAATCACGATCAGTTTGAATGTCTGTCTTTGCTACAGGAAATATAATCACCAGTTGAAGCAGTCATTTCTATCATTCGCAAGGCTTTAGGGTGCTTGGGATTATGTACATCAGGGCACCATGTCTTTACACAGTTTCAATTTATAATGGAACATGATATTTAAAGTACACAGTGTC
This sequence comes from Euleptes europaea, assembly GCF_029931775.1. Classification (NCBI taxonomy): domain Eukaryota; kingdom Metazoa; phylum Chordata; class Lepidosauria; order Squamata; family Sphaerodactylidae; genus Euleptes; species Euleptes europaea. The sequence continues at coordinate 51,327,167 of NC_079312.1, forward strand.
CTAAATGGGTTTTGGAGATATTATGCACCATAGAAAGGCACCTGGGATGGACAGAAGATTCTGGCCTCTATTTGCCCTGTTCAGAGCAAACCAATCAGATATGAAAGGCTAAAGGGAATGCTGAAGCTGGGGGGATTGAGGGGAATTGGGGTTTGGAGGGAGACGGGATAGGAGGTATCCCGACTAGGCAAGACGTCCAATAGGGACTGTAGTGTATGATTTCGACAGGCAGGGTTTGGATGCGGTTCCTCAATAAAAAACAGTGAATCATTAAAGCTACCTAGTTATGGTCTGTCAGTCTGAAATGCTGAAAGAACAAACACTACTACCATTAAGAATAACATACCTCTCAGCTCTGGTAACCGTCAGCTCTCAGACTAAAGTGGAAAGGCATTACAGATCACATTAAAAAAAACTAAAAAAACTTATGTGTTTTTGTTATGTGTGACTTCTGCATAATCCTCAACCCATATAAACCACTACATTCTCTGTAAGATACAGATAAAAGAGGAAGAGGAAGAGGAAGAAGAAGAAGAGTTGGTTTTTATATGCGGACTTTCTCTACCACTTAAGGAAGAATCAAACTGGCTTACAATCACCTTCCCTTCCCCTCCCCACATCAGGCACCATGTGAGGTAAATGGAACTGAGAGAGTTCTAAGAGAACTGTGACTAGCCCAAGGTCACCCAGCTGGCTTCAGGTGCTGGAGTGGGAAAACCAACCCAGTTCACCAGATTAGCATCCACCACTCATGTGGAGGAGTGGGGAATCAAAGCCAGTTCTCCAGATTAGAGTCCACTGCTCCAAACCACTGCTCTTAACCACTACACCACGCTGGTCTGAGGGACTTGTTATTGGCAAAGTGCTATATGATATGATAACATGAGAAAGCCCAGGATCAGGAATTGTGACAGAAACTTCAAGAAAAAAATAAGAATTTTGAAACATGTTTTAAAGCCCACCATTAATTGTACAGCATTTTCTCCCCGATCTATTATGATTCTAATCAGTGAGGTGCCATGCTGGACACATTGATCATGAAAGTCTACTCTAAATCTAGCCTTGAAGTAGAACCAATATGATATAGGGATCAGACTAGGCTACATAGCCTACACAGCATGATGTTCACTGAGGCTGGGATTCTACAGAGGATTTCCATGGACAGAAGGGGACAATTTTTCCAATTTCCCTTCTCCCTTTGCAGACTTCCAACACCCCCATGCTATCTATGGAGGTCCCTTTTCCCGCCAGGAGTGGCCAGGAGTGGCATATGCTTCAGACAGAGGGGTAGAAGCGATATCCTCCTGAATGGATGAAAATCCCTTCTGTTCATGAAAATCTCTGGTGGATACAAGCCATGGTCACCTTGAGCCTGCCCTCTTCTCTCTGTCTCTGCCTAAACTATCTGTCAGGGCTATTGTGAGGATATGGCAGAGAGGAGAACCCTGCATACCACCCTGATCTCCTTTGTAGAAAGGACAGGATGAAAATTTAATAGACATTTAATGTAATAGATTGATAAAGGCCAAGCCTGAATTTGGTCCTCTCTAAACCCCTAAGGACCAAGAGAAAGTCCTTCCTGCTTCATATAGAATAACACTTAATTTTGACCCAGTTCCCATGTTATCTTAGTGATGTAGGAACCACTCCAATGTTGCTCCTTCTCCTGTGGCTCTGAAATCATAGGAACCTAAAGATCACACAGAAGGTAGCACCAGCATGACTAATTCCTAATTCCAATGGCAGTATTGCCTTCCACTAACAACAAATTGTTGTGGGACATCACTGTGTCAGTCACTTCTCTCATCCTACATTACTGAAGAAATGTGGAAGGAGTCATACTGAGTCAGCTCTCATACCACTAAAGTAACCAGGCAACAGACTTCATCATCCTCCCTGTTCAGTGTACATAATGTATGGGGGTTTTATAGTCTCAGAAGAAATGGAATATCAAGGTCTGGGGAATTAGGATTTTATCATGAATTATTACCTGGGGAACCTTGAAAAGAAAGGCAAAGAAACAAGCTCCAGATTTAGCTATATGCTTGGCAAAAGGTTGAGACTCAACATTGCTCCTCCCCCAGTTACCTTGAATTGCCTTTCTTTCCTGATGAAAAGTTTGTGGTTTGAATTATTTGTAGGCCCACTAGGAAGCTACGAGGATTAATTAAGCAGGAAATGTAATCTGGGAAGTCTTGGCACCAGTCCTGAAAGGGATGTAGAGAAGAGCTACTGCCAGAGGACGAAGGGAAAGAAAGGCAGGACAATTATAGGAGTGTGAGAAACCAGATCCCTCTACAGGGTGTCCAAAATTCTACAGGCTGGCTTGACACTCTGAACATGACAGCAAGCATAACAATGACTCCACAGTATATCATAAGCAGATCCTGCTGAGGTAACACCAGTTTGATTACCAGTCCTCTGTTCCCTTGACGGAACCAGATTAACATATATCCTTTCAGTCAACAGCAAGTTAGCTCTTGGCATCGTCTACTCAACCAGCAGCATGTCTAGCACAAACAAAGGCAACTTGTTCCTCTCCTTCATGCTACTTGATTGCTGCCTGTTTCTATAGAGAATTCTCTGGTGGAAATGACAAAAATTCTAAGGTGATGTTCCCACTGAAGACTCTATTGGGGTTGGTAGGAACCCATCCAAGAAACTGACACAGTGTCAGAAAAATAATGCAATTTGGGTGGGCCTAGCTTGCGCTTCAAGGGAGATGCATGGAGTAGGGCTGTTGAATTTTAAAAAAATTGGTATATTTCGGATTCGGCTGAATTCGGCCCGTTTATATTCGGCATATGCCGAAGTCCGAACTCCCCCACTTCGGGCCCGTGCAATTCGGCAGGAATTCAAAGTTCGGGGAAAAAATTCAGCCGAATAAAGCCATTAAAAACACAACCGCGCCTTTCCGCGGCTCTGGGGGGGCATTTTTGGGGGTAGAGGTCCCAAACTTTGAGCGGAACTTCAAAGGACGCTTCTTGAAAGATCCTCCAAGTTTTGTAAAGATTGGGTCAGGGGGGGGCTGAGATATGGGCCCCGAAAGGGGTCCCCCCACACTTAATGTGCATCTCTGAGCAGAGCTTGCCACCCACGCACAAAGCTCCCAGCCCCGACAAACAGCTGATAAGTTTGCAAAGCATTGCAACACAACTGCAAGCAACAGGACTGCAAAAGCAACACAACCTTGTAATCAACATCTTTGCAACTGTGCAAAGCAACACCTGACACCTGGGAGTTTGCAAACCATGGAAAGAGACAGAGGCAGCTAGCTATGCATAATGAGCAGGGGTGGAATTTCCCCTTTTGCATCGGACTCCAAATGCATTCTTTAAGTCACCATTTGAAAACAAGTTTTGAGCAAGCATTCAAATAGACCTAACCGCTCTTATGAATGAGGGAAAACCTGAAGACACACAACTGAAACCCCCCCCTCAAACCAGGGAGAGAGAGACTCAAGGGGGAACACACACCCCAGGCAGAACTGGCAAAAGCCCCCTTTGGCTTCCCCCCCCACCCACAGAAACTGCTCCCTCCCCACACACACACAGACTCTGCTTCCCCCCCACACACACACACACAGGAGAAAAATTATAGATTAAAGCCCCCAAAGGGGTCTTACTGTGGCTGTCTTCTGTTCCATCAGGAGGGGCTGGGGAGGACTTGTAATCCAAGACGATTCCAATTAGGCACGGGACGTTTTGCTCTGGAGATGCACAGGATCAGCTGATCCATTCATCACAATAGGGGAAAGGGGAAAGGGGAAATCCCATATCTCGGGATCCCCTGACCCAATGTTTACAAAACTTGGGTGGTCTCTTAAGAAGGCTTGTCTGAAGCTCCGCTCAAAGTTTGGGATCTGCACCCCCAAAAATGCACCCCCTGCAGCCATGGAAAGAGAAAAGGGGGGAGCCGATATTTCTGCCCCCACTGAACCCATCTTTACAAAACTTGGGTGGTATCTTAAGAAGGATTGTCTGAAGTTATGCTGAAAGTTTGGGGGCTGTATCCCCAAAAAAGCGCCCCCTGCAGCCACGGAAATGGAAAAGGGAGGAGGGAAAAGGGGTGGAGCCCATATCTCGAGACCCCCTGACCCAATGTTTACAAAACTTGGGGGGTATCTTAAGAAGGATCATCTGAAGCTCCACTGAAAGTTTGGGGTCTGTACCCCCAAAAATGCGCCCCCTGCAGCCATGGAAAGAAAAAAGGGGGAGCCCATATCTCGGGACCCCCTGACCCAATGTTTACAAAACTTGGGTGGTCTCTTAAGAAGGCTTGTCTGAATCTCTGCTGAAAGTTTTGTGTCTGTACCCCAAAAAATACACCCCCTGCAGCCACAGAAAGGAGTGAATGTGCACAAGCACCCCCCCACACACACACACACACAAGGATTTCCCTCTCTCTCTCTCTCCCTGGCCAGGCCGCACATCAGCTGATTCCTCCAGTACTCAATACTGACTGATTGGCCAGAAGGAGACCCAGCTTGGCCACCGATTGGCCGGGGGAGGAGAATGCTGCTTACTGATGGTTATGCTGCTTACTGACGGCCGAATTTGCCGGATTTATTCGTGAACTCCCGAACTCGCTGAATTCGGCCCCCCCGGTTGCCTACCATTTTTGAGTTCGGTTCGTCCCGAACTAAAAACCACCAAATCAGGGGAAATTCGGCTGTTTTTCAGTTCGGGCCGAACCGAATCAACAGCCCTAGCATGGAGTAAATGGAAGGTGTTTTAGTTTGTTTTTGTGCAGCAGTCTAAGGGGGCTAGGAAACAGGAGTCAGGGACAGTGGAGGAATAAATCTTCATGTCATCAACCCTGAGCCTGTCCTGACCAACAGGAACTTCTGGGTAGACTTTACAAAGAAATTTTGCTTTACAGAAGAAAATGTTGGAGATAAATGATCTCTGTCATCAAGTAAACTGAATGCACTTCAGAAATAAGGTTGCCAGGTCCCTCTTCTCCTCCGGCGGGAGGCTTTTGTTTGTGTATGTGCGCGTGCCACTTTCCAGTTTAGAACCAGAAGCGCCGCCTCGCAAGCGGCCCTTTACCACTCAAACTTAGAGGTATAAGGCCCCTCGCGAGGCGGAACCTCCAGTTCTAAACCGAAACTGACGCGCACGTGCACATTTGCCCACCGACCCTCAGGTGGTCGGCAGGCAGAGGGGTCAATTGTCGGGGGTCTGCCCGCCACCAGCGGGCACCTGGCAACCCTACTTCAGAAATGATGGGATTAAGGTGGCCAGCAGGCCTGGAGAAAAACGATCCTGTCCCTTTAACAGAGGCTCAGTGGGTAGAAATGGACAGCTGAAGCTTCTCATGGCAAGGAGGTAAATAACATCACATGGCAAACAGCATCCTGTGAAGCTTCTAGTAAAGACACAGGTTTTATTTTTCTCCAGGCCACTTGGCAACCTTAAATGGAATCATGCTCACTGGCCCTGCCCAGCTGAGAAGTACTGCTGAAAGGACAGAAGCAAACATGGACAGTGTGGATGCTAAAGCAGCACAAATCCCATTCCTTTCCAAATCCTAAACACTTTGGCAATCTGAGAAAAAAAGCTCTTTTTCTTTTCCAGACAAAGCCATAGCAAACCATTACATTATCAAATATTTGTTAGAATCTAGAGCCCAGGTGTCTGTTAGCATCAACCTTGGCTTTTAATCAGTCCGCCATGGCAGTACAGTGGTAAGAGTGTTGGAGGGGAATCCTGGAGACCCAGCTTCAGATACCCATACTGTCATGAAGTTCATTGGATGAGCTTGAGTCAGTTACCTTCTTTCAGCCTAACCTATCTCACACGGTTATTGCATATATAAAATAAAGGAGGGAAGAACAGCGTTGTGAGCTACTTTGGATCCCATTGTGGAGAAAAACAAATAATAAATATCTAAAAAAAAACTATCAAGCGGATGCATGTTGTCAAGCGTTTTTCATACTGATTTTCCCTGATATTCAAATAACAATTATCCTGAGTGCTCAAAATATTTTAGCATACATTACTTCAGTGATCTTCACAATACCTCTAACATAGCGAGCCATATGAGAAGAGGTTAGATGGCCACCTGTCAGCAATGCTGATTCTATGACCTTAAGCAGATGATGAGAGGGAGGGCATCTTGGCCATCTTCTGGGCATGGAGTAGGGGGTCACTGGGCTGTGTGGGAGAGGTAGTTGTGAATTTCCTGCATTGTGCAGGGAGTTGGACTAGTTGACCCTGGTGGTCCCTTCCAACTCTATGATTCTATGATTAGCCATAGTACATGTGGGGAAAAGAGGGGAGATCAGATGTCAGCTTACCAAAAATCTGCCAATCAGCCTGGTTGTGCAGCCCTAATACCGCAGCCTAGCCTGATCTTGTCAGAGCTTGGCTACTATGCAGGGTCAGCCAGTTAGTACTTGGATGGGAGACCACCCAGGAAGACTGGGGTTGCTATGCAGAGCCTTGGAAACTTCATGAAGTAGAGTTTCGTGGAGTCGCCATGAGTCGGTTATGATTTGACAGCACACTTTACCTTTTCAAGCCTGCTTCAGCGATTCTTCTCTAGCCCCAGGAATTTAAACAGTGTGTGGCTATTGATGTAAAGGCACAGGATTACAAGGAAAGCAGCCTCAGTTCTTTAAAAAAGCCTCAAGTGCTTTGGAGATTTTTGTTCAAAGCTGTATTCTGTGCGGACAGGTTGCTCTAAAATAGATGTTTCCCCCAGTGCTAATTAAACCAAATTAATCTTATGAAGCTTTGAAAAGGAGCTGTGGACCTCTCAAGGGACTCTTAAATAACATGCCGTTGGCAAGGAAGTTCACACAGAAGGAAAGGAGGCCCCTGAAGTAGTTGTTGGTTTTCATCTGTCCTGCCAAATGGGAATTATTAGGCTTTTAGAATGGGAAAAACCTGTTTTCAGATGACGGAACTCTTCTTGTTTTAATAATATTTTTATTTTGTTCTCTCACACACCAATCCTCACTATCTCTATTGAGACTTATAGCTTGTCATGACACTGTTGCCACTAATTACAACTCTTCAATGAGGCTGACTCCTAGGAAAGTATTCTTAGAATTGCACTAGATATATCTTGGTTTTATGTGCTTCTCTTGCCTCTCCAAAGCAATCCATATGAGCATTGCTCATACCTGGCTAGTAGGGGTGCCAGGTCCCCCCCCCTCAATCCACAAGAGGTTTTAGGGAGCGGGGTTAGGGCGGCCGTGTGCTCATGTTGACGTCACTTCCAGTTTTACTTCCGGAAGTGCCACATTGCCGCAGCAGATTTAGCACTCAAACCCTCAAATTTGGGGGGCTTGAGTGCTAAATCAACTGCAGCAAGGCGGCGCTTCCAGGGGTAAATCCGGAAGTGATGTCATCGCTTGCACGCAGCTGCATGCACACACAATCACCGCTCCGGAGCTGGGTAGATTGGCGGGCAATTGTCCACTGAAACCACCCACCTGGCAACCCTACTGGCTAGCATGAGATGAGCTGAAGCTAGACCAAAGGTAGAATGCACCATTTTACAGTGGGCATTACAAAAAGCCAAATGGAAAAGAACACATTACACTGAAGGGTGCAAGGTTGCCCAACCTTGCCAAAAGCAAAAGAAAAAAAAAGTCATTTTGCATATGCAGAAACTATCTCAATTGTATTAGACACACCACTCCTCCTTCAAACTTATTAAGCTCCTTGAACCAGGACAAAAATCTTGGCTTCACAACTAGAAAAATTCCATTCCTTTCATGAAATTTATTTACAGGGACAGCAGCGTTGCTAATGGCATACCAACTTTCATCTAGGACAATCAAATTCCAAACATTTATTTCCCATGAAAAAATTGTTGATCCCTGCGGCAGACGTTCTAAATTACGGCTAGTTAATAATGAACTAAATAGGCTATTGAAGTATGTCATTTTGGTAAATAGATTAGTCTGTGTAAGGAAAAGTGTAAGGACGCTTGGTCCTGTAGTTAGAAGAGGCAAATGGCCATCGCAGATCAGATGTGCTGGCATGAACAGAAAGAATATGAAGAAGTCGCTCAGCATTCTGATATGTCAGGTCAAGTTTATTAATACGGTCGACTGACCAATCACGCGCCAACACATCAAAATTTCCAGACACAATAGTTTTGCACCACAGAAGCATTTTGATATGTGCAAATATCTGTTCACCTGAACAATCTTATGTGAGTAGCTGGCTGGCGGAGATGTTTACTAATGGGCCATTGTGATGTAGTAGTTAGAATGTTGGATTAAGAACACCCGGATTGAAATCCCTTCTCTGCCATGAAGCAGAGAATGAAGCTGAATGACCTTGGGCCAGTCACACTCTTAATTTCATGGCTGTGGAGGATTGATAACTGTGTGTCCTATCCAGAGCTCCTTACCAATGAAAGAATAAAAATGTAGAATTTCCAGATCTTCGTGCAAATGAAATAATAGCCCAACAACTATTTTTAACCCTTAATACAGAACACAAAAACACAATTATATTCTACTTTCCATACGTATTTGTTCCAGAAAGCTAGAAGGCATTTTGTTTAGAATTGCACGAAATCTTAAACCTCACTTCACAGATGAAATGTTATGTGATATGTTAATATTACCTCTTAAGTGTTGGGGTATCATGTTGCAGGATATCGGAAATTCTGTTTATATTGGTACGGAAGAACAGGTACACATGGAATTAGGAGCTACATCATGTATTTCAAATAATTTCCCTCTTTTTGGTTCCCATACAGCTTTTATGAGGCAATAAAATTGGTGTGAATTCTCACGAGATACAGTTAAACCACTATCCAATAACATTTCTGAAGAAAAATTGTGTGAGAAGGACAAGAGCCAGAGCCTAGGTATAAAGCATCATTGGTTCCCATGACCAAAGCAGGCTTTATAACTACCTGTGGAAATTTTCACTTTAGACTAAAATTCCACTGAGGGACCAGAGGCAGTAAAATCTAAAAATTTACCTTTCCCTCCCTAATGTAGTTTCATTAGTCAATATCTGTGAATACCAGACTATGAATGAAATAAAGGTTATATCTTATCTACATGCATAACACAAAATCCATTTTGGGACAGAAAATGTTTGTCTCTATTAGGTTTTTCTAAGGAACATTTCTGCCACTGTTCATATATAAGCGTTTTTTCCAGTACAAACTGGCAAGAAAGGTATCCAAAGGTAACTTCAATTAAACATGGCTTTACGCATTGAGTGCTTTGAGACTTCGGCTCCATAGGAAAGTGCTTGATAGGAGCTCGTGTCCATTTCATCCTCATCATCGTGACTGAGGAAGAACGGCTCGAAAAGGATCTTTTGAAGCCGGCCGCTCCTTTTTGCGCTTACTTCACCAGTTGGACTTTGAATTCATATAGCACAGTGGATGGATTATTGTTTCTCTATTGTGTACCTTTTCCATTACCACAATGTGTGCTAAATATGATTTTCTGCCATGGAGCATGTTATAATGTATATTGTATGTTAGATTTGTTTGGCTATATAGCACTCCATGCAATTTGTAAATTCATGGTTTGCTATACAACTTTCTTATAGATTTTGCAAATTATCCACCTTGTGGATTTTTGTAATTTTGTATATTACTTGCATATTATGAGATTTTCATTACATAACTAATTGCAACTTGGTCACCGTGCTGGTTCTTGGTTTGTTGCTCAACTGTTCCCCTTTCAGTAGCTGGAGAAAATTCTGACGATGAAGAAATTATAAAGTGGGCCTTGGAAATTGTTTCCAGTGGTCAGGAAGGTAAGTTTTTTTTTTAAGTGACTATATTCCTCAGCCTGTAACAGTAAACAATCACTGGCCCCTACACAGAGCAAGAAATTGTAGTAGCTTAATATATAATATTTATTAGTCCGCCACAAAGATTCAACTATTTTCATATCAGGACATTAAGGATAAAAGGATGAAAACCAAGCTAGCCGACACAACAAAGAAGCTAACATATAAGACATGATTGTAGGAACTGCCATGTTCAGCTTTCAGAAAAGATGGTCGCTTTCTAATATTAAAAAGTGTCCTTGATGCTAGAAAATCACAGTCATTCAGTGGAGTAACAGATAATGCATAAATGCTTTCCAGCTAAGCAAACTTTTAGGAAGAAAAAGAAATGGAGCTACCGTTGCATTTGGGAGGGCTCCCTGCATTAGGGGCTATACCAGTTAGAACATTTACATAATTGTTTAACCACAGGAACAGAGTCACGTTATTTGTGGGGACAACAACCCCAGTACTTTTCTCCATCACTGTTGTTTCTCTGTGACCATTAGATATTGTCGGTATCTAATGTCGGTATATTCTGGTGAACACAGGAAAATAATGTGCACTTCAGCCTAATGTCAGAACAATAACTGCCATCCTCAAAAAGATTAAACAGAGACCCATTAAAATGCCATTGAGTTAGTGTAAGGCTTCAGCCAATGAATGTAATGCATAAAGGTATGACCTTTTTGTCTTTATAAGCAAAACAAGCCAGCATGCAGACGGGATTCTTGGCAACCTGCTTCATTATTTTTGGTTTCAAACTTGTTACCCGGCAGAAGCAATGTGGTCGTCAGGCTCAGCGTACAATGGAACCTTTATGTTCTTCCCTTTTTACGTCATCTTTGTCTGCACAACCCTTAACATTGTGCAGTGCTTTTCCCAAAGCAAAACATAGTCACTGAATAACACTAATTGTTCTTATTTTTCAGATCATTTCTCAGGGAGATGTGTCTATATTCATCCAATTAAAAACATGGGCATTTTTTCCTAAGTTGCCACGGTACTCATGGTCACGGCGAAGTATTCAAAGGCATGTAAGAAATGCCTAATTGCTACTCCCCATTTTTTGCCTAAAAGTCAAAAAGAATAAAGATGCTTACTGTAAAAACAAAACAAAAAAATACCCTCAGTGAACACAAGCTTTTCCCTACACAGGTTATTTGCCCTGGCTTTGATGCCATTGGGAAGCAGGATTTTTTCCCCTACTTCCTCACAGCTTTGTGACACATTCCTGCACCTTCTGGGTTTTCCCCAGCTTTTCTCTGACCTTTTTCAAACCTGCTTTCCTGTGAAATATTGGGACAGGCTTCCTTGAGATTATTTTCTCCTGATAATTCCTCCTGATAATTGATATACCAATAGAACAGTATATTGCCATGTCAATTAAAGGGGGGGAGGCTTGAAAAAGTTCCCTAGTTTTGCGAAGGGGGGCACCGTGGGTCCTGGGACGGGGGAAATGAAGGGAAATCATCATCTGGAAGCCCCATATGGAATTCCCTACAAGCAAAGAGCTCAAAATAGGCAGTAGCACCTCAATTCTGAACAACAGAGCTGCTTTTTCGAGAGGGCTTCTTGTGGATGAGTCATCTGGTCAGAGTAGCCCTGAAGACTTCAGAGGCCAGAGACACCAAGAAGTGAAGGAAATTATTATCACTAATTTTGCACTATAGTGGCTGCTTCTAAAGAGAAGACAGCATCTGTTGTGAGCTGATGCATCCCTAAGCAGAATTTTACCCTTCTATGCCCATTGAAGTCAATGGGCTTGGAAGGGTGTCTCTCTGCTATGAAGAAGAAAAGTAGGTTTTTATACCCCACTTTTCTCTACCTTAAAGAGTCTCCAAGTGGCTTATAACACCCAGCTGGCTTCATGTGGAGGAGTGGGGAATCAAACCTGGTTCTCCAGATTAGAGTCTACTACTCTTAACCACTATACGGCATTGTAGGGGAGAATGGAACTCCCACCATTCTCTCAGAGACACTGTGCCAGTTCTTTAACTAGTGTGGTTACCACTTCCAGATTGGCATACTCCAAACGCCCAGGTAGTATAAAACCAGACTAAATAATTGGGTACGAACAGTGGGGTTCCCTGCATGCAAAGTGCATCAAGATAAATGATGTCCCTCTAGCAGTCTTTGGTTTTTTATGCATTCTGTTTCCTCACATCTAACTTCCTGTTTCTTTGGGGGGATAGGGTTGCCAGGTCTCCTCCCCAATCGGCGGGAGGTTTTAGGGGGTGGGGCTGGGGTGGCTGCGGGCATGCGCACGCAATGACGTCACTTCCAGTTTTACTTCCAGAAGCGCCACATCTCCGCGGCTGACTGAACACTCAAATCCCCCAAATTTTGGGGTTTGAGTGTTAAATCAGCTGATGTGGCGCTTCCAGAAATAAAACCGAAAGTGATGTCATCGCATGCGCGCCCCCACGCATGCATGCAGCCACTGCTCCAGAACAGCGGCTCCACCCACCTGGCAATCTTATCGGGGGGGGGGGGTGTTCAGTTCTGCACACATTTTTCTCCCTCTGATCACACAGGGGTATTTTTCACGGTGGATTTTGCTTCGGTTTCGAATCGGAGCAAACAATAAACCGATTTAAATAGCTTTTTCATGGCAGCGCAGATTCTCCCCCCATCCCGAGGCATTTTCAATTTTTCTCGGGAGAAACAGCGCACTTCTCTGCGCTGCTTACGTCTGCTGCTGCTCATGACTCACCGCTCCAAATCCGCCTAATCCCGCCCACTCTTCCCATGATCCTGTGTGTGTGTGTTTGGGGGGGGGCATCCTGAGAGCGGCAAATCCAAGCCAAAACCCCCATCACCCTTCTGAAGAGGGGCAGCCAGTCTGCTCTGGGTCTCCCTCCAGCCGGTGCGATCCTATGTGTGTGTGTGTGTTGGGGGGGGCATCCTGAGAGCGGCAAATCCAAGCAAAAACCCCCATCACCCTTCTGAAGAGGGGCAGCCAGTCTGCTTTGGGTCTCCCTCCAGCCGGTGCGATCCTATGTGTGTGTGTGTTTGGGGGGGCATCCTGAGAGCAGCAAATCCAAGCCAAAACCCCCATCACCCTTCTGAAGAGGGGCAGCCAGTCTGCTCTGGGTCTCCCTCCAGCCGGTGCAATCCTATGTGTGTGTGTGTTGGGGGGGGGGGGCATCCTGAGAGTGGCAAATCCAAGCAAAAACCCCCATCACCCTTCTGAAGAGGGGCAGCCAGTGCTTTGGGTCTCCCTCCTGCCGGTGCGATGCTGTTAGAGTGGCAACTCCCCCAGCCAATCACCGTTCTTGGAGGAGGAGAAAGGAGACGTCCCGGGGAGCGAAGCAAACATTTTTTCATGGGCATCTGAGCAACAAAACGCCCTTCTACTGGAAAGTACGGCTCAGAAGTGTTTGGATTGCCTCTCTTTTATCCCGGCTTATTTTGCTCAGTGGGGGAAAACACGGATCTGCAGTGAATAACCAAAATTTGCCTCCGACACAAATCAGCATCGAAACAGCAGCAAATCTCCGTGAAGAATACCCCACAGCTTTAAATGAAGTGTTAAATCAGCAGCTTTTGTGCTTCATAAAAACTGGTGTTATATCGAATTGAGCACTAGAGGGAGCAAAGCTGGGAAAAAAAACCTCAGCGGAAACAGGAAATTAGATGTGAGGAAATTGAGAATGCATAAAAGGCCTTTATGATGAACTGATCAGCTTCCACACCTACACCACTCATCACAATGATAAGCATTGCACAAGTACATAAAATGTTCCATTCCTCTCTTTCTTACCCTTCCTCAGCCTTTAAGTGCTACATCTCAGGCAGTTGTTCAAAACATTTAAGAATCAAGTCCCTGGAACACAATGCTACAAGAATATATTGCAGAGTTTAACTATTTTATTTATTTATATTTGTATTTATATATTGTTTATATTTGTATTTTATATTTATTTGTATTTTATTTATTTATTTATTTATTTATATGCTCTATTACTCTCCTTATGAAACGGCTTGCTGTCTGAGCATTAGTTCAGTTTTAAAATGTTGTGCCACATAAAATGTTTAAAGGGGTAAAAGAGTCAGAATTTAAAGAGAAATCATAAACATATTTCAGACTTTAGGTCCAATTCAGCTAACAATTTAAAAACAATTTACTTAGTAGACTTACACTGGAGACTTGAAAAGCAGGGTAAATTATGTTTGTTTTTGGCTTATAATTGGTGAGTATTTTTCTTTTAACAAAAGGTTGAGTGACGTCGCATCCCGATGTTTACTAGGGAGACTATGTTTACAGGGTGGTTTGCCATTGCCCTCCCCAGTCACCTACACTTCTTATAGGGACAGAATTCCCACACACACACTATTGGAAGAAACCTGCAAACCTCATAAGGACAATTCTTTTTCTGACTGCAGTGGCTATCAACAGAAAAGTCTTTCCCCTTTATTACTGCCATGTCAATGTTTCACTGGGGATCTTTGTCCTACACCAGATTATTTTGCATGAGGTCAAATAAAATGAAGCAAATGGAAGAGGAGTGGGGGGCAGAGGCAATAAGCAGTAAGGTGATGAGACTCCCCCCCCCCGCCTTTGCAAGGCTTCAAGAAATATCTGTTGATGAGGATTTAGGTTTAGTAGGTTTATCACCTTCAGAATGGGTGGGAGAAGAGATAGATTAGAAGATCCTTTGGGTCTGTGCCATTTCATAGATTTGTGGTTTGTAGCCATACTAGCTGCAACTTGACACAACAAAGGAGGATTAAAAGCTGCCACTTATCCTTTTATGCCATGAATTCAGGCATGAATTGTACCTCCATTAGTAATTTTCCTGCAGTAATCTTCCTGAGAGGTAATTCTGGGAAACAGACTAAGCCTTGAACTACAGTGAATGGTGCCTCTTGTCTTGGTGATGCACTCCCAGTCAAAATAACCGAGGAGGTAAATTACCTCAGAATGACTTCAGGGAGAGCCAAAGGAAGTATTTATGGCTACACTTAAGACGAACTGTTATATAGGCCCCCATATTGATAGAAGCACTTTAGCAAAACTATGACATAAGATGACCGCTCACCACAGAGTCATCCTGGTAATCATGTGTCAAATCTATGTGCCAATACCACATGGTCTTGATCACAGCTGTCATTGCTGTGTGGAGAGTCTCTACATGATGGGATAGTACATTTACCCAGTACTGCCATTACTTGGAGCCACTGCTACCATATACAAGCATTTCCAGCTTCTCCAAAGCAGTAGATATGAAGTGAGAATCAGCCTCACAGAAAGGCTGAAAGGAGGAACAGAATGCCTTCAAAGTTTTCAGACATTCAATAAGATGTCAGATCTAGGGTTGCCAGCTCTGGGTTGGGAAATACCTGGATCTTTGGGGGATGGAACCTGAGGAGGGTGGGGTTTGAGAGCGCAGGGATCTCAGCCGGGTATAATACTATAGTGTCCATCCTCCAAAGCAGCCATTTTCTCCAGGGGAACTGATCTTGGTCATCTGGAGATCAACTGTAATAGCGGGAGAGCTTCAGGTGCAACCTGGAGATTGGCAATCCTAGTCAGATCTTGTATGAAGTGAACCCACAGCAGTTGATTTAAATGATAGGAGAGATATAATTAAGGAGAACTTACCAACTACCAGCAGTTTAACACTGGGATCAAGCTACCTGGAAAAGTCATGCAATCTCTTAGAAAAGTGAAAACAGCCACTGTCACATAAATGCCCATGCAAACAACTCAGTTGTATCTTCCTGACATATTCAGGCACTCGGGGTGTGCATAACAGAATTGCCAAGCCAAAGATATACAAGGAAATCACTGGTTCGGGTCAGTATAGTGATTACTGGAATGATAATATAAATACAGAGTTGTTGGTATAATGAACCCCCCCTTCGGGGCAATCTAATTTTTGTTGTTGTTTTTCAGTTTGGGTGCCTACCAGCAATGCAGCACTTTCTTGTGTTTTTCTTTAATTCCACTGATTTCCTGGGCAATGGGAATGGCATTTCTCCCTTCCAATTGGAGCCTTGCAAGACAGGATCACAGAATGCTCTGAGCTAAGCATCTTTGGAGACAAGCTGCAGAGAGATGCTCTTTTTCACTCCCTCCTGTATGGGGGCAGTGCCCCTTTTTCTCTGAAAGTAAAATACCTGTAGGCACCTTGTTCAGGGGCCTGTAGAATTGGAACCCTAGGTCCAATTTGCTTGAAACCTGGGTGGTCTGTAGTAGATAGTCAGCACTTACTCCCCAGCTATCTTGGTGTCATTTGATTGACAAACAGCCACTCCAGCCCCCTGACAAATCCCCTATAGGGAATAACAGAAGAACTACTGTTCTTCCTCATTTTGTGAAACAAACAGACAACAACAAGGAAGCATGGCAAATGCACAGTTTTCAGCAGAAAGGTTAAAAACAAATTATTATCAGTCAGTCACTGTATGAGTAGGAAAATGAAATGTATGCAGATGTTATTGATTTTTCAATGTTGTTCGCTGGCACCATCCTCCCCCCCCGCCCCGATAGAAAACAGTGGAAATAATTGTGCTTTTGCTGAGAGGCATCCACTTCAGAAGTCTGTAAAATTAAACCCCTTGGTCCAATTCACTTGAAACCTGGCAGATTACAGGGGGGACTGTTTTCTGAGCAAATCTGTTGCCATTATCTTTATAAACAGCTGCCCCAGACCCTCCAATAAGTTCCCCATTGAAAGGTATGGACCCAAAGCACTGGAACCACATTTCCAGGACTATCATTCACATCGAAAATAACATATAATACTCTAGAGTAGCTGTTTTCTGAAATTTCATTTACAAGTATTAGCAACAACAACAAAAAGGATCAATACCATTGCAGAAGCTCTTGGTTATGATTTTCCCACAAAGGACCAGTATAAAAGATTTTATTTTAGATTAACTTTTATAAATGAAAAGTACCTCATTACTGGGCCTGATCCTACAAACTGTGAACAAAACAGATTTCTCTTCCTTCTGTCTGGAGCCTTCCTGTGCCCTCTCCAAGGACTGCTCCAGAAGACTGAAAGAATCTACAGGGACAGAGTGGGATGTAACACAGAAGGGAAACTGGCAGATCACTCTCCACCTCTTTCCTTGGGCTACCTCTTGCTCCCTTCTTGAAAGAGCAACATATAATTCTGGACAGTTTTCCTGCAGTCTTCAGCCCCAACCTTCCCCCCAGCAGCACCTCACTCTGTTCCTATCCCTATCCTCAGAAGCAATTTTTTTAATGGGAAGTTGTAAGGAGCAGCAGAAGAAAGGGAAAAGGGAAAAAAAACTGATCCAAGAACTCCTTTTGTTCATGGTTTTTAGGATCCAACCTCCTGTAAACGTAGATTGGGGAAAGACATGATTTGCATATTGGACATTCAGTTGCCCTGTTCCACTTTGCTGAGCAATTAGCCATATCTAACCACCTCTAACAGCAATGAAGCTGTTGCTGGGTACATACTGACACCCACTAATTGCAGAGGATAAATGCTTTTTCTTCTTAATACTGAACTAACAAGCATATGTCTTAATGCCAGACTCACATGGAGCTTTAAAGGTCATTCTGTCATTACCAGTAATAGTCTCTCCTGGGCATGTGATTCAGAAGTGAAATCCACAGCACCTTTAACAAGGCTGTGAGTAGTTAAGTGGAAAGGTTCGCCTTTTGCTTGGGCTCTTTCGTTTATGCACAAGGGTATGTTGTAACGGAAACATTCGCAGGAGGGATCTGGCTGTTCACTTTGTCATTAGGAGCACAGAAAAAATAGCCAACATCTCCGCAAAAAAAACTACCACAAGGATAGCATGACAAGAGAAACAGAACGTGTCGATCAGATTCTGAACACTGAGACCTTGCAAGATAATTTCCACTAAAATATACACCTGTACAGTCAACCTGATTTAGAAGAAGACTAACAGCCCATTCCTGAGCTGGTGGTGGCCGGGGACGGTGGGGTTCCACGGCCACCAAAATACCCAAAAAAAAGCCTTTTAGAAGCTTTTTTTTTTTTTTTTTGGTCAAACAGGGCCTTTTCACCCCATTGAAAAAAGCAAAAAAGCTGGTGCAGCCTCACTCCTCTTGCTGCCGGCGTACCCGGAGCAAACAGGGACAGGAGGCTGCCTAATGGCAGCTCCTCCCCCTGGAACACTCCAGGAACGCCTCCTGGGAGCAGAGAGGCCTATTTTTCTTTGTGCAGTGTGCTGCTTCCTATTCCCCGTCTTGGGAGATTCTGGAGCCAACTTGCACCAAACCACAGCATGTTGCACTGTACTTAGGGTTGCCAACCTCCAGGTACTAGCTGGAGATCTCCTGCTATTACAACTGATCTCCAGCCAATAGAGTTCACCTGGAGAAAATGGCCGCTTTGGCAATTGGACTCTATGGCATTGAAGTCCCTCCCCTCTCTAAACCCCGCCCTCCTCAGGCTCCGTCCCAAAAATCTCCAGGTATTTCCCAACCCGGAGCTGGCAACCCTAACTGTACTGCATTGTTTCTTAGAATGGCACTCTCTCATATTTTGTACTTAACTTTGGCATGCGTCTGGTCTAGTGTATTTTTACTGGAACGAATGCAGCTTTCTTTTGAACTAGCTCTTCTTCAGCTGCAGGGGTGGGGTAGTAGGGAATCTTAAAACATGTCTTTAATTCACATTTCCATTCTGCTGCTATGTTTGTGGCCTTCTCCACTTCGCTTGTAAGCCATTTCTCTTTCACTCATCTTGTTTGTGTGCATTTCATTGCCTTCTGTTCTATTTTCATGTCACCCAGTTCATTTATTCCAGTTGCTGCTTTTGATCTCATCGGAACACTTCTTTTTTCATCAGTAAACAGCTATTAATCTTACATTCCCAGTTACTCCCTTTGACTTTTCTCGGTGATCCATAGCTTTGACTGGGACATAAAAATGTAAGGTCCTAACCCAGGGTAGCTATCTTTGAAGTTCCCATAGCATTACCCCTCCCCAAGACTTTGAGTTACTGCCTTTGGCCAAAGTGACAGCTAACACTGCATGGCACAGTTATCTGTGCAGGCCACAATGAAAAATCACAGATAAAAATCTCCCTTGTGCGATGATGATGATGATGATGATGATGACGACGACGATGACGATGATGATGATTCAATTTATAAGCTGACCTTTTCTGGCGTCAATTTGATTATGGGTCAACTTCTTTGTCACTGCTATGGTCAACTGCCATCTTTTGTTTTCTGAAGGTGGATATCTGTCATTTTCAAGGTGACAAACACATATTGTACTGACCTTTTTACACAAGAAGAGCCAAGGGTCATAAAGAATTGTTTTGATGAAAGGCACTGCATACAAATGGCAGATAGCAAAATGTTTCCTAGACCATTGAAAGAAGGGGTTCTGCAAGTTACAGAAGCACCCCCAAAAAGTGTGTACACAAGTCACTCATATGAAAAAGCCTCAAGTGCTTGCAACTAAAATGTGGAGCTCAAATCCTTCATTGGTTATATTAATTGGTTATATTAAAAAACCTTTCTTCGGAGTAACTCAGGATGCAAGGCAAACTATAACTATAGAGAGACAGACAGATAGTCAGGTATAGCCAGACAGATATCTGACCTGGATTGCCCAGGCTAGCCCAATCTGGAAAACTAAGCAGAATCAGCCTTGGTTAGTATTTGGATGGGAGACCACCAAGGAAGTCCAGGGTCACTACTAGGGGTGTGCAAAAAAATTTGGTATCTTTTGGGTTCGGGTATATTGGATTCCTGATATCCCCAAATACCAAATACCAGTATGATATTCAGATTCAGGGTTTTTTCAGGTTTCCCCATTCTTTCCATTGTATATTAATTTTTCTGCTTTGGAGATAGTACAAAAACAGGTAAATTGAGAGAGGCCCAAGAATCCTTTTTCTGGGCCTGTTATCATATTCCCTCTCTACCCCTGTCCAGCCCAGCATAATCCCATCCTACACACATTGATCTTGTCAGACATAAAAGAAGCATGTCCACATATAGCAAACAAATTCAGGTTTGTTCATGTAAAAGAACAAGCCTAGCTTAATCTTGGTCTCACGTACTCCTCCCTCCTTAATGCTCAGAGTTGAGATTGAAAACTTCCTGTGCCAATCAAAATGGGCACCTGAATCACTGGTTTTTATTTCTTCCATGTCATCTGAAATTCCAAGGTATAATCCTGGTTTAGAATTGCAATTTGCAAGTTTAAAAAACACTGCTAAACATTAAAGGGTATGGATGTAACATACAAGCATTTGATATGGATGTAACATACAAGCGTTTGACTTTATGACCCAATCTTGGTTCATGAGTGAGTGACAGGGGTGAAGACAAAGCTCAAGGATAAACCAAATTTACCCTCAGTATACAAACCACAGTTTGTTTGTGATGTCTGAATAAAGTCACTTTATAGCTTTATTATTTTGATATTTTCCCCTGTGGAATCATGGATGATCTAATTAAAGTCAATTTCGTCTGCAACTTCATACTCAATCAAGACAAAAGCAAGATGATTGACAGTGAGAACCTAAACAGAGTTATTCCCATCTAAAAGCACTGAAGTCATTGGATTTAGAAAAGTATAACTCTGCTTAGGACCACCCTCTCAAGAGTTCTTTAGTGACAGCTGAATGCCTCTTTGGAGGAATGCCAGCTTGTTGAAACTTCTGCCACAATCACTGGCACCGTGCAGTCAACTGACTTCTCTTAAACTTGGTTGCAGTTGTTTTTGCTTTGGGTTTGTTTTGGGGTTCATTTAATAAGAAAATCAGGGACAATTTTCCAAAAGTAGTCTTTTCCCAAAAGCAAACGTGAAAAAAAAAGATGGAGCGTTTCATAAAGAAAATTCTTAGCCCAAAAACCCCCTTGCTAAGTAGACATTTATAAGCTTGTTCCAGTTCTTTGGCTCCCATGTGATATGTTTTAGAACTAAATAGGATATTTGGAAACCCAGGAAACAGGAAATAGCAAAACAGAGCTCTTGGTCACTATTTTCTGGGTTTTGGTGGGCTGTGACCCTTTTAGAAGCTGCTGGCGGCTTCCTTGTGGCCTGTCACAGTTGACTTCCCTGTCCCCTCCCTCATCTTTGGCAGCCCATAATGGCTCAGACTACAACAGGCAGCCATCAGGGGCTGGGAATTTCACCAGGTTGTGGCATCCACCTCTTCACCAATCCAGGGACACCCGGTGGATGCAGGAGAGGAGGGATTGCCTCAGACAGTTCAGTGAGCTCTGACTCAAAAAAAAAAGTTTATGCTGGAATAAACTTCATTACTTGTTAAAGTGCCACTAGACTTCTCATTTATTTTGCCATGTAGAATAATAATCACTGCATTATCAGCTGTAGAAATGATCTGCAGCTTAACACATGTGCCCAGAGACCTGACAGCATATTCTGCAGACGAGACCCTCCATGGGGAGGGGCTGTGGCTCAGTGGAAGAGCATCTGCTTGATATGCAGAAGGTCCCAGGTTCCCTCCCCGGCATCTCCAGTTAAAGGAAGCAGGCAAGTAGGTGATGTGAAAGACCTCTGCCTGAGACCCTGGAGAGCCGCTGCCGGTCTGAGTAGACAATACTGTCTTTTATGGACCAAGGGTCTGATTCAATATAAGACAGCTTCATGTGTTCATGTGTTCCTCCGACCCAAATGACATAGCTAAGGCCGGGGGGGGGGGCAGCCAGGCATCCCTTGAGCATGCCTAGATCCAGCGCAACTGAGATTTTTCCCCACAAGGAATGTTTTGTATTGCACTTTAATCATTGTTCATGTTAGATTATGACACCTGTGAGCTCCTTTTGAAGCAAACTGACTACAGAAAAGCAGGGTTAAAATTAAAATAAACGAGCAGCCATGTATCGTTCTGTCAATAACTGAAAGCTCATTGTGCATCGTAGTAAATTCCTATGAGTACAGACTAACTGCTAAGTGTTAGCAAATGAGTCATTCTAGGTAGCTACACCAGAAACCCCAAACTATATGAAGCTTTCGTATAGTGTATCAAGTCATTGGTCTGTACGTTCTACTCTTCTACCAGACTTCCACTCTCTGAAAGTTGCAAAACAGCTCCAGCCATCTCATTAAATGACTCAGAATAACAAATAAGCAACCATAACTTCCATACACTGAATAAATAATGTTTCACACATATATGCCTTGCTACTTTTCAAATGTGTGAAAACGTAGTTGTGATTAATAAAATTAAAATCCTTTTAAAAGTGTTACTGAAAGCATAGTATTTTTATTACGGTATCCTTATCTATTTTCTCAGTCAATGAATAGTAATAGTACAGCTACTACCTTGTATCCACAATTTTTTTGGATGGTAAAAAGGGGTCCTCATACTCAAAAACATTGGGAATCATTGAGATAAACTATACCCATGGAGGCATCTGTTAAGAAACATCAAAAAATAATCTCACCTTCTTTTGTGACATTTGGTTGGATGTCTTCAAATGTCTGTATCTACATTCATAAAATCTAAGTTAGAACAGTAAAGAACATGGAACCAAATGTACATCTAGTGGAATGGTGGAAATCTTCCTATCATTTGATTCATTTCTATACTCCACAACTTAACCTGTTCTCCATCTGTGTGCTGATATCAGAATATTATATTGGAATTTTAACTACCATAAAACATTTCTTACTTTTACCTAATAGGATAGACCTGTCCCTCTTCTACCATGATAACTGGCATTAACATTTATGATTATAACATTAACATTAGCAATCATGAAATGACCAAATGTTAATTGAGAGTTAAGAAGATTTCCTGATTTACCAAGTCTAATAAATGTGAACATGTGACATCCATTCATACCACCATAAATGTTGTAAAATATATAATTCTAGCTGCCATCACAGAACAATTAAAATAATTCAGTTTAGCCCACCAATGTTGCATTTCATGCTAATCCTTGTTTCCGATCTTGTCTTGCTGAAAAAACACTTTTGTCCTTATCTAATGGGTTTCATTTGATATTCCATGAGTACTTCTTTATGGCGTTCTTTCATCATGTTTATTTGAATCCAGCACAGCTCTGCGAAACACATAAAAGGTGCCATTATAAAATAAATACGGGGACATTCTAACAGAGGTCTTATTTAAACAAAGCCGGTACCAATTTATGACAAATGTTTATAGTGTTTATGAGAGAGGTATTAGTTGGCTTAATAAAAAATATCACTAGGCATGATGATTGTCCCAGGAAAGAGGTCACTTTGCCCTAATGCAATTGCAGAAACAAACCAAAATGAAACCCTTCAAATCTGTGCGGGTCATCAGTGATAGTTTCATGGCACTATTCTATGGGGGAGCCAGAAACTACTCAGAAGAACCAATAAACACCAGGACAGCGTAATTCAAAGGTACTCCAGTGTAACATTCTGCTAACTTTGTGCTGGTATTAACCTAATGTCAGAAATGCTGACTAGTAAAAGGGTCCAAAATGAGCCCTTTGAGCTCATTTCCCACCCCTTTTTGCCAGCGTAACATGCTGGGGAAATCAACAAGAGGTAAAAACTTATTCCCCCATACTTGCCTCATGCCATGCTTGTACAGCCATGATGCCACTCAGCACACAAATTAAGCCTGCAGCCCGTAAAAGCTCTACTGAGTGCTATAAAAACACGATTAGATACCCATATCTCAGTGAGTGGGGCCCTAAATTTCCCTACCCCATGTAGAACTCCCGCAGGAGGACTTCAGAGAAAGGGCATTTAGCATAAACAGGAGAGCAAATGTTACAGTTTTTTGCAAATACGGTTCTGCTTAGAACCCTCACAGGCAGTTCACCTCAGGACACAGCCACTGACCTCCATTCCTGCAATTGAGAACGTAAGACCAATGCACACCACCCAGGTAAGCAAGACAAGGAGATCCCCTGCCTGTAATTTAAACTGCTGCAATTTTTTCCCTCTGCACTACAACATGTATCTGATGTATATTCGCTCAATGGTCCTTCCTCACTTAAGTGTGGCTAGCCGTGTGTCCCACATAGGGGGCACAGGGTAAGTCAGCACAGTGCGTAAAACTCCCCCTCCTTTGAAATAATGTTGGCAGAACATCAGTGTCACGTTGGCCCAATGTCATGCTGGTGTAACCCCACGTGCAAGTGGGAGAAACAGGGCACAAACACATTTCTGAGCAACTATTAAGCACTCAAAATAGCATCATTTCTGGCCAAGCTCCCATAATGCCTTTTGCTTTGCAGAATCCAGAGCCTATGGAGCAGCCCAATCAGAAACTGCAGACACAGTTCCAATGAATTAGTAAGTATTGGCCTCATTTATTTATTTAGGATATTTATGTCCTGCCTTTTTAGGTACCTGCTAAAGTCAGCTAATGGAAGAGCAATAAAACAATAAATACATACTTAAATAATAAAACAATAAAACAGCCAATGAAAAGGCAACTAATCACCACTGATAAAACTATCCTGTCTACAGGTATAAAATCAGCAACATACAACAATCTTAGCAACATAAAAGAAGGCCATAAACACATTATTCATACAGATGAAGAATACAGTCCAAGATGGGATAAAATTTCACTTAAACGACTGGATAAACATCTGTTTTACACTGTGGCCTAAATGATAATAAGATAGGTGCCAGGCAGGCTTCAAGGGGGAGGGAATTCCATAAACAGGGTGCCATCCACTGAGACCTTAGCAGGCAGAGGTACAGAGAGCAGGGTCCGGAATTAAGATCTTTACTGGTGAGATGAACACTATGGAAATCCATAGGTCACATCATGTGCAGAGCGCATGAGCCTATGCTCTATTTGTTGCTATTGCTGAACATTTCTCATTATTGTCCATGATCTCTTGTGGCAAGAGACCCCTCCCACATGGGTAGAGGCCAAGGTGGACCCTATACAATGCAATACCACCCATCTGCTGAGCTACAACACAGCCAATATCTGAGCTACAACATGACCAGTGTGCCTCCAGCTTTTCGGTTGTAGGGTTGCCAGCCTGTTGTTCTAGTTTGGCTCTTGGATCACTGCAGGCTGCTTAACATAGAAGAAGAAGAGTTGGTTTTTATATGTCGACTTTCTCTACCACTTAAGCAAGTATCAAACTGGCTTACAATCACCTTCCCTTCCCCACAACAGACACCCTGTGAGGTAGGTGGGGCTGAGAGAGTGTGACTGGCCCAAGCTCACCCAGCTGGCTTTGTGTGTAGGAGTGGGGAAACAAATCCAGTTCACCAGATTAGCCTCCGCCACTCATGTGGAGGAGTGGGGAATCAAACCGAGTTTTCTAGATCAGAGCCCTCTGTTCCAAACCACCACTCTTAACCACTACACCATGCTGACACTCATACTTTTGTTTGGCCACCACAGTTGTACTTATTAAGGGTTTGTGGTGATAGGGTCAGTTGTATCTGTAATTCTGCTGTCAATGCAGCTTTCAAAAATACATTACTACCATAAGAAAGGGTAGCCCATTCATCTGACACACACTCAAAACATAATGTCTGTCGCTGTTCAATAAATGCTTCAATTATTTCACAGCTGTCTCTGTGATTCAATGGGGTTAGGTCGATAGGGTTCTATGTCCAGCCCTTGCTTATTACCATCCTCAGCCCTCTTTAGGATGGGACTCACATTGGGAAGGAGCTAAGAGGGTCCTCCAGGGTCTGCATAGTTTTGCTCTAACTAGGAGAGACAGGTTCCTTGGGGTTCACAATTCTTTTGAACACTAACCGAGTGTGACAAACCATGCAGGAGAGAGGGAGGGAGGGAAGGAGTACAAAGAGCAGCTGGGGTGACTAGCAGCAGGCAGCAGTAATTAATGCAGAGGGAAGATGGCTGCATGAGAAAGCACTAACCAAAAATATTGGCATTTGTGGCAGTCAATCAACATGAGCAGCTCATCCCTAGTTATTGGGTCAGACAGTACAAAATCTCTGCTTTGCCTGTGACTCTTCCAGGGCCTCAAAGCTAGCCTCATCCAGTGCTTGAACTAGGGACACCATTCATCCACATGGAATTACCAGGGGGACAAACAGCCCCCCTGGGCACTTTTTTCTGTTGAAAGCAGTATGGGGTGGAAGGGGGGAAGGCTGAAGTCCCTCCTGTTACCACACCATTCTCTGGAGCTGATCCCCCATCCCCAGGGTTACCAACCGCCAGGTAGTAGCTGGAGATTTCCTGTTATTACAACTGATCTCCAGCCGACAGAGATCCAGTTCACCTGGAGAAAATGGCCGCTTTGGCAAGTAGACTCTATGGCATTGAAGTCCCTCCCCTCCCCAAACCCTGCTGTCCTTAGGCTTCACCCCAAAAACCTCCCGCCAGCAACGAAGAGGAACCTGGCAACCCTACCCATCCCAGGTCAGATGTGAAATTCCACTTGCATTTCACGTATTGTGTAACAAGACCCCCTTGCCATTAAGCACTTTTCAGTACATTCGTAAGTGGAGCTAATGCTTCTAAATCCACTGGCATCAAATCCCTTTCAAACCACTCATGTGTGAGAAATGAGTGTTTCCTTGTCTACTCGCACACATTTTTAAAGGGAAAAGCCAGAACTTATACACCCTTCATGAACTGCTAGAACAATGCTTTACTTAGGACCCATAAAACAGAAATGTGTGACAAGGAAACACTCTCAAAGAGGAAATTAAGTTAGCAGCCAGAAAAAGTAGGGTAATGAGTTCAACAGCGTTGCTTGCTAGCTAATTTTATTGTGGTGAGCTTTAGGCCATTTTCAGTAGTGACATTTATGAGCGACTGTGATATTCATTAATGTCACATTAATCCTAATGCTAAGCCAGCCTGGAAGATTAATTAGGATGCAAAAGTGCTGGTTGGGAAGCTGAAATATGTACCCATTGAATGAATCCATTGCAGCATGGCACAGAAAACAGTGTCCCCAATTGCCAAGGCAACCATATGGGCTCCTTGTCATGATATGTTGTTATGAATGAAACCACTGGAGCACAGGAGTCAAACAGGGAGCGTCTGCCTTGCCAATGTATTGTTATGCTTAGCTAAGATGGTCTCATTTCTCACAGCATGGCAAGAGTAGGAGTGGAATCCTGGTTGTCAGGGCAAAAGAGAAGCCTTCCTGTCTTTCAAAGGGAGAGCACAACAGCTTTGCTTGCTTTCAGTGTGTCACCGCGGCTCAGATTGGCTAGATAACAACATAAGAGTAGCTATCATGTTCAGTATGTGGTCCTTGGCTGGGTGGGATCAGACAATACAGACAAAATAAAATGGCATGACAGAAACACAAGAACATAAGCAAAGCCATGCTGGATCAGACCAAGGCCCTCCAGTCCAGCAGTCGGTTCGCACAGTGGCCAACCAGGTGCCTCTAGAAAGCCCACAAACAAGACAACTGCAGCAGCACCATCCTGCCTGTGTTCCACAGCACCTAATATAATAGGCATCAGAGGAGGGTAAGTTTGAAGGTCCGCCTCCACCAGTATTGTCCAGCCCACCAGTTAAGATCCTCTTCTGAAGCCCTGTTCTCTGTGCCCCCACATGCAAAGGTGAGGTGTGTAGCAACCAGAGACCTTTTTTTCCTGGTGGTGGTGCTTCCTCTTTGGAAAGCCTTCCCCCTTGAGGCTCACCTGGCATCTACCTTACTCTCCTTTATGTGCCAGACCAAAACACTCCTTCTTTCCCAGGCTTTTAATGAAGGAGTTACACCTTTTTAAGTTATTTTCCGATCTGTTTTCCAGCCTGAGGATTGGTTTTCTAGGCTGCTCAGTGTTTTGTTTTATGCTGCTTTGATACCCTAGCTTGTTTCTAATGGCTTCAGATTGCTTTTAATTGCCTATTTTTCATAGCTGCATTTTGATGGTTTGATTTTTATTGTTTTAGTTGTAAGCAGTTCCCGGGAAAGGTGGCATATAAATGTTCCAAACAAACACAGTGGCTGTGAATAGCCATTGAGAAGTTATTCATAAACACCCCTTCATAAAATCCCATCCACAAATGTTATTGGCAGTAAGCTTTTGATGCAAGATTAACTTTGTCCATCGTTATCCCAGAATTTGGAACACATTTAAAATTCCACTGAAGTTACAGCTGGAAAGTCTGGCAGACTCTCTCACTAACTTGTGAAGAGATGTGCTCTTTGTATCCCTTATCTGTTCCCATGCACCACTTTCACTATACAACTGCATATTTTAACAGTAGGAGCCTGGCCTCTTGGGTAAAAGCTGAGGGGGAAATCCTGTGGTAATCTTTGGAAAGAAACAGACATCACATAGGAACATCTATGTATTGAGCTCATTTATAGTCCACCTGGCTTTATAAACTGGAGCCACCAGGTAGTGTATTTGTGAGGCCACCAAACAGATGCCTGGAAGCTTATAAGGGAATTTTTAAAAAAGTCGCAACAGCAACATCCATTTTGAAGACTCTGGTTGCTATGCATATCTGTGTCCTGATTCAGCTGTGCATATAGGTCCTGATTTCAGTTCAGTTCTTGATTATTACAGTCCACAACCAGTACGTACATAAAGGAAACATTAAATACAGAAAGAATAAAATGTATATACAAATGATCTTGATAGACACAGGATAGTCCTAATAGACACCAGTTAAAACTGCGCATATCTGTCAGCAATTTAACACTTTGACATTCTCCTAGGCAAATACTAGTCATTTCCAGGGACTAAACTCTCTGCCACTCTTCAGGATTAAAGGCCCTTCTCAATTTTTCTGTGATTACAGACCTGGGTGCAAAACCGGGCAACTGGTTGTGTCGTTTGGTGATTCTTATCTGATAGAAGATATTCAAGTCTAATTTTGTTGGATCTTCCAGGAAACCTTTCCAGCAACAGTCCAATAGTTTCACTACAAATGTTATTGCGTAAGGTACACTCAAATAACAAGTGCTCGATCGATTCTATTTCTATAGGCCCTGATTTGCTGTTCAAAAGGATGAGAGAGCCTGGGAGACAAAATTCACATTTTGTTCTTCTTCCTCTTCTAACACTGTGTATTAGCTGTGGCACTTTACAGGGCAAATAACTGAGCACCCTGTTCAAGTACTGATATGTGCATGGGATGTGGCTTCCATGTGCCTGTGGATCAAAGTGCCTCACTTGTGGTTCACCTGTGACTTCTGAGTGGCCACCGTGGCAACAGGATGCTCGACCAGATGGATCCTTGGTCTGATCCCTCATAGCTTCTTCTATATTCCCTAACTGGATCAGATGTACCGTACTACCACTACAAGGTGATACCCTGCTATATATATTTTTTAAAATGTATTTCTCAGGGTTAGCTCTTCAATTCATCACTATGAGGGTATTTTCAGAAAATTCCATAGGACCATCCCATAGTCAGGATTTGATCTCAGCAAGGGCTCATTTGAGAAAGGATGGTAAGGCTCATTAAATGACTATGTACGCCAGCATGAATGTGTGGGTCTCTCTCTTCATTGAAGCACAGACATTTATATATGGACGGACCCAGCTATAAATTAATTATCAAAGGGACTATCTGGTGAGACAAGGTCTTCTGTATCTGATCAAAGCATTCCGGATGAAAGTTAGCAAGGCCCTTTTTCTTATATAACCAGACGATATAATACACTAAAGCATGGACAGTCACAGGAGAAAAGTAAGTCTTTCAATATTTGGAATTATATGAGGGGTATAGGAACTTTTTGAAGGTTTTTTTTTAATCAGTGAGTTAACTTTCAGCATTCAAGCAGCCACAAACTTTCACAACTTTGCTGAAAAAGCAAGCCTACAGTTCTTGGATAGGGCCGCAGTCCTATCTGACAGCAGGCTGCAGCACCCGTATTTCTTTAGCACCTCATATGACCACAACTTGTGGCTCATCATGGTAAAGGTGACCCCTGAGCCATGTATGATGGATCACCAGGGCTTCAATATATCCATTTTGGCTTCCTGGTTAGGACTAAAACAAAAAACAAGGGTTGTGAAGCATACATCAGGATACCATGCATGATTGGTAGGTTGTGTTGGGTTTATCACAAGTTCTACAGCCCACTATTAAACTACCACTCAGTCTCAGCATGGGTGTCCTCTCACCCAGGACTGCAGCAGCCCATTCCCATTTTTCTCCATTTCCCTTGCAAGACTCCAATCAGTTCAGCTTTAATAAAGATGAAGGACAGACTGGCATAAGAGTAGCCATTTCTCAACAATGTCTCACGCTCCAAGATTGTTGAAGTAAGTGACCCTGCCTCTGGGATCAGGAAGTAGCAACCCTAGCCATGTGGGCCTAGCCTACTAGAGTGCGTGGGAAAACTCTCCCAGTCACATCTGCCCATTCTTACCATATTATTCCTTTTTCCATTACCCAGAGTTGTCAGAGATGAAGCAACAGAGCAGAGTAATATAAAAGTTGATACGGTTTTCCTTCCCTGCCCCAGGGAACGTTCTGGTAATTGCGGCAACCAACATAACTTAATTTCACTCCCTGAAAATGATCAACTGTGCCCAAAGGCTTGTAAGAATGCCTGGTATAGCTCGGCATCTTTAAGAGTTGCATAGCAGGCAAAATCTCCCTGGTGCATGGCCTCTTACCGTGGCTGTATCACGGGGAAGCTGAGGCTGGTGGAATTCAACTTCCAAAGGTGAGGGAGCCATCTGACATGCTGGTTCTGATCATTCCAATGCCTTCTACTTTCTCTCTTCCCTCCTCCCACCTGGAAAGGGGTTAATTCCCCCCCCCCTACAAAAAGCCCACAGCAGTTTCATGTTTTTGCCCTATGGTTCTTTATAAATGTCACACGTTTGTTTAGCTCCAGATACAATAATGATGTGGATGCATGATTAAACTCAGCCAACTGTCCTTTATGCCACATCTTTTGGAATGAGTCACAGTGACAAATTAATAACACGGCAGACTCAGATCAGACCCGAAGAATTCAAGTTGCCATGTGTGACTCATATCTTGAAGAAGCGCTAGGAAGAAGAAAGGACTGCATAGCTGAAGCATTGTTTACCCAAGAAAAGGTCCTGGAAATATACCACTGATGACTATTTCCCATCCTAGAACAGCATCCTGAAAAATTAAGTAGATAATTTTTCTCTTTTCTTCCTTCTGTCCTAAGTAGGGTAACTTGAATTCTCTCCAATGACAGGCAAAGAGCTGCCAATTCATCTCCTTTAACTCATACAGTAACCTGGTTACCTGTACTTGTTTAATACATTTGGGGAGGCAGTTTTAATTCCCAATGTGTATATACTTAGGTAAATAAATATTTCGAGGAGGTAAAAATTTTACCAGGAACTTTTAATAGCAACGTTTGCATGTCACATTTTGTTAGATGATAGATTTGAAACATTATGTAACATCAAGGATTATAGGAGTAATTTTACTTCCTTCCCCAAATGGGAATTAGGGTGGGGGTACACCATGTGCCCCTGGTGAAATTGAGGTATTACAAGGATTTTTTAAAAAAAGACTTTTTCAAAGGTTCTGTTACAAAGAAAGAAAATGACCAGATACCCATCCAAAGGGCAACTCTAGTAGAATGCAAGCTGATCATTTTAAGGATTAGAGCAAAACAACACATGGATTCCTTGAATATTCTAAAAGTGCTACATAAATGCTAAACATGACCTATTATTCAAGGCTTGAAGACACACATACAAAGCTCACCACTGCCCGGTTTCTGCCGACACAGTAGCCAGGGGGCTGGGAGTCCTTGTTTAACCAACAAGGAAAGTTGACTGGGCAAGAACCAGGGAGCTACAGAGGGAGCAGTGGAGCTGTCCAGCCTCGTTCTGGGTAGGAAGCAGCATCTGGCCAAGATTGCGGAATGATGATGCAGCCAAGGAGCTGTCCAGGCTGTCATCCCATCCTTTATAAAGAATATGCACAAACCTGGCGGACGGCTGGAATGACACTTGCCCCTGGCTTCTCCCTCCTTCCTGCTCACGCAAAGAATCCCCATTTAAAACTATCTCCCATAACATACCCATAACATACAAATAACCCATAACATAACATACCACAGTTACCCATAACATACAAATGCAAAGTGTGCAAGCTAACCTGCAGTTAGGTTTGCCTGCATACATTGGGATTCTAAACCAGTGGCTTCAGTGAACTCAGAAGGTTATAAGTCTGCTTAGGATGCCACCATCCATCTTTGGTCCAATGCCTAATCCTGAATGAAAGCAAATCAGAGGCAACTGCAAAGGAACCGTTGGAACACTCTTGCACAGAACAAGACTTTTGCAGGATCTGGAAAGCTGTTTATTTATCACGGTTAAACATGTAAAATATGAGTTGCAAATTCCCCGGTTCACATCTCTATCTGGTCATGGAGGCCTTCAGCAAGTTATTTTGTCTCTGCTTCAGCAATTACTGATGTCAGCCTTGTTAAAAAAAATGTATTTATTTTTGGAAAAGTGTATCGGCTTGTTTCACCTGCATAGTTGTGAAACTCTTGCCTGGAAACACTGCCCTCTGGAAGGAGGTGCTTCTTACAGGGGAGGCAGGGTGCCTGGCAACAGGGCAGGGGAAGGAGAAAAAAGACTCCGAGAAGGAGACGCAGCTAGACGAGAAGCGGAGGTGTTTTTTTCCTCCTGATGTTGTGGTGAATTTAAGAAGAAGCTCCTGAGAAAAACAGACGGGGAGGCAGAGAAAGGCAGCTGGCGGAAGAGCGGCCATCTTCTGGGACTTCTGCTGTGATTGTGAGGAAAAGTGGCTTCTCTCAGTGACTGTGAGGAGAACGTAACCTGTCTGCAGTTTGTGAGTCAGGACCCAGAGACTAAAGAGACTTCCTTTTCTTTTCACACTGACTTTGGGATTGATTCATATAACTTTTATTCACACTGTTTTGTTTCGAACTCCCACTCTGACTTTATTGTCACCCCCCCCAATAAATTGTTTCCCTCCCCTTTGAGATTTTGAATGGAGCATCTAAAAATCCTATGGTCAGTAACTTAGCCCTTTTACAACTAAAGGGGTCACACTGAGATAATGTATATGAGAAAAAGTGCTTCATGAATACAACGTATTATTATAGCGTTAACCAATAATGACTAATCCCATTCAACACTAATGGATTTCTTTCAAAGCCAGTATGAACCAACAGCTTGGCAAGTTGCTGTTCTATATACAACATGCACAAAATCAGGTAGCCTCTGCTTTGAGCACATTTGAAATATGCCTTGGTAGCTAACTGAAATAAAATGTTGTATTTTATTAGGAGTTGTGTTTCTATATTCTTTACAATTTGTAAGTAGGCCTGATGATAGGATTGCAAGTTCTAAAGCAAAGCCAATCCCATAGTTCACTGGAAAAGAGAAGCAGAAATGACTTTCCCAGACACATTTATTGTACATGAGTCAAATCTTTTCATTATATAAAGCTAACCGCTGGGAACATTTTTTTCAATATTAACATCATTTTCAAAGATTTCTTCTAATATGAGCCAAAGGTATGTCGCTCAGTCTAAACATCTTGCAATACCTTTGCATTTTCAATAATAACCAAAGCCCAGGAGATCTCCTTCTAACCAAATACATGCAATTGATCTTAGGGAAGAAGAACAGTGAGACTGTGACTGGGGCTTAGGTGATACAAATGAAATTGTGCCCAGATGCTTGAGGAAAGGTTTCAGCAATTGTACTGCAAAAAATAAGGATTGCCAACATACATAGATTTCCCCCCACAAGGGTTGTTTTCATTAAACATTTCCATTAAATTCCAAAATAGCAGCTCTGAATAGCAATTCTGAAGAGTGAGACTGATTACATGGACCAAATCCATTAAAATTATTACATCTGAAGTCAGGTAATGTGATGGGAAAGTTTGTACCTGGGATTGTCCATTCATACTTGTGTGTGTGTGTAAAGTGCCGTCAAGTCGCAGCCGACTTATGGCGACCCGTTTTGGGGTTTTCATGGCAAGAGACTAACAGAGGTGGTTTGCCAGTGCCTTCCTCTGCACAGCAACCCTGGTATTCCTTGGTGGTCTCCCATCCAAATACTAACCAGGGCTGACCCTGCTTAGCTTCTGAGATCTGATGAGATCAGGCTAGCCTGGGCCATCCAGGTCAGGGCATACATACAAGACAACATTTGATATGACAATCAGTGGGTTGGACTGGGCAGTCTACTCATGCAAAGACTGCAGATCTTCCCCAATTGCCCCTTTCCCCAGAAGTCCTTTCCAATCTTGGGAAAGTTGATTCTTGGAGTCATCGGACCAGCATGGAGGTTGGTGGTCTGCAGTGAAGACAGGGAAGGGTGTGAAATCTTTCCCTCCTTCCCTCTTACTTTAGCACACCTGTGCTGATGGATGGGACAGGACAGGTGATTTTGCCTCCTTCCCTCTATGCTCTGCAGCCACCGCCCCCCAACCTTCATGGCTGTGCCTTTCACTAATGGATTGCTGGATCCACCCCATGTGGAGGAAACGTCCCTGAATAAAAAGCCTAAGTGGGTATGCAAGTCCCCATTGTTTTGGATTTTTACTATGCCAAATTATTTGACTGAAAGTTGGTGTAAAAAGGTAAAGGTCCCCTGTGCAAGCACCGGGTCATTCCTGACCCATGGGGTGACATCACATCCCGATGTTTCCTAGGAAGACTTTGTTTATGGGGTGGTTTGCCAGTGCCTTCCCCAGTTGGTGTAGTGAGGTGGTAAAAGGGCTGAAATCCGAGTAAAGTAGATTTCAGTTCAAACCTCATCTCTACCATGAACTCACTAAGATGGACTTGAGCAAACCACTCTCTCTGTCTCTAACTCCTGCCCCCCTCTGCAATATGGGGATAATAACTAGTCTTGCCTAGCTTAGAGGAGTGTTCCTAGAAATCAAACAAGATTGTGTATATTTCTTTGAACTCTTGAAAGCACTATATGAATGCTAACTCTCATTATTATCATTCATATTTACTCCAGATAATTTCTGAGCCTACTCCAAGATTCTTTGTCAAATGATGTAATGACCCGACTGTACCACTAATCTGACAACTATCCATTTATTCACACATTGTACTTCCTGTTTTATGCACGTGTTGATCCAGAACTATCCCCTTATCCCCTTATAAATTTACTTAAGCATGTTTCAAGAGGGACTTGGTGAAAGATTTTTGAAAGATCAGAGGTAGAAACTGCATTGGAGCACCCCTAGCTACAACTGAGATATTCAAAGAAGTCTAAAAGATTTCTCTTTGGAGACCGCATGCTCATTTATTTCTGTCAGCAAGACTTGTTCTTCCCTAAATGCTTAACAGTTCTAGCACTGATAAAATGATGCTTCCTATCAATTTACTTGTATTGTTTAGAAGCCTGTGCCAAGATTTCTCATTTCATTCGGCTTGAAGATTTGTAATTTCAGGGGTCCCTCTTGAATTCTCTCTAAAAATAAAATCGATATTATATTGACGACCTCTGGTGTAGGGGAAGCCGATATTAGTGATCGTTTACATTTTTTCGAGTTAGCAGATCAACAGTTTTACATGTAAATGTTTTTTTAAATTCTTGGAGGAGTGCAATGAAATTTTATGGAGGCCGGGAGGCCGGGAGGCCCAGATCGATTTAAAGGGGCCCCCGCACGCCTTCAGGGGAGTCCCCCTGCCTCAGTTGAATTCATTATTATGAGCTGAACAATATTAAAATATTACATTTCAGTGAATTAAAAATGCAATGGAAACAAGGAAAGACTCTAAGAACATTTTGTCATATGTGTCTTGCATACTGATCCGTATGTGCTTCTCATCACTGAAGCATCTTACAACCGATGCTAAAACCCTAACTTATTCAAACATCTGGATGTGACAGCTTACTGGACATCTGCTATTCATATATTTCCTCTAGCATTATGACCGCTGACTGATATCATCAGACCTGAAATGTTGCCTTCAGGGATTTTTGAGGGTTTGGGTCCACAACAAATGATATGGGATTATTAATTTGAAGGCAGGGGGGTGCTGACAGCTACTTTGGGTTGTAATTGTTAATGCTGAATGCTTTAAAATACTGAGTTCACCTGATTCCAGTAAAAAGCTTTTCAGTCCAATGATTCTGGACACACACATAATTCATTTCAAACCTTGCAGCTTTGTGTTAACTTGAAACCAGCATGTGTTTCTTTTTTAAAAAGAAATCCGTAGCTTGAAAGATGACCCTGAAATTTCTGGGTTCATTGATATTTGTGGGAAATGCGAGTTTTCTAAAATCGGGCACTCTTTACACTGCGCCGTGTCCCTGCGGTGCACCAGATCAAAGCTCAAGCCAGCTCTTCGACTGGCAAAAAAGCAGTGCATCTGGGTAGTTTTTTTTAAAAATGTCAAAGCAGTTGGAAACACACATGCTTCCCCCCCCCCCAGGAATAATTGCATGTGGTCTGAACATATCAGATGGGGAGGGGCCTGCATCTCATTTAAATATCTTTCCTACCTACCAAGCAATTTAATCTAAAAAAGCGATAAGCAATATGGGAATTATCTGGAATCTTCGTTCGTTTTATTACTAAACTTTTGTAAATTGGCTTGAGACTGACTGCCTGATTGGGTGGTCAGAACTTTGCCCTGCTGTGCCCCAACTTCCAAGGCAATACTCAAACCACAATAGGTTCCTTTCTGAGTTATGGAGGGAGCATAAGATAGCACTCATTACTCAGTTGTGAGTAAAAAGAAGAGGCTCTTTAAAGCCATCATCAGAGGTGCTGGAACTGAAGCACAGGTTTGGGTCCTAGGACTTGTGCTAGCAGGTTGCACTAGATGCATCTTAAGCATTGCACTTTAACCATATGGGGTATGGATGCACGGCCACCTTACTATAACATCCTTCATAAATGTGGAGAAGTGGGGAGGGCCCGTGGCTCAGTGGTACATCATCTGCTTAGCATGCAGAAGGGTTCAATCCCTGGCATCTCCAGTTAAAGGAACCAGGCAAGTACGTGATGTGAAAGACCCCTGCCTGAGACCCTGGAGAGCCACTGCCAGTCTGAGTAGACAATACTGGCTTTGATGGACCAATGGTCTGATTCAGTATAAGGCAGCTTCATGTGTTCAAGGCAGGGAGTTCTGAAAAAGCAAGTTTGGTTATTCATGGGAAAAGAATACCCCAGGGTTTTGTCTTCAGTTTCCCAGCACTTTCAACATTGTCTAATTAAGGTGGTGATCAATGCCAACAGTCAGTTTGCTATTTGGCTAGCAACCCTAAAGCAAGTATTGTTAGCCAAATTGCTCGGTTACGAATATTTATATGGGGGAATTAGCAAATCAATAACCGGCAATGGGCATAACTGCAGGATCTAAGCCTGTGTATACCAAAGTCCATTCTGTGGTTCAAAGAATAAGGCAGAAGCAATGGAGTTAAAATTAAAAGGTGTTTACTTGATTATATGTTCACACACAAACAAAACAGGTTTTTACAAAACACACACAGAGAGCCTAGAGAATAAAAAGGTGGTAGAGACATTTGCCCATGTGGCAGATTTCCCTGTGAAGAGGGGCAATACTGTACCTGGTCCTGTAGGGGGGGCATCCAAGGCTCTGTGCAGCAGAGAGGAATAAAAAGGGGGCAGGGGGGGGTCCCCTGCATGTTCGAGCATCGCTGCCCACTCCGACAGAATGACAGCGAGTACGGGAGGGAGAGAGCTAGCTTATGGCTCAAACCTACCCCAGTTATACTCTTTTGGGGCTGGGGGATGATGGGCTTACCCCCTCGTGGTTCCCATGGCAAACAAAGGCAGACAATGGCGTTAACGATAGGCTACTAGGGTGTGGCAATGGGTGACTTAGACAAACTAACTAGAACCTATGGGCTTTGCGCAATTCCAGGAGACCCAGGAGAAGACCGTTGATGGGTTTATTGAGTTGACACAAAGGCATGAACAGCTGCGTCCGGGGTGAATCACTTCCTGGTTGCCTGAGGTGCGATCTCTTGGTGCTGATACCTCGGGGGCTTCCGATGGATCGTTAGTCATGCAGATGGAGGGGGGGGGCTGGCTACGTGTCTAGTTGTTCCTTGCGAAATGGCATCTGCTGGATACTGGGACGGGATTGCAGGAAAATGGATTCCCTCTGGCTCACTCAGTGGGGTTGTCCTGCCTGTGGATCCTTGGTGCCTGTCTCATGGGGTTAAGCATGAGTCTTTCTATTTGCGTCTAGGGCTTGCTGCATGTCTGGAATGGTGGTGACACATATTGTTGTGGTGGCCAAGTAACACAGTTCAGGAGAGGGCCACTGTCAGGCTTCAGTATCAATTAATTCTGCCTAGGCCTGTGAATGGCCAGCATACATAAAGACAGGCAACTATTCACAGGCTTTACAAAATATATTTGTTACAATATGAGGCCTCCTTCAACCCTTAAACTTCTAGGTATGGATGTTCACCAGTGCCAGATTCCAGATTTGGTATGTATGTATTTATGTAGACAGATAGACAGACAGACAGATACCCCACTTTTCTCTCCATTGAGAATCCAAGGTGGCTTGTAATATCATTCCCCTTTCTCCATTTTTCCTCAGAACAAAAACCCTGTGAGTTAGGTTAGGGTGAGAGAGACTGACTGCTCCAAGGTTTCCCAAGAAGCTTCCATGTCAAAGTGGAGATTCAAACCTGGGCCTCCCAGATCCCAGTCTGATACTGTAAACACTACACCATGCTGGCCCCTGAATTGTGGAATTCAAAACTGTGATCTTTCGGATTCAGAATTTCAAAATATTTGCAATTGCTTTACAGGAAACACCCAGTTCCACAGAAGTCATACAAGATGGAGAAGCCAAGAGAAGCCAAGGATGCATTTCCGTGCACCAGACCCCGCTCATCATACCTTGATTGCAATCATTGCATTGGGGGTGCAAATCCAAGTATGTGGCACAATTAGGGTTGCCATCTCCATGGTGGGAAATACCTAGAGATTTTGGGGGTGGGGTCTGAGGAGGGCATAGTTTGGGGAGGGGAAGGACTTCATTGCCATAGAGTCCAAAGCCCAAAGCGGCCATTTTCTCCAGGGGAGCTGATTTCTATCGCCTGCAGATTGGTTGTAATAGCAGGAGATCTCCAGCTACCACCTGGAGGTTGAGCAGACAAAGGTTAGCGTGCTGTAAGATAGTTAGCAAACTGAGACAGCAATAAAATTGTCAAACATATAAATGAAATTATTATAGTGGTATTAATTTATCATATCCACTATGTCAAACATAGAAAGCACATATCAACATATATCAGTATTGATATTATGTGCACAACGCTGTGATATTAATTCCATGTACAAACTTAATATCTGCAAAATCAGCGTTACAAATACAGTCCTTTCAAAGGTGCAAAATGCTTCCTTTTGTTCAAGAGGTTCACTTCATGTTACAACAGAAGTCCGGTAACCATTCTGTTTCGGCTTGTGGAAGCCTTCCTCAGGGACCACTAAATAACAAAACAATTCATACAGTATGTACAACAAAAAGGCATAAATGAAAAGATACAAACAAAATAGCAAATATTATACTTACACGCTAGCTGCTTCTAACTTGCTTGCGTGTTGACAAAGTAGCTATGGCAGTGTAACAAATTTAAACACTACAGTCACATGTGATACTAAAAAGCACAAGGTACAGAATTTAAAGACACAGTACAACATTATGTATTAGTCTATAGATAGCATGCTAGATCCAGCGAAGTATTTAATCCTTTGGGATATAGAGTCTCAAAGAGATGTATATATTTAGACTCTTGACGCCTTAATATTAAGTCCACGTCAGATCTGTCATATTTATGTGTGTTATTGAAACGCCAAAGTACAAAAAATGAAAGCTCTTCATCAGTGTGATTTCTGTCCAAAAAATGCTGAGTTAGAGGTGCTTCTAATACATGATTTCTAACCCTAGATCTATGCTCACTAATACGATATTTAATCTGTCTCTGCATTTTACCAATATACCAATATTGGCATGTGCAAATAATTGCATGAATGAGGCATCGTGAGTCACAGTTATTGAAACTGTTGATGACAAAGTTACGACCTGTTACTCCCCGTTTAACTTGATGTTAGGGTCTTGATCATTTATCCATAGGGGAAACTCCTCAAAATTCTGAGAGTCATGCTAGCTAGAAAGACATTGTCCACATATCTAACATAAAGAGAAATATTTCCACTGAAAGGGTTGTTATTCAAGATATGCGCATGCTCAAAGGCCACCATATAGATATTGGTGATTGATGGAGTGCATGCGCTGCCCATCGCAACGCCATGTGTTTGTAAATAAAAATCCTCATCGTAGTGTGACTGTAGTGTTTAAATTTGTTACACTGCCATAGCTACTTTGCCAACGCGCAAGCAAGTTAGAAACAGCTAGTGTGTAAGTATATTTGCTATTTTGTTTGTATCTTTTCATTTATGCCTTTTTGTCGTACATACTGTATGAATTGTTTTGTTATTTAGTGGTCCCTGAGGAAGGCTTCCACAAGCCAAAACAGAATGGTTACCGGACTTCTGTTGTAACATGAAGTGAACCTCTTGAACAAAAGGAAGCATTTTGCACCTTTGAAAGGACTGTATTTGTAACGCTGATTTTGCAGATATTAAGTTTGTACATGGAATTAATATCACAGCGTTGTGCACATAATATCAATACTGATATATGTTGATATGTGCTTTCTATGTTTGACATAGTGGATATGATAAATTAATACCACTATAATAATTTCATTTATATGTTTGACAATTTTATTGCTGTCTCAGTTTGCTAACCACCTGGAGGTTAGCAACCCTAGGCACAATGGAAGAGTAGGCCAACTCTATATGCCCCTTGTAAACAGCTCTGCTCAAGGTCTCTTTCACTAAATGGCTGTCCTCGATTCTGAATACACTGGAAGCTAGCCTATCTACAGTCCTCCAGAACAGCATTAGCCTTCCCATCTCCATTGATGCTGAGCACTCTGTCCTTTGAGTGCAGGATTGGACTGGAACACATCATGCTAACCAGTGGCTTGACTAACACACTGCATTATTTCTTATGTCATAATTGATGCATTTGATTTTTCCCTTTGACTTTCAAAACAGCCATCGCTGCCTCTTTAGAGAAACAGAGCTAAGCTAAGATAATCACATTACCCTGCAAATGGCTTCAGCAGTTTTGTTTTCTCTTTCTCTTCGTGGTCTTGTTCCTCAAGAAATCAGTGACAAAAACTCATTATTCAATTTGGGGCACTCGGCTTTTTATTTTATTTTTCAAATTTGATTTTGTATTTTCAAGGATCAAAGCGGACTCACTACAAACATGACATTCTAAATTACAGTCCCAAACCCATTAAATCCAATGGCATCAAGCCAGAAGCTGTTCCCTTGAACAATCGCAACTCATTTCAGTGGAGCTCAACGTTCTTGCAAGTTTGCATACAATATATTATTTTTTTTAGACGTGTTACCGGCTAGTCGCACAGACACCTCCTATCAAACCTATCACTTTCAGCCAAAAACTAGCTCAAAGACAATCTTTTAATTAACTTGGGTTATGAATGTATGGCACAGTTAAGTACATCCATAGAATTCTAGCTGACCCAGAGCAGAGACCCAGTGTTTTATAGTGTTTAGAGTCTCACACTAAGATTTGAGGGCCCTGGATTCAAACCTCCACTCTGCCATGAAGTTCACTGGGTGACCTTGGGCTAATTATCCTTCTTCAGCATAGGAGAATACAGGATTGTTGTGAAGAAAGGTAAAAAAAAAAAGCAAGGAATCCTAAACTTCTTGGAGGAAAGATGGGATAAAAATATGAGGACATGAACACGCACATTTTATGCATGGCTGTTTCACTCGCTGTCACCCATCCAACGACTTTGGGTCTTTGTGTTGATTATGCATGCCATTTCCAACCATAAGAGGTAGCCTCATTCTCCCCCTGTGTTTCCCCACATTTTGCCCACATTTTCAGAGACCTGTTTTATCTCGAATTTAAAAACACGGGCAAAATGCGGGAAAACACAGGGGGAGAGCAAGGTGACCTCTGACGGTTGGTAATGGCATGCATAATCAACACAAAAGACCTGAAGTCATTGGAGGGGTGACGGTGAGTGAAACAGCCATGCATTTAAAAAAAATCACAGACAACCATTTTTTCACACATCTGTACAAAAATCGTCATCACAATATGGCAGTATCCTTATCCCATTGCAGAGTGATACAGACAACTCAGATACCCTTGGGTGATGGAAAGAAGTGGAGGAAGCAGTTTCATGCCCTTTCCCTTCTCCCTGCAGTCCCCTAACCCACATGACTATTACTCCACATAAGTCCCACAGCCCCAGGAATCAACTTTCCAGATGTTGGATGGGACTGCTAGAAGTTGGGAAAGCCGGGAAGACCCATGATATTTTTGCTACAGTATCCAAGTCCAGAATGATGTATATACAAACATTTATGCTCATACTATATCACCACTTGAGATCTAAAGGGCTGTGGAAATTTCAGTAAAGTTCAACTGCAAGCGATTATGATGATGATGTACAAATGGCAGAAAACTGGGCAGGCACTCAGATATACTCAACAATGTCAACAAGTAATGTGGAACCCTAAAATGTTCTATGTCCATAGTGGGTGTCCTCTCTATGACTGAAATCCATGGGACAACTAAAGTGGTTCAACCTTGAGGGACCAGGGAATCAAAGCACAAGAGTGGTACAAATGTTAACACCAACCTTCCAGCTTTACATCAAAGATCCAAACCAGGAGTGCAGGAAGTCTGTATGCAAACTAACACTAGCATTGGAAACTAAGTATTTCTTATCTCTCATTTATAGTTATTGTGTGTAGATTGCACTACAACCCCCATCCACCCCCCAAATACTCGGTTTCTGTATTCTGTTCTCCAGCCTCTTTTTCCTGATACCATTTTTCCTCCATCAGTACCAAATCGTCTTCCTTTGCCTTTCACCCTGTTGAACTT
Source organism: Euleptes europaea (assembly GCF_029931775.1). Lineage (NCBI taxonomy): Eukaryota > Metazoa > Chordata > Lepidosauria > Squamata > Sphaerodactylidae > Euleptes > Euleptes europaea. Next base: position 51,369,751 of record NC_079312.1, read on the forward strand.
GTTTTGAATATACCCAGCTGTTTCAATTAACAGCTATACTGAGCTTGCTCAACCTCCCAGCAACATTTACATCAGCTGCTTTGCAGGCACTGTCAAGGATGCCTGTTAGGGGCCATGTAAGGTATCTTGGAAATGGAAATCAGAATTCTGTTTACTTTCCTTGTTTGTGGAAAGGGCAGGGTAGTATGCAAGGATTGGCCAATTCCTGGTAACAAGGACTTGTGCAAAAGAAACCACAGAACAGCTGAAGCGTATTTTCTTCTAGGAATTCATTTCAAAAGCCTCTTTTGCAAATCCTGATGCTGCATGTTCCAGAAATCCATTCAAATATCACCAAGTATTTGACAGTATTTCATAGCTGGCAAGTGTTTGATGGATTTGCAGGAGCATTTGCAAAAAAGCCAGCATGGTGTAGTCGTTAAGAGCGGTGGACTCTAATCTGGAGAACCAGGTTTGATTCCCCACTCCTCCACATGAGCAGCAGGATCTAATCTGGTGAACTGGGTTTGTTTCCCCACTCCTCCACATGAAGCCTGCTAGGTGACTTTGGGCCAGTCACAGTTCTCTCCGAACTCTCTCAGCCTCACCTACCTCACAAGGTGTCTGTGATAGGGAGAGGAAGGGAAGGTGACTGTAAGTCAGTTTGAGACTCCTAAAAGGTAAAGAAAATTGAGGTATAAAAACCAACTCTTCTTCTTCATTTCAGCTTCTTTCTAGTTTCCACTCTGACACAGACAGCCACACTGTTAGTTAACTGAACGCCTTATCCCCAAATCCCAACACAACACGAGCATAACATGGTTGCAATCCCAGCAGCAAAACTGAGAGCACAATAATAGCTGGAGGCACAGTACTGATGTAGCAACCCTGACAGGTCTTCAGAAGATACCGCTGGTAACTTCCCTGCAACACACCAATCACCAGGTCACTCACTAATGCCTTGCGATCAACCTTGACTGGAAGCCACTTGGCAATGGCATCAAAAGCAACCAATGGCACTGACTGCACTGCTGTGGTTCCTGATGCCATCTCACTTCCGACCCCACTCCTCCATGCTCACAACACACAAGTGGGTTTGTTAGGAAGAGTTTCCCCCATAAGTACTACGTTGGTGGAGCAGGCAGGAAACCAACCTGTAGCCACAGTCCTGAACTTCGTTGAATCCCTTCACAATACAAACAGAGACGACATGCTCAGAAACATCCTTATGCCAGGCAAATAAATAATGCGGGAAGAAGTCTTTTCCATCCAATCAGCTCCATTACACAGTGTGTAGCAGAGAAATGCACGTGCATCTTGGAAGAAAAAGTCAGATCCCGCTCTTGGAACAATGCACCCACCAAAGCTATTATCAGCCACGACATCACAGCTGCTAGGGCCACAAATTGTATGTGAAAAATAACAAATAATAAGTTAATAAAGCTATTATCAGAACAGTTCACAAACCCCAGTGATGTTGATGATGCCAGAGAGAGACAGCAACAATTTTGTGCAAGGGCTACACGGACACGAAAGGACAGAAGCCACAATAAGATGTATCTGACAAAGGGAGCTTTGACTCTCAAAAGCTTATACCCCCAAAATCTTGTTGGTCTCTAAGGTTAGGGCTGAGGGGAGGGAGCTGAGGGGAGCTGAGGGGAGACGTGATAGAGGTCTATAAAATTATGCATGGTTTGGAGAGAGTGGACAGGGAGAAGCTTTTCTCCCTCTCCCATAATACTAGAACGCGGGGTCATCTGCTGAAGCTGGAGGGCGAGAGATTCAAAACAGATAAAAGAACGTATTTTTTTTGCAGAACGCTTAGTTAAATTGTGGAACTCCCTGCCCCAGGATGTGGTGATGGCTGCCAGCTTGGAAGGCTTTAAGAGTAAGGTTGCTAACTGCCAGGTAGTAGCAGGGGATTTTCTGCTAATTCAACTGATCTCCAGCCGATAGAGATCAGATCACCTGGAGAAAAATGGCCACTTTGGCAATCGAACTCTATGGCATTGAAGTCCCTCCCCTCCCCAAACCCCGCCCTCCTCAGGCTTCGTCCCAAAAATCTCCCGCCGGTGGCGAAGAGGGATCTGGAAACCCTATTTAAGAGGGGAGTGGACATATTCATGGAGGAAAGGGGTATTCATGGCTACTAGTTAAAATGGATACTAGTCATGGTGCATACCTATTCTCTCTAGGATCAGAGGAGCATGCCTATTATCTTGGGTGCTGTGGAACACAGGCAGGATGGTGCTGCTGCACTTGTCTTGTTTGTGAGCTTCCTAGAGGCACCTGGTTGGCCACTGTGTGAGCAGACTGCTGGACTTGATGGGCCTTGGTCTGATCCAGCAGGGCTTTTCTTATGTTCCTATGTTCTAAGGTGTTACTGGACTCAAATCTAGTCACAATAAGATGATTACTGTGATTGTGGGGGCTAGAGAACTACAACAACATAGACCTTCTTTGCAGGCAGGGGTTCTTGGAACCACCACAGGCATCATAGAATCATAGAGTTGGAAGGGACCACCAGGGTCATCTAGTCCAACCCCCTGCACAATGCAGGGAATTAACAACTACCTCCCCCCACATCCCCAGTGACCCCAACCCTCCCCCCGCCATGCAGGATCCCACAATCAAAGCACTCCTGACAGATGGCCATCTAGCCTCTGCTTAAAGACCTCCAAAGACGGGGACTCCACCACCCTCCGAGGCAGCACATTCCACCGTCGAACAGCCCTCACCGTCAGAAAGTTCTTCCCAATGTTTAGGTGGAATCGTTTTTCTATTTGTTTAAATCCATTACTCCGTGTCCTAGTCTCTGGAGCAACAGAGAACAAGCTAGTTCCCCCATCAACATGACATCCCTTCAAATATTTAAACATGGCTATCCCTCAACCTTCTCTTGTCCAAACTAAACAATCCCAACTCCCTAACTCTCTCCTCATAAGGCATGGATTCCAGACCTTTGACCATTCTGGTAGCCCTCCTCTGGGCACGCTCAAGATAAAGATTTCCTCTGGGTCCCCACTTACACTGCTAAGAGCCTACCTAAACAGTATATGAACAAATCAAATAGATTGCCCAGGTCTGAGGACCCCTCATTGCTCTTAACCCCCACACCTTTTCAGCAGCCCTGTATTCTGAGACTTCAGGGTGATGATGAAGAAGAAGAGTTGGTTTTTATATGCTGACTTTCTTTACCACTTCAGGAAGAATCGATCAAACCGGCTTACAATCACCTTCCCTTCCCCGCCCCACAACAGACACCCTGTGAGGTAGGTGAGGCTGAGAGAGTGTGACTAGCCCAATGTCACCCAGCTGGCTTCATGTATAGGAGTGGGGAAACCAACCTAATTCACCAGATTAGCCTCCACCGCTCATGTGGAGGAGTGGGGAATCAAACTCGGTTCTGCAGCTCAGAGTCCACCGCTCCAAACCAATGCTCTTAAACACTACACCATGCTGTAGTGGTTGTTCCTCTCTGTAGTGGTAGATCTGTGCTGTAGTGGTAGATCCTCTCTCTACCAGCAGATTAACTCAGGTACAGGATGTGGCAAGATGCTAAAATATGTAGCAATTATTGCAAAAGCTTTGGGTTAAATATGAAAGAAAGCAGGTATTTGACATAGCTCTTGTTTGTGTTAAAAATGAAGAGCGGCCTGAAGAACACACAAATGCACCACTGATATAAACAAGATGGCAATCCCTCCATTGTAATCATTTCCCCACACACAGTAAAAAAAGATTGAATTTGGCGAAGGATGCTTTGCTAGTTGCACAAGACTCCTAACATCGGGGTGAATTATTTGGTATAGTGAGAAAAGAATATATCTAATATCTGTAGATGGACATAACCTCCAGGATAATAAAATGCAAACTATTTTTTTCTGTTTGCAAAATTGAATCTCAGCACCCATCAGGGGCACTAAATGGACACAACAAATCAACTGAGTGTTCTGATCTCGCGTGCATTTAAGCATTCCCTCCTCCCACCATTTTTCAGCAAAGAAATTGCATGACAGAAATGGAAACCAGGCCAGTTCCAGTAGCAACGAAATGACAATTTACAAATTCCACCATAACGTTTCAGAGACTTGCCACAACAAGGTCTGGAATGATGGATTCCTTGTGTAATTGCCTGCTGCACGAGGCTCAGTAGGAATCATTACATAACGTGAAGCGGGAAGCGAATGTTTCTTATTGAAATATATGTGCATAATAATTGCACAAAATAACGTGCCTGATAGTTGGTGGGGCTTTAAACTATTTTCTCAGCAAGATCAGCTAGCTAGATTTTTTTCTCCCCTAACAAAATATGTTTCATTTCATACGTGCTTACTTGTGCAAATATTTCTATTGATCATTTGAGGAATTCTCATCTGAGTGAAGGTGAAAGGCACCTTTCATTACAGTGTACATTTTCTCTTGCAAACTAGGAGATGTATAAGTAGGGTTGCCAGGGCCCTCTTCGCCATTGGCAGGAGGTTTTTGGGGCAGAGCCTGAGGAAGGCGGGGTTTGAGGAGGGGAGGGACTTCAATGCCATAGAGTCCAATTGCCAAAGTGGCCATTTTCTCCAGGTGAATTGATCTCTATCGGCTGGAGATCAGTTATAATAGCAGGAAAACTCCAGCTAGTGCATGAAGGTTGGCAACCCTAAGTATAAGAGACAGCCTAAACTCTTTGTAACCATGAATCCAGATTAAAATTTTATGCATTGCAACAAAATTATACATGAATGCATGAAATTGCCTCATACCAAGTCAGATCATTGGTCTATCAAGTTCAGTATGGTCTATTTTGACTGGTGGCAGCTCTCTGGGATCTCATGTGACCCACAGAGCAAAAGCCCCTCCCTTCAACTAGTTAATTCCAAATATTACCACTCTCCTATATCCAACAGAGCCCAATACATAAAAACAAAGGTACAGCAGCAGATTGCCCTTCTCTAAATATTACTGGTGTTTACATATAGCACTTTTAGTTCCAGTAAGATTTCTATTATCATTTTCTATTTTGTTCTTCAGGTAGATTTATCCAATTCGGTAGCCAAATTATATCACATGACCTGGGGGTTCCACTGTTTGGGATCAGAGCAGGTTTATAAAATTTTTAAATAGATGAATATAATTTCTGATGAGGCAAACAGCTAAGCTCAGACATAAAATATTAGAAGTCAGCTTTGAACACAATATTTTCAAAAGAAATCCCAATCGTTTCCTCAAAGAATTATCTAAAAAATAATGAGTCAACCTGTAAATTGAATCTGTAAGTGGCCCTTCCCCGTTTGAAGAACTATTTATTGTGAATAATTTCCCCATCTCTTCCAATGAATTGCATTACCTATTTAATAATGCAAAAGCAGCTTTTCAGAGACAAATGCCAGATGCTCAGTTAGGCAGCCTAGATAAGAGCACGTTTCACTGATGGAATATTACTTACAGGAGAGTTGCCAGGTGTTGTTATATCTGGAGATAAGCTTCATTTGTTATAAGAAACCCCAAGAACAGTAAACAGCAATCTTGTCAAAATGGAGGTGCTACTGGCAAGAGGAAGGATGGATTCATGAATTAAAGTGTCTTCTCTTATGGATTGCCCCAAAGGAACAGGTTCATAGCCTGTGAATTCTGCTGGACCCAGAGATAAGCTGCTGCTGGTGGTGGTGGCTGCGGCGGCGGCTGGGAGATGATTTCACCAGCTTCAGCTGTGCCGCCTTTCTGGAGGGGGGGGATCTTGCTACTGTGGTGCATGCCCTGGAAACATCTAGATCAGAGAACTGCAATGTGCTTCGTGTGGGGCTGCCCTTGGAGATTGTTCAGAAGCTACAACTGGTAGAGAATGTGGCAACCATAATTCTGACTAAAGTGGGTCATAGACCATTCCAGTGTTTTCCCACCTATAAAAGGTAAGGGTCCCCTGTGCAAGCACTGGGTCATTCCTGATCCATGGGGTGACGCCACATCCCGACGTTTCCTAGGCAGACTTAGTTTATGGGGTGGTTTGCCAGTGCCTTCCCCAGTCATCTTCCCTTTACCCCCAGCAAGTTGGGTACTCATTTTACCGACCTTGGAAGGATGGAAGGCTGAGTCAACCTTGAGCTGGCTACCTGAAACTAACTTCCGTCGGGATCGAACTCAGGTCGTGAGCAGAGCTTGGACTGCAGTACTGCAGCTTAACACTCTGCGCCACGGGGCTCCTTTTCCCACCTATACTGGTTCCCAATATGCTTCCAGGCCCAATTCAAGCCTTACATGGCTTGGGGCCAGCATAACGTAAGGACTGCCTACAGCCATATGAACCTACTCAACACTACCATCATTGGCAGAGGCCCCGCTTTTGGTGCCTCCGCCATCTGAGGATAGACAGGTGACAACCTGAAAAGGCTTTCTTAGTTGTAGCACCAGAATTATGGCATTTCTGTTTTCTTTGGCTTTTCCTCAGTAGGGTTGCCAGGGAAGTATATTTATCCATCAGAGGGGCGAAATCTGAGAGATAGCAGCTGCGTGTCGCAAGGAACAACCAGCGTTTCTCAAAAGGAAGAGAGAGCTGGAGATATTTATACCCAAACTGTATCCTGGGGCTCTGTGACTTCACCGGAGACCAAACATTACCGGTGGACAAAGGCTTAATTGCTCTTTGATTAGTTTAGAAGTTTGGGTAAGAAAAGGACAGGAGGTGGGAACAATACCCAGGTTCTTTTTGATTAAGTTCTGTTATAGATTTCCAGATGAGGAAGATGTCTTTGGGAGAGTTTCCCAGGCAAGAAGAGATGAGTCAGTGGGGTTATGGCTATAACTGATTTGCAACTTGATGGTCTTAGCTGGATATCTAGATAAGAAGAGGAAGAATTCCAGGTTCCCTGAATGGAGCTTAATTATTATGGAGTTTTGCTATCCGCTACCAGGTGGCTTCAAGGAAGTGTTAACACGTATGCTAAGGAGGCTGTTTCCTTCTCTTTGTTCTCCAGGTTGCACCTGGCATAGGCCTAGGGGAGGCAGGCACACAAGCCTGAACTTGCCCGGTCAGCTCTGGAGTTTGTCACAAGGAGGGCTACCAGAAAACTTCCATTTTGTCGGTCTACACAGCAGCACCCTGCTCCTGAGCTGGAGATGACTGGATCTACAGAATCCAGACCATCCCATGGGGCACAGCTAAGGTTACAGACCTCAAGGTAGGGCCTGGAGTTCTCCAGACTACACAGATCAGTTCCCCTGGAGGAAATGGCAGCTTTGGAGGGCAGATTCTATGGTATCACATCACTGCTGAGCTCTCTCCCCTCCCTAGGCTCCACCCTCAAACCCTCAGGAATTTCCCAAACCAGAGCTGGCACACCTAACCACAACTGAAAGCCAGCAGCCAACTTGCTTAGCCTTGAAATAAATATTGGAAGTGGAAATGTTGGCACCAGTGACATCAGGAAATTTAGTGGTGAGGTACCCTATCATGATTCATGCACCCTTATTTCATGATAACAACAGAACCCTAGAATTGGCAATGTATTGCTCCACCAGCTTGGTGTAGTGGTTAAGAGTGGCGGTTTGGAGTGGTGGACTTTAACCTGGAGAACCAGGTTTGATTTCCCACCCCTCCACATGAGCGGTAGATGCTAATCTGGTGAACTGGATTTATTTCCCTGGTCCTACACATGAGGCCAGCTGGGTGACCTTGCGCTAGTCACATCTCTGTTAGAGCTCTCTCAGCCCCACCTACCTCACAGGGTATCTGTTGTGGGGAGGGGAAAGGAAGGTGATTGTAAGCCAGTTTGATTCTTCCTTAAGTGGCAGGAAAAGTCGGCATATAAAAACCAACTCTTCTTCTTCTTTCTTTATTCTCCTTGCTTGCTTGCTTTCCCTTTGCCCCCTCTCCCTGGCCACTTGTATGGAACAATTTGCTCAGCTCTTTCTGTTCTCAGAATAAATCCCACGTCCAGATAGCTAATCCCCCTGTTTTGTAATGCTGCGTGACTCCTCTTTAACAAACCTTGTTTCTGATTTTTCAGCTGTATTTCGGTTCTCAGTATTTCTTCCCATTTTGTGGTAACGGTTCATCACTTTATCTCAGGTCCTTATCACTGATGTATAGATCATTCTCTGGTGTATACAGTCAGTATTAAAATCCACGTCAGTAGCTCCCCAGGCAAGGGAGAACAAGGTTATGTCCTTACATAAGGCTATTTTGGTGTAGACTCCAATAGTAAAGTGGGCCATAGAGACAGGTCTAATATACATGTGACTAGGACCACACATGGTAACAGAACTATTGCAAAACAATGAGTTCTGTTTTTGAGTTTTCCAGAGCCGGATGTTAAAGTACAAAAACCAAAACTGGGGCGGAGGGGGGCACAGAGGAGGGATGTTGGAAATGCTCTAAGTACACACTTGACAGAGTCTTAACATGGAATACAGGATGTGGTGCAGACATTAATTGCATTAGTTTATGCTCAGTGCAAAACATGTTTCCAAGTTACACCAAAGACTGCTGGGACAAAGTAGGAGAGAAAAATGGTGTCTTCCTTTTGAATATAAAAAAAATCAATAGTTAATCAAATGTTTCTCCAGCACTAACAGCACACACAGGGCCCTATTAAGGTGGACAGCAAAAGAAAACACGTATTAGTCCTTATAGTCACAATCCTGGGGATTAATTTAAGGCATTGCATTAAGTAAAGAATCAGTAGGAACCAAATTGGGTAACACTACCTAGTGATTGGAGGGAAGCAACTCCCCACCCCCATTCCACTCCCATTAAGCAAACTCGTTTGAAGATCATGTCCTTGGAACATCCCTCTCTTTGATAGCTAAATTCAATATTTCCTAAAACAGAGGAATATTCTAGGTAGCCATATTAATTTATAAAATAATTCCAAATACAAAATAAGTGATCAAATTTAGATAGTTTGCATTCTCAGAAACTGTTTCTACACATCTGGGGCATTTTTCAGGTTTGCAGAAAGATCTGTCTTGCCTGTTCACAGCTCCAATCAAAGGATTTAAGTATCTTCAGATTAGGCCGACGACTATTACAATGTAAGATGATATTCAAATCATATCCCCACTCTGCCATGAAGCTTATTGGGTGACCTTGAGCCTGTCACCCACTCACTCTCCCAGCCTAGCTTACCTCACAGGATTGTTAGTATAACGATAAAGAGAAGAGGGAAGACTCAAGTATGCTGTCCAGAGCTTCTTAGTAAAAAGGTGGGAAACAAATATAATTAATTAGATTTCCCTTTGCATTCGAGAGAACTATTTGGATTTGAACATGTATCTCAAGCATGTTTTTGTGTGGGAGCAACATGTTGATTTCATTTTGATGAACAAGTCAAGAACTACAAGCCTGCAAGCACTCCAAACTCACCTGAGCTGCTCTTCCTCCCATATTTTGTCAGGTATTCCATGCTCAACTCAGCAGCCAAGGTAATCAACTATCAGCAGTGAAGCAGATTGTTGAAGTGGTCACAACAGTACTGAGGATTCCTGAGTATAGAAGAATTATCATTCTCTGTACCTCTGTTACACTCTGGAACTGACTCCCCATTTATCAGTCAGTCACATGTTCTTAGAATCAGTGAAGATGTCCCTGTTGGTAGGAGTAATGTACATTGTGAAGCTCAAACATTGCCAAAATTCCCTACTCTGGGTCAAAGAGCAAAACCAAGGTATCTCCTGCTTTAGCAGAAAATTACAATAATTCCTGCAATACATTGACACTCATCAAGTTTCTTCACAATTCCTGTCTCATTTATCCTCACAGCCACCCAGTGAGATAGGATGATCTAAGAAAGTAACATGCTTAATGTTGCATGGTATACTTCTTGATTAAGAGAAAAGGTGAAGAAAGGTAATCAAAATGTGACTTCAAGATTTGAAAATTGAATGTTTTACATGTGTCAGTTTCTTGATAATTTGATTTTTATCAGGTAAAAATATCAAGTCTCACATTATCTAATAGCTGGTGGTTTGCATTCCATCATTTGCATCTCAACTATTCACTGATGTGCGGTATTCTAGCATTTCAGTTATCAGTCACTATGTTTGACAGCAACAATATTGTATGGTTGCTGACAAATACTCTAGTAACAAATACCGTTGTTATGTGAGGATACATGTGTACTTTTGAATACTGAGGTAAATCTATAATACAGGTTGAGTATCCCTTATCTGAACTTCTTGGGACTAGAAGTGGTCCATATTTTGGATATTTCCATATTTTGAAATACTTTGGAATTTTTGCATATACATAAATGAGATATGTTGCAGATGGAATCCAAGTCTAAACATGATATTCATTTATATTTTATATATGTTTTACATATACTTTATACAATAGCCTGAATATAATTTTAAACAATATTTTAAATAATTTTGTGTACACTGAATCATCAGTGGCACTGCTGAGTGCCTGTGAGTAATCCCTGCATGTCGGCTCGAAAGGTCCGGTTTTCAGATCAGTCCGGATATCGGATGTCCAGATAAGGGATACTCAACCTGTAGTGAAATGATGTGCGTGTCTCCCCATCTATCTGTCTGTCCATCCATGGCAGGCATAACTCAGCAGAAAATAAAGCCAGGAGTCTCAAAATTGGCCATCAGCTGCAGGATGACGACGAGAGGTGCACGGCCAAAAATGAAAGGAATCTGAACATTGTAGTCCGGGTTATCTCCAGAACATCCCTCCTGTGCTATCTGTGATGGAAGCTAGGAAGTTCGAGGCAACATAAACAGGGAGGTTGGAGAATACCCGCTCTTTTAAATAAACTCCCTTTACGTTCCCTGTGTATTTCCTTAATCACAGTTGCCCTGGCAACCACTGAAACTCTTCAATACACCTGTTTTTACAGACTTCTAAGATCGACGTCTTCCTGCAAGGGGAACTGAAGCCTCAACTACAGCTACATAGATGGAGAAGGTATGCTTTTTGAGTGGTTTGTAAAGGAAACTAAAAAGAAGGGCCTAAGAAGGGCCTATAAATGCCCCGTAGGGCAGAGTGTTAAGCTGCAGTACTGCAGTCCAAGCTCTGCTCACAACCTGAGTTCGATCCCAACGGAAGTTGGTTTCAGGTAGCCGGCTCAAGGTTGACTCAGCCTTCCATCCTTCTGAGGTCGGTAAAATGAGTACCCAGCTTGCTGGGGGTAAAGGGAAGATGACTGGGGAAGGCACTGGCAAACCACCCCGTAAACAAAGTCTGCCTAGTAAATGTCGGGATGTGACATCACCCCATGGGTCAGGAATGACCGGGTGGTTGCACAGGGGACCTTTACCTTTTAAAGAAGGGCCTAAGGCATACACGTTTTCCTACAGCTGTTAAATATGACAACTGCTGACCAACCAACCTGCAACATTGGTAGAGAAACAGCAAAAGCTACAATTTTACTAAACTCATAATATATAGGATGGGTGTACCATGTCTCCCAACCCTGTTGCAGAAGCTTTAGACTGCACATTGCAGGATGTGTGAAACAATACTGAATTATGGGAGGAGTCACCGTTGTATTGGCTGGGGACTTCTGACAAGTGCTGATGAGTTGCAGGCCTGCATCAAATCATCATACGGCTGGAGAAGTGTCCAAAACTGCTGCCTGAGGGGAAAGTATGTGGGTACAGTTTACTGATTGCTTAACAAAAAGAATAAGAATCCAAATGATGCATGGCGTTCAATTCAGGAGGTCTAATTGATTTAAGAACTAGTTATTTGTTTATAAAAAAAATGTATTGAAAATACTTATCATTATTGGAGTGGGGAGTGGGGAAATAGAGCCAAACACCCCTGTTGGGGTTAGCCCACGGAGTATGCAGGGGTAATGCCCCTATAAAATAATACCGATTGGTGAGGGGAGCAAGCAGGGGGCAGGCCCCTAGTACTGAATATTCAAACATATGGAAAATGGGTTAGTCTTATGGGTAGGGTTGCCAGGTCCCTCTTCGCCACCGGCAGGAGGTTTTGGGGGCAGAGCCTGAGGAGGGCGGGGTTTGGGGAGGGGAGGGACTTCAATGCCATAGAGTCCAATTGCCAAAAGTGGGCATTTTCTCCAGGTGAACTGATCTCTATTGGCTGGAGATCAGTTGTAATAGCAGGAGATCTCCAGCTAGTACCTGGAGGTTGGCAGCCCTACTAATGGGTTAATCTAAAAGTAGAAGCCAGCGTGGTGTAGTGGTTAAGAGCGATGGACTCTAATCTAGAGAACCGGGTTTGATTCCTCACTCCACATGAAGCCTGCCGGGTGACCTTGGGCCAGTCACAGTTCTCTCAGAACTCTCTCTGTTCATGCAGAGGCAGGCAATGGCAAACCACCTCTGAAAGTCTCTTGCCTTGAAAACCCTATGGGGTCGCCATAAATCAGCTGTGACATGACAGCACGCACACACACACACAGAGAAGGTGATGACAGTCACCAATCTTGAAGCAGCCATTTCAAACCCCTGTGACTTGAGAGGCTGCAGTGGGGCAGAGGAAGGGGATGAAATCACTTCCCTATTGTTTCCAGCTTTTCCACTTCGAGGCCAGAGGAATGCAAACAACCCATCTCTGTCTGATAACTCCCAAAGTTTGCACAGGTCACCGAGATGAAGTCCAGAGCTCTGCAATCTTTGATTCACCTTGGCATAGCAGTGCCCTGGTTCTCCTGGCAGCTTTGGTCCCACATGCCCTCATGGCATAACAGGTTGCTGAGACAGATAGAGAGGCCAACAGTCGGAGCAGGGATTTTAATTTGCCTCTTCCATATTCTCAACTCCTCTACTAAACTGCAGTGGCACCTCAATTACTTGAGGGAACACATCAAACAATGCCCAGAGTTAAGTGACATGTAGCATTTATATGAACTGAGAGATGGTATTGGACTTTCTAAAGTGAAAACCATTAGTCATCCTGCAATTTTGTGCCACTTCTTTAGAGAACTGGCACTGCCAATTAAGGAACCACGCTTTCCTTTCTTCCGTTTCTGATAGCTTTGATTGGGGTCACCACAGAATCAGATTACTATTGGATAACTTTTAGCAATCGCAATCAAAACACCTGTAGTATTTAAAGCACTCAGCAGCATTATTAGGTACAAAAACTAAAATCTGGATGTTTTTAGATAAACAAAAACCTGGGCAGACATGGACTGGTGAGCTTGCTGTCCTCGTTTGACCCAGTTTGGTCATTTCCTCCCCACAGACACACACATACACACACCATGGTCAATCTGTCAGCCAGAAACCAGGAAGCCACTGTCGAAGGCTTTCACGGTCAGAGTTCATTGGTTCTTGTAGGTTATCCGGGCTGTGTGACCGTGGTCTTGGTATTTTCTTTCCTGACGTTTCGCCAGCAGCTGTGGCAGGCATCTTCAGAGGAGTAACACTGAAGGACAGTGTCCAGACACAGTGTCCTCTGAAGATGCCTGCCACAGCTGCTGGCGAAACGTCAGGAAAGAAAATACCAAGACCACGGTTACACAGCCCGGATAACCTACAAGAACCAGGAAGCCACTGCTCCTCAGTTTTTTGTTCTTCAAAACAGAACTTGAATAAAACTTCATGCAGAACAGGTTCACCTTCGTTATAATGTTCTGCCACCGAGCCGTTTGCTCAGTGGGGTATTAGAGGTGCTCTCCAACTGTTACAGCAGACTTCTACTTTGCCAGTACACTGCTGTCATATAGTCCTGCTGAATGGCATAGAACTCTTTGCATTTCTGTGCCAGGAAGCAGCTGCCATCTACTCAGTATCTCTCAGTTTTATCAGAAGACTGCTTCAAGGTAAGGGGGAAGGGCAAGAACATAAAAACATAAGCCATGCAGGATCAGACCAAGGCCCATCAAGTCCAGAGACTGTTCACACAGTGGCCAACCAGGTGCCTCTGGGAAGCCCACAAGCAAGACAACTGCAGCAGCATTGTCCTGCCTGTGTTCCACAGCACCTAATATAATAAGCATGTTCCTCCGGCACTGTGGAAAATAGGTATGCATCATGACTGCTATTCATTTTGACTAGCAGCCATGGATAGCCCTCTCCTCCATGAACATGTCCACTGCCCTCTTAGAGCCTTCCAAGTTTGCAGCCATCACCACATCCTGGGGCAGGGAGTTCCACAATCCAACTATGTGTTGTGTGAATAAAGACTTCCTTTTATCTGGTTTGAATATCTCACCCTCCATCTTCAGATGATGACCCCACATCCTAGTATTATGAGAGAGGGAGAAAAGCTGCTCCCTGTCCACTCTCTCCATACCATGCATAATTTTATAGACCTCTACCATATCTCCCCTTAACCACTTTCTTTCTAAGCTAAACAGCCCTAAGCGTTTTAACCACTCTTCATGGGGCAGTGGCTCTAGCCCCCTGATCATTTTGGTTGCTCTTTTCTGCACCTTATTGAGCTCTTCACTATCCTTTTTTAGGCGTGGTGACCAGAACTGGATGCAGTATTCCAAATGTGGTCTCACCATATGACAGCCATAGTTTTATTCTCTATTCCTTGTCTAATTATGGCTAGCATGGAATTTCCCTTTTTCACAGCAGCCTCAGTAAATACAATGGAAGTCTAGATATTGTGGAGATGACTCTTAGAACAGAGTAAATTGTCATTTACTTAGTGCAGGAATAAAGAAGAATTGGAATCCAGACATCTAAGGTCCATACATCCCACACAATATCCATCACTCAATACTGTCTCTTCAGACATGCCTTTGAACGTATTGCAATATTAGAATCGTTTTTTTAAATAGAGCTTACAGATCCACAAATCCAACCATTTGGAGGAAAAATATTGCACATTTTTAGAAGTTCAGCATTTTTGTCATGCATTGCTGGGGAAGAAAACAATCCCACAGATACAATATGATTCATTATGTTGCATTGGGGCCTTCAGGCTATCAAGACCTATCTTCATAAGTCTTGGAAATACAGAATCAATTTTCACTTACGGTAATTTGCCCAAAAGTATGACATGTGTTTACATGACTTACCACCCCTGTTGACTTTGGCAAGATTTAATCTGTATTTCCATAACCGCTCTAGGAGAGAAATCTGCCAATTTTAGAATACTATGTCTAAACAAAAACATCTCAGAGTTAGTCCTTGCCTTTTAAATTTTGCACAGTTTACAACAGATCAAGCCTTAAAAGTGTGGGATACTCAATATACTTAACCAGATCCAGGATATAAATGGCCATCAATCTGTAAGGCATATTCTAAGACAAACAGATCGAGTAACAAAGGACTGAAGGAACTTTTCTGTTTTGCATGCAAAAAAATCTTAAGATATATGCTTACTTACCAATAAAGACCTGGATTTTTTTTTTTAAATCATTAGGTGTTCTTACCCAATTATTCTCCATATGAAGTTTTAAATGTTGAATTGCAAATGAAAGCTGTAAACAAGCTCACTGAGCAGAAAATGTCTGTGTTATAACAATATAAAAAGGAACATAAGAAAGGCCCTGCTGGATCAGACCAAAGGCCCATCAAGTCCAGCAGTCTGCAGGTGCCTCTAGGAAGCCCTAGGAAGTTGAATTCAAGAAACATTTGGTCTCCCCCACCATACAGATCAAATATGCATGCTAATTTTTAAATAATAATTTTCTATTGAACTCGGGGAGGGGAGCTTAAAGCAGGTGTCTTGTAGCACATTTTATCCCAGTATAAATTTCTGTAGACTAGAGCACACTTCTTCAGATGCAGTCGTGGAGTTTGCAAAAGCTTGTGCCAGAATAAAATGCCATTAGTGTTTAAGGTGCCGCAAGACTCCTCTTTCTTTCGGCTGCTACAAAGTAACCTTGCTATCCCTCAGGAAGAAAAAATAATATACCTTTATTCACAAGCCATTTAAAATCTGTTTGCCCTGCCCCGGGTCGCTCCTGGCCTCGCCTCTCAGCCCCGGCATGCTGGCCGGGAAAATGCCTTTCCGGCCCGCCCTCCTGTCGGGGATGGCTGTCGGGGGGCCCGTCGCTCACCCCTCCCTGCTCAGCCCGGCATCGCAGCTTGGCTCCATCCACGCTGCGCTCCCGCCGCGCCACCTGTTCCCCGGGCTCAGAGGTAAGTGGGGCACAGGGCCCGTCAGTGTCCGCCCGGGGGAGTCCTGGGTCGGGTCTTGAGGGAAGGTAGGAAGGAGCCCAGGCGGCGGTGAGGAGGAGGAGGTCTTGGATTTGCCACTCAGATGCACATTTTCCCCATCCAGATTCTCAAAACTCTGCATGGAGGTTATTGGCCATTTGTGAATGGGAGGTTTTGCATTGGATTTGCCACTCAGATGCACATTTTCACCATCCAGATTCTCAAAACTCTGCATGGAGGTTATTGGCCATTTATGAATGGGAGGTTTTGACTTGGATTTGCCACTCAGATGCACAACTCAACAATAAGCCCCCCTGCAGAGTTTTGAGAATGTAGATGGGGAAAATGTAGTGTTTGTCAGTCATTGTCATGATTTAATTTTATGGATGCCTTACTTACTTTTTTCCCTCCTCAGAGACCATGTCTACCCACTGGCTTTCTTGGTGGTAGACCTGGACTCCGAGGAGGGGGAAAATGTCCCCCTTCAGAGGCCAGGTCTACCAATTGGCTTCTATGGGCCTCTGGAGGTCAGGTCTACTGCCAAGAAAGCCAATGGGTAGACCTGGCCTCCCAATGGGACTCAGCCGGAGGCCAGGTCTACCAATAGCCTTTTATAGCTGTAGACCAGGCCTCCAGACGAGGACTCCGGATGGGGAGGGGGAAATGGCAGGGACTTACAATTTAATTTTTATCAATAAAAAAGATCATTATTAAGTATGATATCAAGTTTTATTCAGTGTACCTATAGTTTAATTAAGACTTAAAACTTTAATTAAAGTTCATTAAGTTAATAAACAGTGTACCTACCTATATAGTTTAAGTTTAAGAAATTTGGCTCTCAAAAGAAATCTCAATCGTTGTACTGTTGATATTTGGCTCTTTTGACTAATGAGTTTGCCGACCCCTGATTTTGGGCAATCTGCAACAGGTCTGACTTGCCCTCTCCTTTTATGATATTCATGTTGTCACAGTGCTCATTTGTACGAGCCAGGAAAACATATAGAACATGCAAGACTATTTTGAGAACTCTATTCCATATATTTGAAGCAATATCGGATATTAAAAATATTCCAGAGCTTCATTTTACACTGTTTGATATTGATCTGTTTATGAATACTGTTCCATTTCCTATTGCAGAGATGTTCTGAAAATCTTCCATCTGAATCTGTTTTCATATATTGTACAACTTTTATTTTTAAAATATTGGCAGAAATGGACTGTTTTTCTAACAACTGTTGGTTTTCACCTGACTTAAAGATTGAGTTACCACTGGTAATATGTCAGAAATCTCTACCGCGTAAAACAATGAGTGAAGGGTGAAATTTCTGCCACTCAACTTAGAATCAGCTGGGTATTATAAGCTTTCTCAATGAGCTTTCACAAAAAGCTTGGCTGCTTTCTGAGAGTTTTCTTCTGGATCATAATGTTGTTACAGGTGACCCATTGTATTACCAGATTGCCTCCTGGGAATTGTCGTGTGACTCACCTGTCATGTACCCTGCCCACAGCAGAACCAGGGTAGATTGTTTCTTGAAAATGCAACTGCCCCCCAACACATACATCTGGGGACAAGAGAAGACTTGAGATATAGGTGGGCAAGAATAACCACAAAACATGTTTGCAGCAATCGGCAAAGAGAATTGGCCTACATTAAAAAAATCTACTTATAAACCATAGATACAGGGTGCTTAGTAATCACCAGACTAATGCATTGGCATTTTTAAAAAAAACTTATTTGCATATACTTACAAAGCAGCTAGCTTTGAACACTTGGTTTGTTAAATGCTGACTGCCCATGAACCAAATCCAATTTAACATTTCAATGCACAGAACAGCTTCTGGGGGAAACTGCACAAATTTTAGTAAAGTAGGGCATTACCACCTGTGTCACATAGAGTTTAGGGTGTCAGACTAGGATTTAGGAGATTTAGGTTTAGATCCCCATTCTACCATGAAGTTTGCTGGGTGACCTTGGGCCTATCACTTTCTCTCAGCCTAAACTATCTCACAGGGTTGTTATGAGTGGTAAAATAGAGAGAGAATGATGTACACTTTGTTGAGCCGGGGGTGGGAGGGCAGGATAAAAATTGGTTAAATAAATGAATAAACAACCCAAAACAAGTTAATGAACTTATGCAGTAATGGCAAATTGAGGCACAATTGCTTTAAACAAATTCTTGTCTTTCATTTTCACAAGAACTCTAAAACTCATTGGGATAACAATCTTGTCCTATGACTTTCCCAAAGGCTTCCCATAAGCTTCATGACTCTGCATCTCACACCCAAAAGGAGCCCTGTGCACCATTTTACACTAGGGCTGCAACACAATGAGGGGCAGAAATGTGAATGTTGTGAAGGGTAGGGTTGCTATGTTCCTCTTTGCCGCCAGCGGGAGGTTTTTGGGGCGGAGCCTGAGGAGGGTGGGGTTTTGGGAGGGGAGGAACTTCAATTGCCAAAGCAGCCATTTTCTCCAGTGGAACTGATCTCTGTCAGCTGGAGATCAATTGTAATAGCAGGAGATCTCCAGCTAGTACCAGGAGACTGGCAACCCTAGTGAAGGATGAACAACTAATTATGGTTTGTTTGAAAATAAAATGTATGGAAAGTTGTTAGGACCAGTCAGCAATATGGAAACTAGGAACTACTGCTTTTAAGGAATTTGCCAGCGTGGTGTAGTGGTTAAGAGCGGTGGACTCTAATCTGGAGAACTGGGTTTGATTCTCCACTCCTCCACATGGGCAGTGGACTCTAATCTGGAGAACCAGGTTCAATTCTGATGTGTATTTTAAATGATGTGACCTGCCCTGAGCCTGGCCTTGGCCAGGGAAGAGATTGAAATAAATAAATAAATAAATTCTCCACTCCTCCACATTAAGCCTGCTGAGTGACCTTGGGCCAGTCACAATTCTGTCAGAGTTCTCTCAGCCCCACCTACCTCACAAGGTGCCTGATGTGGGGGGGGGGGGAGATAATTGTAAGCCGCTTTGAGACTCCTTAAAGGTATAGAAAAAGCGGGGTATAAGAACCAAGTCTTCTTCTAAATGGGAATATTGCTGCCTCTTTAGTAAAGTGTTAACTTTCTCACCCTCCTCCCGAAAATGGAGTGTTTTAGTCATAAGACCAAGAATGTGCTGAACACTGTTAAAAATTATACCAAGCTGAGCTTGCACACGCCCAGTGGCTGTGTACATTTTAAAGGCTAGTGTAAGTTCTATTTAACATCTATCTTCAAAGAAAGAAAATGGTGGGTAATCCATTATTTGGCCACAGTAGTATACAATTTGTCAACAACATAATTCAAATTAACCTTGGCTCTAGAAATAGTGGAGCTATCACAGGGGTCACACATTTCAAGAAGCATTGCAAACTAATTAAATAACTATGCCTATGAGGCCAAGGCAATTCACAAAGCAGTTACTGGCATAGATCCAACTATTTACATTTTTTCAAGGCTAGGAAGCATACAAGTACCATTAGACAAGAGGATGAATTTTACAGAAAGCAATACATATATAAAATTTATACAAAAAACAATGAAAACATGATTCACTGTATTTCTTTTTTCCTCCTAAACATACACAGTTAGATCCTATCACATCTGTGCGGAAGGGGTTTGTGGAGCTCTCTTCTGCTTTCCCCTTCCTGTAGCAGCACGCTGTGTGAATAAAAAAGCCTATGATGAGGATCAGGGAATTCTTCTGTAGAAAATGCCATGTGGCACAGGTATGGCATGAGGAAGAGGGAATTAAGTGAAACTGGGCCTTGGTGGCCATGCTCATTATACTAGTCCAAGAGCAATGGGGCTCAGTTTGTAGAGCATCTGCTTGGCATGTGGAAGGTCCCAGTTTCAATCCCCAGCATCTCCACTTAAAGGGACTAGGCATGTAGGTGATGTGAAAGACCTCTACCTGAGACCCTGGAGAGCCACTGCCAGTCTGAGTAGACAATACTGACTTTGATGGACCAAGCATCTGATTCAGTATAAGGCAGTTTTATGTGTTCATGTGACAATTTGCCCAATTCCTCTTCCTCATTGTGGCTTGTGTGCCACATGGCAACTTCTTTAGAAAGGTCTGTTCTCTACAGGATCAGATGAGCATGACTATTGCATTAGGTGCTGTGGAACACAGGCAGGACAATGCTGCTGCAGTTGTCTTGTTTGTGGGCTTCCTAGAGACACCAGGTTGGCCACTGTGTGAACAGACTGTGGGACTTGATGGACCTTGGTCTGATCCAGCATGGCCTTTCTTATGTTGTTATGTCTCTGATTCCCAGAAGAGGTTTTCCCGGAGTGTATAGGGGGCTGCTGTGGAAATAGGAAAGATCTGCTTCTATGAATTCCTTGTGGACAGTATGATCCAGCACAAGGGCCAGTGGATAGCTCTCTGTAATTCCTAAGAGATGACCATATATTACACAGCAGCAAATATGTGTGTTCTGTAAAGTGTGCATGAGGTAGGAAGTCAAGAGCAATCTCAAACCTACAATGCCTGCATCCATTTCATACACATACTGATAAACCTGCATCTCTCCAAACACACATCCACCTTGAGCCAATGAATGAAATCTGAAAAAAGGGGAGGGACAAGATCCAAATATGTAGTACCTGCTAGTTCATGAACTGCACATCTGAAAATGCATCCAGATCTCAGTACCTCCTATCACACTAGTTTGCTTTTTACTGAGATTCATATTCCCACCCTAGAACAATTAAATATGCACAAACACCTTTTGAAAGCATGGGTAGAATTGAATCCAAGGGATAACATTGTTCTATTTCCAAATAAAATGCATAATCCATACAAAGTGGCTGGGAATAGAGTGGGGTAGAAATTGAATGTAGTAGTAGTAGTAGTAGTAGCAGCAGCAGCAGCAGCAGTACACTGATTTTATTGGGTGAGAATTAAGATGACAATTGCTCTCCCACTAAAATCACTGAGACTAAATATGCTTAATTGTGGGATATGCCCTAAATGTTTTATGTATGTACAATAAAACTGGGATGCTAAGATTAAACCCTTTGTTTCAGTTTCACAATTACAGATATTGATGCCCAGTCAGAACCACAGAAAAAGATGTCCAAGAGAAAAAGACTAAACATGACTGTAAATATTTTAACGGCCCTAGTCCTTAAGAGTACTATAAAGCTCCACAGAACATGGTTTGCGTGCTCTCTAAGCAGAAATAACTCAGAGCTTTCTGTTGTTGTTTATAAGAGGGAACACTCCGTTCAGTTCAGCTCTAGAAACATCAAGATCAATTATCCAGAGAAGCACAAGGCAGGATTTTAAAAAATCAAATTAAGTCTTCCATGCATGAAATACTTTGAGCAGTCCCAATGAGTGAAGGAAACTTATTGTGTCTCAATGCTGTGAGGGGAAGCCTGGGCCAATCTCAGCATCTGCAGCAACTGAACAAAACAGGG